>NC_064418.1:11105000-11842500 GCF_023375975.1 Astyanax mexicanus | reverse complement strand
ACTTTATTTTTGCAGATTACTATTTGAACTTGCTGTCTGATTGTTTATCTTGACTTTGCTCACTTTGTGAAGAGTTGTAAATTGTTTTCACCTCCCCTGTTCACCAGCAGTATCTGGATTGTGAGATATGTGAGAAACTGCTATTTAATGGCATTATTTCTAAAACCTTTCTACCTGAATTAGATTTTCAACCATTGAATCGTACCTAGAGTCAGTTTTATTAAGCCAACAATTCACATCTTCCTTCCATGCCGGCCCGGTCTAATAAATCCCGTCATCCGGTGCTTCATTTACTGAAAGGGGACCCATCTCTGGCTAGGAGCTGTACAGAAAGAACAATGAAAGATCTGAAGTCTTCTCACTGTATTTTAAATATCCTCTCCAAGGGTTTCCATGGGATACCCCAAAAGTCCCCTTAAGTTGCATCTGCTGCCGGCCCCTGTATGTTCTTCGATTCACAGCCGTCTCTGATTTACTGTCTTGGCGTCCCATCTTTCTCTCTACGGTGTGTCCAGGCAGCAGGGCCCCCGGCCTTCATAGGAAGAGGTGCTGAGAGAGGTTCCTTGAGCCTCTGCCCTCTTGTCCCTCCCTCGTGATGACTCGCGTGCAGGAAGCAGGCTGAGGAATGTAGCTGTGCCTTCAAAGGCCGCTAGCTGCCCCAGCAGAGCTGGAAAAAAACCTGGGGCAGAACAATGCGAGCTGGGAAGCTAGGGGCTCACTGGAGTGCACAATGGGCTCTTTGTGTGCATTCCCATCAGCCCGCTGAGATGCTTTGTGCGCTATGCCAACTCTCTGGGGCTGGAGCAGGCAGCCGGCACGGTGGACTCAGAAACAGCTCCGCTACCAGCACCCAAAACCCGGCTCTGCCCAACCAGAGACGGAGGCTGGAGGGCTAGTGTGGAATTTCAGCCAATCTTACTCTAATCTGCTTTATTGTAACAAATAGTTTGGTTAAAAAAAATAAAATATCTACACTGCAGTCAAAAAAATATTTGCCCCTTTTGTCTGGGTCTGCTTTGCTGATTCAGAACCTGAACAGTTTGCTGTAATTGATGGAACCATGGATTCTGCTCTCTGCCTTAAAATCCTGAAGCAGAATTTCCACCCTTCATTTCATGACCTTAAGCCCAGGTGTACTTGGGTTCTGCAGCAGGACAGTGACCCAAAGCACATCAGCAAGTTCACCTCGGAATGGCCTGGCATGGCCTAGTCAAAGTCCAATTGATATGAAGTGGCATGACCTTAAACAGACCCTTCATGCTCAAAACCCTCCAGATTTACAACAAATCTGCAAAGAAGAGTGGACCAAAATTCCACTCTTTGAGATTTGAAAGACTAATTGCCAGTTATCAGTAAAGCTTGAATGCAGTTGTTGCCGCCAAAGGGAGGGTGGCACAACAAAGTTATAAGGTTTAGGGGAAAAATACTTTTTCACATATGGCCAGGTTAGTTTAAATAGATTTTTTTTTCTCTTTACTAAATTAAATTAGCATTGAATTACTGCTTTTTATATTTAGTCAGTTGTTTATTCTTCAGTTTTGCTGACCTGAGAACAGTCGAGACATTTATAATCTTTTAATTTTCCAAAAAATCGTCAGTGCGCCTTTTAATCCAGTACACCATATGTATAAATTTTACCAGTCAGGTTGTAAGAAGCTGTAAAGCCACTCCGCTGATTTTCAGTTTAGTTTTCCAGCACAGATGCTGAAGCAGCATTAGCATTAGCCGCTAACCGCTATTTCCGCGTTCAGAAGTGCATATTGTCAGCCTGTAGCCTGCTTCTATCCCAGGCTAACACTGCTAGGGCAGCATTAGCATCACCTATTAACTGCACTAGCATTTTCGCTGTTCAGAAGTGAGTATTATCGGTTAGTATAATGGTTAGCTGCTAATGCTAATGCCCCAGCCTTAGTGCTGGAAAAATGTGGGAATCTAAGCTTACTGTAAATAAACAGAAGCGCTTTTCTCACCCAAATAAACAGTTTTCAGGAGAGAAATCTGTGCAGATTAACATTGAGCGCAAGTCTTTTTTTTAGTACACTTTTGTTTACTCAGCTTAGCTTTACTTAACTTAGTTAGCTTAGTTATCTGAACGTTCTCTAAGTAAATAAATCTAATATCTGCCAGACCTGAGTATCTGCTGATACTGATCTGATTCCACTCCTGGATGTTTTTAGTGTAACCCCTGTGAAATGTGTGCTGATGTTCTTTTGTATCTTCTCATGGCTGTAGGTCAGGATCTTTTTTTATGTGTACTGGCCAGACTGTGACTAGTTGTATGTTTGTAAGGTCCAGGCTGAGTAGCTGAGGCTCTTTCAGGGTTGCTGTAGTGATGGTTTGATGGTTTGATTGTCCTGCTGGCTCGTCTGAAGCTGGTGTACTTCTGCAGGAACGAGGGAGTGGCTGGTACGGCTCTTCTCAGAGCTCGGACTGTTCCTGGACGAGGTCTGAGTACAGCAGGTGTTTTATTTTTTCAGAGTTGAAGTGCTGTAGGTGAAGATCTGAGTGGATTTTGTTTAGAGAGACCTCCTGATGTATGGCAGTGCAGGTCCTGAGCTGTTTCAGTGCCTCCTTTTGCAGAGTTCCATGGCTGATATTTTAAGGAATGTAGAAAAAAAGGGTAGTTCTGATGACAAACCGTAAATTCTGTGGGTTTTTTTTTTTTATTCTTTTCAAATGTTCTGCGTTGTAGATTAATACTAAAGTAATTATATTTTTTGATTCACTAAAGTAGCTCCTCTTGCCTAGATGACAGTTTTGCATGTCTTGGCTGGATGTTCCTTAGTCAGCTTTATGAGGTAGAGTCACCTGGAATTCAGGCTTTCAGTTAACAGCTGTGCTGAACTCGTCAAGAGTTAATTACTAGAATATCTTGCCTCTTAATGTGTTTGAGAGCATCAGTTGTAAAGTTGTGAAGAGGTAGAGTTGGTATACAGTGAATAGCCCTATTTGAATAATGTTCTAATCCATATTATGGCAAGAACTATAAGTATATATTGTAGTATATTATAGTTTACTTATAGTATACAAGTATTATATTGAAAGAATCCCCCAGTGCAGTCACAAAGTCCATCAAAAACACTATGATGAAGCTGGCTTTCATCAGGACCCAGGAAGACCAAGATTTACCTCTGTTGTACAGGCTAAGTTTATCAGCGTTCCAGCCTCAGAAACTGCAAATTAACAGCATGTTCCTGAATCAGAATGTTCTTAAGATTGTCAAATGCCAGCACACAGTCAGGTGTGGTCAAACTTTTGACTGTTGTTATAAATATAAAACTGTGTGTGTGTGTGTGTGTGAGTAATAGTTAAGACATAGCTTGGTTCTATTGTGTATTTCATTTAGGCCCGTCTCTGCTGGCTCTGAGTCACTGTTAGTTTGTTTAACAGTAGAGATTTTAATCACAGACAGCTGCTGAGGTCTTTAGAGCTCTACAAAGCCACTAAGCAACAAGTGTTTAATGTCTTTGATCACATGGAGATGTGTATCCTCTGATATACTCCTAGTTTGATTCAGTACAGTGGACAGACACAGTGTTACACACAAAGCACTGAAAGCTATGTTAGTGCTAACAACAACCCCGTGTGGCAGTCTGCAAACAGGTGAGGGGTGCTGAATGGTTGGGTTGGCAATAGGACTGATTCTCTGATTTTGCAATTTATAGGTATGTGTTTGAGTAAAAAAAAATGTTTTTGTTTTATTCTATAAACTTTAGACAACATTTCTCCCAAATTCCAAATAAAAATGGCTTAAATAATAAAAAAGATGCAGAGCTTTCAGACCTCAAATGATGCAAAGAATACAAGTTCATATTCATAAAGTTTTAAGAGTTCTCAAAAATCAATATTTGGTGGAATATCCCTTGTTTTTAATCACAGTATTCATGCAGCTTGGCATGTTCTCCTCCACCAGTCTTACACACTGCTTTTGGATAATTTTATGCCACTCCTGGTGCAAACATTCAAGCAGTTCAGCTTGGTTTGATGGCTTGTGAGCATCCATCTTCTTCTTGATTATGTTCCACAGGTTTTCAAGTTGGTTATTTGGTACAATTATCTTTTTTTTTTCAGAGCGCTATATGTATGTTGTTGATTAAGTTGAATGAGTGGATTAGAGGATGGGTGAGTGGGTGAATGATTGAATTAGTGGATGGGTGTGTCTGTGGATGAGTAAATGTTTAAACTAATTGATGACTCTCGTTCTTCTCTCCACAGAAAAAAGCCAAAGGCGAGGAGCTGTTCGATCAGATCATGTATCATCTGGACATCGTGGAGAAGGATTACTTTGGCCTGCGCTTCATGGACTCTGCTCAAGTGCCGGTAAGAGCAGTGTGAACGGCGTTCCCCAAAGTACTGAGAGTTCTGAATCTCATTATTCTCAAATATATATTGATGCCAAGAGATAAAGTTCCTAGAGAGCACTTGTTTAAAGCATAACACTCAGCTAACACAGTGCTAATGCTAACAGTAGGAGATGTCTGGTCATCTTTTGTGGTTTGGAGACATGCTGCTTGCTCTGAGTATAAAAGCAGGCTGTTCTGGCGTGACGCTTCACTGGAAGGATCGTCTTGTTTAGTCTGATCTGGTGTGAATGCTCCTGTGTGTTGGCTACTGTATCTGTATCCTTTATGATACTCAAGATCATTATGGTGTTGGTAGATGGCTTTTGTTGTATTCCAGGTGGTTGTTATGGTGTTTCTAGCTGGCATGCATTGTACATGAGGTTGTTATGGTATTTCTAGTTGGCCTCTGTAGCATTGCATGTGATTACTCTGGTGTTTCTAGTTGACTGCTATTGTACTTAAAGTAGTCATGATGTTGTCATATAACTTTTTGTTGTATGGTATTCCCAAGTAACTTTTTGTTCTATGCCAGGTGGCTGCTGTGGTGTTGCTGAGTGTGTTCTGTTGTATCCCAGGTGGATGCTACAGTGATTCTAGTTGACTGCTATTGTACTTAAAGTAGTCGTGGTGTTGCCATGTAGCTTTTTTTGTATCCCAGGCGGCTGCTATGGCGTTGCTAAGGTGCTGTTATTGTAGACAACATGGTTATGGTGCTGCCATTGTATTGCATGTGGTTGTTATGGTGTTTCTAGCTGGCAGCATTATACTTGAGGTCGTTATGGTGTTTGTATGTGGCTGCTGTAGCATCCCAGGTGATTATTATGGTATGTGTAGCTGGCTGCTATTGTATCTGAGTTGGTTATGGTGTTGCTAGGTGACTTTTTGTTGTATCCCAAGTGGCTGCTATGGTGTTTGAGTGTTTCTGTAAATTACCAACCGTTTGTAGGTAATTTACATTGTGCCTAAGGTCGCCATAGTGTTTCTGGTGGCATCTGTAGCATCCCAGGTGATTACTATGGTATTTATGGCTGGCTGCTATTGTATCTAAGGTGGTTGTGGTGTTGCTAGGTGACCACATTTGAGGCTTCTCCAGAACCTTGTGGAGTCCTGAAGGTCTGGAAAAGCAGCTCCATTGAGAATCATCCTGAAGCTGCAGTAGACTGGGAGACTGGGCTTTGGGGAGAGTGCTGTACTACATAGAGCAGACAGGGAGGGGGTGGGAGGGTGTGAGTGAGTGAGGAATGCGGGGGAGAAGAGGGTGAGACCTTCCATTCTTCCATCAGCAAGCCCCTCCCTCCCTCGATCCCGCGCTCCACTGCTGCACCCAGAAATCCTTGAACTCATGTGTCTCAGTAGCAGTGAATTCCTTGAACACTCATGATCATGAAGCCGTTTTTATAAAGGATTTAGAGGAAGAAAGAAAAAAAACATACTGAACATTCCTGATCTGCCACTCTGAAAATGTATATAATAGAGCCATCTCAAAAAATTAGAATATCATTAAAAAGTTACTTTATTTCAGTAATTCAGTTCAAACTGTGAAACTCTTATATTATATAGATGTATTACACACAGATATAACTATTTTAGGCATTGATTTCTTTTATTATTGTTGATTATGGCTTGCAGCCAATCAAACCCAATGAAAATCTGAGTGTTATATAAGACTAATCAGTATTTTTGGCAGTGTGCCAAGTCCTGCTGGAAAATGAAATCCTCTTCTACATAAAGGTTGTGAGCAGAAAAAGTAAAGAAAAAAAATATGAAGTGCTATAAGGTTTTCTGGAAAAACACTGCACTGACTTTGGACTTGGTATAACACAGTGGATCAGCACTGATCAGATCATGTTCTCACCACAAACGAAGCGCTCCAGAGTACTGCTGGGCAGTATGGCCAAAAATGCATATCACTGTATTTTTCAAAATTTATAGTATTATTTATTATTATTTATTATAGGTTTGTGAGTTACTGTACTGTTAGGGGTACATATAATATAAAACACCTAAGGCTTTAATTTAAGGGGTTTACTTTGTCCCACAAAATTGTAATTTTATTTTTCTCTTCACAGCACTGGCTGGACGTCACGAAAAGCATCAAAAAGCAAGTAAAAAGTGAGTAGTCTGTTCTGTATCTGCAGCAGGTTCTCAGCCTCGCTCGGCTCTTCTTTCTCTGCGTCTCCTCCTATTAACACTTGAATCAGGTTCATTAACGAGCAAACCTGAAAAGAGTTTTCCGTCTCCTAAGTCTTAAAATCCTGAGGAGTGTGTGGTGAGGAGAAAAGAGGACACTTTAAGTGGTGGAGTGGAATGAATGCTGGCTGATGGGATCTGCTGACCAAGTGATAATGAGCTGCACCTTCTTAAAGGGTGCATATCTCCTACAGCAATTGTGCTGCTTTATGTTCCTAAAAAGGCAAAAAATGATTTGAGGCTGATTTTAATTTTATTCTAATTAGAAATGTATTTATTTATTTATTTTTTTTTTTTTTAAGAATAAAACCAATATATATTTTTAGCTTACCATTAAGACTGGTACTGGGAACTGTATGTAAATGAGTGTCTCATTTAAAAAGCACATCTGAGAACATCAGTGTGAATGGGCGGAGCTAAAGTATGCTAGGTCTATTGATGGAGATGAGTAAATGTATCTGTAAAAACCTGCGGAGGGAAAAGTTGAATGACATTTTCCAAATGAATATGTTCTTTGCATATTTTATATTTTTTTCATTGTAGATTAATACTTAATTTATCCAAACTTTGAAGAAAATCATATGGAATCATCTGGTAAACAAGAAAGTGCTAAACCAGAATGTTTTATATTTTAGCTTCTACAAAGTAGCACCTCTTGCTTAGATGACAGCTTAGCACATGTTATCTGGATTTTCTCAGTCAGCTTTATGAGGTAGAGTCACCTGAAACAGAGCTTTCAGTTAACAGCTGTGCTGAATTTTTAAGAGTTAATTACTTGAATTTCTTGCCTCTTAATTAATGTGTTTGAGAGCATCAGTTGTAAAGTTGTGAAGAGGTTGAGTTGGTATAGCTTAGCTTTATTTCAGTAATGTTCTAATCTATAATATGGCAAGAACTACTCAACTATGTAATAAAAAATACTTTAAGAAATGAAGGTCAGTCAATCTGAAAACATTTAATAACTTTAAAAGTATCCTCAAGTTCAGTTGCAAAGACCATCGAAAACGTTATGATGGAACTGGCACTCATCAGGACCTCACCAGGAAAGGAAAAGCAATAGTTACCTCTGTTGCACAGGATAAGTTCATCAGAGTTACCATCTTCAGAAACCACAAGTTAACATCACCCCAGAAAAGAGGCACCTAAATGCTTTGTAGTTGTGTGAGCAAATTTTTAACAGGAGAAAGAAATAAAATACTAATTACTTTTTATGTTTAGATTATTTATGCAGCATTTGTATTTTAGAAGTGTATTTCTCACTACTTTTGTTTGTTTGTTTGTTTTTCGTCTCCAGTCGGACCCCCGTACTGCCTCCATATGCGTGTGAAGTTCTACTCTTCAGAGCCCAACAACCTGCATGAGGAGTTAACCAGGTTCAGTTCTCACTATTTCCTCATCTGTTAAATTTATTATTAACATAATAAACACCAGGCTCACACACTGACCACATTTATCTCCCTGCTTACAGATACCTGTTCGTACTGCAGCTGAAGCAGGACATCCTCAGTGGAAAGTAAGCAGAACACCTTAATGTCTTTACCTCTGTATTGACCTATACACTCTACTACACTGCTTTTTTTAATGCAGAGTATAGCCTGAGTAACGTAAATTACATTATTATGACTGGTTGCGTTGGTCTTCCCTTGTTAACAGTGTGGTTCCTATGAATAATTAAGTGAACAGAAGAAAAACTAAGGCTGTATATTGGCAAGGACATGGCAATACATATAGCTCATCTCTGTCTGTTGAGGAGTCTGACTGCCTAGGGGATGAAGCTGTTGCAGAGTCTGGTAGCAGAGGCTCGGATGCTCCTGTATCTTCTGCCAGACGGCATCAGAGCGAAGAGTCTGTGTGAGGGATGGGTGGGGTCGTCCACAATGCTGCAGGATTCACGGATGCAGAGTGTGGTGTAGATCTCAGTGATGGAGGGAAGAAAGAGACTAAGGATCTTGGATGATTTTAACAAAGATTGAAGTCTTCTCAATCTCGTCCCAAAAATCTGCCTAGCATTTAAAACATTTAAAGAAATTGATGCTTGGGGGTGTCAAGTGGTCCAGCGGGCTAAGCGCTACCTCAATGACCGGAAGAACGGTTATTCGATCCACCATCAGCTGCCGGAGTTCTAAGAGAGCACAATTAGCCTTGCTCTCTCTGGGTGGGTAGATGGGGCTCTCTCCTCACCTCACTCCTAGGGTGATGTCGATCAGCACAAGGCATCTGTGAGCTCATGTATCGGAACCGAGTCGATGCGCTTTCCTCCGAGTGCGCTGTGCTGTGATGCTACTCGACAATGCTACATCAGCAGCAGTTTGAAAAGAGGCGGTGGCTGACTTCACATGTATCAGAGAAGCACATGTATCATTTGCTAGTCTTCACCCTCTTTGTGTTGTGACATCACTAGTGTAAGTGGTTGACTTAAAGCTGACTAGCAGCTGAATGGGTGGGACAATCAGCCTAGCTAAATTGGGGATAAATATGGGACAGAATTAGAAAAAAATCAAATAAAGAAATTGATGCCCCTCTAATCACATTTATTAAAGAACCCTTTTTAATATAGTAAATGTGCATCTGTTGATGCTATCAGTAAACCAGGTGGGGTAAGCGGCTTAGGCTGATCAGGTTTTCAGTTTGGAATGGAATTATTTACATCCATAAGCAGATTATGAGCGTTCATATCAGTGCAGGATCTCATAACACTGGGCAGTATGGCTCGACTGGCTCTGTTCTAGCGCACAAGAACCATATATAGAAGTCTGTTTTAGGTTATTTAACAAAAACTGTGTAGTCTATGGATTGGATCAAATGCAGTTAGTCATTACAGAGACTAATATATTTGAATTTAGGGCAAAAATATACAGATTTAAGTTCAGTATAGTTGCTAGATCAGTGTAGTTGCTGGCAGTTGACTTGTTGGAGTCTAGCAATGTTGGTCTGTCTAGCAATGCATATAATAGAGTGACTTTTGGTCAGTGCCTCATTAAGAAGTGTTGCCCTGAAGCTAATTATTTTTATTATTATTTTTTTTCTTCCCTGAATTCAGGTTAGAGTGCGCGTTTGACACGGCGGTGGAGCTGGCAGCCTTTTCTCTGCAGGGTAAGTCAAACTTCTGTAAGCTAACATGAAAAGGATGATCCAGACTGTTATCAGCTTATTTTACGAGAAGTCATGGACACTGTACTTGTTCATGTCTTATGACGTTTGGCATGTCTGTGTAATCTTATAGTATTTTTAACTATTCTAAAAAAAGCTAATATATGATATTTAGACTGGATTTAAAGATATATAAGATATAATGTTTTGCAGTTCACTGTTAATGCAAGCCTGTACATTCTGTGAGTACATGCACCTAAAAGCACACTGTACTACAGTGAAGAGGATCCAGTCTGTGCATTTGTTGGCGCCGTGGGTGCCGAATGATTTGTGTGAGAACACAGAGAAGGGCCCCCTAATCCAGCGCCCACCTCCCTCTAAGGCTCGGTTAATGAGCTGGCATTTACCCCATGGAAAGAGCCAGAAACTGCAGGCTGAGGGAAAGAGAGAGAGAGAAGAAGGAAAGAGGGCAGAGAACTGGAAGACAGAAATGAAGATAAAGAGGAATATAGAGTTATAGGAGTTTTAACATTTGTATTGTAAGCATCAATAACATTCGACACAACAGTTAAATCTAATAAAGCATATTGAATTTATTTTCTAAGTGGAGACCCATTGGGGCTTTTCTACACCTAATCCTGATAAACACATTAAGGCCAGAGTTCTGGATGAGGGGAATCTGAGAAGGAGCAAAATGTGCTTTTTCCTCTGGGTGGGTTAATCATAAATCTCCTCATAAGATAGTACAAACAAACATGGTGGAAGGAGAAGGGGGGGGGGGGGGGGGGGGTTGAGATGTAGGTCTGAACATGAAGGTCTGGAGCCTTGTAAACAACTTCCACTGACAGCAAGGACACTCCCACACTACACAGCCAAGACTTTCAGTTTTATTCAGAGAGAGAGCTCCACAGATTACCATACTTTACACTGACCATGTATCAGCTAATTGCAGAAGTCTGAGTACGGTAAGATATGATAGACTCTCAAAAGGTTTGATACTCTTTATTAAACATTTATAGTTGGAGTTTGTTTGAGTAAGTATGATCTACAACCTTAAATCAGAAACAGAACAGTTCAAGGAAGATGCAACATGCTTGTTTTTTAAGCAATATTCCTTGCATTTAATCTGACCTTTATTTGATTACAGACAGTATGGAACCTAAAATATTTCATGTTTTGTCTGCACAACTTCAATTCATTTATTACTATACTTTAATTCCTGTGTTTCTGGGCTGCGACACATTCGAAATAAACGTTAGATCTGGGGCATTCTTGGGCTAGTAGTAAACAAAAATATATACAGCTCTGAAAATAATTAAGATACTACTTCAGTTTCTGAAGTAGTTTCTCTGACTTTGCTATTTATAGGTGTATATTAGAGTAAAATAAGCATTGTTGTTTTATTCTATAAACCACAGACAACATTTCCAAGTAAAAATATTAAGAAAAAGATGCAAACAGAAAAGATGCAGAGCTTTCAGACCTCAAATAATGCAAAGAAAACAAGTTCATATTCATAAAGTTTTAATAATTCAGAAATCAATATTTGGTGGAATAACCCTGGTTTTTAATCACAGTTTTCATGTATCTTGGCATGTTCTCCCCCACCAGTCTTACACACTGCTTTGGAAAACTTTATGCCACTTCTGATGCAATTTAAGCAGTTCAGCTTGGTTTGATGGCTTGTGATCATCCATCTTCCTCTTGATTACATTCCAGAGGTTTTCAATTTGGTCAAATCAAAAACTCATAATTTCCAAGTGGTTTCTTATTTTTTTCCAGAGCTGTATTATTTACTTAATTCTGATGGTTTTCAAACAGGTGATTGTAATCATGATTCGGCACAAAAGCAGAATCCACAAAAAAAGCTGAATCTTTGAGGAGGAAAGATAGGAAGAGGTGTTCCTTAAGTAAAATTTAGGCTTTAAGGCCATTTTTATATGTTTATACACCTGCATAAGCATATCAGCGGCTCTACATTGCTCTCTGAAGTTTAAACTGTGAGGCTCGGTGGACCAATCACATCTGTGTATAGTTACATTTACAGGAAGGTGCGCATCGAGCTAATTAAAAAAATATGAATTTGGAAAGAAATTTGGTAGAAGTAGACACTTCTGAAAAATGGATCAAAAGGATGATTCAGACTGTTATCAGCAACAAGTTACTTGGGCTTTATTTTTGTTTTATGTATAATTTAATTTTTTTTCACTTTATAATGTTCTAATTTAATGCCATCATTACCAGGTTAAAGTTTTAGTTTAGTTTGTTTGCTGCAGTCAGAATGCACCTGCTGTTTTTTCTCTGTTTTGGCTCAACCTGGATATTTCATTGGCCGAAATCTTTGTCAGCGTTTCCATTCCAAGTTGAACCACACATCCAGCTCCATCCATTTCAGCACCCCATTATTAATCTTTGAACTCTTGACTCGCCCTCAGCTGAACTGGGTGACTACGACCCTGCGGAGCACGCCCTTGACCTGGTGTCGGAGTTCCGCTTCGTGCCGGAGCAGACGGAGGAGGTGGAGCTGGCCATCTACAACGCCTGGAAGGAGTGCAGGTATGTGAGGCAGAGTTCAGGCCGTAAAAACGCATCCGCTCGCTTAAAGCGGGGCTTCAGGAGAGGAAATGGAAATAAGAAGCAGGTGAGAGGAGTGCACGGATGTCATTTACAGGCTATCAGCCAGGATTACGGCTCTATCTGGTCTGCCTGCTCGGCTGGGTTTGTGCTGTTAAGCCTGCAGGTTTACTGCGTGAGTTATGAGTCTTCATTCCAGACGCAGCAGCATGTAATCTAGAACACGTGTGGGCTGGTTTGTAGTCGCTCCAGAATCATCTTAATGTCTAGTGGCCAATTTACAATGAAATCCACAGAAAATGTAGAGTTAGGAGCCACGACCAAGTCAAATATTAGTCTAGCACTGGGTTGGTGTTATCCACTACACAACACTACTGCAAAATATCTTTGTTTCTACACACAAAAACGGTAGGTGGATTGTAAATAGTAGTAAAAATGGTATTTATTTTTGGTATGGTGATTGAGAGCAATAGTCAAGTTTAAAGTTTTGTAAAAAGGCCAGAAGTGTAAAATCATAGGACGGTATATTCTTTTTCTTTTTTTTTTTTGAGTTTTACTAAAATATTTGTTTGCATGTGTCACTTTTAGAAACTATATATATTAAATGAATCTTATGGAAAAAAATGTTTTTAAATAATACAGTTTGTTAAATTCCAATGACTTTGTTTTGGATAATTTGTGCATAATTTAGTGTAAATAAAAACCCATGTCCTATTTTATGCTATTTATTTTTGTATTTTATGTCTATGCACTCTTAGTGTTTTTGATATCCTGTATTATAGCTATAGGGCAATATGGCAAAAATATTTTATCAAGGTACTTAAAGAAATTTTATTTATCGTAGCTGATTTCCAAAATCCATTTAATTCCAGTTCACAAGGTCCCAATTTAATTCGTTTTAGTTTTTGATTTGATTCGATTCGATTCAATTCAATATTGATTCATTTCGCGATATTCCAACTATAGTATGGATTTTATTTTGGTGTGAAAAGAGATTTAAAAAAAAAACTAATGTAATTTGAAAGAAACAACCTACTATTAGTTAATGAATAATTGATTAAAATCAGTTACATTCTTTTTTTTATTATTATTACTATTTCTATTATGGCTAAATATCGTAATTTTTAAGAATTATCTTAGATTTATATGATTTGATATTATATTGAATCAATTCAATGAAAACAACATATTCTTCTGAGTCCTAAAAATGCAAATTAAACACTACAGTTTTTTTTTATTCTAAATATGCTGCACTTCATTCAAACAAAGTGCACTAATTATATTTTTTTCTAATGAAATGTGCAGTTGGTCAGTCTTCTTTAATATTTGATGATATTCATATAATATTCATCACAATACAATAAAATATTATCATATTGCCCAGCTCTATTCTGTATAGACATCCTCTTGCTTGTACAAATGGGCCTAACTCTCTGAAATATGATTTTGTAATTCTTGTAATACTTAAGCTGGATTGGTAACAGCCTTTGGTGTGTCTGCTGGCAGGGATTAAGCCTGCCGGGAAACCTACGGGGAAGTTTCCCAAACAGGGATTTCTAGGGATTCTTTTTCTATAGAGAATCGTAGTTCCCACTGCTGTGTAGTGGCAACCCACATAGGGTTGGTTTGTTGGTGTCCAAGACTTGGAAGTCCAGTCAGTCCTTTCTTTTCTTTAACCTTTCTTTAACCTTTCTTTGTGTGTTTGGTAGGGGCCAGTCTCCTGCCCAGGCCGAGATCAACTACCTAAACAAAGCCAAGTGGCTGGAAATGTATGGAGTGGACATGCACATGGTCAAGGTAACCCAATTATACAGTCAAAAACAAGACCATTAATCCAAAAAAAAGAAAAGAATTAAATTACAGATGCATCTCAAAAGAATTCAAATATTATTGAAAAGTTACTTTTTTTCAATAATTCAGTTCAAAATGTAAAACTTATATATTATATATTATTTATTATATTGGTGATAATTGTGCTTAAAGCCAATGCAAACCGAAAAATCAGTGTCTAAGAAAATATTAAGAGAATATTATTTAAGACTAATTGGTACTTTTGGCAGTGTGGGCAGTGTGCCAAGTCCTGCTGGAAAATAAAATCCACATCTCCATTAAAGTTGCCAGCAGAAGGAAGATTCTGCACTGCACTGACTTTGGACTTGATGCAACACAGTGGATCAACACCAGCAGATTCTACAAACCATCAGTTTTCATTGGCTGTAAGCCATAATCAACAATAATAAAATAAATCAATGCTTAGAATAGATAACTCTGTGTTTAATACATTTGTATAATGTGAGTTTCACATTTTGATCTGAATTGCTGAAATAAAGTAATATATATTTTTTTTAATATTCAATTTTTTTGAGATGCACCTGTAGTGCAAACACATGAACATTGTTTATATGAATGCTGATTAAATAATGAGAATATTTCACATTTTTATTGTAGAATTGTAACCTTTACTTTCACAAGTAACATCTTGACATAACATTACTGCATTTTAAAAGAGATAAAAAGAGATAAAACGAACATTATTGCAAATTGAGATTAGTTTTTAGTTTAACACAGTCTGCAGTTATCACATGGCCCCTGGTTTATAGTATTTGATTTGTGTCTACCCTGAGTGAGTTATTATTGTATATATTGTAACTTTAACAGAAATAACCAGAAGTATTTGTTTCATAAGTCTGTACTCAATCCATTCATATCCAGTGATTTACCTTCTTCTGTATTTTTCCTCCAGGCACGAGACGGAAATGAGTACAGTTTAGGACTGACCCCCACCGGAGTGCTCGTGTTTGAGGGGGAGACTAAGATCGGGCTGTTCTTTTGGTAAGGAGTCCTCCCTAAAGCCGTAAAGCTGTTCTACTCCTGATATATACTGTACACTTCCTGCTGTATTTTTTGTGTTGAAGATCTTTATCTGAGTGAACATATGTGTGCTTCTCACCTACAACAGGCCCAAGATCACACGGCTAGACTTCAAGAAGAGCAAGCTGACCCTGGTGGTGGTGGAGGATGATGAACAGGTAATTTATTGGCTGCTAAGTGTCAAGTTTGCCCATCAGGGTGTGGCTATAGAAAAGCTCCTCCTATGGAATGTTGAAGAATATGAGCTGCTTGAAATGAACTGCACTGTGGAAATTTGACCACTTGCTGGAAAAGTGATTTATTACAGCATGCTTATATGTTTTGAGTTGTGCCTTCTAAAAGATGCTACACATTGACAGGGTTGTGAATAAATGAAGAATACAAAATATCTTAAATGCTAATTTTTCCAGAAACTTATTTTTAGTTTTGCACATCACTGAGCTCAATGCAACTATGTTGGAGGTGCTTTTAGATATAATTTACCATATTTTTCTCAGTATAATGTGCACGGTCTTATAAGGCGCACTATCAATTTACGTCTATTTTCTGGTCTATGGGGAAATAGCAGTTAGCGGCTAATGCTATTGCTACTCCAGCGTTTGTGCTGGAGAACTAAACTAAAACTCCTGTACAACGCTGTACTTCAGCGGAATAGCTTTACTGCTCCTTACAAAGGTACACTGACCATTTTTAATCAAATTAAGGGATTAAGTCAGGGTTGCCCAAACTTTTTTTGTTGGGGGCCAGAAGGAGAAATATATTTGAAGTCACGGGCCACACTCCGTAATAAAACAAATAATGAAATATACCACTTTAAATAATACTTTTTTTTTTCCTGATTATTTCATTTACACACCATTTTACTTGACTAACTATCTTTATCTTTGACAGTGTTGTGTAAACTAGGATTTTTCAAATTTCATTTCATGATGTCTCTTAATATTAAACTCCTTAATTACGGCAACTTTTAGACTCTTTTGCCCCATTTTTCTGCGCTAGAAATGCGCACCCTCTCCGCTTTGAGACTCTTTTGCCCCGTTTTTCTGCGCTACAATTGCGCACCCTCTCCGTTTTAGACTATTTTGCCCCATTTTTCTGCGCTAGAAATGCGCACTCTCTCCGCTTTTAGACTTTTGCCCTGTTTTTCTGCACTAGAAATGCGCACACCTCGCTTTTAGACTCTTTGGCCCGTTTCTGACACCTAGCGTTCAAACTTTGAATCTCACATTATAAAAACCTGCTTAACAGCGGGCCAACTTTCATTCTATTTCTAAAATACCTCGCGGGCCGCTCCAAAAAAGGAAACGGGCCGCAAATGACCAGCGGGCCGTAGTTTGGACACCCCTGGATTAAGTGATAGTGTGAAAAATACAATAATCTATCTTTTAACCACATCAATATGTTTGACTTTCTAGGACACAACCATCTAGATTGTCACTGTGCCAAAGATGGAGAAAAATGAAAAATGATGTTTCTGTGAAACATGTAAATTTACACACATTTGTATTGTTTATTGACTTAAATCTGATCTGGCTCTTAATGAAGTGAGACCTGACGGGAAAGGTTGGCTCTCCTCCAGCAGGATTTAATAAAGCACTGCCCTGCCTCAGGCATGTCTGGAATCTGGAGCACTTCACACTCCAAAAAGCTCTAGAAATGCCATTATAATGCCATCAGTACAGCAACAGCACAAATGCTGGAAGACTCTTCCTAAAGGTAGTTTTTGAGATGCGCATGATGCAGGATGATATCAAAACACTGATGCTCACAGATTATTAGATGATTGCTCCCCACATCACTCCTAGGGTGATGTCCACAGCACAGGACGTCTGTGAGCTGATGTACCGGAACCGAGTCGCTGCGCTTTCCTCCAAGTGTACTGTGATGCTACTGTGATGCTACTGTGATGGGGGGGGGGGGTTGGGTAATTGGCTGTGTAAATTGGGAAATAATGGGAAAAATTAGAAATAAGAAGTGTTGAAAAAAGAAATGTTTTAGTGTATCATTAAAGAAACTTCATTGTGTTCATGTCTCTAAAGAGTCTCTGGTTCTTCTGCAGGGGAAAGAGCAGGAGCACACGTTTGTCTTCCGCATGGATCACCCGAAGGCCTGTAAGCACCTGTGGAAATGTGCCGTGGAGCACCACGCCTTCTTCCGGCTGCGAGGCCCCGTCCAGAACAGCTCTGCTCGCTCTGGATTCATCCGCATGGGCTCTCGCTTCAGATACAGGTGAGCTTATCACAGTGACCTTATCATGGCTGGAATTGAACCAGATCTACAGCCTGTTGAATACTGACATCATTAAGATGTGGATTTTTTTCTGTACTGGCTGTGGTTTTACTTTTAAAATACAAAAGTATTTGTCAGGCTTTGACTAAGGCCTCTTCAAAACCCTTTTTCTTTTTTGAGCCGTTCACAGGTGGACTTGTTTGTGTGCTTTGAGTCATTGTTCTGTTGCAGGACCCAAGTACACCCAAGCTTGAGGTCACAAACTGATGGGCAGGTTTTTTATTTAGAATTTATTGTTCCATCAATTAAATCAGCTCTTAAAGCAGCAAAGTTTTTAAAACATCACACTACCACCACCACCATGTTTGACTTTTAGTATGATGATCTTTTCTGAAATATTATCAACCTGTAGCCTGCTCCCAACCCCGGCTAGCATTTCTGGAGCAGCATTAACGTTACCCGCTAACCGCAGTCGCCCCCCCCCCCCCCCCCATTCAGAGGTGAGTATTATCCGCCTGTAGCCTGCTCCTAACCTTAGCCAGCCCTGCTGGAGTGGTTAGCTGCTAATGCTCCAGCCTTTGTGCTGGAGAAATTCGGTAATCTAAGCTTACTTTAAATAAACAAAAGTGCTTTACTCACCCAAATAAACAGTTTTCAGGAGAAATAATCTGTGTAGATTAACATCCAGCGCTCGTTTGACCTTTTTACAGTTTCGTTTACTTAGCTTAGCTTTACTTATCTTAGTTAGCTACACATTCCGCCCCCCCCCCCCCCCCCCCTGGCAAGACCAGCTGAATTACAATTACCTTAAAATGCACCTTATAATCCAGTGCCCCTTATGTATGAAAATAGACCAGAAAAAAGATGTTCATTGTGCGCCTTATGTGGTGTTCCTTATAGTGTGAAAAATTTGGTATTTTAAAGGTCTCATTCCACCCATCAGCAAGTTAATGGTTAATGGTTATCTACTGTATTAGTATAAGTTAAAAGTGAATCTCTGTGACTGGGTAATGTTGCTGGGTAATCTAAAACAGTTTGACATACTGGTACACGAGCACATCACTATCTAACACTTTTACATGTATTTTTTGTTTACTTTCTGGTCTAAATGTATTATTTATTAATGTGTTGTTGTGTTTAGAACATTAGCGAGGATTAACCATAATCACGACCTCGACAGCTGCCCCGTCTGCTTTCCTTCACTGTCTATTGTTTGTTTAGCAGAGGGATTTTGGATATCTGTGAAAAATGGGGGTTCATCAGGGTTTAATGCTAAGCTTTATCTCAGTGTGTGCTGATAGGCACTGAAGTGATTGTATTGTTTGTTTTTTAATTCCATATTCTTGGAATTTCAAACAATACTATGGTTTTGACTGTGTGTGCATGCGTGCGTGCGTTTATGTGTGTGTGTTTAGTGGGATTGAATCTTATCTCCAGCTGCCAGACAGACAGCATTGACGCTGACCAGTTACACTTTAACTGTTGCAGCCCTCTTTTATCTTAGACTTTTCTTTTTTTTTTTTTTTTGCTTCATATAATGTTTTAACACATTCTGTTCTGCGTATTATAATGTATTATATGACTTGAGAACCTGTAAATTAGGCTTGTATAAATGCTCATTAAAATATTTGTTTCATGCGTAACGCCTTTAGAACATTAGAATTCATCTCTTATAAAGTGCATTTATTATATAAAAAACTATGTTGAGCAATAAGGTTTAAGAAGATGGTATATAATTTCATGTTTTATAATGCATATACTATTTTAAGTGGTACAGTACCAGTCATACGTTTAGACACTTCTTCAGTTGTTTTTTTTTTTTTTTTTCATTATTTTAAAATGTTCTGCATTGTAGATTAATTAATACTAAAGTCATCCAAACTATAAAGAAAAACGTGAAATTATTTACTAAATAAATCTCATCAGGTCCGCTCCAGGAAAGAAAAAAGCAAGAGTTACCTCTGTTGCACAGGATAAATTTATCATATTTACCAGCCTTAGAAACCACAAAGTAACAGAACCCCAGAAAAAAAAAATATATATTTTTTTTCTTAAACAGCATGATTTATTATGTGTTCCTTCATAGTCTGGATGACTTCAGTTTTCATTTACAATGTAGGAAAAAGAAAACATTAAATGAGAAGATGTGTCCAAACACTGAACTGGTATTGCATATAGCATTATGGTAGGTTATAACAGGTTATAAGGAGCTAGTATAACCTAACTGCCTTGTTCACTTTGTTTTATTCTGTTGTTTTGCAGTGGAAAGACTGAGTACCAAACCACAAAGGCTAATAAAGCTCGGCGGTCGGCTTCCTTTGAGAGGCGGCCCAGTCGCCGCTACTCCAGGAGAACCATGCAGAACCGAGGTGGAGAATTAAACCAACCTATATTATTTACCAGCGTGGGAACATAACATGCTTTAGGTTCCTGCTTTACAGTTTTTACATTCATTTCACTGACTTGTTAATTTCCTTTCACAGGTCCATTCAAGTCCTCAGAGTAAGTACCTTTAATTGTGTTCTACATTTTACAGCGTGGTTTTATGAAGTGCAGCCGACACAATGACCTCAGTCACAATTAGAGTAATTACTTACCAAGTTGCTAATCATGTGTGTGAAACAATTCTGCCTGTTTTACTGAAGATGTACAGGGTTTAAAACTTCAAAGTTTTCACCAAAAAGAAATCTCTTGGCTATGGAGATTGCACTCAAGTTTAAAGGTGGAAAAGCAAAGGGTTGTTTAAATTATTCCATAGAAGCAATGCTGTTGTGCTTTTAAACCTGGCAACCTCGGGGGTGGAATTAGTATTGGGGAATGAGTTGCAGGCAGAGTCAGAGGCCACACCCACACAGAATTACATGATGATTCACACAGTTCTAGTTAGAAAATACTGGCTTTAGCTCTGCTGACTACAGATGACTGTGCTTGAACTTTGCATGTTTCCTTAATATCTGATGACACATTCTGATCATTTTATTATTTACTACTGAAAAAAATAGATTCCTCACTCTCCTTTAAATATTTAACTTTTAGGACTGATTTATTAATGTGACCTATTTCCTGTCAAAAAACAATACTGTGAATCATCCAGAGTTAGCCCTAACGGCTCTTTTTTTTTTTTATCTATAGTGCGGTAGACTTTTTGTGTTTTATGGATTACTCTATGGATTATTATAATTATTTTTCCTTTTTTTCTTTTGCTTATGTGTGTCTGTTTAAGTAAAATGTTTCAACCATCATAATGAATATATATATATATATATATATATATTTATTACAATATTTTATTCAATTAAATCTGGTGACCTTATAATATCAATTCACACCAGCCCTAGATTCCAATCAGCTTAACCTCCATTATGTATATTAAAATAGATTACTATCTCCAGTAGAAGTGATTGAGCATTGTGAGCTCATTGTGAAACTTGCTCAAATCTCTGGTTACAACAGTAGCCTTCACATTCCAAAGTCATGAGCAGCTACTGCTCCTATTACAGCTTCTTGTATCAGCTTATCCACCGACACAGAGAGAAAAAGAGCAGACCAGGACCTGATGTAACTCAAGCATAAATCGTTCACATCCGGTCCTTTTCAGCTAAATAACGGTTCTGTGCGTTGTGTGGATGAGTCACTCAGTGATTTAATGAGCATTTTGTAATCCTCTTGAAAGTACAGCAGCTATTGTCTTGCTTACCGAAACTGACTGACTGTAAGAACGTGGCTTTGTGCTGAAGATAAGCTCAATAGGGACGCGTGTCTAACGTATTACTGCACCACAAGGCCGACATTGTTTCTAATAATTAATATCCACTCAATGCTTGCTTATATAACATGGTGAAAGACCAAGATCATCATCTACGATCATCATGAGTTCATATCGTATTAATTTTCATCTCTCTCCTTCCTCTAGGGCACACAATAATGGAGTGAGCCCCAGTAAAGAGACCAAGGTAAATCACTTTTAATTTCTTCCTTTGAGAATTTGAGAGTTTTGGTTGGAGTAAAAAAACTTGGGTTGTTTCACATTTAGAAGTCAAAACCAAACTCTTAACCAAGGTTTGAGTGTTTGTTACATTGTATATTTTCCATTTAATACAGTTAGTTTTGGTTTCACATTATAGTTTAGTGAGTGGACTAAAGAACTTACTGTGAATCCATTTAATTTACACTGATTGGTTTGTAAAGGGTGTGAATTCTGCCTCCATTTACAATCATTACTCAGGTAGAAGTATAGATACTAGGGTTTAAATTACTTCTGTAAAATTTGAAGTATCAACTCAAGCTTTGTACTCAAGTAAAAGTGTAAAAGTACTGCTTTCAAAACTACAAAAATTCAACCCAACTGCAGAAAACCCTTAAAGAAAGAAAAAAAAATAAATAAATAAACACACCACTCCTCATGTGGGATGGAATACACTACCGCTAGTGAATTGGGACACAGCTGGAGAAAAACGCCCTTATAAGGAGTTAGAGAGCCCAAAGACAGACGGAAAAATGAGAACAGGCGGAAACTAAAGTCATGCCGAGTGCGACAGAGAGACAGGGGAGGATGGTAAACAAAAGCTCACCAGAAAAGCATTTTATTTAGTTATTTTTTGTCATTATCTATCATTATAGTTCCACCAACATCATGGACCAGAGTTATGCAAGGGGAAAGCTTAGGTCGTGCCACAGGGGCCTATAGTGCAATAAATTATACTTTTTATCCAAACATATAACGTGTGCCTGTTGGCAGCTATGCCAACATTCTAGCTTCGCCCCTGAAATAGCAATACGCCAAAAAAGGAAGTAGCAAGTGTCGCATTGATAGGTTTATTTTACTTTATGTCCAAAACACACCCATGATTAATTAGTAGAGAGAATAGGTACATGCTTTTTGCACATTTCAAGCTCTCGCTCAAACGTACTTTTCCTGTCGTTACGATAGCAAAGACTCAACAACAGTTCCATGGTTGCTGGCTCACCTAGAGATCATAAAAATAGGGCTCTGAAAGTGGAAGATACTTCAAAGTGATGCCATAGAAGACCCACATTTGGTTCCATAAAGAGACATTTAAGATATCAGATATGTGATTGTGAGAGTAATCTCTCCGCCCTTCTCCCTCCCAGCCTGTCCACTCTCGTCCTCCATGGTCTGCGGTACCTGCCAGCGCCCTGCCCTCATCCCAAAGTGCTGTGGAAATCGAAACTCTCCCCAGGAGCCCCGGCGGCAGCCAATCAGAGAAGAGAAGGTGAGCTTTTCGCAAGCGTAATGCTATAAGACAGCTAAGCCGGGTAATCCCCCACCCTGCTGTCACTGTCCGCTGTCTTACCTGTGCTCCCACACTGCTGCACTGCCTGTGCACTGAGACTGATGGACTCAGTGGGGGGGGTTTGTGTTGGTGTTGATGGTGAGGGGTTGTAGGGCTGTGCGATATAACCTACATTTATTTTATTCATAAGTCAATATTGATAGTTGCTAAGTTTTGTATTCGTTGAGGTGAACTATGAAGAAGAACTGTTTTTCCAAAACTACTTAGTACAATACAAAAATTGTAAGAAACACTGTAAGTATTCAGTGTTTGGTATCATCCATAATCTTTAAAACCGTCAAAAAACTAGGAATGAAAAAAAGCTAGATATTCGGTCTAATTGTCTTATAATCAGCTAAGCTAGTTCCACGGTTCCTCTTCTCTGTTGTGCTGTTATAAAGGATAAGATTAGCATTTGTATATAACCTTGTTGAAATACTAAAGACTACAGATTACAAGCGCATGTTACAAATATATTATATTGCCTAAGCTATTCGCTCATTCATGCAAATCATTAAACTCCGGTATTTCGATCACTTCCATGTCCACAGATGTATAAAACTAAGCACTTAGGAATGCAGAAAGAATGGGTCGCTGTCAGGAACTCAGAGAATTCCAGCATGGTATCGTGATAGGATGCAGCACCAGGGCAACAAGTCCAGAGATGAAATTTTCTCACTACATAAGATTCCACAGCCAACTGTCAGTGATATTATGACACAGTGGAAAAGACTGGAAACAAAAGCAACTCAATCTGTCAACCTAAAATAACAGAGCGTGGTCTGAGCATGATACTGAGAAGCATAGAGTCACAATTAGCTCAATTAGCACAATTAGTCTTCAGATTAGCTCATGAACAGTGTAGAGCGTAGGGAACTTCATTGAATGGGTTTCCATGGCCGAGCAGCTCCATCCAAACCTTACATCACCAAACGCAAGGCAGGAAAGCAGATACTTTTGGCAAAATATAGTGTATCAGCATAAGCCATTTAAAAGTTTTACTGTTTCGGCCATTTTGGAGCAAATAAGAAAGCCAAGAGCAGATCACTGCAAACAAACAAAAGCCTGTAGTTCAGCTCCAACTTATTATGAAATTATGAATATCTAGTCTGTTCCATACAAATAACTCTTAACCCACTAGATTGTCAGTTTCCAACAAGATTTCTGAGATGTGAACAGTAGTTTCAATATAAGCAAAAGTGCCCAAAGTTGTTACTCAGAACATTGTGGAATTTGTACAAGTACCTAAATAATCTCAATATAGTAATCTCAAAGTAATATTTGAAAAGCCTAGGATCTCCAGAAAATAACATCTGGCATGTGTGTGTGTTTTTTTTTTTTAAAAGCAAAGTATACAAAGGTATAACAACAAATGTCAAAAATGGCCTAGAGAGCCCTAAAGAGTTTCATATTCATGTTTCATGGATCATTATTTTACTTTGCTGCACAACAGGATGCTTATTTGATCATTTCAGGTAAAACATGCATTGAAATAGAAGCCATGCTTACAGCCAGTGATGGAAAGAGACATGCAAGACATCACAGAAATTGTTGTTGGTTTAATGATGCATTGAAAAGAATAATCAAATGGTTAGTCGTCTATAAAAATAATCATTAGTTGCAGCCCTAGTGAGTTAAAAGACTGGCTAGAAGACTCCTTCCGCCCGTTTAGCAGATAAAGCACATGATGATTGATCGTCTGGTTTACCAAAGCAACAGTTCAAGGTTCAAATCTTCGCTGCTAATGCCGGATTGAGGAACAGTCAAGAACAATTGTTTGACATGGAACAGACGGCGGCCCCTTGTCTGGATGAGGCCCTGCTGTTCTGGCAACAGGGAAAGGATTGTTTATCTCCTGCTGTCTGACTCTATTACTTCACTTACTCTCGTTTTCTGTCGTTCTCTTTTTGCTCTTGAGGCAGTCTGGGGATCACTGTACTGTTAAGAGCTTTTCCTTAAATGTCCTGAAATGCAGAAAAAGTCTTAAAAGTATGCTTTTATCAACAGTGGTTCTCATGCCTGGTCATGGTGGACATTCTGTCTTGCACATTTTAGGGTTAATCATTTTCCCAACCCTGATCCACCAATTTAGACATTTATCAAGCCCAGAGTTTTTAAGGTTGTGTGTGCATTTGGAAACTACCGAAATGTGCAAGGCATAGAGTCCTCCAGTATTGGAAAACACTTTTAAGGAACCTTTTAAAAAAGGTGTTTCAAGAAACAAGATCTTCTGAAAGCCTTTTCTTGAAGGTTCCTTAAATAATCCTAATAGATTCCTCCATTGTTTCAAATTGAAAAAAAACCAAGAAGTTCCTCAGAGAACCTCAACTTACCAATGCACTGAAGTACATGCTTGCATTATGGGTGTGGGAGTAAAACATTGTGATTTTATTATTATTTTTGAAAGTATGTTCTGATGTTTGTTCTAGTCTGGTGTTCTGAAACCAAACACCCTTGTCATAAGGTAAGGTAGTTACTTATCATTTCTAACGCCTGCTGGGATGCTGCCTCCAATCAGTTGTATGTCTTTTGCTGGGGTGGTCTCTCATGATTGGTTCTCTTCCAGCTGGGCAAGGCTACTTTTACAGCTCTCTCTTGGTGCTCTTCCAAACTGATGCAATCAGCTGATGTGGTGAACTCTCTTGATGTACCGAATCATGGATGGTAAATTGGCTTAGTTTAGATTTTGTTCTGCTTTCTTACAAGCTTTGGACTCTTTGCAATCTCTTTGTGAAATTCTCTTTCCTTCAGCTCTTTCTTAAACTAGTTGAGGCTAATGTCGGTACATAACAAAATCACCAGACAGGAACACAGAAGCATCCATGAAAGTGTTAACATCATGCCAGTTTAGAAAATGATTCAGGGACTAGTATGGCCCATGTAAACCAATCACAAAACAACTAAAGGCAACCACAGCAGAGCTGTTTATGACAATTCCATGAAGGTTGAATTGGAGGGATCGGGCAAATTTATTTAATGAGCTCCACAGAGACTAATGTTGGGTGATCAGTTGAGCTTTGGCCTGCAGTCCATCCTAGAGGTATTGGATGAGGTTGCATGAAGCCACATAAGGTGCAAGTCAGAAGGTAATGTTGGGTGATCGTCCAGTGCTTTCCAAAGCTTACCTTGAGTTCCATTACTCCAAATAATACAGTTCCACTGCTCCACAGCCCAGTGTGGTAGTCTCCACCGGATGTGAGGTCTGGTACTAATATTGGGTGATCAGTAAACCTTTGATAATCCAGATATTCTCAAAGAATTGAGCTCTATTCTCCAGATAACTCGATTTCGGTGCTCAGCAGCCCAATTTTGATTGTCTGTTCAAGGAATGATGTCAGGATGGGACTACAACAGAGAACTCAGGTACACTGCTCCACAGCCCAATGCAATGGGAGTGGAATCAGGGACTAATGCTAGCAGTAAACCAGTAAACCATGCTAGCAGTAAACCATTTTCACTACGTTTCATTTTCGTTTCCAATTTCATCCATATTAAATGAATGCGACCAATCCAGAAAACTTTGTTCCAGTTCCCCAGAGTTTAGTACTGGTGGTCTGTTTAGGGAAAGGAGTAAGGTTATTGACTAATGTTAGGTGGTCATCCAGTACTTGATCTGAAGTGCCAAAGCTTAACTGAGGTTCCATCACTGCAGAACCGAGAACTCCGTCCTCTTCTGCAAAGCCCAATGCTGTTGGTCTCCTCAGGATGTGGGGTCAGTGGCAAGTGTTGGGTGATCAGTTGAGCTTTGGCACTTCAGATCATCTCAAATGTATTGGATGGAGCTCCATAATTTCAGAGAAAGCTGTTCCACTGATTTAGAGATCAGTGCTGATGGTATTATCTGGGACTGAGGTCGGGGACTTATGTTGGGCGATCAGTTGAGTCTTTGCATAAAGTCCATCCCAGTGCTCCATAATCCAGTGCTGGTAGTATCATCAGAGATATCGCATTTCCACCAACGTGGAATCAGCACCGTTTTGGCGAACCTAATTTTAAACCGGTATGCTGTGTTTCCACCAACAAAAGTAGGTTCCCAAACAAGAAACGTTTGTTCGCAAGTAAAATTGAAGAATACTAGGTTCTTCAGCGCAAACCGTGACCATATCTGTGAACGTGTCTGGTTGTACAGGAGCACCGGCACTGTACAATGCCCTATGTTAATGACGTATGATTTGACATTTTGACGGTTCCAATAAAGCTGCTTGGAAATGGAATTGGTTCAAGAACCTAAGTTCTTTTGGTGGAAAAGCTAAAAGTGAGATAAGGGACATTGTTATAGAAAGATACGTAATTCCAAGAATCTACTGGAATTCCATCACTCCAGAGAGTTCAGTTCCACTGCTCCACAGCTTGGTGCTGAGGGGCTTTCTACCAATCCAGTCTTCATTTGACACTCATTTGGCTGTGGCTGCTTCATAGTTTCCTGTTCTGTTTGTCAGGGTTTTTCTGTCAGTTTCTGCCGACTTTGCTGGGTTCTTAAAGACTGGTTTGGGGAAACCCTGCAGTGAATCTCAAGCCTCTTTTTCTGTATCTTGCTTGGTCAGCAGGTTTCTTTTCTTTGCGTGGGAGCTGACTAACAGTAGTAATTCTGAGCATGCACCACTAATGTGAATCAGATCCCCCCCACAAATCCTTATCTAAACTAATAAGGCTGGTAAGCAAATGGCATACACTGTATTTTGGCCATTGTTTGCTGACATGTTTTGTCTTATTGAAAATATTTGCTCTGGACGTTTCTTCACACTGTTCTTCATCACTTCCCTGTGCTCTGTGAAGTTACCTTACATCCTTACATCCTTACATCCTTACATCCTGCACCTCATTTTTTAATATGTATTGTAGCTTTAATAACCTAGGTCAAAACTAGTCATTTTGATGCTTTTGATCAAAAGGTCATAATTGGTCAATTTTCTCTATTTTTATCATACCTAAAATTTCAGTATACCATTAGTATACCCTTAAAACGTGGTTCTACAGTGATCTACTGTTGAAGTGTATGGTTCTGTATAGAACCACAACAAATGATTGCATCATCCTTGCTGCTGAAACAGTTCTACTCTACATTGATAATTCTCAAATGTTTTGGTGTTTGTTCCATAGAACCCTTTTCAATACCATACAGAACAGAATATAACCCTTTAAAACCTTTAGAATTATAATCTGCTACGAATATTACTTAAAAGAAAGAAAGTATCAGGGCAGCTTCATGCCAGATCACGACAAGTGATGGTCATTCTTTGATCTTTCAGCATGTCCAGCTCTTCTTCATTTCCTAAAAAATCCTTCCACTTCTATTCTATTCTTTTTTCATTTCTCCCTGCCTCCTGTCCTGTCCAAAACTCCCCCGACTGTCCAGCATTCCTCTCAGCAATCATCTTCATCTCCTCTTCACTACACCCTCCCTAACTCCTCCAAAACCCCTCCCACTCAGGCCTCCCATCCTCCCCAACTGGCGAGACTGTTTGGCTCCACCCCTTCAGCCTGGACCCCTGCCCACCTCACATTCCTCTTGGATCAGGAAGACACAGTGTTCTCTGACCAAGTCTGAAGTGAACCTGCCTGAGCTCGAGCGTTCCCCTGCATGGCTTTAACCACAGACCCTGCTTTGGTCTTCAGCGTCCAGCCCGTGATTGAGACTGTCCAGAGCACGGCCGTGGGCGTGGACAAGATAACGAACGATGGCTGATTTACAGCAGACAGCTGAGGAGAGTACTGCCTGCTGTCAGAGACACCTTACTGTTACTGCTGCCTCACAGTTTCTAAAGAAG
Organism: Astyanax mexicanus; assembly: GCF_023375975.1. NCBI lineage: Eukaryota > Metazoa > Chordata > Actinopteri > Characiformes > Acestrorhamphidae > Astyanax > Astyanax mexicanus. The sequence continues at coordinate 11,814,141 of NC_064418.1, read as the reverse complement.
TGACTCGACCTGTACTCAGCCTCCTCTTTACACTGAAAGTGGATTTTATTACTGATAGAGCTTGTTCTGTTCTACAAAGTGATATAATCTAGAACTCAAAGCACACTGATTCAGAATCCTCTACACAACAAACACCAGCAAACCCAAACACTGAGTTGTTGTCCATGCCTGTGTGATGGTTGTGCCCATTCAAACTGCTCTATTGTTCTTAGAATTTGAGTATGGAATTCTAGAATGTTCCCCTTAATTATATTGTTTGTGAATATTCTCCACATTAACTTCTTTTCACACTCTACGAGAAATACCTCTTCCATTCACACTGTTCTTGAATACTTCCAACGTTTGCACCGTAACAGCATGTTTCCAGCATGCACACTAGTATAGAATATTCCCAATTGTTTTTTTAGCATTTACATTGTTCTAGAATATTCCCCAATTCACACTGTTCATTTAAAAATACTCCCAATATTAACATTTCTGAAAAAATGGGGGAGTATTCTAAAACATTTACACTTTTCCATTTGCACTGCTCTAGAATACCAGCAATATCCACACTGTTCTAGAATATTCATCACATTCATAGTGCTCTAGAATTCTACCTATATTCACACTGATCTAGAATATTCCCCTTATTCACACTATTAATAATAATTCTCCCAGTGTTCACACTCTTCTAGAATGCACTGTTCTAGAATATCCCTCCCCTTTTCAATGTTCTAGAATACTCCCAATATTTAAAATGTTCTGGAAAATTCCTTCCATACTTAGTGTTTTCAGAATACCCCAGTAATCACTGTTCTATAATACTCCAAATATTTACACTGTTCTGGTATATTACTCCCATTTATAGTGTTCAAGAATACTCTCAAGTATTCACACTGTTCTAGAATACTTCTAGTATTTACACTGTTCTGAAATGTCCCTCCCCTTCATGGTGTTCTAGAATACTCCCGATATTCACACTTCTAGAATACTCCCCCATATAATATTTTAAAATATCCCTGTTCTAGAATATTCACCCTATTGATACTAGAATACTACACATATTCATATTTACAATGTTCTGGAATACTCCCAATATTCACACTATTATAGAATACTACTCCCAGTATTCACACTGTTCTAGAATTGTTCTAAACAGTCCAGAGACAATGGTCAGCACTGGAATGTTGGTGTTTGGCAGGTGATGTTGGGTCATTGTGCTCTGGGCCGCGATTCAATCAATCCATCTTGCATTTGTATGTTTTTTAATTTAAGTGATTTTTCATTTGAGTTTATTTCCATCCATTTCAGTGCAGTTCTAGTCTAGTTTTTAGGATATTTTGTCCTGTTACATTCTATCAGAATAATTTTAGTTTTGCACAGATTTAGTTTTTACCAATGATCTTCAACTACCTTATCCCTAACTGCTTTACAGTAAAACTCTTACCAAAGGACACTTCTTTTTCTCACCTTGGTTTGAAAGCATTTCATAGTGACTAGTGATTAATATTAAAGTGTATTCTTAAGTTTTGGGTTCTGTTTTTCTTGAAAGTAAAACACTCAGATCATGATGACAAGAAATCATGATGACAATAATAAAAAGACTGTCTTTTTTTGCACAAATCAAATAAATTAATATAATAAAGTCCCAGTAAATCAAGTCCATGCCTTGGCTGCATGCAAAGCTCTTGTTTGGATGTGGTTATGGAAATGACTATTTTGAGAGCAACTTTAGACATAAGTTTCAGGATTGGTGCTGTTGGATTGGATTTAACAGTAAGAACGACTGAAAGTTCTTATCTTTGAGCCTCTGCTGCTGGACACGTCAGAATGAGTAGGAGTCGGAAAGCATTTGATGGTGCTGCTCCAGGCTGTGTGTGTGTGTGTGTGTGTGTGTGTGTGTGTGTGGTCTTTTGATTTTAATTGAGCTGTAGAGGAATGCATGTGTGTGTGGTCAGCAGGCATGCAGCTCTGTTAGATAACAACTCCTTTATTTCGGCATGCTTCTGAATCAGGAGTGTTCAGTGAGGTTTGCTTTTTCTTAGCTGCTGCCGGTGGGGTTTAGTATCTCTCTTTTTGATCAGGCTGAATCCGTGATGGAATTTAGGCCATTGTTACACCTGGAAGTCTTAAAATTTTGTTTTAAAGTTTTAAATTTGGCTTCCCTGCCAGAATCTGACTCAATTTAAGAGTCATTTCTTTCATTTCTGTTTACCAATAAGAGTTATTCTACAGTTACAGAAGATAGAGGGGTCACTAGAGTAATGTGCTACATCCATGCTGCTGCAAGTTCTTTTTCTTCTTCTATTGTTTAATGGTTGATGATTGAAATCCTTAAATTTTAGTCATTTTCTGTAATCGTAAAAAGTAAAATAAAAAATTACAAACCGTCCAAAAAATATATTTTAACACTGCCAGCAAACCTGATAAAGCCGTTACAGAAATACAATAACATATTTTTTGTTCCGTATCTTGGTAGAACCCCAGTTGTTAAGGCTCTTTCACACAGTTTTTTTTTTTCCCCCCACATATAAAAAAAAAATTATGCGATTTTTAACACAGGACCTTTTGCCGCAGGTAAGTTCCTTTACACATGATTACACGAGTGGAAGTAAAGAAGTGTTTCAGGAACTGTTTGGTTCTCACCTTCTTCCCTGTTTCCTCTTTACCCAGCATGGCCGCCGCGGCCGGCCTGCTCGAGACGTGCGTGGACGAGGTCATCCTGGTGCCCGTTCCCATAGCAACGGCGGGTTTGGAGGAGGAGCTGTGCCCTGGTGCCGCTCACCCTTCACGAAGTGCAGCTGCTGAGGAGAACCTGACACTTACAGGTGAGACACACACACCCAGACACACATATTTTATCATTGCTAACCTTGTGAGGACAGTCCATTCACATAATAATAATTGTAGCCAGTTTATACTACCTCTACACCTATACCTAACTCTAACCTTAACCTCAGTTACTCAAAGTAAATAATTTGTCTTCTTTAGATTTTCTAATTAAAGTACAATTGTTTGTAAAAAAAAAAAAAAAAAAAAGCCCTTCAAAGTTCAGAGGACAACAAAATGTCCTCATAAATGGGACGTTGAGGAGGATCAGGAGATTCTGGTTCGAATCCAGGTCATGCAGCTTGCCGTCAGCTGCCCGAGCCTTGAGAGAGCACAATTGGCCTTGCTCTCTCTGGGTTTGTAGATTGCGTTCTTCCTAGGTTGATGTTGATCAGCTTATGGCGTCTGATGAATCAGAACCGAGACTCTGCGCTTTCCTCCAAGCGCGCTGGCTACTCTACATGTGCTCGTCTTCACCCTCCTTGTGTTGTGGCATCACCTGTGATTGTGGCTATATAGCTGAGCAGCAGCTGAATGAGTGGGACAATTAGCCTAGCTAAATTGGGAGAAAATGAGTAAAAAAGTCCTCATAAATGACCGTTTATGACGTACCGCTATGCTTGTGAGGACATGTAATTCTCACAATGCTGCCAAAACATGTACACACACACTCACATTCATCACTAAGGGTTTAACAAGTTGATAAAATAACATAATTTGAGAACAAGAAGTTATCATGGCTGTAAGAAAATATGAGCAAATTATGAGATCAGATATTATTATTTAGTAGTAATAATATAATAATTATTTTTCGGCATTTTCTGCTCCATTGCTTTTTTGGCACTGTTTCAATCTGACAGGTTACTGAAGGACAGCATCTGTAATGCAACTGAAACCAGCTTCTAAAACATTAAACATGAGTCGCAGATATTTTCATGACATGTAACATGCATTGTCATGCTCTCTGTTTTTCACATCACCTCCCCCGGTCCTCTCCACTCTGAGGGTCTCGGTGTGTCTGAGTGAGCTGAGTGGTTGGTTAATGCTGAGTGTGTGTGTGTGTCTGCTGTGCTTTCAGAAGCTGCAGCTCGGCTGAAGCAGCTGGAGATCGAGAGTGCGCCGGTTTCTGCTTCTCGCTCCAACATCAACCTCAACATGAACAACCAGGTCAGTGCAGCCGCCCGGAACAGCGTGGTGGAGCCTGTCTGCCTCATACAGTACCAGTCAAAAGTTTGGACACACCTTTAATTCAGTGTTTTTTTTTTTTTGTTATTTTAAAATGTTCTGCATTGTAGCTTAATACTAAAGATATCCAAACTATGAAATTATTGAACAAAACAGAATATGTTTTATATTTTAGGCACCTCTTGCTTAGATAACAGTGTTACACATCTTGGCTGGATTTTCTCAGGCAGCTTTATTAAGTAGAGTCACCTGGAATTTTCAGCTTTCAGTTAACAGCTGTGCTAAACAACATCAGTTGTAAAGTTGTGAAGAGGTAACTAAATAAAGGGAAAAAATACATTAAGAAATAAAATCAGTCAATCTGAAAAATTTCAAGATCTTTGAAATTATCTTCAATTGAAGTTGCGAAGATTGTCAAAAACGTTGTGATGAAACTGGCCCTCATCAGGACCACTACAGGTAAGAAAGACCAAGCCTTACCAACCTCAGCCTCAGAAACCAAGACAGACGAGAGAACAGGATAGCGTAACTGTCACAAATATTGATGATCATTCCTATATAAACACAATGGGTGACATTGAGGTCATACTAATATATTGTACGAAACATTGATAGTGTAATTATTGTGAACGGCCTAGTGATTACAGATTATTAGGGGTTGACAAGCTCAGCTCATAGGCCAGTGACACTTGTGTGTGTGTGTGTGTGTGTGTGTGTGTGTGTTCATTCAGGAGGATGTGCTGAAGCTTACAGATAAGTGTCTGAGCAGCGTGGGCAGCAGTCCAGCGCTGAGTCAGCTGACCGCTCCAGATGAGCTCAAGAGCAACATCCTGAAAGCCCAGGCAGAGGCTGCACTCAGGGTAACATACACACACACTCTTACACACACACTCTTACACACACACACACCGCACAGAATAAGGCTGTTCTTTATTTTAAAGGTAAAATATATCCAGTGCTTCATATGTGCTCTAAGATGCTTGAGCACAGATATGAATAATTTTCAAATCACATTTTTTTTTATGATAATCATTTCTTGTATTCAGGAGTTTGCTCATGTGACATCCAGTAATTTTTAAATAAAACTACAATGTGAAAAATAAATACCCAGAAAGTTTTGTAAAAGTCATGGAAATTTGATCTAAAAATATTTGTGTGTTCCATTTATTGACAAAGAAAAGCTATTTTGAGCTAACAAATAAATCATCATCAGTCAGTTCACTAGGACAGGCCTAGTGAGTTCATCTCGTAATTTGGTTACAAAGGTTTTAAAAAATGTATTTACAAAAAAATAATGATATTAATGATTATTAATAATGTTAAAAGAAAATGATCAAAACGAACAGAACAAGTTCTTTGTCGTTTTTCTTAAAACTAAACTTACGTGACTTAACTGTACAAATGTGGATTGTCTTTGTTCAGGGTGTGAAAGAGGAGGCAGGAGCAACTGGAGAAAAGAACTGTAACCTGCAGGAAGCAGCAGCCAGGTGAGATGATCGATGACGAACTCTAGGAAAGCTGGAAAAATATTTGTTATAAATTAGGGGAGTCAGTTGATTTTAAAAAAGTATTGTGATTAATCACACTTTTTCTTCTTCACACTTTTAAATTGGCAGAATTTAATGGGGTAAATTGCTAAAAAAAAAATAATAATTGTATTGAATGCAACAATATTCAGTGTGAAAATTATGATATTTTTTTTAGCTGACCGTTCCCTCTATTTTTGAGAGGGGAGGCTATAGTAATAACAGTGTAGTGTTGTGGAGTTTAGGGCTGGCAGAGTAGAATCTTTTTTTTTTTTTTTTTTTTTTTTTACTGTATTCTAATACTTTAAGGCAAGTTTAATGCTTTTTTTTTAATGGAGAGTATTTTCATGTGTTGAGTTTAACGTACAGCTTGTTAGCAAGTGTGAAGTGTGTGTTGGTGAGGTAAGGAGGTGGTGAGTGAAGTTATTTATCTTCTTAACACATCAGTAAATGTCACTGTGTTATATCTCTGTATGGTCTTTGTAAACTTTGTCACAGGATTAAATTGAACATTTTTATGTAATATGTATCTTTCTCTCTCTCTCTCTTTCTCTCTCTCTCTCTCTCTGTCTCAGGCTGAAGGGACGTGGTGGGCGGATGGGCAGCACCTCCTCTCTGACGGTGAGCGGCTTTGCAGAGCGGCAGGAGCCCAGGGAGGCTCTAAAGCAGCCTGTCCTGCAGCCGTCCAGCAGGTCAGTCCAAAAAAAAACAAAAAAAAACAGCACAGTCACAAAAGACCACTGTGTGTGTGTGCACATGTGTGTGTGTGTGTGTGTGTGTGTGTGTGTACTTATTAAGAAGTAGTGTAGTGTATATGTGAGTAATCCTGCTGGGTCAGTGGTGGAGACAGTGGAGCGTGGGGCTGAATCTGGGGCACACTCAGATTAAAGGAGGCACCTGGTCCTCCCCCTGCTGGAGGACGGAAGTCGGGGATGCTTTAGTGTGACTGATACCTGAGGCGTCTTCTGTTGCTAGGGTTGTACAAACATTTATTTGAATGAGAAACTGTGTAGTTGTGTTTGTTTTTAGTTGAAAATACTGTGCTGCCCAACTGGACTGTAACTGTAGATAACTGTGAATGGCAGATTGAGAAAATACGCTAACCCACAGACTGTAAAAAAGATGGACGTCATGTCGCCGTTCCCATTCATTCAATGAAAATGAACCCAAAATCTTTCGCCATGTTGGTGATCCTGATACCCGAGTCTGCGCAGTAGAGACCAGAGGATGGAGAAAGACCGTGGACTGTGGAAACACAGCCCACTCATTTAAATAACCCCGCCCCAGAGTGTGAAAGTTCAATTAGCAGGGTAAGAGCTCAGTTTTGCTCAAAATATTGCAATGCACACAACATTATGGGTGACATACCAGAGTTCAAAAGAGGACAAATTGTTGGTGCACGTCTTGCTGGCACATCTGTGAACAAGACAAGTCTTTGCGATGTATCAAGAGCCACGGTATCCAGGGAAATGTCAGCATACCACCAAAAAGGACCAACCACATCCAACAGGATTAACTGTGGACGCGAGAGGAAGCTGTCTGAAAGGGATGTTCGGGTGCTAACCCGGATTGTATCCAAAAAAATACATAAAACCACGGCTGCTCAAATCACGCAGAATTCAATGTGCACCTCATCTCTCATGTTTCCACCAATACTGTCCGTCACCACAATAAATTATATTGTGGTCTAAAACCAGGTGTTTCAGTTTCATTGTCCAACCCCTGTTTCTTCTATCTGTCTAAACTAATGCTAATCTAATTCAAACAGCCTTGTGTTCAGGTCTTTTCTATGAGCTTATAAGATTGAAAACCAAGACATTTGAACCATTTCCAGCTCTTTGTTGCCATCTAGAGGAATAGTGACTCAGTGCACTGCACACGGTCATGTCACGTGATTCAAGTTCTGCCTGGATACTTGTTGTCTTTACATAACTAGAGTGTGCTCTGATGCAGCAGATAAACACAGTACAATTAGGCAATATCTGCTCTACAGTGACCATTGTCTGCTCAGTGCTGATATTCACCCTGACAAAGTAAAGGTAGCTACATACCTTCACCAAGATGAAGGAAACGAGGGAACACACAGGCTGTAATGCGGAGAACGAGCTGCGGTCCCCGTATATACACCCTGCACACGTCACCGCTCTGACTAAGCGCTCCGGATTTGAATAAATTCTCCATTGTGTGGATGTTAATGTGCTCTACTTTTTCTCTGCTTTCTTCCAGCAGCTTGAATTGCTGGTTTAATTATCTGTAAACTGGCAGGAGGGGAGCAGATGTGAGCGGGGCTGGTGAATAACCCACATGCTGAGTAATTAAAAGCCTAGTGTTTCAGGACTGCACACAGGAGAATCTCGAGCTTCTGTTGGGGAATTAGTGTATTGACGACTTGCAGATATATAGAAATGGTCAAAGTATAAATACATGGAAAATAATGTTTCCAAGATTTATTAAACTGTATTTTTCGCACCAGTCGCACCATCAATGAACATCTATTTCCTGGTCTATTTTCTTACATAAGGCACACTAGATTATATGGCGCATTTTAAGACACATTTATAAGAAAATTCTATCTCAGCAGGTCTCGCCACTGGGGGGTGGTGGGGGGGTAGCTATGTAAAGCTAAAAAGTAAGTAAACAAAACTGTAATAAAAAAAAGACTTTAAAATTAAGTCAAACAAGCGCTGAAAAATGTTTATTTGTGTGAGTAAAGTGCTTCGGTTTATTTACAGTAAGCTTAGATTCACAAATTTCTCCAGCACTAAGGCTGGAGCATTAGCATTAGCAGCTAACAGCTCCAGCAGTGCTAGCCAGGGATAGGAGCAGGCTACAGGCCGATAATACTCCCCTCTGAGCGGTGAAATAGCGAGCGCAATTAGCGGGTAATGCTAATACTCCAGCCTTTTGTGAATCCAGAAATTTGTGAATCTAAGCTTACTTTAAATAATCTGAAGCAATTTACTCACCGAAATAACCATTTTTCAGCACATTTTTCAGCGCTTCTACCCCAGTAGGGCTAGCCGGGTAAGGAGCAGACTACAGGTTGATAATACTCACCTCTGAACAGGGAAATAGCGAGCGTGGTTAGCAGGTAATGTTTATGCTGCTCCAGCAGGCTACTGGCTGATAATATCCCCTTTGAACGGGGAAATAACAGTTAGCGGCTAATGTTAATGCTACTCTAGCCTCAGTGCTGCAGAACTAATCTGAAACTCCTGAATAACACTGCAGTTTGATGGAGTGGCTTTAAAAAAAAAGAAAGAAACAAATAAGCTGCCTCTTTCTCTTCTGATGTACCTTTAGCCTCTACCATCTCTTCTGTCCATTCTCTACTTTCTTTAAAACAAACTGGACCTTAGCTGAACTTAACTGCATCAGTAAGCCCTAATGACCAGGTTCTGTTGGCTATAATACTGCCTCCACCATGTTTAACCGATGGTTTAAAGGAAATTCTCACTTCATCTTTCATCTTCTAGGTTTGCTGTGTTCTGAACAATTGTGTCTGTGGGTTCTGTGTATTGGGAGTGTGGTTCAAGTCACTAGTAGATTAAACAAAAATCACAGGCCTCTTTAATGAAATGATTAAAATGTGATCTAAGGTCTGTGTGTCTGTGTGTGTGTGTGTGTTGTTGTCTCTCCTCAGCCTTGAAGTGAAAGGGGACGAGTTTGCTTCTTCTGTGGCCAGCTTACCAGTAGAGCCAGTGAATGAAGCCCATCCAGCCAAGGTAACAAAAACCTCTGTGTGCCAGACCACAGCAGTCCAGCTGCTGCACTTCTGCAGCACATCACTCAGCGTCTGGCAGTCATCCGTCCATAAAGTGCATCCAAAAATGTGAACTTGGCTAACAGTGAAGGAGATGGCTTTATGGCTGGTTGTCCTCCATTAGTTTTTATTCATTCTGCTTTATTTACACACTATGAGAAATCATTTGTAGAGTTCTTCATCTTCAAATCACAAATATTAATAGAGAGTTTGACCCTGCTTTACGACCATAACAGCTTCTAGTTCTTAGGGAAGGTTTAGAAGAGAATAAAAGCTGGTTCTGTTGCCATTCAGATGTGAGTATTATCGTATTGGCCTGTAACCTGCTGCTAACCCCAGCTAGCACTGCTGGAGCAGCATTAGCATTAGCCGCTAATGGCACCTTAAAATCTAGTGCACCATATAAATGTATAAAAAAAATAAATACATAAAAAATTCAACAAAAATATCTTGAAAAAAAAGTGTTTTTTTTTTTTTATATTGTAAATTTAATATTAAAGATATTAGTTATTCAGAAACACATGCGATATTGTTCTGTGAACACAATACAATGTATTGTGGTGTTTTTTATTTTTTTGTATTTCTACTTGATCTTTAACACAAGCTCTTAAACTGGATAAAGATTCCAATAAACAAAGTAGTAGTAGATAAACATTGTAGTTTTTACATTTATTTATTGAACATTTTTTTCTGAAAAACTTACTTTCAATAACTCATGTCACCCTGTTGAGTAGCAACATCTTTATAATGATCATTCCTCTTCAAAATGCTGGCGCAATTTGGATATTATAATTTGATGTCAGACTTTCATTCCCACAACATGATGCTGCCACCCCCATGCTTAACAGAAGCACCTAATGGCACCTTAAAATCTGGTGCACCATATAGTGTAAAAAAAAATTAAACAACAAACATCTTACAAAAAAGTGCATGCATATAAACTGCAATCAATTAAATACAAGTACATACAGTGAATAACAAAACTGCTTTCAAGAATATTTAATATTGCAATATTAGGAAATGTATCTTTTGTATATCAGGATATACGTATATTAGGATGTGTACATTCTTTTGGTAATGTTATTGTGTGCAATGTAATATGGCATACCCCTAATATAAATGTAGCCTTCCAAGTTTACACGCTTGTTTTTCCTAACGCAGGGCAAAGCTGAGGAGCAGGAGGCACATGCGCCCCCCCAGAGTGAAAACCTGATAGACTTCACAGATCCCACCCCAGTAGTAAGTCCCTGAACGCACTGCTACTTAATGTCCTGTCTCATTCCCATGCTTTATTTATTTCTTCATGTTTTATTGCAGTGTAAGGATGAAAACTCAAGTGCTGTTATGCCCTTCCTTACAGCTCCCGCAGGTGCAGCCGCCCAAGCCCATCATCACCCCGCGGTGGATCATTCCAGCAGCTACAGTGAGTTCAGGCTGCCGAGAGGCTCCTTAAAGTGCTCAACAGGATCTAACAGTAGTGTTTAATCTCAGTAATAAAGGCCCACTCTAACACTCCATATGTTTAATTTAAAGAGCAGCGTTTCCTTTTATTGAATAAGAAATGATTTTTAAAGGCTGCTTAATTAGTTTAAGCATATGGAGCGGAAGAGTTTTACACTTTTATGAGACCCAGTAGTTTTTATTTGCAGCTTGTTTTACACACAATACGGGTCAAACGTTTGGGCACACCACTTCACCTCTTTCTCAGTGTGTTTTTACATTGTAAATTTAATATTAAAGATATTAATTATACAGGAACACGTGCACAATTGTTCTGTAAACACAATACAATGTATTGTGGTGTTTTATTTTTTTGTATTTCTACTTGATCTTTAACACAAGCTATTACACTGGATAAAGATTCCAATAAACAAAGGAGTAGTAGATAAACATTGTAGTTTTTACATTTATTTATTGAACAATTCTTTCTGAAAAACTTACTTTTATTAACTCTAGTCACCCTGATGAGTAGCAATATCTTTATGATGATCATTCCTCTTCAAAATGTTGGAGCAATTTGGATATTATAATTTGTTGTCAGGCTTTCATTGACTTGAGGCAGCATTGTGTTACCAGAACATGATGCTGCCACCCCCCATGCTTAACAGTTGCGCTTAACAGTTTCTTAGGCTGGAATTCTGTGTTTTGATTTTTTATTGGGTTTTTTTTAAATCACTTTTTTAATAATAATAACTTTGAAAAGAAAGGTATGGTATATTGGATTATCTGGTATATTTTCAGAATTTCCGAATTTAATATTGGCTTTTTTAGATCAATAAATAAACACTTCAATGTTTTTTGTGATTTGTTTTGAAATCTCTTTATCCAGTTTGGTTCTAGAGACATTTGGGATGATTCTAAAAAAAAATAGACAAGAATTCCAACCAATCATCTCTTCTTCTCACTTTTCAGTGCTCTCTCTCTCTCGTAGTGACCCCTAGCGACCTCCTAACCCTCTCACCTTTCTTTGCCCTTCTCTAGCAGACCGGCACCTTTACTAACGGCCTCCTAGAGCATGATTCTGCAGCAAAGATGACCCCTCACCATCCTGAAGGGGGCGCTCTTGCCTCCCTCCCTCATCTCTCTCACACTCATAATGTGATTGCCACCAGGTTTGTGTTCGCCATGATTTCTTCCCATGTAGTTTTAATAAATATTCCACAGTTGGGTGCCCAGTGGTCCTAAGCGATGCCGCTATGATCGGGAGATTGCTGGTTTGAATCCTGGTTATGCAGCTTGTCGTCAGCTGCTGGGGCCCTGAGAGAGCACAATTGATCTTGCTCTCTCTGGGTGGGTAGATGGCGCTTTTTCCCCCCGATCATCACTCCTATGGTGATGTCGATCAGTGCCGGTCACGATCCATTGTGAAATGGAATGTGCCATCGATATGGTGCTCAGTGTCAGACCCTGTTCCAACTACGATGATTCATGTTACCTTGCCATGAGCACTCTGTCCAGTGTTTAGACTCACTCACAAGATAACACATTAAGTTATACAGGGTTTGGCGTTACCAAACCATTGCCGGGGTAACACTTTATCTGGTCAGTTTACATATTCATGTCTCATGATTTTGGTCTCAAGACTTTTGGCTGGAGTGTCCCAGCGACTTTGGTTTTTCAGTTTGCATCATTTATTTTCTATATACAGTACCAGTCAAAAGTTTGGATACGTCTTCAGTTTTGTGTTTTTTATTTTATTTTTTCTCATTATTTTAAGATGTTCTGAATTGAAGACTAATACTAACGTCACCAAAACCATGAAGGAAAAACCTTTTGGAATTATTAATTAAACAAAAAAAGTGTTAAACAAACCAGAATTAAGTTTTACATTTTAGATTTTTCAAACAGCTTTGCACATCTTGGCTTGGCAGGATTTTCTCAGTCAGCTTTATGAGGTAGAGTCACTTGGAATTCAGGCTTTCAGTTAACAGCTGTGATGAACTTATCAAGAGTTAATTTCCTGAATTTCTTGTCTCTTAATGTGTTTGAGAGCATCAGTTGTAAAGTTGTGAAGAGGTAGAGCTGGTATACAGTGAATAGCTCTATATGAGTTATGTTCTAATCCATATTACGACAAGAACAACTCAACTAAAGTAAAAAAGGTCAGTCAATCCCAAAGAAATACAAGAACTTTGAACCTATCAAGTGCAGTCACGTTCAAAGACCATCAAAAGCATTATGATGAAACTGGCACTCATCAGGACCGCCCCAGGAAAGAAAGAGCAAGACTTCTTTAGAGTTACTAGCCCCAGATAAGAGTAATTTTGGTTTGTTTAACAAATACATTTTCTACTAAATGCATATGTCCATTTCTATTCACAGCATTGTGGCTCACCCACCCAAGGAAGACAACAACAAGCCCAAGGGCCTGCTGACCACTGAGCTCTGAGGACACTACATTCCAGCTTAGGGCATTCCTGCACTCAGAGGGACGTGAAGCACCAGGCGCAGTAGACATGATGTTACCAGCTGGACTCTGGAACACTGTGGATCCACCTTTTAGTGCTTGCTGGCTTTGCGTGGTGCCTTTAAGCCCTGGCCCTGGATCTGCCTCGCTAGGACCAACCTCTGGACTGAACACTGTTGAGATTTTGGCATTTGAGGATTTGGAGAATTTGGGATTTTGGGATTTTGGGTGGCTGCAGCTGTTCTGGGGTCAGCAGAGTTGGAAGAAGGCCTTCCGTTTGGTCGTTGGGGGAAACTCTTGACTCTTGTCCGATGAGGCGAACTTACAGGTGCTGCTCTGCCACCTGCTGTGCTGTTCTCAAACTTCATGTAGTTTAGATCACTGTGAAAAAGAGCCACCTTTGCTGGATCACTACAGACCATCTACCAACACTGGAGATATTAATTTATAGAACTGACTTAGTCCTTTCTATACCTTTTTATTTTTTATTTTTTTTGCTTTCTTTTATCTTATTTACCTTAAATAGAAATCAGTATTAAGCTTTTAAGTACAATATTCCATTAGAGGACCACCTTATTATGTAGCACTGGAACGACATGCAGTCATTGAGCCATTTAAATTGTTTGATTGTTTTATCGATGCTGTTTTTATCTTCGTCAGAGCTGTAGCTGCATTATGACCTGCCTTATTTTATCAGTTCATAATTGTAAAGTCTAGAATCCTCCGCAGTAAGTTGTCACTCTTTTTGCATTGTTGCATTGTTGCATTGTTCACTGGATTTTCAATAGCGGTGCATGATGATGATGATGATGATAATCGTTACGTAGTCTCAACACTGTCTGAAAGCTGACCACCTGGAGCAGTGAGACCCAGGGGCAGCACTGAATACACTGATTACACACACACACACACACAGTCTGTCTGCAGTTACCTCTACACAGCCCTCAGAGCTGGTAAAACCTTTCTTTATATACTCTGTTAGCATGTGTTGCTATCTGTGTAGAACTGTAGCAACATCTGTAGCAACACTGGTTCCTCAACCAGCAGCTGGACATCTCTGTAAATACAGAATACAGTAAATAAAAAGAACTCTTGATATTAAAAAGGAACATTTCTGGTGTTTTCCAACCTGATCTCTTATCTGCTGTGTTTGTATTGTGTTGCTGTTTAGCTCAGACCGTTATTTCCACATTTTCCTCTTCTGGGAAATGGACAGAAAACACAAACACAAAACTGATAGTAGACATGATTAATTGGCAGAAAATAAGATAAAAATATTTAATGACTCCAGAAATTTGGAATATTACAATCTATAAAACAGGATGAAACTAATTTTATTAGGCAATATTGAGAAATATAGAGAAATTAACCATCTATGGCACTATAATCACTTTTTCATATTTGAAAGACAGTTTTAAAGCATCTAAAGGCTCTTTTGTTTTCATTTACCTCCTAAAACAGGGATCTTTAATTATTTTTTTTATTTGAATTATGCTGGTAGATCACAGGGCAGTGATGCTAAAGCAGTGAGTGCTTCTTGTTGTTTTTGAGTGATACATGAACAGAAGCACAAAAATACAAGCTCATAAAAATGTGGGATAATTTTTTTTTATATAAAAAAGCTATAGAGGGTTAGCTTTGATTTGTTTTCAAATATGAGCGATTCTCAAATACTAGATTATTAAATTTAAACACAATTTAAAGTGACGTGCAGGCAATTGTTTCCTTTACATTTCATTTCTAAGTTTGTTTAAAGGAATATTAACCAGCCCCCTTTAACTTTACACACAGCTTTTATATTTAACACGATGCAAGTATGATGTCAAATTTGTAAAATATGCCACGTGAAACAGTAAAAATATGAAAATATTAAAAATACATTTTTTTTTTTGCATAGGAAACATTATGCCCCTATCTCTAGCATTGTGAGCCTGTTGTGAGCTTCGGCTGAAAGTGCTGTATTTTGGGATGCTGGTGGTGAACTGAGTTGGACTATTTGACAAAAGTTCATATTCATAATCGTGTTTCACTACACCCCAAGTCCATTTTACACAGAATTTCCCCTTTAAACAACATAATCTACAAAACAATGCTTATCTAACATATTAACTTGTGTTAGTTAATTTCAGGAGCTACCAATTGACCTCTATTATCAGTGTGTTTCAAGTATTTTCCAGGTTCTTTTGAAATAGTTTGAAAGGATGCACCAAATGTTTAACAACCAAAATTAATTGAATCAAAATGGCAAAATTTTTGTTTGTTCTGATAAGTAAAAAAAAACAAAAAACAATAATTTATACAGGGCAGTGATATTTTTTTTTAAAACCAAAACAGAAATGCATTTAGGCTTTCTAATTTATGCATTGTTGAAAAAGTTGCTAAACTCTATGAAAACCCTTAAAAACTTATATGATATGAGCTTTCATTCAATGTAAAATTTAGTTTGATTTCAGACAAATAATGAATGTTGGTGCATCTCTGTTCTTTCTCATTGTAAAATGCACAGCACAGTATCGATGCAGCCGATGGAGCTCATGTTCAGACCCAGTGAAGTCGTGCTGGAGAAGAGAGCTTGCTAAATAATCTTCATTGATTTTCTGGAGTCGTGTTTTAGCTGAGAGATTTTATATCAGTCACCTCATCAGTTCTGTTTCAGCAGTGCGAGATCACCAGTACTGTCAGTGTTTCTGAAGCTGTCCAGCTTTTAATTTATTCCTCATCTCTTCCTCTGTTTTTTATGAGCACTCTGTTTCACTTCCTGTAGTTTGCTGTAGAGGTCACTAATGACACGTGTAGAGGTCTGTACGTGTTCACCAGCTGAAGAACTCTGAGTAGTACGGCTTCAGTCGTTTTGTATGATGTAGGATGTTCTTTAAGTAAAGATGTATTTTAACAGTACCGCTGTCTCCAGTTTCACTTTATTGATAAAGGTCTTTACACTTACCACATGCACGGATGCCAATATCATCAAAAAAAAAAAAAGCGAAGCACCAATGGAGAGTAGTGTTCTAGAGTAGAGTAGTGGAGACGTGTTCTCTGGAGTCTGGGATTAGTGGTTACCCGGAGAACGGTGTTTTTCTGAATGCATTGTGCATGTGTACAGTTTGGTGGAGGTGGGGATCATTATGATGTGGGGCTGGTTTATAGGAGTTGGGCTCGGCCCCTTAGTTCAAGTGAAAGAATATCTTAATACTTCATGGACAATTTCATGCTCTCAACTTTGCGGGAACAGTTTGGGGTTGGTCCCCTCGTACACCGAAGCTACGTCAGTCCAGTTTAACCCCCAAGCTGCTGTAAAATATTCAGAACACAACGATGACTATCAAAAAAAGATTTTAAAAAATGTTTTAAGCGATATTTAAGCAATATTTTCGATTTTCGAAGCCATCACTGAAGAAACAGTGAAGCAGTAAGAAAGCTCTACATTCAGTTAATTTATTTATAAACAATATTTCCTTATTAATAAAATTAATAAAAAATCCTTTACATGTATGCAATTTTACAATGTGTTTATTTTATAAAAGGATTTCTAATATTCTTCATACATTTTCATTTTCCCCTAAAAAGTCCCTAGTTAAAATATCAAATCCTGGTTTTAATAAATCTGTTTAATAAATTTAATACATTTCTGTTTTCCATTGACTGTTTATATTTTCCCATTAGCAGTGTTTTAATTACAATCATACTATCAATTTTATTATTTCTTTAATATTTATTTTTTATTATTTATTATTACTTATTTTGATTTTGATTGTTAAATGGTTCAGTAAATTCACAACTAATTATTAATTGACATTCATTAAGACATTACTGAACATTTATCAATTTTAAAGCTTAAGAATGCTGTTAATTATAATAATTAACTAATTATTAAATGACGCTAGTTCAGACATTACTAAACATCCTTAAATTTAAAGCTTAAGTATGTTGTTAATAATAATAAATTGAAACATTAGTTAAAATTAGTAATGATTTATAATGTCTTAACTATTAACAATTAATCATTAGTTGAGGCAATCTGTCGTAAATTCTGGTCATTATTGTGTCCTTATTGTAAAGTGTTACCTGTATTTTTATATAATAATTTTTATATATTAGTAAAAAAAAGTATTTTTAAAATATCAATTTATAAATTTAGTCAATTAGTAACATTTATTTATTTTTATTTTATTTTTAAAAAAAATTTAATCTATTTTTTTAGTTATATGTTAAAAACATAAATCATTATTTTTCATATATATTTTTTAAATTTTCAATAGTTCAGAAATGACCGTTTTTATAAGTGTTTTTTTCTCCTCTGTCAGTCTGAGGGTCAGGGTGAGTGAGTGCACTGAGATTCTGAGACTCCAGCAGAGGGAGCTCCAGTCCTCAGGGGAAGAGTCTGATCATCAGCCTCCTCCTGATTCAGAACTCAGAAGTGACCAACCATCCACTCAGCACAGCCTTCACTATACAGGTGCATCTCAAAAACGTTTATTAAAATATTATTTAAAAATTACTTTATTTCAGTAATTCAGTTGAAAATGTGAAACTCGTATATTATATAGGTGTATTACACACAGAGTTATCTATTTTAAGCATTTATTTCTTTTGTTGTTGTTAATTATGGCTTACAGTTAATGAAAATCCAGAAATCAGTATCTCAGAGTCTGGAGGAAGAGTGGAGAGACACACAGTCCAAACTGCTTGAGGTCTAGTGTGAAGTTTCCACAATCAGTGATGGTTTGGAGAGACATGTCATCTGCTGGTATTGATCCACTGTGTTATATCAAGTCTAAAGTCAGTGCAGTGTTTTGTGTTTACTCTGTTTTGTATTTGCATGTAGTAAATACATAAACCCTTCATGTATGCACACACAGAGATAAAGTGGTGCATCATCTGATTCAGTGATATAAGGCCTGATATAAGCACTGTATGTGTGTGTGCTCTCTATAGCTGTATTTGTACAGGATTGGGTTTATTTCCAGTCAGATCAGCTATGTCTGTTATTCTCCCTCATTCCCGTATTCTGAACTCAGCTAGAGTGCTCAGATCTTTCATTTCTGGCTGGACACTCATCTCACAGTCTATGCAGCATTTAACACAACTCCAAGATCCTTCAGTACATATTAAAACACTTTGAATTAATGAAATTAAAACTTTTTCTGAAGTCTAAAACTTACCAAACTGCAAAACTTTCCAAATTAAGAAAAGGAAACTTTCTAAAAGAAACAAACAAAAAATTATAGAAACAAACAATTTAAAATCCTGAAAAAGAAATGTAATCTCAAAAAGAAAATGCTCTAAACCTAAATATGTCAAAACAAAACTAAACCTTTTGAAATTAAATTGCTTAACCAAATCTTTATGAATCATGTAAATAAAGAAAATGCTGTGAAGCTAGTAATTTCTCAATTACAAAAAAAAATTCTGAAACCAAACTCCATCACCCTGCTGGAATTATCTGAAATTAACACTTTTTTTAATTGAAAAAGGAAAATGTTCTAACATTACAAAAAGAACACTTTCCTAAACTAACATTTGCTTGATCACAAAATGAAAATATAATCATAATGTTGTTAGATCTTTACTTTCCCATCAACTGAAAAAGTTGTGATCACATGACAGCATAATGCAAACATTGAGGCAGGAGAAACATCCAGTGATTATTTAGGTTATCACTGAAGAGACATTAACATTTTATTACAGATCCCTAATAAATTAATCCAGCCTGAATAGAGCTTGTGTGTATTTGAGAGAGAGAGAGAGAGAGAGAGAGAGACGGAGTGTGTGTGTGTTTAACCTGTGTTATTGTTTATTTGTGTCGTTTTATGACAGAAAATGCAAATAGATATGCAAAACTGATTGTTAGGTCATGAGTGCTTGTGTGTGTCCTGACTCTACCCTTTCTACACTGTGACGTACTTTATGTATGCCATGTGTGCAGTGCTGCCGGGTTAACTTAAATTATTATTTTAGTTGATAAATTACACAATCAAAGAAATTAGTTAATTATACTTACTGTTAAATACTTATTTTAGTTAATTATAAACTTACTGATTGAAGTTTTTTTTTTTATTATCCATTTAGGTATTTTAATAAAAATATTGAGCTGTTTAAATGTGTCCAAGAATTTCCTCATCTTGGAATAACCTCAATCTTTAAGAAACTAACCCATGAAAGCAACAGTGGCATCACAACCTTCTTGTTGTATAGAATATTTTTTTTAATTTAATGACTTAAAATAATTGTAAAGTCTTAAGTTATCCTTAAAAAACTAACATGGAAAATAGTTGGAAAATATTATTTCTGTGTAGTCTGAAATAAATTAATTAATTAAGATTTTTTTAAACATAGCAAAATGATGTTGAATCAACATTATTTTTTCCATTGCTAATAAATTAAAATGATGTTGGTCTCCAATGTCAGAATTTATTTATTTGTGCGAATCGATTTTACATTAATTCATTAAAAGTATCCTCAAGTGCAGTCGAAAAGACCATCAAAAGCATTCTGATCAGGACCGTCCCAGGTCTTGCAGTGTCAATGGACACGTATTTAATAATTATTATTATTATATTATTATTTGTGGCAGCAGGTTTTATTTTCAAACATTAATGTGGTTGTAATTTCAAAACCCCAACTAGACTAACTAAACCGAATTAACGTTGATTCAATGTCACAATTTCGACATTAACTGATTAGTCTATAATCCAGTGTTTAATTAAGGTTGGCTTTTCCGTCAAGAACAACATTATAAGATGTAATGCAACCCAAAAATAACGTTTATTCAACGTTCGCTGCTACCACACACACAGACACACACACACAAGCGCACACACACAAACGTGTCGTGTGGTGTATACAGCGCGTGTGGTGCCCTCGCGCTGCTCCTGCCTGAGAGAGCGCGCGCGTGCGAGAATGTGTCCTCGCGCTCACTCCACACGCGCACTCTGAAAGAGCTCGAGCTCCAGTGCGCGCGGGGACCCGCTCTCTCTCACTGTCACTCTCTTTATCGCTCTCTTTTTCCCGCTCTTTTTGTGTTTATTTGATGATTCTCATTTTTACGCTACAAACTAATTTTAACGAATTTTCTACGGATATATTTTTGCGCTGGTTTAACGAACAGAGAGTCGACGGGAGAGAGAAAATGCCGGGGGAAGCCGGAGTACAGTAACGGACTTTACCGGTCATTAGTGGACTTTACCGGCCATTAGCGGACTTTACCGGTCAGCGGGTTTCTAAGCCGCGTAGCCGGGGAACAGGGGCCGGTGAGCGGGCATCTGTGAGCTCCGTGCCCCGGCAGACTCTCCAGCGGAAATGTTGGAGCTGCTGGCCGGCTAAAGTGACTCAGGCTCGGGCAGAGACTCGGCTAAGTGCCCTGTGCTGGTACGGGTGCTGTGAAGTTTACTGGTTATGGGTCTCAGCAGCGCTCCAGTGTCCTCCCTCTGTTTGATTCTTGGTGAGTGAGTTTGTTTTACAGTGTTTATCCCCAGTTTTCTGCTATTTTTATAGAAGTTATAAAAAGTAACATGATTCTAATACAACACCTGCGCCACACGTTACCATCTGTGTGATTTAATTCTCTGGATAACTTGGCTAATTGCTGGAGTTCATTTAGCAGTAGATATTTTATCATATTTAGCCATATTTTGCCATTTTTATCATATTCAGTTCTGAGGCATTTTTCCTGGTCATGTTTGTTGGATATGAATAAGTAAAATATATTTTGTTTAGTACAACCATCCAGAAATGCATTATGCAGCTATCATAAAAGTCAATGCTAGGTATCTTAGTTAACTAGCCCAATCCCAAACATGTAAAACCCCAAATATAATTATAATGGAAACAAAATACATGTGAAATGCTTCTATTGAAAATACTAAAAATGAACAATTATTGTTAAATTATTAACCACTGTCAGTGGCACAGTGGCTTGGTATTTAGCATGTTTGCCACACATAGCGTTTTTCCACCATAGTGGAACCCGTGAACCTAATTATGAACCGGTTTGCTCTGTTTCTACCAACAAATGTTCATTCACAGAACGAACCATGACAACATCTATGGTCATGTCTGTTTCTACAGAAACACTGCCACTGTGCAACACCCTCTGTTAATGAAGTGTGATGTGACGTTTTGAAAGTTACACAAAACTAGTGGAAATGCAGGCTGGAAAAAGCACCACAGTTCTTATGATCCCAAACAAAACTGGTTTAGGAACCAGAGTGCCTTCAGTTTTGGTGGTCTTGGTTCTCCTGGTGATTGCATTTCCTCTAGTTTCCCAAAAATGGGGATCAGGTGACCTGGTGTGGTCTAAAATTGGCCTGGTGTGAGTAAACAAGTGTATATGTATATATGTGTATACATAAATGTATGGCCAGATATAGATATGGACTGGCACTGGTGCCCATAGTGCCCAAAGCAGTCCTTCAAGTGGATGTATTTTCCAGTTGAGTGTATGCTGTGCTCTGGTGGCTGCTACTTGTCAAACGATTGTTTTAAACGATTCTGAATTAATCTGAATTTTACATTGAAATTGTACACTTTTTACACAATCCTTTTACACTATACACTCTAACAACACACACCCGTGTTTGAAACCTCTTGGGACCAGTCAGAATTAGTCAGCACAAGGCAGGAATACACCGTTGTCAAACTTAAATCTGATGAAAAAATTAAAAACAGCATGCTTATGCAGGAATCAGTGTTTTTTTTTTTTGCTCATGGGCTCCTCCTACAGTTGGGGAGCATCACTTTCACTCAACTGCAGTAAATACAATGCATGCTGGGAGCACCCACTCATAGACAACTGTACACATGCATTTGTGGACAACCTGAAAGATACAGGAGCAGCATTTGAAGTAAAAGAAACGTGTAGTGAGATGGTATATTACATGATTTTACCCTAATAACACTATGATTTTTGTGTTAAATAGTTAAATAATAATCAATATTAGGGTATTAGGTATTTAAGGTTTAGCCCTTAGGTTGCAGAAATCTTTGTTTTGCTAGTATTGACCCACGTCCTTGACTGGGCAGAGAAGAAGAAAAGAGGGGGAGCGAACTTAGAGTATTTGGTGTGGAGTTCGGGGCAGCTTCGCTGTAAAGCGTGAAGCTGAAGCCCCGCCTCACACGAAGAGAAACATGAGGAATAAGAATGAAATTAAAGAAGGAGGAAGATGGGGAGGAGGTGGGTGTGAGGTTGTTCAACGTGCATGTAGAGAGGAAGTGACGGTTTAAATAGGGAAGAAAGTGGGAGAAGTGAGGGCGTGGATCAACTCCCAAAACTAAGCTACATTACATAGCTCCACTTATATCAACAAATAAAATTTCAGTTGGTTCCAAAATGTAAAGCAGTGAAACAATTTGTGACATTTTTCCCCAGTTGCCCATTCAGCACTGGAATCTTAAGAAGTTGTGGAAGTCGCTGAGTCAAAAAAATCCATGACTGTCCCTCCCACACGCACGGGTCAATTATTTAATTTGCTCATCAATAATGTATGGATGGTGGAAAGACTTCATTTTGCCCGTCTCTTTAACGAGCATGCTGGGCTGAGCTGAGCTGTGCGTGGCTAAAGCGCATAAACGAATCTGATCTGCTGGCCTTGTGTTCATGTTCTGGAGGAGCTGCACATATGCTCATTAGCAGGAACTCCCTCTCAAACACAACCCTGCAGCCTGGCTTTTGGCTTGAAAGTAGAGCGATGATGTGGAGTGGTGCACTAAACTCTAAGATCTAACACTTCCAGACATTACTGAATTTGGCAGCATTAAAGCAATATTATGTAGCATTTTTACTGTAAAATAGCAGCTTCAAATCATTCTGATGGTCCACTGATCTGTAAAAGGCAAAACAGCTTCTCTGGCATTGCTATTCTGGATTCATTGTGTTGTGGAGCAGGCTCTGGGGAGATGAAATGCCATCCTTTACCTTCGGGACCTCACTAATGCTCTTGTGGCCGAGTACAATCAAATTCTCTCTGCAATGTGTTGTAACATGTATTTATCTAATATTCTGCCCTATTCATCTGGCCAATTTGACCACTGCAACAAAATGAAAATGAAAATCTATTTTTACAATAATACAGTATGGCACTCCCCTATTTACAATGTAGATTAAAGCCCTTCACACCCTCAGGCACTTCCTGACTCTGAGCACTGTTTGGTTTTACATCAATTCTACATTAAAATAAAATAAATCAATAGCATGGAAAGCCACAGGACATAGAATTTACACAGAGACAAGATTACAGTTTTTTTAGGGAACAAACAAATGTTAAAGGCTTTTGCTCAGCTTAGCTAACGTTACTATTCTACACACTAAGAAAAGTAAGTACAGATTTGTACTTAAAAGAGTACAAAGCTTGTCGCTGGGGCTGTACCTTATATTGAGGTACAAAGAAGTACCTTTCAGTGAAATTCCTTTTTTGTACCCATGTTTTTGTGCCAGTAAAGATTATAAAGATAATAAACATTATCATCAACTAAATATGGCTCAAAAACTTGTTGATCCAAAATTGTCTGGCTTTCAAATAAAAAATGTGCAATTTAAATATATATTGTTTATTAGTACAGTGATACAGAATACTGAATGTACCCTTTGGCTGATTAAATGGTACAAATCTGTACTTATTGCTGTTAGAAATTACTTTGTACTTCAGAGGGAACAAATCTGACCCTCTAAAGACCAATGTTGTACCTTTGAGGGTACAATTATGGAGAGTGTACCTGTGAGTACAAAAAAGTACTCATATCATACCTCTGTTTTTTAGAGTGTAGCCCTGTACAGCTTGTGCCTATCAGCTGACAATTAGACAGTTTGTGAAAGGATAGTAAAGCTCTCCCTCATGGACAACTGTACACATGCATTTGTGGACAAGCTGAAAGACAGAGGAGCATCATCTAAAGTAAAAGAAACATGGGCACTGGAATGGTAGAGGAATATTACAGCATTTTACCCTAATAAGACTATGATTTTGTGTTTGTGTTTAAGAAATATTTGTTTCTATCAACAAATAAAATTGGATTTGGTTCCAAAATGTAAAGCAGTGAAACAATTTGTTGGGAGTAGGTTTGAACCACACATGACATTTTCAATTGCCCATTCAGCACTGGAATCTTAAAAAGTGGTGGAAGTCGCTGAGTCAAAAAAAATACGCTTGTTATGTTATGCTATTCAAGTTCATCCTGGTGATGGGGAAGTGTGGACCTGCTGCTGCGGAAACTTGACCTAGACATGCCCCGCTGCTTGATGTTCTGTGTATGTCTAAATGATGTTGTGTTGTAGTTCATGACCAGAACTTTTGAGAGAATTTGTGACACAACTGCAGATATTCAGAACTTTTTGAGGTCTTCTAAAGTGCCTGGCTGGCTTGTGCTTTTTATCCTACTTTGTGAAAGGGCTAGTAGTAACAGATCTGTTACAGCTTCCCCACTCAGATTTATAGAAGCCCTGTCTCCTCCGCTTGGACTGACAGGGTTGTGTTGGTTGTACGAATGGGAAGCCAACAGTAAAGCCTGTTTCTGGAGCTGTTGCAAGAAATGAGGGGGTGGTGATGGCTTCCACAGTCGAAAGCACACATACATCCTCTCTGAGGAGACAGCCAGCTTTATCTAGAATTTGCTTGGTGCTTTCAGTTCTTATTTAATATATTGCAAGACAATTCTCTACAATGGCATCTGTATTACTAAAGAGGATAAAATACTCCTAAATAAACAAAAAACAGGGGTTATAGCTTTTTTGGTAGCAATTTTGCAAAAATTGCCAGGTATTTCTCACTACAGGTTTACTGTATTTCAAAATATACGTAGTACAAACAATGTTGATGTATCTTCTTAGATGTTAAAATGTTCAGTGTTGGGTAAATATTTAAGGACATAGAAGTAACAGTTATTGTGTTTATTGCACATAAGTGAAAAGACTTAATAATTTATACAGAACAATGACATAGGGTTTCTCTAGAAATTCTTTCAGCAGTGGTGGCACTTTACTGGATTCCCAAAAAAATTGGAGCTAAAAAGAGAGTTATCAGAGTAAGCAAAAAACAGACAGTGTGATTAAGCTAAATTGATAGTAGTGGGGATCACATGGCATCTTGCGATACCAGATGATTTTATCACGATATGTGGCTCATGACTAGGGCTGCCACAAACGATTATTTTTATAGTCGACTAATCACTGATTATTTTTTATGATTAGTCGACTAATCGGATCATACGTTAATTGAATATAAAACACAGTTTATCACAATAGAATGCAGCTGCTATTATACAACCAACATTAGATTTCAGCTATATGCTAACTAAAAATAAAAACAATTAAAATCATAGTTCATTAAACCTTTAATGAAATATGCAGCTTGTTGTAACAGACAATTATTTTACTGTTTAGCATAAAGTGTAAACAACTGTGTAAAATAAGGATAAGGCACTGGCATTTATGAAACATCTCAACCGTGAGGTTGTTTGAACTATTATGAAAAAAAAGTATATTAATAAAAAATGCCTCTCTGTCCAGATATTGTGTACATTACCGTACACAGGGCAGCGGTCTGCACAGATATGATTGGCAGAGGAGAGCGTTTGGTGATTTTACACCACACATGACTGATCTGTGAGTTTACTGCACCGAAAAGCACTGAAAACAGAAGCCACTGTCAGAATGAAATCCTTCTCTGTAGTTTATCGGTTTGGGACGGCATTTGTGACAACGTCTGGGTCCGGATCCGGATCGCGGTCCGCCTATTAGTGACCTCTGTTTTAAAGCTATCAAGATGAGTAAGTTAAGTACTAAGTTAACGCTCTGTTTACGCTAATTTTAGCAGCTAAATAGCAATTTAGCTTCTTCGTCATTTAATCAGCCACAACATGCCTCCTTTTCAGGTGCTCGTGCATCGCGGTTGTGCTGCCGAGGAAGGCAAGTTCTTCATTGCAGATATTGCATTGCACGCGTTTCACTTTTATTTTCTTGGTGATCCCACACTTTTGAGTTCTGTAGCGGGGTAGCCATGAAACCAGAGCCTGTCTGTATAATGTCCTGAGATGTCGTCCACTACCTACCCCGGTTTCCACTACTGCGCATGTGCGTCCAGGACAGAAAGGCAGTCGCAGCAGTTTGGAGAGAAAAACAAAGAAAAAAAAAAAACGACTAATCGACTATTAAATTAGTCGTCGACTATTTTAATAGTCGACATAATCGTGACTAGTCGACTAATCGTGGCAGCCCTACTCATGACATAACAATACAGTGGTTTTGTGATACTCAACAAATTGCAAGACAATTCTATACAATACTTCATGGCATCTGTATCTGTAAAGAGGATAAAATACTCTCAAATTAACAAATACCAGGATTTTAGAGCTTTATTGTTGTCGGTTTTATCCAAGTTGACACAAGGTATTCCTCATTGCAGGTTTACCCTATTCCAAACATGTAAAATATTTGTTGTACAAACAGTACAACAGGTGTTGGTGTTGGTGTTGGCATACCTGCTTGGGTTCATTAAATATTTAAAAATAGTAGTTTTGCAATTGTTAAAGAGCATGGATTACTGGAGCCATGTCCTGTGATCAAGATAAACGTTTTTGGCTCAGATGGTGTCCATCATATGTGACAGCTCCCTCATAAAGGAGTATTAAGAAAACTGTCCCTTGTCTACAGTCAAGCATGGTGGTGGTAGCATCATGGCCTGGGGCTATGTGAGTGCTGCCAGCACTGGGGAGCTGAATTACAACTGTACTGTGACAGTTTTCCAACAAGATAACAACCCAAAACACACCTCTAAGATGACAACTTTTTTGCTAAAGAAGCTGGAGATAAAGGTGATGGATTGGCCAAGTATGTTTCTAGACTTAAACCCAATTGAGCACCTCTGGGGCATCCTCACACGGAAAGTGGAGGTGTGCAAGGCCTCAGTACATGCACCAGCTCTGGTTATCATGGAGGAGTGGAAGACTGTTCCAGTGGAACCCTGTGAAGCTCTAGTTAACTAAATGCCCAAGAGAGTTAAGGCAGTGCTGGAAAATAATGGTGGCCACAAAAAATATTGTCCCATTGTGCACAATTTGGCCATTGTCTCGTAGCGGTGTACTCCCTTTTGTTGCCAGCGGTTTAGACATAATGGCTGTGTTGCGTTATTTTGAGGGCACAGCATATTTACACTGCTATTCAAGCTGTACAGTGACTACTTTACAATGTATCAAGTGTACAAGTGTCAAATTCTCAGTGATGTCCCATAAAAAAACGATATAATAAAATATTTACAAAAATGTGTACTTACTTGTAATTGACTATAATAAAATAGTTAGCTTTTCTCTAACTGGTAGAGAAATTAAAAGAGAAACTAAGATGCTAAATTTATAAGCTAAGTTTGTACTTTCCTGATCAATATTACATTCATAAGCAGACTCTTTGTATGCATGTTGTTTTGGGTCTCTGGTTCGGTGTGTTGCTGAGGGTGCTATTAAATATGTAGATGTAACAAAAGGCTTCTGTTGAGGATTTTCTGGAAATGGTGCCAAAAAGTTGACTAGTAAACTAGGTCTGAACTGTCAGAGGAGCACCCAGGATCTGTAAAATAATATATGACATCATCTCCTAAGGCCTGAAATGTAGTCCATGAACACAATAGTGTTTTGTACCGAAAGTTGAAGAATGCAAAGACCTGTTCTATTTTTAGACAAATGCGTAATCAGGTATATAATACTCTAGGTGTGTCATTGTAGCACTGTATGTCCTGATATTGACCTCTGCAGTGATCAGCCATAACATTAAAACCACTGACAAGTGAAGTGAATAATAATGATAATCTGGTTCCACTGGCATGTGTCAATGGGTGGATATATTGGGCAGGGGATTGATGTGTGTTGATCTAAGGACCTAATACTTACATTTTAAAAAGAGCCTAATTGTGATTGCTAAATGGATAAAATCAAAACACCCAGCAGGTATTGTGGGGTGTTTCCAATATGCAGTAGTCTGCGGTAGTCAGATAAGTCTGGCTGGACCTCAAGTACTAATTTTTTTTTTTTTTTTATGTACTTTTTGCTCTCTTTTCCTTTTGTTGTTTGTGCTGCTGAAACGATGCAATTTCCCCGAGTGGGATAATAATAAAGGCTATCTATCTAATCTAATTAATATTTTTAATAACAGTAGGCTGAGTGTTCTTTGTACAAATACAACATTAGTTCTATGAAAATATTTTTCATATCTGAACAAAACCTGTATTTGTAACTGAAATATCTCTAAATCGGAAATCGAATCTAATTGGAACCTTGTGAATTGGAAAGGAATCAAATTGATTCAGGAAATCGGTGGTGATACCCAGCCCTATAATCAATCCCACCAGATCCATCTAATAACTGTCTCCAGGAGAGCTTGATCAGTTGAATGGGGGCCGTCAGATTTGTGAAGGAGGTGTAACCTGCAGGCAAGTAGCTCTTCAGACGTAGGGTTGGAAACCCCTGTTTTATAATGTCATAAAAAGTGAAAGAAATGATCACTATCAAGTACAGTAGTGGTTCTCAAACTGTTGGTGGTTCTTAAAGCATCTCAAGGGGGTACACTAGACGACCTCACACACTAGATGATCTACTAGATGATCTACTAGATGATCTACTAGATGATGACCTGTAATTTTGCTAACATTTTGTTTGTTTGTGTTTAGTGCTTTACCTGTTAGAACCTGTATGTAAGCCTACACTTCAGTGCTTCACTCTCAGAACTACAATTTTATAATTATTAACATCAGTTCCATTGGGCCTAGAGTAAAACCCTGTGGAACGCCACAAGATATGCTATATCAATTAGTCACCTACAGTTCACTACAGCTAAATAAGGTAGAAAACCCTGTAGTTCACTGCTTCTCAGTTGGAATACTACATGTGTGGATTACACATCTAGCTTGCCGTGTTTAATAAGCATGTGTGTGGTACATGTGTTCCTGTAAAATGACTTGTAGGTGGTTAAAAAGTTTGAGAACCACTGAAGTACAGGATTGAGCATCATGTCCTGTGTCTCAAATCATCCCCTTGCTCTCTATTTTCTCTCTCTCTGTGTCTCTAGAGAAAAAAAGGTATTAGTTTGTACCTGTGTCTAAAATACTATCACCATCACCATGCTATTCACAAGGGTATGTTACTACACACTCGGCTGGTAGGATTGCGTGCAATATATCAGATCCGCCACACTTCATCGACCTCACAGATTGGGAATGATATTATTTCTATCATTGTCAGCGTCTCAAGGAAATAGCTGTGACCCCTCTTAACAATTCCCACCCCAGGCACTTCACAGACCCTGACCCCATCCCCTAAGCCTACCCTCAACCTTCAGGCTGAGGGGCTTAGCAGTCGATGATTGCACCACATTTGTCCAATAACCCATTACTGCCGTGCAAACAATCAATATTGTAGCCATTTGTCATTATGCAGTCAGGCTGGGAAATATTAAAAGTATGGTCTTTCACTGGTATAGAATACTTTGACTACACATTTAGAGAACATATGTATTATGTGCCAAATTTTAGGAGTATGAGTTTATTTAAAGGGGAAAGGAAATTTCTTGAAATTTCTTAAGCATCATATAGGTAGTTTATAATGGTAAAATATTCTTTTAATTATAATATTAATTTTCAAAAACACTTTATATATTATTTTTATTAGTTTACATGAAAAGATTGATGGCAGAGAGTGGTGCTTTTTGTACTGTATTTAAACCCTGCTCACTAGATAGCAGTGTTTTTAGATCCCACTCTTGTGACTGCATAAAATTTTTACTGAGATTAAAAAAATATGACTTATAAATATACTATGACACTTTTCATGAAATTTTATTTAAACAATTGCAATATGTTATAAAATGTATACTGCAGATGTAAAGTAAATGGAAATTTATTGTAATACATGACAATTTATTATGTCTAAGGACGATAATAAATCCTTACATGTTCATTTTGAAATTTTTAGATATATTAGAAATATTTACCTTGCTCAAGATATTGACCAGATTGTTACTACAGCTAAAACCAATGCCATGTCTTCCATTGATCTATGCTAAATTATTCAGTTATGCAAGACTCCAGAACACAGGACCTTCTTCCTGTATTTACCTTACTATCCCAGACAGATCTGACCAATTAGCTGAGATGGTTTGTTGTTATGAATTTTGGTGCCCTCAGAATTGTTTGCTTGGCGAATATGAACTGATTTGGAGCAGGGGAAACCAATTATAGGAGTGAATACGCCATAAAAGTTCAGAAATGGTTCTTTATTTAGATGTACATATGTGTTAAGAAACATACATTGGACTTGACAGTTTAAAATTAAATCTCAAAACCATGCACCACAATATCCACTAACGGTGAACCATTTTGGATCACCTTTAATTGTAAAGGTAACAGAGTTCAATTTAAATGAGTTAAATGAGCAATACTTAAAAGGAGGACAAGAAAGTGCCCAAACAAACCCATCATTTGTAAATGAACTGAACTGTAGCCATTTGGAAGGGTTTTGGCTTTGTGTTTCTCTGAGCAGATCTACACAGTCTCTCCACTACCTAGAAACAAATGCCTTTCCATTGGACACACTCTATTTCTTAGCTCAAGGCCTCCAAATGCAGCTTATTTATGAGACGGAATAACAGCATGGGTTCATTTGTTCAGCTGCATATTTTAGTCTGGATTCTTGTGTTGTGTCTCCACTGAAGACTTTGCTGAGGGCTGCATTAATACTGACTGCATTTATTACCTTAATGTTGCTAATTCACTTCAGCTCCTGTTACCATGGCTTTTCGTTGTTGTTCTTGTTGTTTTTTTCAATGATATTTCAAAGACTTTAAATGTAGGGTTGTCCTTGGTGGAGTTTATTATATTAAATATTTTATTAATAGAAGATATATTCATATTTATATTGAAAGTAAGTAATCTGAATCAATTTTTTGTGCTTTTTCGTAAAAGAGATGTTGGTTTCCCAGATGAAGATAAGCTTAATCAGTACGTCATTTTACATGGGTTCAATCTAGACCCCATGTGCAGTGCACTAGTACTAGATGGGCCTATGCTTAACACTGTTGAACATCCATATTTGAGGCCAACATGGAATCTATGGACAAAGTTCTGATTCCCAGTGGTGCTAACCAGAGCTATAACTGTAAGGGGGACCGACTCCACATTAATGCATATTGGATTAGAATAGGGTGCAAAAAAAATCTCATGTATTTTGTCCATACAGTGTATCTGTTATGTATAATACTACACTACTGAATCAGAATTCTGGTGCCATGACAACACTACGATTCTCAGCTACATGAATAAGATGCCAGCCGAAGTAAAATAAAAATGTCAAGCACACTTGTCAACCAATACAAAGCTGCTATCCTGTTAAAATCCTTATACAACAGGACAAATGAGACTCTAAAGCCCTGTGCAGTGCATTATACACATTTTAAACTGTACACAAAATTATCTTTAACATTACACTTAAACAATACCCACATATACACACAACGAGAAGCACATTTCCCGCTGCATGCTCTGCTTGACAAACCCTTGACAAAGTGATTAACTATGGTAAAAAGCCTTTGTTGGATTGGGCTGAATAATGAGATGGCCAAGCCTGGGTAGAGAAGGCGGAACTAATAAATTGAGATTAATGCAGGGATGCTTTATTTCTTTCTGGTTGCCGGGGGAGCTTTGTAGTTTTATAGGCCAGCTCTCAACAGAGACCCACCGCTTTGTCTTTGAGAGTATGTTTGCCAAAACTCAAATGTGCACCATTTGCCCCTAAAGTGACATAAAACCAGCTCTACATCTGTGTTAAACACGCCTAGTAGTCATTTATAGCAATGCTACAGTAGAATCTCGACTCAATTAAATTGATATCTGAAGAGGACAGAATATAAAAACCTTTTAGCAAGTTAGTAAAGTTATCCAGATATCTATTTTTTTCTATTTGTTTTTCCCATTTTCTCCCAATTTTCCCACCCCTGCGTAACCCTCATCACTGGTGTTGCCACAACACAAGTAGGTTGAAGACTAGCACATGCATCTAATCAGAATCCGCCTCTTTTTGAACTGCTGCACAGTGCGCTCGGAGGAAAGCACATTGACTCGGATCCGATACAGACGACTTGCGTTGATCAACATCACCCTAGAAGTGATGAGGGAAAAGAGCGCCATCTACCACCTACAGAGAGCAAGGCCAATTGTGATCTCTCAGGGCTTCGGCAGCTGATAGCAGACTGCATGAACGGGATTCGAACAAGCGATCTCCTAAATGTAGTGGCAGCACTTTAGACCGCTGGACCACTCGGCTCCCCCATTGTTATCTAAAAAATCTTAGATCAGATCAAAAGTGTTAAAAGTATTTACATTAATTTATATTTTAATATGAAAATAAACAGATTTATGTTCAAAATCTGTTCGGAATTAATAATTAGCACACAATTTGAATGCATGCTTAGTTTTGATGCACTTGTTAGCTACATTAACCATCTCAATTGCAAAAACTAATAAAGCACGCTATTGTCCACCAATTAGCATCATGGAAATTCCTGTACATCAGCTTGTTTACTTGTTACTTGTTAAGAAAGCAGACTTCAGGCACCAGACCTGTCTCAGCTGATCAGGTTTACTTGGAGTAAGGAGGCAACAACATTTCATTCTTGACTGATTTTGTACTGTAAGGCAGAAACGAGTGAAGGTAGAAGCTAATGCTAACTGACACAATAAGTAACGCATTTTAAACATTAATGTGTATAAATAGTGCATTATGAACAGCGCTTACCTATCTTGAGACCAGGTGCAACACGGCACACTGCAGACACGCTATGGGCAGAAGAAGATGAAGCGAATTTCTTTACTTTCTCTTCGGAGAAGACACTTTTAATGACACTGACAAAACCTTACATAACTGCCACCACAGCACGTCCTCTCCCCGAGTTACACTAATGGCATATCAGCGCTCAGTCTCGGAGGATGCAGAACATGTATCACCGTAATGTTCTCTGCCATTATTGCCTTCTTTAATCTTTTTGATTGCGTTTTTTTTGGATCAGCGAAGCAGGGCGTAGAGCTGGTAGAACCCTGTGTTCATCAGCAGCGTGTTGGCTTGGGTGATCGGAGGCAGTGAAGTGGCAGCAGAGTGAGCACTCGGATGGCTGTTGATCTTCAATAGAGCGTGCATTAACGTAGATAGCCGCTTTCTTCAGCATGGCAGATGCTTATCTGGCTTAGTTTTATTTGATTAGAGGCAAAGTTTTTTTAGTTTTCAAACCCAGGGCCAAAAAAAGCAATATATACAAACATCTGAAGACATCTGGGGGTTCAGATGTTTCTAATTACTGACCAAGCCTTTCGTTTTGCTTTGATGAGCTTTGATTAAGCTCATTTGAGTGTTGAAGATAAATTTGCTCAGAGTATTAATACACACACTGACATACCAGAGTTGATGGCGACAATACCTACTATTGCTATCTCCCATGGAAGCTGAATAATGCTACACGGACCAACATGATATGCATGTGGGGTCTCCTGCTTTAAGTGCTGCTAAAAAAATCCACATTAGAGGATTAGACACAGCAATGCTGCTGGAGTTTTTAAACATCTCAGTCTCACTACTGAACTGGGAATAGTACTGGAGTTTGAATCGAACTAGCACAACACATACTAACACACACCACCATATCAGTTTCACTGCAGTCTAGAGAATGATCCAACACACAAATACAGTAATAACTAGCTGCTCTGTGGTGGACCTGTGGGGTCCTGAAACATTGAAGAACTGGATGAAAAAAGGATGATAGGGAATGTGCAATGGCATGGCAAGAAGCCAATTATTGGTTCTGTAACTGCATGTAATAACTGGATAGTAAGCCTTGTAGATGTACTAAACCAGAAAATGTAATGGGTTCATTGATTAAAAATCAAGCATTACATAGATGATTTTAAAGTGAAATCTAATTCTCTTCACTCTTTTTGCAGACACTGTCTGAACCTTATCTTCACAGAGACCCTCAAACCCTCAGAGTGTTGTCTTCACGCCTGCAGTGGGGTTTTTGCTGTTTGTCGCATCAAAAATGAGCTGTATTCTTGGTGCGTGTTAAATAATTGATGTTTAACTCAGGCAGAGTGTGTGCAGCGAGCTAACCGGGGGTGGGACGCCCGAATGGCTTCTGCGGAACAGTCTGGAAACTCCTCTTCACATTAGCTGATTATTCATTATGCGGATCAAGACCGCCAGCGAAGCGTAGTGTGACGCTGTCGCATACATTAGACCGAATGGGAAAACAAGGAAAGGGGAAATTAATCTGTCCTCCTTTCTCCTGCCCTGGCAAAGAGTGTGAGTGACGGTCTAGCTAAGCCCACTGGTCAGGCCGTGGTGGGGATGATTCATTTCTGTCCTGGCTTTGTGGTCACCTAATGGGACTTTGTCTCGGTCTGACTGTAAAGCACTGTCGCCCCCTGTGCTGTCCTTTCTTAACTCCTCTTTTTAAGCCTCTGTGTGAGAAGCAATATCTCACTCATGTCCCTGAATAGACTTCCGAGAGAGGTACAATCGTGCGCCCTCTCACTGCTAAGTAGAATCGTAAGGAGGCCACCAAAACCATTCCATTTATTTTCCCCTTGGGATGGATCCAAGGAGAGTACAGCCGTAGAGTGCTAATATTTCAACAAAGGCCACTGCAGTTCTGTCTGGGATTTTTTCAGTTCAGAAAGAGACAGTTTGACTCAAAATCATTTGAGGAAAAAAATGATGAACAATTCTTCTTTTTATACTTTTCTGATTACAATGAGAACAGAGCTTTTTACATCACTTTCCTGAAAGCAGAGTACTGTGAATGATTTCTGTGCTTTAACTTTCATCTAGTTATTGTACAGTAGGGCTGCACAATGAAAAAAATGGACATTGCAATGTTTTTTTTTTGACAATATATATGCAATATAAAACAATGCAGGAACCGTGACATCACCAGCCCCGTCCCCACCTGACCGTGCCCTGTCTCGCATCAGAGATCTGGACCCACTGGGATCTGAGTCAGCGCTTTAGAGTCAGCCCATCACTCAAAACACGAGGAAAACAGCAAAACAACAATAATTGGCCCGTTAATAATTCCGTTAAATGGCCTTTAAAACGTAAATAAGAAAGTTTTTTCTGGGATTAAAGGGTGATATCGGCTCTAACTGGAAATATCTGGCCAAATCTGTGCCGAACTAAGGTGTAAAGCTTTTAACAGGCTGTCAGCCGCTGTGTTTACAAGCACGTGCCCAGCGGTAACATTGTGTTTACGCCCGCAAGTTTGTTTATTAAGGAAAAAATGCACATTTATGTGTGTCATGGCTGAAAAGGACGCAGACACACACACATACAAAAACAGTAGTACAGGGGATAGTCTGAATGTTCAGGGTCAATACCAGTATACAGCAGCAATTGAGAGTAAACATACCATGAACAGGAATCTGTCCAAAATCATACACGAGAAGGCAATATCAGAGGGTATGCAGAATTTGTAAAACCAAACAAGATAAACACAGGTAATGGTATAAACGCTTCGTATGTGGAAATGGACAATCCTCAGCGAGGTGTGTGTTTGAAAGTGAGGGTGTATATATATGGTAGAGAACAGGTGTAATCAATATTCCAGTGATTGACTTCCTGTAGTTGTCTTGTGCAGTGACGTGATAGTGTGAGGGAGTGACGTCAGTGTGTGGTACATTCTGGGTATCGTAGTCCAGAGGCTGGAGAAAGCA
Organism: Astyanax mexicanus; assembly: GCF_023375975.1. Lineage (NCBI taxonomy): Eukaryota > Metazoa > Chordata > Actinopteri > Characiformes > Acestrorhamphidae > Astyanax > Astyanax mexicanus. Next base: position 11,778,222 of record NC_064418.1, on the reverse strand, counting down.
GACAGAGCTGAGTGTGGGAGAGACAGGTGCGCTTTTCATGCTAGACATGACAATATGGCTATTTATTACTTTTATGTTATTATTTATTACGTTTATTTTTTGATAAAAATAGTTATAGTTTATTGTATTTATTTTTTCTTTATTTTTTTTGATAAAACATAATAAAAAAAAATTAAGGCACAACTTGGATGTGTTCTTACTTTTTTTTTTACTGCATTTCCAAAGTATCTGATTGGGACACAGTGTCGCCACTGATTTTAGACTCAGTGGTCTCAGTGGTCCATTAGTTAATTTTTCTGATTTCTCCCTGAACAGTTCCTTTAGGACCAGTCTGATATCAAGACAGCGTCTGCGATTGTCGGAAATGGAGAATTGGCCTCAGAACGGTCTCGATTATCCTCTACCAAGGGCAGATGTAACCCGTATTTCTACCTTGGGTGCTCGGAGTTGTGAGCGCGGCTCAATTGCAGGATAGAGTGAATCAGAGTGTGAAGGTGTGTATTAAGCGCTGCTGCAGTGAGTCATCACCGCAACCTGCAGCGAAACGCCTGTGATGATGGGGACCAGCATTTATATAATGGCTGTGAGTGATCTATCAGTGGAACAGCGAGACGAGGTGACCCCTGTAATTACAACAGCGCAAAGGGTCAGCTCCATCCACATCACTCTGACTTGTCGTAATGAATGTCACTGAGAGTGTGTGTGTGTGTGTGTGTGTGTGTGTGTGTGTGTGTTTGTGTGTGTGTGTGTGTGTGTTTGTGTGTGTTGGTCTGTGTATAAATGCAGGTGTGTTGTGTGTGAGATAAAGAGAGTAAAGGGCTGGCTGTGGCATTTACTCTGTCAATACTCGTAAAGCAGCTTTGGAAATGAGCGAGGCTGGACAGAAGCACCTCAACACGTTTGATTGTTTTCCTCTAGTGCAGATTGATGGAGGCCGGCTGATCTTGTATGTAAAGTAAAGTCATGTGGAAAATTTTAAATTCCCCGTAAATTCACAATACATTCATAAAGCATTTCAATCAGTGCTAAATATATTTCTAAAAATTTATAACACATTATTACCATGTTTATTATGGTTTATAGATTGTGAAAGAAACTAATAGCACTAAAAGCTATGTATTATATGGAGCCCCTAAAGGGACATACTTTTCGGGTACAAACGTGGTGCTACCCAGATACTTAATGGTGAACACCATATATTAAGTGGTAAGCACCACATACTAAGCACCAGATACTGATAGAAAAAAAGTCCTGTTCACTAACCCACATAGTTTCTGGTGGTCACTACTTAGTATTTAGTGCTTACTATTTAGTATCTAGTGCTCACCAATTAGAATGTACTATGTATCTGGTACTCTCCACTTAAAATGTACTTAGTATCTGGTACTCACCACTTAGAAAGTACTTAGTATCTGATGCTCACCACTTAAAATCTAGTGTTCACGTTTAATGTCTATTGTTCACTAATTAGAATGTACTTAGTATCTGGTACTCACCACTTAGAATGGTAACAACTTAGTATGTGATGCCCATCACTTAGTATCTGGTGCTCACCACTAAGTATCTAGTGCTCACCACTTAGAATGTACTTAGTATCTGGTGCTCACCACTTAAAATGTAATTAATATCTGGTGTTCACCACTTAGAATGTACTAAGTATCTGGTGTTCACCAATTAGAATGGACACAACTTAGTATGTGGTGTTCACCAATTAGTATTTTGTGCTTAGTATATATGATGTTCACAACTTAGTGTCTTGTGCTCAGCATTTAGTATCTGGTGCTCACCACTTAGAATATGGTGCTCACCACTTAGAATGTACTTTGTATTTGATGCTTACCACTTAGAATGGGGTGCTCACAACTAGGGGTGGGCAATATTATATCGTATACAATATATCGTGACACAGAAATATCATGATATTAAAAATCTATATTGTGATAATAGGGCTGTTCTGTCTTAAAAGTAGTCTATTATTTACTGTGAAGCTTTAGGTGTATTTATTGTATAATTGTTTTAGTTTGCAGTTTATATACATGCACTAAATATTCTGCAATATTATTTGCTGCAAAATATTATTTAATGCTATATTATTTATTTTGCCACATTGTGATTATACTGTTATACTATTATACTATATTCCTGAAATGAATGAATTACTTTAGTTTTCCTATATTGCCAAGTATATCGTTATCGTAAAAATACCCTGAAATATCGTGATATTATTTTAGAGCCATATCGCCCACCCCTACTCACAACTTAGTATCTGCTGCTCACTACATATAAACTGGTGCTTCTAAAGAAAATGACACCATGTTCCTTCATGAGCTTCATAATCTGTTATATATTATATATCTGGGTTAAATTATCATATATCTATCATCAATAATCTATTCCCATTATGAAGTCTGTTACTTTACTTTTAACTATTTTACTATTTAGAAGGTTTTAGAACACTCAGTTTCCCTCGCGGTGCTCCCGGTGTCAGCTGGCATTACTGGGGACAGGAGAGATCTCCCTGCTGGCTGTTTCTCATCGTGCACTACCAGTGTTACTTAACCTCACTCAAGAGAATCAGATTACCTAGATTTCCCCCTCAGCTGATCAGCCAAGGCTTATTTGTGTCCAATTTGCTTCCTTAGCTTTGTGCTGGCGCTACCAGGGTAATGTAGCTAAGACGTAATTGAAGCCTGTACCCCACCAGTACGCCTAAAGCATTACACACTCGCCTCAGTTCATGTTAGGTTGTTAAGTAATGTCACGCAGATTTGTCTATATGGTTTCTGTTGCAGCCTCAGTAAAGAAAACTCTCTTTCTCTTTCTCGATTTTGGCAGCTGTATATGAGTATTTTCACTTGGTATCTTGAAAATAATTACTTGTTTTTTCCAACTCATAATATTGCAGTTTTCAAAAATGGAAAGATTACTTTATTTTGCCATGTTCATTGCTACCTTACACCCAACCAACAGTCTATTTTCAAGCCTTGCGCCTGCATGTCGCTTACTATTCTGTTAAAGAACCAGGTGTGCTCTGACTTTGGCTAACTGGTATTTTGAGGGTGCAGCACACAAACATGCACGAGCAGGTAATTTATCGAAAGAGCAATGTTATTTTATTTAGTATTATGTTTATTGTTGATGTAAAAGTTGGGTTTGTGCACTGCTGTATGTTCTTGTGTGTTTGTGTGTGTGTAAGGAGCAGGGGTGTCTTGTGCTACTGTGTTGCCAAGATAGCAATGAACATCTGAAAGGTGACTGTTGTCGATGTTTAAATCAATCAGTGGCGCAACTGTGTTTTCCGTTGCCAAGATAACAATACATCAGAAATTTACCTGAACACACCTCACTTCCAAACCACCAGGCCCATTGGCTTAGATAGATTCACAATCATCGGTCACTGATGACGGGGTGTAAGATAGCAATAAGCATCACAATAGGGCCCATAGTCTCATGTGTTTGCTTTTCACAGCTGCATTTCCTGTCTTTAATGTTAGAACAAGAATAGAAGCTTTTAGCAGCATTGTGTCCAGTACTACTCTACAAGTGCTTATTAATTTTCTCCTTTATGTTCACCAGTGTCATTCAGACGAAAGGATAATTATCATTGAAGCCTCAGAGGGGCCATGAATGTTCCAACAGGTTTGCTGTGAAGGTGCGGAAATGAGCCTGAAGAGTGTCCGGCATATCTCCCTGGTGTTAACACCTCGCCAGCGGATCTAGGTGTGCTCTCATATCCTGTGTGTTTCTATTCAAGAGGTGCGTTGGCTGAAGGCGTGTTGGCTGGAGCTGCGTTGGCTGGAGATGCTCAGCAAGCTCAGCGCTCGTTCCTTCAATTTCATGCCCATTATGCTTGAATAGAACATGACAGTTTGACACAGCAACAAAAAGCATGTTTAATTTAGTAATTAGATTAGAGCCAGACAGTATGCAATAAAACACCACTGCTGGAGCTGTAACTCCAGACCTTTATCTGCACTCGCAATTGGTGCAGCATTTTAGAGCCAGTCGCCTTAGAGGGCCGATTCTAGGATCAGAGGTTTAAGGGTGCTGAGCACACAAAGAACACAGCCTCACCACCCCATTCAAAATAAATTAATAATAAAAAAATAATAATAAAAAACAGTAAATAAAATTGAGAAGAGTTCCAAGGAGAGGTGAGTTGGTTATATCATACATTTAAATCAAAAACACACCAAAAATATGTACAGAGGGCTGGTGTGTTGCTTTAATTTTAAACATTTTTTTAGCAAATAAGAAGATAAAACCGCCACACGTTTTTATATATATTTATCAAAAATATATTCCATTCCACAGCTGCACTCTCCATCATTTTAGTCTAATTTAAGAAGCTAAAAGTTGGATCGTTATGGATAACATTAGATTATTAGCTGATACACATACAGACAGTACTAGTCTACCACTTCACCTTTAATATAATAAACACACAAACCGCACCGCAAACAGTACAAGAGAAAGCCTCTCTCACTACAGCTTAACCAGTGTCTGATTATCAACCTGTACAATTAGCTTACTAAATTTAAAAAGCATCAAACAAATACAGCTGTCAGGTTGCAGCAGGTGCAAGTACTTTTATTTAAGAACACAAAAATAAACAAACATATTTAAAAATACAAGGACTAAACAAACAAAGAAACACGGAGTACATAGAAACTAGAGAAACTAACGGAACACACAACCTAACAGACTTAAATGTACAAGACCAGACAAACTAACACTGAACACACAGAGGGTTAAATATACATGGAGGGAACAGGAAACAGGAAACACCTGGAGACAGGTAGTGGCAGAATTAAAGAAGCCTGGATGCTGGTGTTGAACGCTGTTTGTTTGGAGAATTTAATAAGTTCAGGGCTTCTGCAATCACTCTGGAGTTATTGTGGAGATGTTATGAGAGTTGACTGCTACGACGTAGGTCATCGTGTCAAAATTTGTCAGAATATCATTAATAAAATAAATAATAACAGAAGCTTCACTATCGGCTCAGAGAGCTCATCTCATTAAAGTGGCCTCAGGGGGGGCTGATAAGCTCTATAATTAAGAATTTAGTCCCTGCCAGGGGAAGTGAGGACAAATTTGGATAAGCCACTGCAGCCTCCTCTAGATTATCTATAAATGTACCATCCATCCATTCATACATCTATCTGCTTTTCTAACTCTTTCTGATCAGGATCACAGTAGGTCCAGTAAGGCCTACCCAGAATCGATGCCCCCAATGCAGGAATAAGCCCTGGGCAGGGCACCAGTCCATGACAAAGCTACAATATGCATTACAGTATCTTTAAGTGGCTGTACAATAAATGGTATTTTTTTATTGTTATCACAATATGAGCTTTCACAATAAAAACATTAAAAGAGGTACAAGACCGCCATGAAAAACAGAAACCTAAACCGCATTACCTTTACACTGTAGACTGTTTTCATGTGACATGACAAGACTGGACGTAGAGTGAGGTAGAGGCTCAAAATGAATGCACCCTAAACTACTTCTAAACCTGGGAAAAATAAGTGCAACCATGCATTAAAAACCTTAGCAAAACTAAGTGGATTTTAATTTATTATGTTCTATAGCAATATCTGGATATCTAACAACATTATTGCATCACATTTTTTAATAAGCTTACAGATCACATTTACAAACATGGGTCTAAATGGAATCAAAAGAACACAAGAGCTATTCAGTAGCTATATAACAGTGATGAGTGAATGTAAAGAATCTTTAAAATGATTGAGAACCTTTACATTAAGTGAGGAGTGAAAAAGATTTATTGAACCAAAAGTTATTATTCTATAGAGTTTCTTAAGGAACAATTTGAAACTCCTTTACTTTTAGAACTGTAGGATTAAGGATAGGGCCATGGCTAGATTTATGACCAGGTTTTGAGTTGAGGTTAAGGTTTGGTCTTGAAGACCTGGCTTTCAGTTCCTTGCTTCTCCTAGCTGTACAATTCACATAATGTATCTTGCCGTACAGAAATCCCATTGATGTTGATCGTTTTCCATAGATTAATTAATTTGTATATACTTTATGGACAGTTTATCCATCAGTGTATGGTTTTGAACTCTCAGCAATCTTCATGCCTCTCTATAACACATCTTCTTGTTGTTGAGATCTGCTTGTTGTTTGCTCTCTTTCTTGAGAAGAACAGGTTTGACAGTGAAATAGGTTGTATGTGAAATACATCAAGTCTCATTTCCTTATCTGAGACAGCTTTGGCAATTAACTCTTGTGGAAGTCCTTGAGTGTTCCCCAGTGCCAAGAATGCAAATAATGCACATATGTTAATGGCAGGAATGTTCTTGACAAGTTAGTTAGCAAAAACAAACTCACAAGAACACAAGAACATTGAACGTAATGAGATGCAGTGTTCTTGCTTTTTTACTATGTTAAATCATAGTGCTGTAGACTATAAAATCTTTCTGGTTTGCTACTGTGGTCCAAAGCCAGCATAGGAAGGTAAATGAATCTTCCAACATTTAAACAGTATAAACAGTCATTGTTTGTATCAAATTAACCAAGACTTTAATTGATTTTACTACCTATTTTACCTACCTATTTTTAAATGCAGAACCAGGGGCACCATTTATTTAAAATGCAGATAAAATATGAGAACTTAAAAACATTTATTTGTTGGTCTGAGCGGCATCTTTTGCCATCACGTGTGAATTGAATCACAATTAATGATGGGTGTTTTTCATGGATATTTTCCCCCATGTAACAGGGGTGAAATCCTCCCCCTAGAAACTGGGACAATCCTTTAAGCACTCGATACTTTACCAGGTAACCCTGCTGCGCTGCTGTGATAGCAGTGGAGCATCCTAGTTGCTCGCATGTTTTGTGGAGGTGTGGTGTGATGGGGAGCTGAAATTAGCTTTTATTTTATTTTTCTGTTCCACCTTAAATTCTGCAGCCTTTAGGGTGAAATGGGAAAGTTAGCTAGCTGGCTAGTTACTGAGACGAATTGATAGAGAATCTTATGCTTGTTATAAAGGAAGTGAACATAAAACATTAAAACTGATCATTAAACTATTGTAATACTGTATAGTGGTTATTATAATAACTGTGCTGCTTTCTTGCCAGTGACTCTCATAGCACTATGTTTTAAATCTGCCTCTGAAAAATCGACCTACCCCAGCCTAACAAGAATCGGGACACCATAACCCTAGGCATGCAAACGCAAAACAGAGGGGTAGGGCTAAGTGGTAGAGCCAAGGGGTGAAATTGGATTGTGCTCTTTAGAAGGATTCAATTTAGCGTACATTGGGTGTACAAATAAATATGCACCAATAAAGTGCTATGAACCCAACATTCCAAGGCACAGCACCCTCTCCAAATACCCAGATTCTCTCCTCTTCCCCCTGAAGTATGTTTGGAGACACCATGCTCTATTTAAGTTACAGGGCAAGCTTGTGTACATTACGCAACAGTGACCCCCCAGATGAAAGGCTGAGGAAGCAAACAGCGAGACTGTGTCTGAGTGGGCGTTCTGGGTGTTTTCAGGCTTCTGTGAGGGAGAAAATGCTCGCAGTTGTGTTCTCGTCACATTGGGATGGTGATTTAGACGGTTTTTATATTGAAACTTTCTGCATTGTCAAGGTTCACAAGTTTCTCATTATGTGATCACTTTTTAATCATTATCTTTACAGCCTAGATGAAAGAAAAGGATAAGCGCTGCAAAATCTAACAGCGGTTAGATCTTGTCTCGCTGCTGCTTTTCTTTTCTTCCTTTTCTCCGTTAAATGGGGAAGACTATTATTCAAGGCTTTGGTTTATCATCAGCTGATTTTCTTTTTTTTTCTGTTGAATGGAGAAGACTCCTACGTCAGTCATGACAACTTTATGTCTAAGGTACCATTATGTTAGGTAAGACACCTTCTGTAAAGTTCTCCTGTTCCTTTTTTGGAACAAACCTCAGAGAGTTCAGTGATTCTAACAGAACGATTCCTCCATTCCTTCAAGAACCAGCACTCCTCCTATTCAACATATGGTTTTATCTAGAAGGTCAGGCCTCATCTACATAAGCATAACGCAGAGAGCAGATTGCAGACGATAAACTGAAAACACATGCCTGCTAGCAGCCCAATTAAAGATGACCTGAGCAGATGAATGACATAATCGGAGTTCCTCTCGCCCGCCCACCTACATGCACTGCGACTTTCTACTCAGACCTGATGCTTCGTTTTGAAGATGCTTCGTGCTGACTCTTCCCCAGCGACGTAATTCAGCTTCTTCGTGAACTTTTTTATTAGATTTGTGTTTCTGAGGACAGAAATGCACCCAGAGTTTACTTAACATATTTTTTCTGCTGTGACAGCAGCTCACACTCTCTCCCAAATCCCACAAGGGTGGCATGAACATCAATAGTGTAGAGTAGTGGTGCGTCACTTATCAGAATGCTGCTGTAGAGAATGGTGGGAAAAGCTGATCAGCTGATTCATTTTACACTCTATTCACATTAAACAAGAAGGCAAGAAGTTTCCTGATCCAAAACATTAACTTTATTCTTTGGAAGAACGTGCTTCGGGTCATTGTCTTGCTGCATGAACCACCATCTCCTGAAATTCAGTTTTTGGACATTTTACTTTAGAATTCTCTGATATAATTCAGAATTCATTGTTCTGCAGCAAAACAGGCCGAAACCATAATAATAATACCACCACCATGTTTCACAGATGGGATAGGGTTCTAATGATGGAATGCAGTGTTATCCTTTCTCCAAACAAAATTGTCCACACCATTGTTGTTCAGTGTTCTCCTGATGTTGGACTCATAAACATTAACGTTAGCGAGGCCTTCAGTTGCTTTGAAGTTACCTGAGGTCCTTCAAGACCTTTCTGACTAATTCACACCTTGCCCTTGGAGTGATCTTTGTTGGTCGACCACTCCGTTTGTACACAATCTATCCAAACTCTTTAAAGAGATGGTTTTGTAACATCTTTTTATCTACTTTTAGGATGTGTGAAAACCTGATGATGTTTCGGTCATATTTATGAAGAAATACAGAAAATTCTAAAGGGTTCAAACACTTTCAAGCACTATTGTAGATAGACTTTTGCATTAATTAGCAACTCTGGACGGATGCTGCTCAGTTGAGTCCATTAAGTGGTCGATTGACCATGCCCTCGTTTTCTAAGCTAGAGCAAAGCAATTCTACCATTGGAGTTCAAGAATAGTTCAAGGATGGCAACAGTATACTGGAAAAAGTAATGCATTTATATGCATGTATAATTTTTTGCATGAATAAAATACAGTATATTGTGATAATTAATATAGGCATACTGTATATTGATGTGAAGTTGATGTACACATTTGAATTACATTGTTTTACATTGTGATGTGACTGAAAATTGATGCATAATCATTTCTGACATTTAAGGACATCTTTTGTCTATTTTAGCTGAAAAAAGTAGAATATTATACTATACATCTGCATAGGCCAAGACGGAACACTGACTTGTCTGATTTACTCTAGACAAGCAGACAAGTGAAGTCATCGCTCTGAGCCGACTGCGCAGTCAGCTATCTGTAATGAATGGCAAGCTGTCCTTTTTTTTCTGCAATAAATTGAGGCTTTTACTAAGAAGCAGCTGCACTAATGGAACACAGACGACCACATGCTGCCCACTTCTACCACACAATATGCCCGAGTAATTCACTTGAGGCAATAAATAAAAAGTAAAGTTGCCCCCCTCTATTGGAGGCTGCATTAAACATAAGACAATTATTTTGGACAGGCAGAAAAGTAAAACAAAAAAACAAAAACAATCATAATGTGTTATTAGTTATATTTTATATGATTTGTTTTAATCATAAGATAAACATTAAAACATTAAAACATTAAACATTCTTTGATTCTGGGCTTCCCCCTCTTAGACAGGAAGTGTAATTTGCTCTTTGAGCCACCACTGAAAGACACACTGTACACATGCATTTCTGGACAAGCTAAAAGAAACAGACTACTCACTGACAGTGAAATAATCATGTGGACTGAGGCAGCTGAAGTAGCTTTAGTCCAGTCTCGAGTGTAAATGACATTGGTGTTATTCTCCGTATTACAGTCAGGGGAGCATCAACTGATGATTGATTCTGAAGTGAATATTTTAAAGTGAAATTGTTATAAAATACACAGTACCAGTCAAACGTTTGAACACCCCTTAAATTCAGTGGTTTTTCATTATTTTTAATAAAAATCTGCAATGTAGATTAAAACTTAAGTCATCCAAACTATGAAGAAATACATATAAAATTATTAATAAACAAACCAGTATGTTTTATATTCTAGATTCTTCAAAGTTTGCACATCTTGGCTGGATTTTCTCAGTAAGCTTAATGAGGTAGAGTCACCTGGAATTCAGGCTTTCAGTTAAGAGTTAACACCAAAAGCTGTCAAGAGTTAATCATTTTTTTTTTATCTTTTAGCTGGAAAAAGGTAAGTTTGGGAAGAGGATGTAGCCTGATCCCAAGCATTGTAAATTATGCTTCCATTTAATAGAATATAGCTTAAAAATGAACTTAAACCTGCCGTTTGTCTCCTATCCCTATCAGTTCCCTGTCACTCCTCTTCTCTGAGCACTGGGGTGTGAGGCTCCTGCTGCTGCCATTTGAAAATGTTTGTTTTGCCACTAAAGGAAGCATTAAAGACTTGTAGGACTTAAAATAAACAAATCTTTGTTAGGTATTATTTATTTTATCTGTTTACAATTTTGGCCAAACACCGAAAGTGCTTTTTTGCCATTTTCCGTCTGGCGCCATATTTGATGCCTTTCTACAAGTGTTAATTTCTCAGGAGTCCAATAATTTATGCTGGCAGTGGTGCCAGCTTTGCAATGACCTTTTATAAAAAAAGTGGCTCCAACTTCAACAGCACATCATGCGTGCTGCCCTTGCACCTGCCCGTCCAGTCATACATCACGCCTCCTCATCAAAGCAAATGAAGCGTTTCTAATAACCAGCCACAAGAGGAGCCTGGCCGCAATTCAGATTAATAACATCTTTCCAACCTGAGACGCTTCACTGCACTGACAAATACACTCACTCGCATGTATGAGTGGAGTGAGTCTGTAATGTCATAGAAGATACACTTCAATTTTACTGAATATTTTATTGATACATCGATTGGCTACAATGTTAGAACCACCTGCTTAATATTAGCAAAATAGCAAATATAGACACAGAATTCACAAGACCTTTTGGTATGAACTGTGAACACCCCACAAGACTGATGTTGCCTGATGTTTTGGAGTTGCTCTGTTGTCAATCTGTCTCAAATTGTCAAAGTCTAAGGCCTAATCCCATTTCACCATTGGCCCTACAACTTAGCCCTACTCCTCTGTTTTGCATATGCACACCTAGGGGTAGGGTGCCTTCAACCTAAGGCTACATGGATCTTTGAACAGAAATTTTTCAGAGGCACACATTTCAGAGCACTGAGAATCACTGGCAAGATGGAAGCAGCATAAGCAACCAAAAAAAAAACACAAATTTGAGTATTTTCCTTGTTAAATACTACAATAACCACTATATTACCATTAAGTTAATGTGTAGTTTCAATTAATTTCTTCATAATAAACAAAAAAACCTATGTAACTTTCCCATTCCACCTTAAATAGTGCAACAGATGGCCGAGGCTGCAGCATTTAAGATGGAACTGAAACATATAATAAATAGCTAATAATAAAAGCTAATTTCAGCTTCCCATCATAAAATAATTAAGAAATGAACAATAATAATAAATCGTTGCACCACCTGCCCTGCTTTCTAAAGGCATATATTCCATTTTCTCCCCAATTTACATGGCCAATTACCAACCCACTCATTAAGACTCCCCCTATCACTAGTAATGCCCCCAACACACCAGGAGGTTGAAGACTAGCACATGCCTCCTCCGATACATGTGAAGTCAGAAACCGCCTCTTTTCGAACTGCTGCTGAGGGAAGTGCAGTGACTCATCAGTTCTGATACATCAACTCACAGACGCCTCGTGCTGATCGATATCACCCTTTGGAGTGATGAGGGGAAAGAGCCCAACTACCCACCCTGAGAGAGCAAAGCCAGTGTGCTCTCTCAGGGCTCCAGTAGCTGATGGCAAGCTACATGAACAGGATTCAAAACAGCAAGCTCCCGATCATAGTTGCAGCGCTTAGCCCGCTGGACCACTCAGAGCCTAAGTTATCTAGTTAAGCAGCAGTTAGGTTTCTGAATTTATATAACACTCCACTGCTATATATCTGTAGCAGGTGCTTAAAGGGTTGTCCCAGTTCTTACAGGGAGATTTTTTACTTTTTTTTCTACTTTTTAACTTTGTTTTAAAAACAAGGGGTAGGGATACAAAAGAGAAATGGGATTCAGCATAAGTCTGTCCCTGCCTCCTATTTTCACGGTCTATCGAAGTCTCATTTGTCACGAAGGTAGATGAGTTGATATTCAGTATGAAGCATGTTTTTGATGCATACAAAATATCTCACAATGAGTTCTTTCACATATCTTGCATATCTTCAGAGTTCTTCCCACGCCTTTAAAACCCTTATGTATGCATTGAAATTTCTTGCCGTATTTATGATGGATAAAAATCAGAGGGCCCACCTGCTGGCATGCTGTGACTGAGATAAGAAAATGGAAGTGGAAATGGTTCAGAGTGTTGTGCAGCACTGCAGTCTGGGTATTCTCTCACATATAAAGCGATTTTTTTTTGTAGGTTTAGTTCCACATTTTTCTCCCAGAAAAGAAAAAGAGGTTAAAATGTGATTTCTCTCTGCAGTAAATGCAGAAGTTGAACTTCACACGTTTAAATATGTGGAAGGCTTTCACACAACCAAAGCAGGAGTACTACTTTAGCTGGAAATATGCTGAAGCTTTTAGCGGTTAACTTGTGTTTGAAACCCCCCACACAAATGTAATGTTTGCTGGAGGAGGAGCCTCTCTGGAGTAGAAGAGTGCTACGCCTGCAGCTTTTCAGTCCTGAGAGAGGCACAGCTCTGAGAAGCTCTGAGTAGTTTTGTTCCACTCTAAATGTGGTTACAGTGGATAATATACAGCTTTGCTTTTGGCAGTGAAATGGACTAATACCAACGAATCCTTCAAGAGCATGGTAGAGAATTGGAAATAAAAGTTTGCTGTAGTTTGTTAAAGTTTAAAATGTGCAGTTTAATTACAAGATCATACAGTCTAGAGGGGTGATGTGCGCTAACACTGTTGGATATCCCCAATCAATTAAAACGCTAAGAAGTAGTTTGTTGTATGTTTTTACTGTGGGTCTTTATCTCACTCTTATCTCCCTTCACCTCAATTTACCTTACTATACCTCGCTCCACCTCCAGCTATGTTATGTCACATAATTATATGATTGCAGTCTGCAGTGTGTGGAGCTCCCTCTGTTGCTGCATACAGGTAATACTAGTTAAAAAAATATTTTAAATTTCCACATTTAATACAAGATTTAATAGATTTAATTTAAGTGGTTAAGAGGTAACTCTTGCTCATCCTTTCCTATGGCAGTCCGAATGAGAGCCAGTATCATCATAACATTTTTGTCGGTCTTTGCACTTGAGGATAATTTCAAAGTTCTTGAAAATGTTTGTATTGACTGACCTTTATTTCTTAAAGTATTGTTTCTTTACTTAGTTGAGTAGTTCTTATAATATGCTATAATAGGGAATAGAACCTTACTCAAATAGAGCTATTCACTGTATACCAACTCTGTCTCTTCACAACTCATCTAATGCTCTTAAACAGGTTAATCAAGAGGACAGGACATTCAAGTAATTAACTCTTGATAAGTTCAGCACAGCTGTTAATTGAAACTGAAAGCTATTCCTAGTGACTTTACCTCATAAAGCTGACTGAAAAAATTTAGCCAAGATATGCGAAGTTGTCATCTAAGCAAGAGGTGCTTACTTGGAAGAATCTAAGATATAGAACATAATCTTCATATTTTTAAAATAGTTTTTTGTTTACTAGAGAATTTCACATGTTGTTTCTTCATACTTTGTATGACTTAAGTATTAATCTACAAAACAGTACTATATGTTTTACTCTGAATACATTGAGTAACCCTCATTTACAACAAATATTAGGAGAATGTAAAATTCTTGTCCAGTCAGGTAATTAAACCCTTGTTTGCCACAAGCAAGGCAGTGCTGTTCCCCACTACACCATCCCAATCTTAAGTCTCCAGTAAGTGTAGTCTTTTGTAAAAGAAGAGTTTTGTCTTTGTTCCATTTACTTTTGTTTCTCCTTCTTACCAAAGAGACATTATTTCTTCTTTAAACAATGCAGCAGTAATTTGGCAGCAGCTCAACCTGATATGCACATACAATAACACTAATATTTCTCTTGTACTCTCATGGAAATAATGTCTGCTCTTATTGTTCTGAATTATTGCATAGTGTAAAAAAGAAATAAAAGAAAAGACGGAGGAAATTAAAGTACGACCTTCTCTCTTCTTAGGGCCCACTCCCCCCCTATTCATCAGCCCGATTCTTTCCAAACTGTTCCAACTGCCTATTATTAGAGTAGTGCTGCAGTCTGTCAGACTGTGAATGTGCTCATCACACTCGGATCTTCATTACTGCCGGTTCCATCATCCTCACTGTTTACACACTCAGCACTCTCACACATACACAGCCTGGCACTGACTGTAAAAGCCCCATAGGCAAACACACACAGCCCAAAGGCATACACATACACACACACGTATATATTTGTCAGTGTGTCAGTGGTTTGTATACCCCTTTATACCCCTTGAATTTTTAAACTTTTTCCACCTTAAAACCACAAATTTAATTGTATTTTTTTTAGATTTTAGGTGATAGACCAACACAAAGTAGCACATAATTATTAAGTGGAACAAAAATGTTACATGGTTCTCTAAATTTTAATCATTTAAAAATGTAAAAAGTATGATGTACAAAACTATTCAGCCCTTATCATGCTTTGTGCTTTGTGCATCTAGATACGAGGGAACTAGAGATTTTTGCCCATTCTTCTTTGAAAAATAGCTCAAGCTCAGCCAGGTTGGATGGAGAGCGTCTGTGAACATCAGTTTTTATGTCTTGTCACAGAAGTTCAATGAGATTTAGGTCTTAAGGACTTTGGCGATTCTAACACATTAATATAATTAGATCAAACCCAATCCACTGTAGCTTGGGCTGTATGTTTAGGGTCATTGTCTTGCTGGAAGTTGAATCTCCTTCCCAGTCTCAAGTCTTTTGCGACCTCCAACAAGATTTTTTTCCAGAATTGCCCTGTATTTAGCTCCATTCATCTTCCCATCAACTCTGACTACCTTTTCTGTCCCTATCCTGACAGCATGATGCCACCACCACCACGTTTATCAGTGAAGATGGTGTGTTCAGGGTGATGAGCACTTTTCCAACACATAGCGCTTTGTATTGCATTTCTTGCATTCTTTCATGTTTCCCCTACATGGCTTGTGGTAAACTACAAACGGCACTTCTTTTATCTTACTTTTAACAATGCTTTTCTTTTGTTTTCACTTTTCCATAAAGGCCAGATTTATGAAGTGCATGACTTTTAGCTTTCATGTGGACAGATTCTCCCACCTGAGCTCAGGATTTCTGTGGCTCCTCCAGAGGGACTATGGGCCTCTTTGCTGCTTCTCTGACCAGGTTTTCCCTTGTTTCATCTGTCAGTTTGGGTAGACGGCTTTGTCTCGGTAGTTTTTGCAGTTGTAGAATATATTTTTTAATTTAACGGATTGTGATGGTACAGTGCTTCTTGGGATGCTCGGAACATGGGATATGTTAGTAACCTAAACCTGCTTTATCCTTAATTAATTAAGTGAATTCTGAAGGCAATTGATTTGCACTGGATTTTGAGGGGTTTCAGATTAAAGAGTGCTGAATCCTATTACATGTCACATTTTTCAGATTTTTTTATTTGATTCAAATGGTGAAAACCAATTATTATTTTTATTCCACTTCAAAATCATGTACTACTTTGTGTTGGAGTATCACTTAAAATGCACTTAATAAAATGCAAAGGTTTGTAATTGTAAAGTGCCAAAAAAAATGCAAGTCTCTATAAATATAAGTATCTTATTGTAATGTAGATATATACATATGTCCCATATGTATTATATACAAAAGTACTTGTGCCATAATGACATACTCTATTTACATTATATATGTGTAATAATCTCAGACACTAAAATAGAATGGTTTGGCTCTTTCCATTTTTCTGTTTTTGCTGCAAAGTGATGACATTTTGTAGAAAAACAAACTCCCACACACTGGAAGCATTGATCTGTCAGTGACTCCCCGCCTCTCCATCTCCCAGGAGCCTCTGACCTGTCACATGACTGAGCTGATAAAGTTGACTGAGCTGAAAAGTGCATGTGATGATGTCTCTGAGTGAGAAAGCTCTGACATCAAGCTGATCACACTCACTGATCAAGCACCCTCCTACACACACTCAAACACACACACACACCGGCATTATGGACCACAGCCATAAACCTGTCAGAGTGAGCTGTAGATGGGGGCTGTAATGAGAGGGAGAGTGGGAAGGGCGTGCGAGGAGACTTGACTGCTGCACTTTAGACAGTCTGAAAAGGGCTTTTGTTTCTCCAAGTGCTGCGTAATAAACCCATTCTGTCAGAGTTAATTAAACTACTTATCACTGTTTCTCTTCTTCAGCCTTTTCCTCCTGCTTTTGTCTCTCCAGACTGTCATTCACACACTATGTGCTATCGGCACATTTGAATAATAATCCTATTTTTGCGTTCCTTTATAGTTAAGAGATTGTCTTTAAGGAGGAGAGAGAGTGGAGAATTGGATTTTTCTGAGTGAATGCCCACAAATTCAATCTGACGCACAGGCGTTCATTGAAAGTAGTGCGAGGTTGCTGTAAGAATCAACAGCGTTTTGACAGCTGGGTGCCAGTCGTCAGGGGAGATGTTCTGTAAAATCCTTTTTGTTTTCCAGGGGAGAGAGTCTAGCTTGTTATTTATGATGAGTCAGTGCATATTCTCCATACGTATGGCTTTATTAAATTTCTCTCCTGTCATTTATAGTGCTGTAGCTCCACTCAGTTTCACCCATATTCTTTAAACAGCACTGTATGACTGGGGATTCCCTTTAAAACTCAAAAGTAATTATGTTATTTTCATTATTACTTCTTTTAGGGACCATTTTCTGAATAGTCCCAGACTATTTTTTATTTTTAATACTAATATTAATACTAATATTGGCACTACTGCTGCTACTTCTATTATTGCTACTACTACTGCAACTAATGCTACTACTACTAATATTGCCATTACGGTGATATATTACTGCTTAACTACTACAACTACTAACACTATTACTATTGTGCTAATACTGCTACTACTACTACTTTTGCTACTACTGCAACAATTGCTACTACTACTAATAGTTATACTGCTACTATTACTGCTCATCTTCTACCGCTACTTCTACTATTACTGCTAATACTACTATTAATGTTAATACGACTACAATTACTTCTGCTACTACTACTGTTACTAATACTTTTTCTACTTCTACTAGTACTAATAAAATTGCTACTGCTGCTATTACTACTACTGTTACTGCTAATACTGCTACATCTAATAATACTCTCATTAATGCTGGTTGTGCTACTACTGCTGATACTTCTAACTTCTGTTACTAAGGCTACTACTACTCCTTCTATCAGTGTTACTAATACTAATACTAATACTACTGCTAAAACTGCTGCAACTACCATGACTACTACTGCTGCTAATGTATTACAATAGTGGTCAATAGTGACATCAGTTTGGATGTATACAGAAATTTGATGTAGTGTGTAGGCAATATAGAATTATTTTAAATATAACAATATTAAATACAACTGTTAAAATAATATAACATGTATACTAAATGAGATGGAATCCAAATTTATAAATACAGATGATGGTGATTGAGGATTATAAAGCATTACTGAGGTTTAAACATTTGGAGCATGGTGGTTTCAGAATGTGGCTGTCAGACAGGCAGAGATGTGTGAAGCTGCTAAGTCATCAAGACCTCGTATTGAAAACCAATAGAAGGATTGTAATAATGCTGAAATAGGTGAAATATTCTCCTGCCTGCTAGTGTGCTTTAATGCATTTTGAACATGTTGTAGCCTGTAGATTATGTGTTTAGGTAAGCACTTCACTACAGTAGCTTAATCCAAAGAACCTGATGGTGCATAAGTTAACTTCTAAGAATCTTTAGAAACTTTTATGGGGTTTTTTTTACAGCTGCACTGGACAAATATGTGAATGTGTCTGAAAGATCCCACCACTTACTGACCCTCTAAAAATATTAGATCATTAATTCACATTGATTGGCTTGGATTAAGCCCAGTCATAGACTATATTTTTCTTTCATTAAACAACCTCCATGAGTTTCAGATATACAATGTGTCCACAAATCTCCAGACACCCCTTCTACCCCTTATTGACTTTAGGTTCTGTAACGTTCACCTATTGACTTCCAATACTGTGAATAGAATGAGGCACTCTGGAATCCCACATAAGCCTAAGGTTACCATGTCCAATACTTAACATCTGCTGGAGGCTCATTAATTATTGATGTTCCTTAAGCACCCATTTTATTATTAGTGTGTGAGTTCCATCTATTTTAAAAAAAAAACTATTTGTAGAGTTTAGTTAATTTAAATTGTAGGTAATTGTTTAATAATAGTTAATTTAGTTAGTATAGAGGTATTATAGATATTTGAATTACCACCAGCATGTTATTTTTTTTGTACATACATATTTGTATGTACGCATCCCTCAAAAACATGATCTATTTTTACTTATATATTAACTGTTAACCAAACAATTGGCAACGTAACTATATAGTTATATAGTACAGCATAGCCATGGTCACTTGCTCTTACAGCCTTCAACACAAAGACCTGGCAGCCTTGCTCTATTAAAATGTTCACTGTTTGATTTCTAATGTCCTTTAATTCTGTGCTTTTTTAAATCACAATCGAAATCTGCTTAAGTTTACTGTCAGGGTTTTTTTAACTCTCCCATAAATTTATAAATTTACAAATTAAATATATGAAACGGATAACTGTTTTTAGTGTAATACTATGATATTGGTCTCCTACATATTACAATTACATTTGGTCACATCTAAAATATATATTTTTAAATAATCAGATTCATCAAAATTATAATATATAATGCCCACTCAAATAAACATCTTAAAACAGTGTATTTGCAAACGTTGCATTGCAAAATTTGGACAATGTATTATCTAACTATAACACTAGAGCATTAATAAGCAGCAGGTTATAATTGTAACTAACTTATTATAATCACAGCAGCCCTGTAACAGATCATGAGCAGAAGACACTCCTTTCCCTCTGAGCTTCTTAAACTGGCAGCCCAAGTAATTAATCTACTTTTGCATTTTAACATTATAACTTTAATCTTGTGACTTTTCCTGGTAGATTACTGTATTTATTTTTATCAGCCATGTCGCAGCACTGTTTGTGGTAGGTAACATTATTTGTGTACATAGCCTTCAACACAAAGACCTGGCAGCCAATGTTGATTCAACAGGGGGTAACATCTATACACTGATGGTAAGTGAAGGGAGGGAAGGAACATGGCCAATATCTAAATAGATGATGCCAATAGCCAAAAGGGAAAGAAGTTTTTCTTAGAAAAGGTTGTACTGCACACTTTAAAACATTATTTACACATTACGTTTAACTACTGAAGCCTACATTACATAAATGTATAGTACAAATCACACACTAATCACATTTTTATGTACTATCGCTGTATATATCGTATCTTATTTATGATCGTATATCTGTGTTATTAGACATCTTTAGTTTATGTTTATATATATATATATATTTTATATATTCTTGTTTATATTTTTATATCTTGTGTTTTGTGTCATCAGCCAGTCTTCAAAACAATTCAGACATTGTTCTGTGTGTTACTATTTATGTGGCAAATAAACTTTGACATTGACATTGACTTTGAGGTGGTATAACTTCCCAGAAATGGGTCGTGGAGAAGTGACTGCAGAGAACTGCATTCTCTGGAGTGATGGAGCTCCATTCAGAACTTTTGGGATGAGTTGGAGTGGCAGTACCCAGTGCCCAACCTCGATACCAACCCTCACTGATGCTCTTGTGGTGCTGAATATAATCAGATCCTCTTAGTAGTATTCAAGCATGTAGTGTTAAGCCTTCCTAGAAGTGTAGAAGCTGTTACTGCAACAAAAATAGAACAAACTCCTGGAAAATAGCATTTATATTAGAAGAAACACTGGATGTGTCAAGAACTGCACTGTGCACTAGTGTACATAATTAAGCCTAACTTGTCATAAGGAAATTCCCTTAGACATTCTTTTTTATCTTATCTGGTTGCACTCTTAAAATGCCCAATGATTAATTTCCAATATCCTAAAATCTGCTTTAGTTTACCGACATTTCCGGGCTATAAGTCGCTAATTTTTTCACAAACTTTGAACACTTCGGCTTATATAATGGTGCGGCTAATATATGTCTTTTTTTTTTTTGCTATACTCACCCAAATAAACTTATTTTAGGAAACAAAGTATTTGCAGCTACTAGACACCAGCATGAATTGTGCATTTAAGGTAGGGCTTCAAGCTTCCAGCATCCCGGGTCAGCAATAAACACAATTCTACATTGTATCATAATTTTGACACACATATCATGCTTCAGAGTATATTTGATCTGATATGGTTTATATAAGCTGAAACGCATTATAGGCAAGGCTTATGAGTTATGAGGCCTCTGACGCAAAATCAATCTGGACATTGTATTATCTAAGTGTAACACTAGACCATTAATAAGCAGCAGATTATAAATGTAACTAACTGATGACAATCACAGCAGCCCTGTAACAGATCATGAGTGGAAAATTCTTCTTTCCCTCCAATCCTCTTAACCTGTCAGCTCAAGTAATTAATCTACATTTACTTTTACATTTATTTTACAATTATTTCCTTTCTTTCCTGCAGCAACCCTCTGTGCAGCAGCGTTGGCATGTAGCAGCCATTATGAATACGCCATCGAGGAGTTCTGCCTGGCCAAGTTCAAGCTGGACATGGAAGCTTTGGACCAGGGCCATTGGTGCAGCTGGGAGGACACAGTAGAGTAAGTACTTCTCTATCCAGTGCTTCTCATTTCACCTTCTACCATTTCCTCTCCATTTCTTCAGCACTTATGAACCAACAAAAGCTATTGCACCTCACCTCCCCCACAAGTGCTTAAGACCACAGCAAGTGTATGGAAACATTTAAGCCTCTTATATTTCCAGCCCATTTTTCAAGCCTCTGTCAGCTTTGCAAATGTGTCCTAAATAGACTGGAGTCAACACAGTAAAGCCAGCCCTCTAAATCTTCAACACGTTTCCAAGCACTCTGGTTTAACACAGAGTCAGCAACCTTTTAGCAGTGAGCCTCCTTGCAGCTGACACTCATGCATGAATATTTCAGCACTCCGGATAGCAAGGGCATCGCAGGGCAGTTCCCTCTGCTGCTCTGAGAATACAGGCACTTCCACTTTCCCTCCTGCTATCTGTTACTACAGCCGAGTCTTGAGTGAGCTGTCAGCCAGAGCTCCCGGAGTTGTTACCTCCCAGGGGTGCACTGTCCTGGGTTGCCTCTTAATAGTATGCCCATCTGTCTTCAGGGGTTGACAGAAGGAGCTAATCTTAATGCTCCGCAAAGCACCAGAACTTCCCTTGATACTACACAGCTTTTAAAATCTATTTTAGCTGCACATCGAGACCAAACCAGAGCTGAACTTACTCTGGAGACACCAAGTTCAAGGCTTATCAAGTGGACGTTCAAGAGATGTGACACCGGTATGCTAGCCGGTCCGACCAAGCCTGCCACTGTCAGCAGTTCCCTGTCACAAGCACTCAAGGCAGTGCTTGTCCTTAGTGACCTACCACACTCCATCCTGTCTTTGCCTCAGGCAAGGCTTAAAATGCTGACGAGGGGCTTCATTCAAGTCGTGTTAAGTTTGGGTATGTTGGGTTATGTTGATTAATTTGTAAGACCAACAGATGAAAGAGTATCACATGCTCATGTGCTCAAGTGCTCTGCTCCAGGATTGGCTGATTGCTGGGAAAATTGCAGATAAAAATGAGAAGATAACCAAGAGCATGTTGTACATTAATCTACACTGATGTGCTAAATGTTGTCATGTCCGAATAGAGGAATATATTTGTATTTATTTGTATTTACTCTTCTCTTGGATTTCATTTAAGTAAAATATAGATTTGAAATACTCTTAGTACTTCATTAATTAGATGAAGAAAGAAAATGCTATAGAGAGAACAGTATAGCATACAGTCAACACAGAGTTAGCAGCTTAGAAAATGATGCTTATTCTTACAGCCTACAACATAGAGGCCAGGAAGTTAATCCTAATATACAGTAGTGCTGTGCGATATGACGCTAAATATTGTGGGGACGATAGAAAAGTGTCTATCGTGCTACTTATCTTCTATCGTCCCTATCGTTTCTATATTAATTTCATCAATTATTCATGCAAACATATGAAGTAGGCTATGATGAAATGTATTGGTGTGGTCACTTTGTGATAATAAAGTAATCTTTCCAAAAAAAGCTTCATAATGTGGTTTTGCGACATGACGCTGCTTTACGTTATTTAACGGATACTTTAAAAAAATGTTAATTAAATTTATTTTAATTACTCAATTTAAATACCTGTATAATTTTGAAAAAATTAGCTACTGCATCTACCTTATCTGTTTTCATTTGATACATATATATTGCTGCACAAAAAGGTAGTAATTCTCATTTATGAAAGTTGGGTTTAATGTCACTTCGAAATAAAGTTGGAAAAAAGTAAGCAATGATATTATTTTGTCATTTTTTGAAGAATACCTGAAAACATACTTAAATGTGGTATATCATGATTGATATATATATATATATATATATATATATATATATATATATATCGTTATGGTGATATAAAAAATTCCATATCGTCATATATGATTTTTCCCAGCACTAATATACAGTATGATTTACTAGCCCCAGGGGGAATCACTACACACTAATGGTGAGTTTCAGAAACTGGATGACAATATGCAATAAGATTATGCCAGAAGCTGATGGAAAAGAATCTGCCAATGGTTATTATAAGTTGATTCAACTCAAAGATCTCTGTATGAAAGTATATGTGTCCAGCAATGTTTGCCAAATTTAAAATAGTCAACTAATGTTTGGAAATATCCATTTGTACATAAAACAGACCTCATTTGTTTGAGTTTAAACTAATTGTGGGTTTACACTATACACTTTAAAAAATTTCCTTTGTGAATACAGCATTTTTTGGACAGACCCATCTGGCCCCATCCCCATCCTTTACTAGTCATGGTTTGCACTGCTGGGGAAAGCTGCTGCAGATGTAAAGCTTTTGTTGGGATTTGCATATTAAAAGAGCTTGTTTGGGTCAAATTGGCTCTACCTTAGCCATGGCTTGCCTCTGGGCTCTCTAAACCCTGGGCTGACCCACATTCAGGACTCACAGAACTGGCTTTACTAACATCCAGCGGAAAGGTGTGTTCACAGAAATGACGTCTGCGTTTGCTGTTGAGCTCTCAGGAATTTGCAGAGGCAACAGTGTGGGAAGCGTCTGTTTGTTTTCTGCGTTTGTTGTCATGCTCCCGGGCTTTTGCTGCTGCCTCGGCCGTTCTGAGGGTGTATTTTCAGAGGAACGTGCTTGCCCCACTGATACTGTTAATTAGACCAGTCAGTCATGAAACACAGTGAGCTTGCTGATGTGTCTCACTTGCCTGAGCATGTCCCCTTAATTAAAAGTTTGGCCTGTTTATCTGGTTTGTTTGCTTCCCCCTTTCAACAGTGAGTCAGTTATTACGCTAAACATGAGTAATATTTGCTGTGATAGATTGGGCTGACCTTGACCACTGCTGTCTCATTTTAGAGATGCTCTGCTTTATGGGAGCTACGGGCTACAACCAAAAGATGCCCTGTGGGTAAACATGAGCCCCGTCTCTGACAAATACATTCTCTCTTACACTGTAAACCCACAATTAGTTTGAACTCAAATAAATAAAGTTTGTTTTATGTAAAACTGCAGTTTTACAAACATTTCTCAAGTACTTTAATTTAGGTAAACATTTGCAGCCACAAAAACATTTAGTTGGAATATTTGAGTTGAGTCAACTTCATAATAATTGAGTGTAGTTTGTTTTACACATTCTACATTTGTTTGCATACTGGCTGTGACTCCCAGTTTCTGACACTCACTGTAAGTGTGTAGTTACTCCCCCAAGCTACTTTAGGTAAACTTGTAGATCATATATATTATGTATTATGATTAACTGCTAACTCTGTGTTGGCTGTGTGCTTTACTGTTAACTGTATAGCATTATCTTTCTTTCTTTAATTTTTAAACCTATATTTTAGTTAAATAAAATTGAAAAGAAGATTAAATACAAATCTATGTCATTTACCTGAGTCATAAAACTTACATGAAACAGCAAAGCAGTTGACATAACAAAGAAAAAAATCTATTAAATCAACTTGATAATCAAGGGATCAAGGGATAACAACTTGTTTCAATGAACATTACTAGCTTTAGAATCAAGAGCAGAAAGGAAAATACATATAATAGCTTAGGTGCTAACCTGTTAGTTGATGGCTATTGTGTTATTCATCCGTCAGCCTTGCTTTGCCAGTATGTGACAGGGTAAGTTTAGGGTTAAGTTAGGGTTAGGTTTAGGGTAAGGTTAGGGCTATATATTTCGGGTGGAAGGAGCAAATTCGTGGAATTAGAATATTAAGATTATTTCATGTAAAATATCAACAGTGCATCTACTAAATATATGTAATGCATCAATAGTATCTTTACAATATTTACCTTTGAGTATTCAAAATCTTCACTACTGTTAGGACACTGATTGTTTGTTAATATGTTACTGATACTTTGTTAATAGTTTATTAAACCTTTATAAAAAAACACTCAAAATAGTGTTAATTAAATTGCAATGTATTGTGATGTATTAAAGTGAACCTCATTCAACTGTTTACTTACTCAAAGGCAAATTCTGCTACTTGTGTTGCTTAGCCAGACTATGTCTTTAGACATAAGAGTGCATAAGAGTACAATTTACACCAGTTAATACTTTAGAAACCCTATGAACTTAGAACAAGTTAGTTTAAACTAGCATATGTACCTTCAAACAGGGACTGCTTGATGCTTAAATATAAGCAAAATAACTAACTACATACAAAGAGCATTGTTTAGAACTGCCAGCTAAAAGTTTCTTCCACACACCCAGATGCTCTGCTGCTCAGTATGGCCTGTGGCACATCAGGGCACTTTCTTGGCAAGGCCACGGGGTGCCTTCGCCAGGCCCTGGCTTCAACAACCCTCAGCCGTTAAAGAGCTCATTGAAATATGCATGGCTCCCGTCTCTCACCACGGGCTCATCCACTCGCCTGCTCAATAATGCACACGAGCTGAGCTCGGGCAGATCGCTGCTGTTTTAGGGGCGGCGCGGAGCCAGCGACCTGCGGCCATGAGTCAGCGGAAGAGCAGCATGCTGGTCGCCCCTCGTCGAAGCTGCAGAAGTGAACGGCAAGACCCCAGATGCTCTGAGGTCAATAAGTTGCGGCTTAGCAAGGTTATTACCGCAAGATCAAAGAAGCAACACACCAGTACTGGTCACAACGACGTGGAACATAGCATTAAACTTCCACAGAGGCAGACTGCCCTCCCCAGCCACCCTGCTGCTCACTGGGTCATTTGCAGTCAGACACACTTGGCCTGACTTTTCCAAGGAAATCTCTGAACCCAGAAAGAAATGATTGAAAATAAATCGTCGCTTAGGGTGGGCAAAGACCATTTAACACATGCAATATTTTCCTTCATGGAGCGAATTAGATTGAGAATGAACATAAAAAGGATCATTGTGCACAGTCATATCCCGTCTGTTTAATTCCAGCCCTTAGCAGCCCACCTTGGGTTTTCTGCTTATGCTGGAATAAATCAGACCCAAAACACTGATGAAAATCAAGATTATTACTACATACTATAAACTGATGTGAGCTGATCAGTAAAACATATTTATGAGTCTTCTGAAAAAAGCAAAATATTCACTCATAAACAAATTTAGCAAGGAAATGTCAAATTGCAATACTTTTCAGAAGATAAAAATGACCAGGAACAGTATATTGTTCAAATGATATTAAATCAGCTACACATACAGAAGTAGTGTGTAATACGTACACCTGTAACATGACATGCCAGACATTTCAGACATCCTGAAGTTGTAGAGGTTCCTAATGGTGTCCAGTGATAATCCATCCCATGCAGATATTCCTACAGATTTTGCAGTTAGGGTGGAGTGTAGAACTGCACAATATTAGAAAATACTGGCATTGCAATATTTAGTTTTTCTGCGAAATACAGTACCAGTCAAAGATTGGACACACCATCTCTTTTATTGTTTTACTCATGAATGTATTTTCTTCTTTGTAGATAAACTGTAAAGATTAAAACACAACAGAAAGGACAAAAGGGAATAGGTAGTAAATAAAAAAAAGTGTTAGTCCTCCAAAATCCCCTGATCTAAACCTGATCAACTGAGATGGTGATTGAATGGGGTGGGATGAGCTGGAGCTTCACAGTTCAACACCTCCAGAAACTCCTTCAAAACGCTGAGAAAACTATTCCAGGTCACTATACCTCATGAACACACTGTGCAGATCTGACTTCCAAGCTAGATGTGATACCAAAATATGAAACGAAGGAAAACACATTGAATAAAGAAGAGGTGTATCCAAATCTTTGACTAGCACTGTATATGGCAATATTAAAAAGATTTTTCACCGTATTTCTTCAGATGTCAGTGATTCAACGTCATGATATTAATCTCATCTAGACGTTTGTCTTCTGAAATTTTAGGTTTTAAATGCATCCTAAGCCTCATTTTTTATTTATTTTTTTTTTTCACTGTTCCTTGCATTGCAAAAATTTTAGCGCACCACATTGCACGTCCTGCGATGTGACTATTGCGCTTGTGCACATTGCAATCAAATAGCATCTCACATGTTTTATTCAGGGATAGGTCTGGCAATGCTGCTGCCCATGGCATAGCATCTGTGTCTTCAAGACAAGTTCCTGAGATGGCAGCAGCATGTGGATGATCATTGTCCTGTTGGAATACTAAACTATTCCAATATAGTGTGTGATCAAAAAAGGTAGGGGCACTGCTTGGAGGACCAATGCAATGCAGTGTGGGATGCAGTTTTTTTAGAGGTCCTGAAGTCAGATACCACAGAAGCTAAGAGGTGTTTCTCTGGTACTGTGGGGGACCAACACATTTTTAGGAGGGTGGTTTTAACTTTGCTTCCCATTACTAGTTAATGTTTTGCACAGTTCTTCCACTCCAGTAACTCAAAGCTAAAGAGTGCTGACAGAAATCATACTCCATATCCCTTTTTGAGTGGGATTAGAGGGCTTCTGGCTGAAGTTCATGGTTGTATCGTCACAACCTCGATTATAGAAAAAAAATGGTGAAAGTTCATCAAAGTCTCCACACATCAAGTCCAGTTTTGCACAACATGACCCCATTAAAATCTTTTTGTCTGTTCTGGTCATCTGAACTACATAAGGCTATAAGGCCAGTTCTAGTGTAGTGCGAGTGTAGTCAGTGTGACCCTCATTCTAACCTCTTTGACTCCAATTAGCCTTTCTAGATTTAGCCACACTGACTCAACTTCTCTAAAAAGCACCAGCTGGCTGGGGTCTATTTTTTCTCTGCTAAAGTGGCTAAATCTGTCGCCAGTCGAACAAGAGGCACAACACTAGATTTAGGAATTGTACTTCGAAGAGTCTCCGATATTTTTAGCCGCAAACGTGACTCTTAAGAAATCAGTACCCTGCGAGAAAAGCCTTTTCCTTCAGCCCGGTTCTCTAATGAACACTGCTGAGTTGCTTGAGGCCGATCTCTGGCCCTGGGTTCCGATACCTCCTGCTGACACTCAATGAGGCACTACTGTTCTCCACATGGGCTCCATCTGCTTATGAGCAGAACTTCACTGACTGTCTGCACTTTGAGCAATACAGCAAATGGGATATAGTTTTTTAAAGAGAAAGAGAGAGAGACTTTTACAGATAGAATCATTTTTTGCTTTACATTACATTGTATTTACCAGATGCTTTTATCTAAATGAATGACGGGTACATAAGCAATAAAGAACATGCAAAATTTTCAAAAAGTGAAAGAAAAGCATTTATCAGAGAGTAAGTGTTCTTTGAAGAGTCTTAAGGAGTTTCTTGAAAGTAGCAAGGGATGTTCCTAAAACTTCGTACTCTACTTCACTGTGTAATAAAGGTCTACAGATTAATGGGAACAGTGCTTGTTTTTTGTGTAAAATGCAGCAGTAGAACAAAGTAAGAAATACATTCTACAGCATTATTGACTTATGTTTTTGAACCATTCATTTAGTTAAAATGTTCTTGTAATGATGAATGCCATTGTTTTCATAAATCAAACAATCGCAAATAAAAAAAATGGTAAATGTAAAAAATAAAAATAAAAATCCTTATTAAAAACAGTTAAACAGTTGGTAAGAGAAGCCTATTGGGTATTATATTCAGTGACATCACAGCCATCTATGTCCAGGAGTCCCAGAGGGCACAAATTGCCTATTATTATTATATTACCAGTATTGGTGAAAAAAGTCCAGCAAACAGAAAATCTTACCTGTGCCTGCACATGTCTTTTTCACTTCAGCCGCTGCTTAGCCTCACTCAAACACACACCACGAAGAAAGAAGAAATTCACAGAGAGAACTGAAACTGATTTGACCTCAATCCATCTAAAAATGTAACTAATATGCTTTATTCCATTGGAATCAGTGAATGTGTACAAGTCTATAATATATTTATATATGTAGTTATGTTTAATATTATTATTTTGGAAATGCTTTAATGAAATACTGTAATACAGTAATACTGTGATATACTGTTGCAGCCCTACTGTGCAGCAACATCTGCACAAATATGACCTTTAAGTAATAGACATAAGAAGATCATTTCCTGCGTTCTGACTCTAAAATTAGAGCACAGTGGGACAGTGATGTTGTCTGGTTTGTGCTGAATGGAGTCCAAAAGGAGTCTACAATCTAAATATTGCACATTCTAAAAATAGTTTAGAAGGTTAATGGACAGGTCAAGAAATGTTACATAACTGGACATGTGTACAAGGACTGGGACAATGGCAGCTGCAGAAACATGCTATGGTGTTATTTTTGTTTAAGTTCCTGAGTTCTCAACTGATTGGACTGCCTTGGATTGTGGATCACATGTTTTGTCATGTCTTGACATTGAAATGAAAGAACAAGCGCTCAAAGCCTCAAAGTCAGAATGTTTGCACCAGGAGTGGCATAAAGTTATCCAAAAGCAGTGTGTAAGACTGGTGGAGGAGAACATGCCAAGATGCCTGAAAACTGTGATTACAAACTAGGGTTATTCCACCAAATATTGATTACAACTTTATGAATATGAACTTGTTTTCCTTGCATTATTTGAGGTCTGTAAGCTCTGTACCTTTTTTGTTATTTCATCCATTTCTCATTTTCTGCAAATAAATGCTCTAAATTACAATATTTAGGGTTCAAGCACCGAAGGTGCGTAGAACCCTATTGTTTTTGCTAAGATTTTTCTTCTTCTTCTTCTTCTTATTATTATTATTATTATTATTATTATTATTATTATTATTATTATTATTATTATTATTCTTTTTCTCCTGTAAAAACAGTTGTGCAGCCTAAACCGTAAGTCATAGAGAAATGAAACTTGGTAGGTAGATGTAGGATCAGTGCATCTCGGTGGACAACAAAAATGGCACCGATTGGTCAAGTGGTGGCGCTATAAACAAGGAAATTCATTTTTCACAATTTTCTCAATAACTCAAAAACCATAAGACCTACATTCAAAATTCCTTGGGTCAATACCAACAACTTTCCAATTTGGACCATGCACTTCCGTCTATATAGATTTTGTGCTAATTTGCATAATATGCAAAACCTACTTTTGCAAACTAGTCCTAGCAATTTTGACCAATCCTGGCATGTTTGGTATCAAAACACTCGTGAGAGCATGCGCTTCAATATTCATTAAGAAAAAGTTGAAATATGTAAACAATATGGCCGCCATATGCAAATTAGTCCTTCCGGATATATGCCCCATTCACTTCAAGAGGTAAATTTGGAGCACTGTTTCTCAGCAACCGTGCAACCTAGCAAGTTGAAACTTTGCATGCAGAATCTATCATACAGCCTCTAAAGGATGTTCAAAGGGCAACTTAATCAATCAACATGGCTGAACACCATCAGCCAATCAGCATTCAGCAGACATTTTGGCAGGCTGAATGTTGCCCAATCTGGATGATATTTGGCAGTTATGTTCAGGTGGAGACACTGTAGTGACCTGCAAAGTGCTGAAACAATCCGCCCACTGGGGGGCGCTGTTCCAAAAAAACGAGTATATGTCAATCATGCTGTACTATTTTGACATCTAATTGTTTTTGCCATATTTAGTACAGTGGCTCTGACAAATTTCTCAATACAACTATGTTTAAAAAGTGCTTTGTTCATTCGTAATTGCTAATTGTTTGAAAATAGCTATATTGAAACTACTCTCTGGATATTTGGCCTATCACCTCCATTTCAGTCTTGCTGCACACTGTAGAGTCTCTAGGTAAATGTTCATTAAAAACATTTGTGAAAATTTCACATACAATACTCTCCAGGCATCAAGCAATCTGTGCGTCCTTGGAATTTCTAACCTAAATTGCTGTAACTCTGCAGTATTTGCTGTAATCTCACAATGTTAAAGACCTCTGTACAATATCACTCTGATGAAGCGCCATTTAATAAAGAACTAGATTAAGAATAACTTGATATTACATGTCATATCAGAACATTCACTCCTTTGTGCCTCTTCTCAACATTAATAACAGGTGAAAGACTTTTGATCATTTTAAATGTGACAGAATGTCTCCAATTGTGTTAGACCTTCTTACACATCACCATCCTATGCTCTAGTAGGCACCATTGTGCTAGTTGGTGCTTGATGAAGCGCCATTTAATTCAGAACTAGATTTATAATAACTTCGTAATTACATGTCATATCAGAACATTCACTCCTTTGTGTTAATTTTAACTTGTTTGGTCAAACATTTCAGCTTGTTCTGCAAAGGTTCAAAGGTCAATCTGAATACCACTTTGTGAACATTCTGGTTGAAGCCACCTGATCAATACCAATAACATGTAGACACCTTTTGACTAGTTCTAGCTCACTTAATGAATATCCTACAAAGTTCACTAGATTTACATGTGAATTTAAGCACTGATCAGGTTGAAAGGCCTCTGCTCAACATTAATAACAGGTGAAAAACTTGATAATTTCTAAATGTGACAGGGCATCTCCAATCATATTAGACCTTCTTACACATCACCATTCAATGCTCCAGTAGGCACCATTGTGCAAGTTGGTGCTTGAACCCGATGATTGCCGCTTGCGGCTATATTTTCATTTGTTATTTGGGAGATGTTAATTTTACTAAAAACACAAACCTATAAATAGCAAAATCAAAGAAACTGATTCAGAAACTAAAGTGGTCTCTTAATTTTTTCCAGAGCTGTAGCTCTGAGATTGATGGTGTTTATATAACTGAATATAATTCTGGAGCATGTTTGTGACACTGCTGCATTATTTCATATTAAATACAGAGATATAGCCAAGGTGCAGCCACTGTATACTTTTCTGTATACAGTATATTCATTTCTAGAAGCCTCGTTAAGTCCTCCGCGTATGTAAACACACAGCAGCTCTATAGCCTATGTTATGAGGACATTTTCCTCATTTGTGATTCTCATATCAGTATGGGCCACCTGTGGACCGCACACACATGCCTCCCACTCTGATCCCAGGGCTTACGAGATTGTTTCCATGCTTTCTGCTCTGAGCGAAACACAACAGGACAGATAGGCACTTGGTGACATTAATGACTTTGAAAGATCGATTGAGAGTACACATTAATGTGTGTTCCAGTCAGCATGTCCTAAGCTTCAGCCTCCTGGCTGCTGGCTGACTCTCACATCTGCCTTATATATATATTGATTCATATATATATATATATATATATATATATATATATATATATATATATATATATATATATATGTATATAGATATGGAAAAAAATAAGAGACCACTTAAAAATGAGTTTCTTTGATTTTACCAAATTGAAGCCTCTGGAATATAATCAAGAGGAAGATGGATGATCACAAGGCATCAAACCAAACTGCTTAAATTTTTACACCAGGAGTGGCATAACGTTATTCAAAAGCAGAATGTGAGACTGGTGGAGGAGAACATGCCAAGATGCACGAAAACTGTGATTAAAAACCAGGGTTATTTTACCAAATATTGATTTCTGAACCCTACAACTTTTTTCTTTGCATTATTTGGGGTCTGAAAGATCTGCATCTTTTTTTGTTATTTCCACCATTTCTCATTTTCTGCAAATACATGCTCTGAATGTCAATGTTTTTATTTAGAATTTGGGTGAAATGTTGTCCGTAGTTTATAAAATAAAACAACAATGTTCATTTTACTCACCTTTAAATAGCAAAATTGAGGAAAAAAAGAGAAACTGAAGTGGTCTCCTAATTTTTTCCATAGCTGTATCCCTGTCTGATCTGACCAGTGTGCTCATGGCAAGGTGATGTGAATTAACAGAATTCTATCACTCAAATCACTCCTCGATCCACAGTGTCACATGTGTACCACACACTGCAGCAGGTGGAAACAAGCATGATCTGGGCTGACAGACAAACAACTTAAAATTGCAGAAATCACATCCACATTCAATGCAGGAGACCCCACACACATATCCCACAGGTCAGTACAGCACTCTATAGATTCCATGTGATAGGACTTGATTTTATTACTTTATATTTAACTGGTGCAAATTCCGTAGCTTTATGAAAAACCCATCCTGTCACAACAATCTGCAGTGGGCAGGAGCTCCTCTCAGCAGCTTCCTAAAACTCTAAACATTACAATAACTGATTTCCACAAAATAGGAGATGTGCTCTAAGTGTTTTTTAATTAATGTTTTTCTTGTAAAGTTAAAAGGATCTGTGGAGGTCTATAGGATGAGAAAGAAGAAGAAATGCTTCTGAGAGAAATGCTTGTAGGATTGCTGGAAAGGTAAATCAGAACCCCACGTTTGACTGAAAAAAGAAAACATGAGAAAGCTTTAGCAGACTCTGCAAACTACAGGTCAGAGAGTGTTGCAGACCTGGATTCGAGTGCAATGTCAGGGTTGATAACAATCAGCACAGTCCCATGGTCATGTGGAGCTTTGTCCCCGGCACCCTGCAATCTCCCTAACTGGCTATATATATTGGTGTTAAACCGTTTGGAAATTCAATCTGTGACTTGTATGGGCTCTGAGCTTTTTCTATTTTCCCAGCTGTGCTTTCAGTACCGGCCTGTTAGAAAAACACTCAAAGGCTGAAGGAAGTTTAGACCACAGGCGTTACTGTCTATTATATGAATGATCTATATAGGTATAGCAAGCAAAAGTGTTTCTTGGGTTTTTTTTTGCAGGTGATGCAAATGTGACTGGAGTTAATGAAAAAAGTGTAAGCTCGAGCAGACCAGCGCTGATGTTTGCCACCATAATAATCAAACATTTGTTTAGGTTACCTGTATGCGTAAGTCTCCTGAGACACATCTAACACCTGAGGAGAAATATCATGCCACTGTAATCTTGCAAGATCTTGTGGCATGTGATCTTGGCACCTTACTACTAGAAGACTGTTAATGTAGCTGTGAAATCCAATCAGAAGCAATCATAGGAGACCCATTTAAAATTCAGGGTGAACAGTTATACTTTTTTGCAGTCATTTGTGATCAGAACATCCAGTGTTCTTTCCTCAACGAAAAGTGCCTTGCTTGTGTCAACAAGCTAAGCTAAACTCCTCTTCAATAATCACACTGACAAGAAAATCCAATATTTCTCTCTTTTCTAAAGTCATTTAGAAAAGGGTAAAACTGATAAGAAATTAACATAAAACATCAACTGAAGTATCATTGTACCAGGAAAATAAATGAGCTAGAAATTAATTCGCATTATCTATAGTAAGCACGGGTGAATAGCATTTAGTAAATTAATCTGCTTAATCCAATTTACATTCACATAACTTCCCATATGCTTGAAAATATAGAGAAATAAACATCAGAAATAAACATTTTACACACAGGCGATGCCATCTAAGACCAAATATCGAATACAAGAATAACATCCATGTTTTCCACAGCCATCGCTTAGGCTAGACACTCAAAAATGACATCAACAGCCCACGCCTCTAAACTCAAAGCTCACAGTCTTTAAACTGCATATATAACCTTGCCAGTAGGTGGCGCTAAAGCACAAGTAAAGAAAAGAGGACAATACCCCAGAATGCATGTTATTAATGCCAGGTGTGAATAGGGCCTTTGATAAGACATCTATTCTGATCACCTCACACCAAACCAAATGACTCCGACATTGAAAATTTGTCTATTTATCTGTTAGAAGTTCACAAGCAGGCGCTTTGCTTGGACGCACACATAGCATAAATAACTCATTTTCCGATGTAAGCAGTTTACTTTGAAACTGAAGCCAAGCGAAGCGCTGCTAACATGAAACCCGACTGGAGATACGAGAGCAAAACAGTGGCTGCATTACATTTAAGTGCAAGAACCTGTCAAAACATTTTGGGAAATTCATGAGAACACGATGTGATGTTTCTAAATGTTCTAAGGGACAATGTTTTCTTATTCCTCCACTGGTTTGTTTACCACTTAGTAATTCAGGCCAGTTTCTAGTCCAGATGACCCTCCCCCAGAAGTGACAGGAGAGATTATACAAGCAGGTTCTCCAATTCCACTGCCTTCTCTGCTAAATATACCATAACAGCACCTGACGGCGCAGTAATGAGACCAACCACAGCCCAACAATTAGATCCCCCAAATCATCTTTTACACTGATGTCTTATTGCCAATAGAGACTCCCCCAGGGGTTATTTCTGTTTAGAAAGGTCACACCAGACTGCAGCCTAAGTTTAAATGTCTTCAGTGAGTAAACGATACTTGAGGGAACGATTCAGTGCATCATAAAAGCTCAAATTTGATATTTTCTTATGCAAATAGTAATTATACTTGAATTAAACAAGTCATTCCATTTCAACATGTAGCACATGAATAGTAATACTATTGTTTATTCATATATTCGTATAGCATCTTTTATAGCTGCTTAACGAGAACAGTCACAAAAAAAACTAAACGTTAAAACCATAAACAAGCCATAGAGTAGATAAAAACGTCAAAAAATAATGTCTGACTTATAAGACATATTATCAAGCAGTATTTCTTAAGCAGCTATAATGTTAAAAAAACACCCGCCTAATACTCTTGTCACAACAAACCACAGGACTAGGGGTGCAAGAAAATTATTAATTAGATAATTCGAAGTGTCGCAACACTATTACTACTATTACTACTTATACATATAAGACCAAAGAACTCACCAGACAGGTAAGAGATAAAGTTTAAAGCAGGGTTAGGCTTTGAAAACATATTCCAAGCTTTGAGCATCCCAATGAGCACTGTTTAATCTATTATCGAAAAGATTAAAAAGTATTCTACAATTGCAAACCTACCAAGACATGGTTATTCACCCAAACTGACAAATCGAGCAAGGAAACCATTGGTCAGAGAAGCAGCCACAAGAGGCCCATGGTCACTCTGGAGGAGCTGCAGAAATCCACAGCTCAAGTGGAAGAATCTGTCCGAAGGATAACTATAAGTTGTGCACTCCACAAAACTGGCCTTTATGAAAGAGTGGCAAGAAGAAATCCATTGTTGAAAGAAAGACATAACACATTCTGTTTGCAGTTTACCACAAGCCATGTAGGGGAGAGAGCAAACATGTGGAAGAAGATGCTTTGGTCAGATGAGACCAAAGTTGAACTTTTGGCCTAAATGCAAAGCGCTGCTCATCACCCTTGTGGTGTAAAAAAAAAAAAAAAGATTAGTGACAGAACAAACACGGAAATCTGAATCTGGATCAGGTAAAATGAAATTATTGAATTGGAGAAAAGACAGAATACATTACAAAGCATGCGTTCAAGTCTCTCCCCCCGTATAGCCAACAAATCAGCGTATTTTTACCTTTTTAGATCCCCTCAAGCATATTACCTTTTATGGTAAAAAGTCCACGTATCCTGGTACATCACCTGGCCAGTCTTGGCCAGCCCGGTCCGGTGCATTCCTACAGCCTGGGGCGTGGGTGAAGCTTACAATTTAGTGACACGTAGCTTTCAGAACCATCCAGTGCGCTGGTCAGTAACTTGTGTCACGTATATTTTATGGTTGATGCCCGAGGGATGTGTTCATGTGGTCACCTGTCCCGCACGCCCATGTTAGCAACATACGCACATTCTAATCTCTGCAGCTTGTCACGTACCTCCAGTCACATTTACATACATGATTAAGAAATAATTTACCCTCCTTATTGATTATGAATCACCTTAAATAAATACATTTCCATCACACCCTGAACCCACCATCCGCACTGTGAAACATAGTGGTGGCAGCATCATGCTGTAGGGATGATTTTCTTTAGCACAGGGGACAGGGAAGCTGGTCAGACTTGATGGGAAATTTGCTCACAAATCACAGACACTCACAGAGACTCTCCATCCAACCTGGATGAGCTTGAGCTATTTGGTAAAAATGAATGGGCAAAAATCTCATTATCTCTAGTCTCTAGATGTGCAAAGCTGGTAGACAAACCCCAAAAAACTTGCAGCTGTAATTGCAGTAAAAGGTGGCTGTGCTAAGTATTGAGATAGAGATTGAGATTGAGGGCTGAATACTTTTGCACGTCACACTTTTCAGATTTTTATTTTATTGAAATTTTGAAAACCATGCATCGTTTTTGTTCCACTTTACAACTATGTGCTATTTTGTGTTGATCTTTCTTTTTCTCAACATTTTGTGGTTTTAAGGTATCAAATTTACAAAAAACCTCTCAATATCTATATATATATATTGAATCGTTTCACATCAGTAGTGCGCCTAGGGTGCTCATGACCCGTTCCTCACTTTTTCATTGTTGTTCTTCCTTGGAGTGCTTTTTGTAGGTATTGACCTACATACCAGGAACACCCCCACGATACCTGCCTGATGTTCTGAATATGTTGTGACACACTGTTTTTTGTCATAGTGTCTCAGATTCTTATGTTCATCCATTTTTCCTGCTTTTCCTGCTAGCACATCACCTACAAGCATTGGCCGTTCGTTTGCTGCCTAATATATTCACCACTTTATACAAACAATAAGTGTCATTGGTTTTAATGTTAAGCCTGTAATTGTACACTGTATCTAACATTGGCTACAACACTGCAACATCATTGTGACAAAGACGGAGAATCATTCATCATACTGAGCTAATCAGCACAAAGGCCAAGCCCCTGGCAGTGCTGAGCTATATGAAGACATTCATCACTCAAAATACAGGACAAAGGCCTCAGTCCCAGTGTGTGCTCTGCATATATGCACTGCGTCTGTGCGCACACACACACACACACACACACACACACAGACACACACTCACACTGGCCCTCATTATCTGCAGACTACACTATGTGTCCAAATGTCTGTGGACATCCCTTCTAATGAACGGCTACCTTAAGCTACTTTAAGTTGCAAATGCACACACACAGTTTATCACACAGTTTGTCTAGTCCCTATAGAGAAGTATTGCCAATACAACAGGACTCTCTGAAACAAACATATCATCCCTATCCAATGAAGAACAAGTATACCTAAAACATCAATTTTACTTTTTTTAATTTTGGAGAAATTCTATGGGTCCATTCATTAAGATATTTTGACACAGTGTTTGACACAGAGACAATTTGTTTGTTGAAATTATGTCGTAATCTAAAAATCTACAAAAATGGAGATACTTGTTTTTCATTGGGCAGCTACAATATGCTGGCACCCTGCCTTGCGCCAGGGGTTGGCCAGAGGGGTATAAAATCTCCCAGCATTGAGCTGTGGAACAGTAGAACTGTGTTCTCTGGAATGATGATGCTCCATCCAATTAATTTGGGATGAGTTAGGAAGCTAGGGTTTGGGTGGTTGGGTGCCATCCAAAATCCTTACTTACCTCACTAAGGTGCTTGTTGCTGAATGAATGCAGTTAAAGCATCACAGCAAAACCTTGAGACAGTTACTCTGATAAAAGCAGCATAAACTCAATCATTATTTTTAGTACCCTTGATTTCAGAAGAAACAATGTATAGTAAGGCTGCATTATATTGGAAAATTGCATTTTTTCGACTATATATATTGCGATAATGTATAAGCATTTTTCTGGTATTAAAAGCATGATTCCAGCTGTAACAGGAAATATCTGTGCAAAACTGTGTGGAACTAAGGTGCACAGCATTGGACATGCTGTCTGCGCTGCGTTTACAGGCACGTGTCCAACCACGTGGAGGTTACCTTTTGTTTACACCCGCTACCCCTCCACCTTGTGCTCCCCCTCCCCCTCGTGTTTCTTGTCAGCAGCAGACACAGAGACAGCGCTGCTGACTCAGAACACTGTGTATCTATTTCCTGTGTCAAGAATCAAAACATTGCAACATGGCGTGTTTGTTTTTATCGCCTTAGGTGACATTGTGCATCGCGCATCACACATCACGATGGCGATGCTTAAACGATATATTGTGCAGTCCTACCATATAGTGCATATGTCTGTATGAGTGTGGAAATAAATACTGTGGTTAGTTAGTGTTGATGTAAAGTAAAATGAAATATTGGCGCAGCTTTGTTTACTGAATTTGCTTTGGCATGTTGTTTTAATCGGCCAGTCTAATTACACACTGCCCACAGCTACTGTACTAATCAATACCCTCAATACCCTGACCCCAGCATTTACCCCTGGCCATCAGACCAGCATGCGACTGTGTGTGTGTGTGTGTGTGTGTGAGTAAGCATCTGAACACACTCTTTTCATTTCAGCCTCAGTGATTCTCCCCTGATGCAGCTAGAGGGGCTTTGATAGAGTGAAATGACCCTCAGTAATGACAGAGGACACTGACCACTCTCTGCTCACATCACAACCAAGCTCCACCTCCACCACACTCAACCCATCCATCTCTCTTTCTCTCTTTCCTTCTCCCTCCCCTTCTCTATCTCACTCTCTCTTTCCCTCTCTCCTTCTGTCACTCGTTCTTTCTATCAGTCTAACTCTCCTTCTGTTAGTGTTTCTCTCAATCTCTATATTTATCATTGTCTTTGACACTATTTCTCTTCTAGTATTCCTTCTCTCTCTCCACTGTCAGTTGTTCTTACTCATTCTCACTTCCCCTTTTTACTCTGTCTCTCTCTACTTCTCTCTGATCACTCTCTCTTTGTTACTTTGTTTCTCTCTATCCCTTTCCTGTTCCTTTTCTCTCTCTATCATGTTTTTTCATACTCTCACGCTTCTTCTCACTCATTTTTTTTCTCACTCTCTCCTACTGTCAGTTGTTCTTTCTCACTCCATCTCACCATCTAACATTACATTTTTCACGGTCACTCGTTCTTTCGCCCACTCTGTCTCTCTCTATATCTCTCTGATCACTCTTTCTGTTACTTTGTTTCTATGTATCTATCTCTTTCCTATTCCCTTTCTCTCTCTCTGTCTTTTTTGTAATTTTATGCTTGCCCTCACTCATTCTATTTCTCACGTTGTCTTTATCTTTGCTTTTACTTTTTTCTCTCTTGTCTATTATTTGTTCTTTCTCACTCCATCTCTTAAAATCTTTCCTGTTACTTTTTATCTCTGTCTCTCTCTATCTCTATCTCCTTCTGTAACTCATTCTTTCTCTCACTCTCTCCTACTGTCAGTTGTGCTTTCTCACTTTCTATCTCTCACCCACTATCTTACATTTTTTACTTTGTCACTCGTTCTTTCTCCCACTCTGTCTCTCTCTGTATCTCTGAATACTGTCTCTTTTTTTCTGTTTATTTCTATCCTTATTACGGTTCTCTTTCTGTCACTTGTTTTTTCATACTCTCACATTTCCTGCTGTTACTCATCCTTTCTCTCTATCTCCTACTGTGATTCCTTTCTTACTCTATTTCACGTTTCCTCTATCCCTTTCCTATTACTTTTCTCTCTATCTTTCTGTCACTTGTTATTGTTGTTATGTGTTATGTGTTGTTTCTTACTCTCACACTCCTTCTGTCACATTTTTTTTCCCCAATTTCTCTCCTATCTTACTGTTTTCTCTCTCTTATCTATCATTTGTTCTTTATCACTTTGTCACTCACAATTTCTCCTATTACTTTTTTCACGCTGTCACTTGTTCTTTCTCTCAACACCTCTTCTATTACATTACATATACTTTATCCTTCTGTCAATCATTTTCCCTCTCAATCTATTATGCAGTCACTCTTTCCTTCTCTCGTAAACTTTTCTTTTTGCTTTTCTCTCACTCCCTACTGTCATTCATTATTCTCTCTATTACTCTTCTCCCTATTGCTCTTTTTCTATCCCAAATTCTTTCTTTCACTCTTCTTCTGTCAATTTTTTCTTAGTTTCTCCTTTTGTAACGCTTTCATCACTTTTTCCTTCTCCTACTGTCACTCAGTCTCTTGTATCACCTTTAATTTTTCCTGTCTTTCTTTTTTCATTTTCTTCCTTTCTTTGTTACTCACTCATTCTTTTTCTCTTCTATTACTTTTTTCATACTTTCTGTTTTATTCTCAATATTATAATCTCCAATCACTCCATCTATTACTCTTTTCTCTTTCTATTACCTGTTCTTTCTGCCACTCTGTTTTTGTCCTTTAATCTTTCTTTCTCCCTTTCTGTCACTCATTCTTTCTATTTCTCTCTCATTCTGTGATTTTCATTATTTCTTTCACTCAACTCTCATTCCTACACTTGTTCTGTCATTATGTCACTTATTCTCACACAGTGACATATCTCTCTCACTTTCTCTCTCGTTCTGTCACTCACACTTTGTCTACTATTACAGTTTCTTTCTTAGCTTCTGTCAATTGTTCTATCTCAGTTTGCTATCACAATTACTCCCTCTGTCACTCTGTCATTCTTTCCTGGTATCACTTTTTCCTAACTGTTTTTGCTTTTTCACTTTTTGTCACTCCCCTCTTCTTGTTTCTTTTGTCACTTTTTTTTTCTCCCCCTCTCTTTTTCTGTTTATCTGTCTCCCTCTCTGTCCTTCTCTCTCTATATATATTTCTTTTTTAGTACTTGTTCTCCTTGCCCCCTCTCTCCCCTCTCTCTCTCTGTCTCTACCCTAGTCTGTTCACCCTGGTCAGTCTATTTATAACCGTGGCTGGGCCGCGTGTGCGACGCCTGGCTTGGCCAGCGAGCTTTTAATGGTGAGTGCTGTTCCGGGGTGAGCTGCCCGTAGTGGCATTTCCCCAGCAGGGATAAAGATGGCTTAGGGAATGGCAGCCCGAGCTTTCCGAGAGCGCAGAGAGCACGGCTCGTTTTCCCCTAGTGGAATGTGGGACACCAGCGGGTGTCCGGGTCACCCCTGGCCACATGGAGAGAGGGGGAAAGGGGAAGAAGAGGAACAACAGAGAGAGAGAGAGAGAGAGAGAGCAAGTTTAATGTCTGCTGTCTCAAAACCAAAAATGGTACCAATTCAATTCAACTGAAGGAGAAATTATACACTATAAATTTACAGTGTATTTTAAAGCAGTATAATACTGTATTTTGTAAGAAAAGTTGGTTCAGTTTTCAGCAAACTAGCACACACAATGCCTCATTTGCATGCGTTAATTACATTTCGCTGCACTTACAGCTGCAAGTGTTTTGGGATATGTCTCTACCAGCTTTCCACATCTAAGACTTGAGATTTTTGCCTATTCTTCTTTACAAAATAGCTCAAGCTAAGCCAGGTTGGATAGAGAGTGTCTGGGCCATTCTAACACAAATATTATTAGATCAAATTCATTCCACTGTACCGTAGTTCTGGCTGCATGTTAAGGCTCACTGTCTTGCTGGAAGGTGAATCTCCTTCCCAGTTTTAAGTCTTTTCCATCTTCCAACAGATTTTCTTTTTTCTTAGTGCCAAACTTCCCTGTACCTGCTGAAAAAAAAAGCATACCGACGGCATGATTTCTTCAATATTCCATAAATGCCAGATTTGTGGAGTGCATGACTTGTCTTGTGGACAGATTCTCTTACCTGAGCTGTGGATTTCTGCAGCTCCTCCAGAGTGACCATGGGCCTCTTGGCTGCTTC
The DNA here is from genome assembly GCF_023375975.1 of Astyanax mexicanus. Lineage (NCBI taxonomy): Eukaryota > Metazoa > Chordata > Actinopteri > Characiformes > Acestrorhamphidae > Astyanax > Astyanax mexicanus. Next base: position 11,735,802 of record NC_064418.1, on the reverse strand, counting down.
TCTGACAAGCTCTCCTTGCTTGATCTATTAGTTTGGGTGAATGTAGGGTGACCAAACGTCCGTATTTCCCGGGACATGTCCGTATTTCACGTCCTGTCCCGGGCGTCCCGGGTTTTTTTTTAGAAAGTGAGGAAATGTCCAGGTTTTTAAATTATCTTCATTGGACCAGAGAGCAGTAGACAGCGTGACTGTCAGCGTGGAGCCCTCCCTCCCTGCCTTCCAGCGCAGTCTCACAGTAAGAGCACACACACAACGCTCCACCCCTCAACCACCCCCACCCCTCCCGCCCCTGCTACCAGGTGTCCTGGTTTACCCAAATGAAAATATGGTCACCCTAGGTGAATGGCCATGTCTTGGTAGGTTGCATTTTTGGATGGTGGATTGAACAGTGCTCCTTGGCCTACACCGAACAGGTGTATTTATACTAAGACTAAATTTCACACAGCTAGACCATAATAACTAATTTAGTGACTTAACCGATTGCACTGGACTTTATTTAGGGGTTTCAGAGTAAAGGGGGCTGAATACATTTGCATGTAATTTTATTTTATTAAATATTGTGTATCACTTTTGCTCCACTTCACAATGATGTGCTACTTTGTGTTGATCTATCAATTAAAATCTCAATACAATACATTCAAGTTTGTGGTTTAAGGTGACAAAATGTGCAAGCCACTGTATATGCTTTGAACATGGGCTTAGCCAATCAGATTTTCCATTTAATGTTTTTTTTTTGTTGTTGTTGTTTTTTTCCTGAAGGTCCTATGGGGAGTTGACAAACTGCACGTTCCTGGTGGCGCTGAAGATGAACTGCTTCTGGCCCAACAGGCTGGTGGACGAATTCTTCATCCGCGTGCACCGGCACTACTTCCAGGACTGCTCACTGTCGGGCCGGCTGCTTCACGACCCGCCCAACCGTATCCTGGGGCCTTTTATCATAGTGCCCATACTGGTCACGTTGCTCATGACGGCTCTAGTGGTGTGGAGGAGTAAGCGCAGTGAAGGCATCGTGTAGGGCAGCCCTGAACACCAAAGTGCCCTTCATAAATAACACATCACATGACAACATCCTGAGAGCACATAGTATACTGATGCTGCTGCTGCTGCAACCTACAGACCTTTCTGTGCGACTGATTGCTTGTATCTTGTCATTGACTGGTTGGCCAGCGAAGCAACCTAATGCATAAACATTTACACATACATGCAAACACACACACACACGTCACATGCCAACAGTTCTACTCTACTAAAGACTGCCCGCCCACACACTGGCAAACAGATTCGCAAAGGACTTTACTTCCAAAGAGTCAGAGTTGTATGGATCTATACAGGAAGTTTCCATAAGGATGCCTCATCAGTTGCAGCATAAGCAGATCTGCCCTCTGAACAAACGGACACTAGCTGAATGAACCTTATTTACAAACTGAAAAAAAAAACACACAAATATCTAAAGCAAAAGGAAAGACACTGTGTGTGTTATATGTGTGTGTGTGTGTGTGTGTGTGTGTCTTGGGACTCCTCATTATTATCCACAAACGTTGAACTCAACAGCTTGCACTCATATGCCATTACTCATGTGTATCATGCCAAATGTTGACAGCACTTATTGTAGTAAATATTGTTGTTCTGTTGCAACAAAACCTTGTAGTTTAAAAATATTATGTAAACATTAATGTAAAGAATGTGTCATAAGACTTTCATGAAGGGCAGCATTCCTAACATCCACTGAGGTAACATTACACTCACCTTCAAAAAAAGGGTTGCATCACCACAAAAAGAGTGTTTTGGATTGCAATGCTATTTAAAATAAAGTAAAAAGTTACAGAAACAGTTTATATTTACACTTTCCACCTGCGTTAATAGCAACGCAGTTTAAATAGCAACAGAGCTTATAAATATATATATATATATACATATTGATGGGAGTACACAGGAAACAGGAAATGAGGCAGATCTTTTTTTCAAAGACACACAATCCAATAAACAGACAAGGGTCGAATCACTGGCAAACAGGGTAATTTAGAGTCTTAGGCAAAGACGAAGTCGAAGCATGAGGCAAAAGGTTAAAATTCCAAAACAAAAACACTAGGACTAGAACTGCTCAGAGCTTAGAGTTCAGAAGATTGAAATACTAAGACTTCTAAGAGTCTATAGCCGGAGGCTCCTTTATAGAGTATGTGAATAGCATTCAGGTGAGTGTGCCAGTGATCAGAACTCTGGTGATGCTGAGCACTGTTGGGCAGGAGAGTGTGGAGTTGTAGGGCTGACATATGCTCTGAAAGTGAGATGTGTTCAGGTAAATTTCTTGTGTATTACTATCTTGGCAATGGTACACACAAGTGCACCACTGACTACCCACCAAGGTGCAATCCTGTCACTTAATTCTTTCCGAGTGCAACCATGTTTTTGATGTTGAGTGTATATGAAACTGAAACTGTTGGAATAGGCATATATAATGATACATGTTTATAACATGCAGGTGTTATATACAGGCCTATTAATGCTACCCTTCATAAGAGTGTTCATAGAAGTTTTTTGTTTTCCAAGTCATTTTGGGACGTTTCTTGTTGTTCACTACACTAAAACCTCCACACAATGTAAACAGCAGCTGGCATAATTTAAGTTTTGTTAATGAACAAGGTTTTCATATGACGGCCACTATGTGTAATTCTGTTATTTAATATAGAAATAGAATAGAATAAAGCACTTTGAAGTCACAATAACCACGCCATGTAAATGCCAATGACTCTGAGATTCTGTTGACAGTGAATCTGGGGAGTAAAACAAAGGTTACTTGAACTTGGATGTATGTTTTGCGACAGAAATGTAGTTTACTAGGCTACTCGTCTCACTACAGTTTTGGAACATTTTGGAATGACTTACATTGTTTTTTCATTATATACAGTAATATTTTATGGCACTTATAAAGTGTTGAAATAAATCTAAAAGAATGATTTTGAAAGTGTTTTATTCAGTATTTATAAAAACTACACTTAAAAAATTTAGTGATTCCATTCCATAAAGATTCAAATATTGCATGGAAAATGTATATGATTCAATATGTTCTATCAGCCTACATCACGTAAAATGCTTAACCATACATCCCAAAACATGTGTTGAAACCTGTATACCAGTATTCTAATCTTTTTTGGGAAGAAGAATCTTTTCTTACATTTTTTACAGGTTAAGTATGCTGTTATTTGGATAAGGAAGTTAGGCGAAAAGCATTCAAACTAATGTATGGTATCTGATAGATATCAGCATAATGAAAAAGTGCTATCAGGCCACCCCTAGTTTTGAAGAGATTCTACAGTTGTGCCCAAAAATATTTGGACAGTGAAACAATCTTCATGGTTTGGGCTCTGCATACCATCAAACCAGTTTTGATATGAAATATATGAGATAATGTTGATGTATAAACAGGTTTAATTTAAGGGGTTGAACAAAAATATCTGATGAAACTTTTCGGAATTTCTACAAAGCCTCCTCATTTCAAGAGATCAAAAGTACCGTATTTTTCGCACTATAAGGGGCATTATAAGGTGAACCATCAATAAACATCTATTTTCTGAATGTTAATCTATACAGATTTCTCTCTTAAAAACTGTCTATTTGGGTGAGTAAAGCACTTCGGTTTATTTATAGTAAGCTTAGGTTTACAGATTTCCACTAAAGCTGGAGCATTAGCATTAGCAACTAACCGCTAGCGGTAAGAAGCTAAGGCCACTCCACAGAGCTACACTGAGTGTTCCGGTAAGCCTGGGCAATATTAGCTAGCGGTTCGACTCATGTAGCTTGTTTTAACACAGTAAACACACAGACTTCAGCTAGCGTTGTGGTTAGCGGGTAATGCTAATGCTGTTCCAACAGTGGTAGTCAGAGTAAGCAGCAGGGAACACCTCTGAATGGCCAAAGAGCTAACGCTTAGCATGGTTAGCAGCTAATGCTAATACTGAAGGAGAACTAAACTGAAACTAGTTTATAACGCTGTATTTAAGCGGAGTGGCTTTACTGCTACTTACACCCTGACTGGTAAAATTTATACATATGGTGCACTGATGATTTTTGGGAAAATTCAAAGATTTTAAGTGTGCCTTATAGTGTGAAAAATAAGGTAATTGGGCAAATTACAAAAAAATGCTATTCTATGCTCTTCACTGGCTATTGCCTTGATAATGGTTTGACAAAGTAATCCCTTGCTTATGTGGTTGTAACCACGCAGTGTAAACATGGGGCTTGATCCAGCTTGAACATCTTATTTGTATAAAAGTGACAGAGCCCAAGTTCCTTAAATGGCTCCTTCTGAAAGGAACTGAAACTGGTAAGAATAGAGCTGAAGAGATGTCTTTATGTGAGAGTGATTTTGTGCAGAAAACTTCCTGAACATGTTTTGTTTAGCCAATAGACATAGACATTTAACTTTTGTAAAAACAGATATAATATGTCTTCTTTAATGATCTGAAATTTGTATCAGGATAAATATATCAGATTAGATTAGATTTTACACATTTGTAATTTTATTTTTTATATTTGTAGATTTTATATTGTAGAAAACACTGGTTCTGACCAGTAGGTGATATCTTCAAATGAATGCACAATTGATTCTAATAGCTGTTAGTCAGACTAATAGACGTTAATTGGGGGGGTTTATTTAGTGGTTTGTTACAGTAATTGCGTCTTCATTGGGAGAGATTGTTGTTTGTAGAGCACGCTGGGCTGCCGGCTCTGGAGCTCGTGCTGTTTTCAAAAGGGATTCTTTCTCTTATTAGCCCCGGCAATGAAAGCCTGCTTTTAATTACATCCGTCTAAATGCTTATCCATTACTGTGTCTCTGAGACGACTCCTGATCCAGAACCTGCAGATTTAAAGGAACGCGAAGCTTCCGATGGATGTTATTGAGCTGCCAGTGACTTATTTCATTATTGTGAAGATAACGCACCTGTGTGGTGGGAGCGTCTCTCTCTGTCACTACTGTTCACTGTATCCACACTTCAGAGGACTCAGAGTGGTGGAAGATCTGTAATAAAGTCACTGGCCCTGAGCGTTTCTTTTATTCTGGACGTTTCTCCTCATTAGAGCACATCACCTTGAAAAGACACAAGGGAGCCGGCGAGCTCATGAGCACACTGTCCTTCACTCGGCTACTTTTATTCTGCGCTTGGAGCTTCTGTCAGCTTTAGAAAGAATGATCTGATCCCCTCTAAGCTAAATGATATTCCTTAGGAACCCTATCAGGATTTACTGTACAGGTTAGCGTTAAATAGATGTCGTGGTCATGTGGTCAGGTTTGCGTGTTTATCTTTTAAAGAGGGCGTTTCAGAAATGCTTCATGGCTTCATGCTTTATTGACAAAGATGTTTCAAGTCAATCACATTTAGGGGAAATTAGTTTGCGTTACCTACATTTTTGCATGTAAATGAATTTTAAAGATCTCTTTCCATTGTTTTTTTCTCTTTAGCCCTGCTTTAGATCACTGAGTTCTCTAAAGAAAGACTCATGCTCATGAATATTCATACATGTAAATATATCGCCTCTGATTGACTAACAGCACTACAGCGGAGAATGCGACCTGCTGCCTCCCCACCACAGTCAATTTTACAGCTCTAAAATGCAGAATTACAGCATTAGTTATAGTTATAAAGTTAACCCTTAAACTTTACTAAACGTCAGACTCAAGGCGAGTGGCCCCGCAGCCGAGAAATGTTATAAATGACGTGAGCCGAGCCCAGACAGTTTCACCACGGGCAGTTTCACCACGACAAAGCGCCAGAGTCCGCTCTATAGCATAAAATCCGACCCGAACGGCGCCCGCTTTGACCGGTGTTCTGTTAAGTAGTGCTACCTTGTAAATAAAAACATGCTTTAAGGTCTCAGTAAAAAGCGGAATCAACCGGAGATCCAATTTAAACCAGTCCTGAGCCGAGGAGGGCGAGGTTATGAACTCACTGGTTGTTGTCGACACCTAATGTCTCTCTGATCAACTTGCATTTCTGAGTCTTTTTTTTTACTAGCTACTGCAGCTAAGGGAGTCTGAGAAACAGTTTCATATGCAGCATCATGTACAACTCAGAGAGACCTATAGTATTTCAGAACAAGAACAAGAAGAAAATTGATTTTTTTTAAGCCATTCAACCTGTAAATAAAAAAATGTTAAACAAACCAGAATATGTTTTATATTTAAGATTCTTCAAATTAGCACCTCTTGCTTAGATGATCAGCTTTGCATAGCTTGGCAGCTGTGCTGAACTTATCCAGAGTTAATTACTTGAATTTCTTGCCTCTTAATAATAATGTGTATAAGAGCACCGGTCGTTAAGTTGTACATACTGCTAGATTGCCAGGTTCTGTGTGGTATCTTGTGATAGACTGGTGCCCTGTCCAGAGGTTATACCATGTGTCTAATGATTCCTGAACAGTGTCTCAGCAGGGTAGGGACGAACAAACCAGTTTTCCTCACCAAAGAGACAGCACTGAACGCTAGTTTAGCAAACTTACAACTCACAAACTTACTTATCTCTGTCATCTGAGTTTGAGGGCAGAGATTCATCTCGGGATAAATTCCAATCAGCGGAAATGCCAAAGGCAACAAAGGCATTAATTGCTGTGATTCTGTCATGAATATTTATGAGGAAAGATGAAGCTGAATGTTGAGAGCTAATACTGCACACTATCTGCAATCTGTCATGTGCAACACACCATCCTCCCCTGTGCACACATCACAAATAATTAATGTTTTGCCTTTTTTGGGGGGGACTTTTTTTTTTACTTGTTTTACAAATGTACCTACTAAACACAGCTTTGGAAACTAATTATACTAATTGGTCAATGATAATTGGCCAATACTGGAGAAAGTCACAGTGCTGTTAACGTCTCTACTACTGATTTCAGAAAGGTAGATCACTTTTTCTTTATGATGAAATGTGGATTAAATCTCATAACTTTCACCTCTCTCTCACGCTCTAACACACACGATTCTAATTTAAAACAATCAAAACTACCCTGAGATATTATAATAAAGTTACACAGGCTGAAGGTTGTTTGTCAGGCATATCACATTACACATTTATTTCTGCCTCCCTCCCAAAAATACAGGAAAGCACTTTTATGTTAATGTTAATTAAGTCATGCTCAATCACAGAATATTGAGGTGATTAATGCAATTTTATGTTTATATGATTGACACCACAAATATTTATATATACAGTCTGCCAATCTAATGTTCATTTTTTTGTTTACACTTATATACACAAATATCTATTACTAAAAGTCTTAAGAAGAAGAACAAGTGTGATTAATCATAAACAATCAAATAATATTGTTGTGATTGATCTGATGATTTTGACACCACTAGATTACACTGCTACAATATGGGGCTCAAATTCAAATTCTTTTTGTCATACGTGGCATAGATCATAACATTGTTTCTTGTGTGGCAGTGTGTTTTTGTGTGTCCGATTTGGGTCACCACACAATACATATCTAGTTTGCAGCAGTTTATATTTACCCATAATTAAAAGGGTATTTTATAGATTTTCTTTTGAACATTTCTACATAATTAAATGTTTATAAGTACCTTCATTGTACAAGTACAAGGAGATTCAGTGTGCTCTCCCTAAGTAATACTATATAGAAATTGTGTGAGCAGGTCATTTATGGGAACAGCAATGTAATGTTATTTATTTCACCTGTGTTTTCCATTGCCAAGATAGCAATACAGCAGAAATTTACTCGAAACTGGCCTTATTTCCAAGTCACCACGCCCATTAAAATCGAAATATTCATAAACACCCTCACTAATTAAACGGCGCAGGTGGAAGGCGTAAATATCGACTGTTGGCGGGGATAAGATAGCAATGAGCAGGGTGTAAGATAGTAAGAAAAGGCTAGAAAATATTCTCAAAATATGTTCAGAAGCAATTTCAATTTTATTTTACATTTTTGTATAAGTATAAGTTCACAGTTTTAATACTATATACAAGTCTGTCAGTGTCATTGAGACTTTAACAAAAAACTCAATCTGACCACAGTTGACTCTGAACACTTCATTCCACACTCAGTCTTATGTTAATAAACAGTCCATTAGCCGCATTTGTGTTTGTATATGTCTGAGATTTGTTTGTTAATGTTGTAAATGTTGAAGTTTACCCCACAGTAGAACCTCCTACAGTCCATACCTGAAACTCAAGACCAACAACATCTGACCAAATGTTCCCTGTAGAAATTCAGTGGCACGGCAGGGTTTAAACACTGGCTGTTTTGATTGGGAGCGCCTGAAAGTCATCACAAGCTGTTTGTAGAAGGTGAGTAATGAACAGTGAAATAACAAACCCCAAAAAAACTGCAGGATTTTAAAGGGCAGCTCTGGATAACATGGAAAAGTAGCCATCATGTCGTCTGTTGCAAAGATCTCCTACAGCCAACTCTAAAGTGAAATTTTCCAATTCAGATAGGAAAACTGTACTAATACTCTACTGATACTGAATCTTTCTTTAAAGTGTGAGACATTTCTTAAAATTTAAATTATTTTGAAAAGTAATTGAACAGTCCGTTCTTGAAGTTGATGTATTTGAATCTGGATTCAAATGGGGATAAGATTGTCCAAACTATAAGACTGAGACACACAAGTGACTCAAAACCTTTTTACTCACCAAATACTCATGCTTTTCGCACAATCTTCAAAAATCTAAACAGTTTGTGCTGTGTAAGTAACATGCATGCACAAAACAGCAGTGCTTCACATGAAGTTTCAGTTTCATCCTTGTCAGAATTTCGAAAGATATCTTTAAGAAATCTCACTATCTTTAAGAAATCTCTCGCTATCTTTAATAAACTCCTGAAGACAGAGCTCTTCAAAGAGCACTTACTCTCCTAACACCTCTAACACACTAACTGCTTCTAACCTCATCTCCTTCTTAACTGATCTTCATCTGCTGACATAACTGATATTCCACATGGTGCTGCATCTTTTTAAGGATTTATATACCTGGAATGTAAGAATCAGCAGGAACTAACTAAGCTGCGAGAGCTCGAGAACATTGTGGAATGCACTGCAGTAACGAGACATTAAGGTTCAGTAGAGAATGCTGTTTCTCCTCACAGTGAATGTGAATTTGGCTGCTTTGCATTCCTGTATCACAGCCAATTAGTGTCTCCAGTGTCACAATCTCTGCACTGGTGGAAATTGAGCTCGGAGCTCCAGTCTTTAAGATGAAAGGGGGATTCTGAATGACATTAAGAATATTTGTAGTCTCCTTTCTAATGAGGCAAACCCTCCATCAGTCGCACGCTACCATTAGGGTATATCTGTATTCAATGTGGATTAATTTCAGTTACACTAGCCAGAAACTGATCCGGTTAATAAAGGGATGCTTTATTTTATATACCGTTGTGACATAAATGAGAATGCACAAGTAAGGATCATAATTAACCCTTGTGTGGTGTTCGGGTCTGTGGGACCTGTTTTCATTTTTCATCAAATGATACAAAAAAAATATTTTTTCTAACTCAAACTCATTGGCATCGGCTCATTTTTTTGTGAAAAACATATATCAAAACACATTTTCGATAAACACACTGTACACCCCCCCCCCCCACACACACACATTTATATTACATACAGTATGTTTGGCCAAGGGCTAATAAACATTTCTTCATTTGTAAATTTGAAACTAAACAAATTTTCTACTCATATCTTGAATTAAATTCATTTTCTTTTACATTTTATTAAAAAAACTAATAAAAAAAAAAGAGTAGCACTTTTTAAAAGAAATGTAACATAAGAAAGGTAAAGGGCAAATATTAACCATGTAAGCTGTTTATATTGCTTGCAATTTAGGTGAAGCAAGCATGTGTAAAACATTTTAATGTAAAATTGCTTAATTTTGCTGAATTAAATACAAGTAACAAAGTAAACGAGTAACAAAAATAACACCACACAAGGGTTAAGCTGTAAAAGGCAATTATAATATTCATTTTCATTATCCATACACATCATTCAAAAAGTGATTAATGGATTAACTAGTTAATAATTCTCATCATATGCATAGAAAAAGACATATTGTCTGAGGTTTTCTTCCTTAGCTTTACACTTAAGCTACACTGCTAATCTGATGTAATTTACAAAAAACAATAAGTAAAAGATGTTATTGTTGTACAAATTCACAGAAATCTTCACTCACTTATTTTGCATGTTCATTTAAGCAATAATACATGAGAGGGAGTGCTATATAGCATAGACTTGCTATATAGCACAAACCTCATGTGTATTATTGCGATTATACCACAGTTCCATTATCGCTGTTTATAAAAAAAATATATTATTGCGATTATACCACAGTTCCATTATCGCTGTTTATACAAAAAAATTGAGTAAAAGAGGACGAAAAAAAATAGGATCTGTTTGGTTATAAACACTCCGAGTTAAAATAGTACCATTGCTGCTCTGTTTGTAGCTGTGCTGTTTGGTTTGTAAGCGCTGCATCGTTGCTAGGTTACCTGTATGTGGCGGAGTAATACTTTAGAGTTTTGGTTACAGTGCATTACCAGCTGATACAGGCACTCACATAAAGCCTCTTAGCCAATCACATTGCAAAGTTGAAAGTGATCGCGTCTAAAGCCAGTGTTGTGCCAAATTCAGCACCCCCCACCAGGAAAAGCACCCCTTTTGGCAGCATGTACGCACGTGTCTTCTTGGCTTTAACTTTACTTAGTAAATGGAAAAATAACCAAGACACTGCTCTAAGCTACACTGATTATAAGGAAAAAGATAAGGAAAAAGAAACATCACCTGCAGCCTCGCCTGAGAGGGAGTGCTTTTCCTGGAGGGGGTGCTGAATTCGACACCATAGTAGTGCCTAAATCTGCACCCACACCATGAAAAGCAGTTCCCCTCGGCAGTGCGTACACTTTTTTCTGGCGGGGGTGCAGATTTCGGTGCGATTTCAAAATAAAATTTATTACAATTTCTGCTTTTTCTGTGAATTTTTTTTGTTTTTCTAATTTTTCCCATTTTCTCCCCAATTTACACAGCCAACTATCCAACCCACTCATTAGGACTCCCCCTATCACTAGTGATGCCTCAACACACCAGGAGGGTGAAGACTAACACATGCTTCCTCCAATACATGTGAAGTCACCCACCGCTTCTTTTTCAGCTGCTGCTGATGCAGCATTGCCGAGCAGCCAGCGCGCTTGGAGGAAAGTGAAGCCGCTCGGCTCCGGTACATCAGCTCACAGACGCCCTGTGCTGCAGACATCACCCTAGGAGTGATGTGGGGAGAGAGCGCCATCTACCCACCCAGAGGGAGCAGGGCCAATTGTGCTCCCTCTGAGCGCCGGCAGCTTGATGGCAAAGCTACGTGAGTCGGGGTTCGAACCGGCGACCTCCTGCTCATAGTGGCAGCGCTTTAGACCGCTGGACCACTCGGCGCCCCCTTTCTGTGAAATTTTATCATATTTTGGGGGGACAAATCCCTTTCCTATGCCAATGTAACAAACTCTTTTATGTAGGATATTTTTAAAATGTGTTTTGGCCTCCTTCTTTTACTTGTAATAATATTAGTTATAATATGATGATATATGAGAGCAGTGTTAGCAAAGCTACTGAGTTTCATTGAAACTGACATACACACCACCCCAATTACTCTAGAACAATCGCAGCCATTTAATGAGAGGTGGCCTCCACACAACGCTCATCAATCTCACCCTGCTGAAAGCATCATCGCTCGTCCAGCAGACCCGTTTACAGCATTCGGTTTCACGTTTACAAGACTGTACAATCCATCTCATCTCTGAGCTTCATCTTCTTCACTTCATGCTCCACTGAACCTAACAGAGAGGCACATTACAGAGCTACACACAGAAGAACAGCCTGGGATGTTTGTTTGGATCATTACAACCAGACCAATTTTACAGCGTTGATGTAGATATCTGCTACATTTAACAGTTATACCATAAACTAAACTAAAAATGTATGCATGGAAGTGTAGGGATTGGCAGTATAGAGATTCTACATAAATATTTATGTATACCCAACACATATTTGTTATATACTGAAAATCTGGTTCAGAGTCAGAACCAAAATACACATTTTTTTCCCAATGTATACATTTAGTCTGGTAAGTTTTGGTTTTACACTGCAATAGAACATCTGTCAAAATCTACAGTACCAGTTAAAAATTGGCCACACTTTAAATTCAGTGTTTTTTTCGTTATTTCAATCCAAACTACGAAGACAAAGATATAAACCAGTATATGTTTTATATTGTATTTTAGATTTTTCAAAGTAGCACCTCTTGCTTATATGACAGCTTTGCACATCTTGGCTGTATGTAACAGCTGTGCTGAACTTATCAAGAGCTAATTACTTCAATTTCTTGCCTCTTAATTAATGTGTTTGGGAGCATCAGTTGTAAAGTAGTGAAGAGGTAGAGTTGGTATACAGTGAATAGTCCTATTTGAGTAATGTTCTAATCCATATTATGGCAAGAACTACTCAACTAAGTAAAGTAACCAATACATTAAGAAATGAAGGTCAGTCAATTAAAAGCTCAGTTCAGTCGCAAAGGCCATCAAAAACATTATGATGAAACTGGCTCTCATCAGGGCCACCTCAGGAAAGAAAGAGCAAGAGTTCCCTCTGTTGCACAGGATATGTTCATCATATGAGTTACCAACACCAGAAACCACAAGATAACAGCTCCACAAATAAGAGTATTTTGATTTGTTAAACAATTTTAAGTTACTTCATAATTCCTTATGTGTTTCACCATAGTCTGGATGACGTCAGTATTAATCTACAGCTTAGTGATTTGCTTTTCCAGGTGTTGTGCCAAATTCTGTCTCCCTGCCAGAATCCGACCCCCTTTCAGTTAATATGAATAAAACAGCAGAGTGAGCAGAACATATTCCCATCATATTTATTCATATTTATTAATATCACTGTTCATTAATAAGGGTTGATTTACAGTTAGAGTAGATACAGAAATCACCCAATCGCCAAATTTGGGCACAACACGTTTTTCTGTTGTTTAATGAGTGACGGTAGCCTCTTTTGCCTCAACTCATCAAAATTCAATCTAGAAAAGTTTTTTTTCACACTACAAACAAACCGGACCATGGTTTAGTTGATCTGGATTGAGACCACCTCCTTTGATCAGACCAAATTTGGGTCCATTGATCCTGTCACACCTTAGTCTGTGTCTGTCCAGTGTCTTTCCTTTTTTGGTTCCTTCCTGCTCCTGTCCTCTGTTCTCTTGTTTTGTTTACCTGTCATGTTTCCCAGCCATGTGCTACTGTGTTTTGGTCCTGTCTCCGCCTTAGCCCCACCTTGTCATCTGTAACCCCTCCTTTCTCATTTGTAACTCCGCCCCCTCATTACCTCCACAGGTGTCCCTAGTGTGTGCCTGTGTATACATACCCCATGTGCTCCTCTGTTGTTTGTCGTGCTTTTTGTTTGAACTTGTCTTGTTACTCTGTTTGGATCTGCCGTGTTTTTTGTCTACAGTGTTCTGGTTGGTTTTCTTGAATTTGTTTATTTGTTTGCTTATTTTGCTTGTTTAAGTCTTTTAGTTTATCCTTTGTTTTTTTAGTGTTTATTTCAGTAACCATTTTTCTTTATAGTTCTTCCTTAGTGTTTTGTTGTTAGTTTATTTTGTAAGGATGGAGAATAAACCTGACATGCGTTTACATCCTGCCTCCTCCGTGTTACAGATCCAGACCGTATTTTGTGGCAACAATAACATCTGCTATTTTGGTTTAGACCAAACCTATGAGTTCCCATTTTGCATGCATGTGCATCATGCAGTATTACAGGTACAACAGATTACACAGGTGATTTCTCTATCTACTGTAACTGTAGATTAAGCTTTATTTATAAACAGAAATAAAAGGAAGGTGAGGTGAATCTGTTACACTCTACACTCTGCTGTGTGATGTGCATGCACTTGATTAACTGGGTTCTGGCAGGGAGGCAGAATTTGGCACAACACCTGCAAAAGCTACTTGCTAAATTGACTGCATGCCAACATGTGATGCATGCCCTTCTACAAAGCAATCAGTATCAGGTATAGAGAGATGCAGAGATGCTGTTAAAGCAGCAAAATCTGTGATAACTACAGATTTAGAATGAAGGCACAGTGTGTAGCTGTCCCAATACTTTTGCTCATAGACTGCATATGCCTAATTCTTTATGAACTTTGTGCATATATGCTCATATATCAGATTTCCATATGGCATTAACCAGTGAACAAAGCATCTATCATGCATCAGCTTTTCTTGAGCACTGCTATGTCTGTAAGCAATTAACTGCCCTATTTTCAGTGTTTAATCTGGCATCACTAAAAGGTGTTTGTTTGCATGAGGGCAAGGCGCTTGGCAGTGCCTCCCACGTGTGAAATAAGCGTGTGTGTGAGTGTGAGTTTTTTTTTGTTTCCACTGGTAGAAAGAGTGCATGCTCCAGTGAGTGCAGTTCGGTTCACAGTGTGTGGGTGGATTTGATGAGTTGGAGAAAAAGTTCAAAGCACACTACGCAGACTCAAAGCTGGTGCTCCTCAGTCAATGGAAGGGCGAAAGACATTGCATGGCAGTTTGCATACCCAATATATAACGATTTCAAAAGCACTTGGTAACAAAACAATAAGAGCATCTCCAAAATAGGAAGTATTGGAGGGATCTTGAGGGGTATTCTTGGTATGCAGTGCTCAGTACCTGAACTTCTTGATTCAGTGATGTGCTGGTGGTGGTGTGCTTACATTGCTTCAATAAACCATTGGCATCAATTACAGGGGTTGGACAATGAAACTGAATCACCTGTCATTTTAAAGTGGGAGGTTTCATCGTGAAATTGGAGCAGCCTGGTGGCCAATCTTCATTAATTGCCCTTTGCACCAGTAAGAGCAGAGTGTGAAGGTTCAATTAGCAGGGTAAGAGCACAGTTTTACTCAAAATATTGCAAAACACACAACATTATGGGTGACATACCAGAGTTCAAAAAAAGGACAAATTGTTGGTGCACGTCTTGCTGGCACATCGCTTTTGGATTGTATTTGGTTTGTAACAGCTGCATCGCTGCTAGGTTACCTGTAGGTGGCAGAGTAATACATGGAGAGCTTTGGTTACAGTGCATTACCGGCTGATAATGTTACTCATGAAACGCCTCTCAGCCAATCACATTGCAGGGTCGAAATTAACTTTGGTATAATATACAGTATTATGCAAGTGGTTGTATAATATTATTTTTTATGTTATTTATTTAAACCTATTCACAAGGATATAGTTTAAAGATTTAATATAGAAAACAACATGTTTTAGCTGTCAGTAATTAATGCCTGAATACATTTAACACCATATCCTCTTCACACTCTTATCTCTCTCTCTCTCTCTCTCTCTCTCTCTCTCTCTCTCTCTCTCTCTCTCTCTCTCTCTCTCTCTCCTGCTCCGTCACTGTGAGTGCCACAGAGATCCGAGCTGGGGAGGAGCTTCACACTTTCCATCGGAAACAATGAAGTGTTACTTTAATGGAGTAAGAATATCATCAGTTCTGAGAACTGCTGTAAGCCCATGTGTCTGTGATGTGCAGGACTACTGAGAAGGTTAGCGACCTTTCTCTCTTCCCAATCAGCATGAGTGATGTTTCTGGAATTTGACAGTTGAGTGGCGGCCCCCTGTTTTATAACACTTCAGGTTTTCACAATTCAAAAGTTAAACTGGATACAGATGCAATTACATGACATTAATTACAGTACACACAACATGGCACTTCATGGCAAAGAACTCTGTTAGGATGTGAGAAATAAAATTGCTGTTCTCCACAAAGATGGCCTTGGCTATAAGAAGATTGCTATAAGAACACCCTGAAACTGAGCTATAGTACTTAGTGACCAAGGTTAAGTTGAGCCTTATAATCCGGTGCACCTTTTGTATGAATTCTACCAGTCAGGTTGTAAGGATAAGTAAAGTCAATCTGCTGAAAAAGAAAGCTATACAGGAGTGTTAGTTTAGTTCTCCAGCACTGGGGCTGGAGCAGTATTAGCATTAGCCACTAACTGCTAAGCGCTAGTTCTTTCATCATTCAGAGGTGAGTATATCAGACTGTAGCCTGCATGTTTACTATGTTACAACAATCTACGTGGAATGAACCGCTATCTGATAGCACCTGGCTTACTAGAACATTCAGGGTTCCTCAGTGTTGCGCTGCTAGTAAAGTGCTGTTAACCATGGCTAGCGCTGCTGCTAATCCTTTCAATCACTCTCAGAATCATCTAGGTGTTTATTAGTAAACTTCAGACGGGCCTGCACATGTGCTTTCTTGAACCTTCTTGTGCCTTCAGGGGAACCTGAAGACCAAATCTAAACAAAAAAAACATTGCAAACACTGTTAAGAGAATGTGTAATGCTGATTGACTGTCCAAAAGTATAAGGACACCTCTTTTAAGGGGGTACACCCACACAGCTTGTATATTTTTCATAGAAACATTGGCACTCTAGGAATGGGATGCTCTTGAACAGCTGCACATGACATGAGCCTAAAATGTCAAGTGTTTGTGTCCTTACCACTTCCAGTAAAACAATTCCACCTTAAGACCATTTCTACACTCAAAGAGACAATATAAACACAAAGAGACTCTAAGACAAATACATAATGCTGTGTTTATTGTCCAAAAGTATGAGGTGCACCCACACTCTAGGAATGGGACACTCTGGAACAGCTGCACATGAGCCTAAGGTCATCTTGGCCAATGTCAATCATTATTTAGAGGGCCATAAAGCCCACAAGCATTAACGTGTGAAGCAGTGGAACTGCATTCTCTGATATGATGGAGCTCCATCCAATATATTTGAGATGGCAGAGTGTCAGATCTAATCCTCCCACAGAACTATATCATCATAAGTCTCTTATATCTAGTGTAAAAGCTGCAGTAACACAGGTCAAACCCTCTACTAATACCCCTGATTTCAGAAGAACCACTGGAGTAGCAAATCTAATAGAGCTCTTTGTTGGGGTCCCATTGGAGCTAAATCCAGCTCCGGGTTTCCCCTGCAGCAAGTAAAAGTGAATCGAACTAAAAATGAATGTAAAAACAGTGCCAGAGCAGCTGTGTTGTCATTAATACTGTTGTGATTCATATTACCCCCTCAGCCCCTCATCTGCGTGAACCTCATTCCATCACACTCCAGCTTCTAAAAAAGAGCCCTTGTATTACTCAACAGGCCCGAACCCTAAAAATAGATCTCATCACAGCCGGAGTGCACTACCACCAGCTCTTTCAGCCTAGCATTACCACACCTACAGTTATATAAGAGTAGCTAACATTTCATCTGCAGCCACAGGAAACTCTGTTTGGATATATCAGATCTCAGGCTCATGAATTCTCTGATGCATCAAGCCTCAAAATATTAACTGAATCTCAGCAGTGCATTTATAGGAACTGAGTCATTTATAGTCAGTAATAAATCATTTTTATAGCAGATAATGAATGATTTGTAGTAGCTACTAAATCGATGTACAAACATTTATAGTGGATACTGAATAATGTATAGTAGATACTGGATGATTTATAGGCAATAATTAATCATTTATAGTGGATACTGAATAATGTATAGTAGATACTGATTGATTTATAGGCAATACTGAATCATTTATAGCAGATATTGAATAATGTATAGTAGATACTGGATGATTTATAGGCAATACTAAATCATTTATAGTGGATACTGAATAATGTATAGTAGATACTGGATGATGTATAGGCAATACTGAATCATTTATAGCAGATATTGAATAATGTATAGTAGATACTGGATAATTTATAGGCAATACTGAATCATTTATAGTGGATACTGAATAATGTATAGTAGATACTGGATGATTTATAGGCAGTACTGAATCATTTATAGTGGATACTGAATAATGTATAGCAGATACTGGATAATTTATAGGCAATTCTGGATCATTATAGCATAAACTAAATCATTTATATCAGTTTGAGAAACATATTTAATAGATAATGAATCTTTTAAACTAAAGACAAATCGTTAATAATAGCTCATAAATCATAACTATTGAATCTTTCATAGTAGTTACTGAAGTATTTATATGAGATAATCGATTGTTTATAGCAGTTGCAGAAAATATATAGAGGCTTTTTGAATCATTTATAAAAGATACTGTGTCAATTTTAGTAAATACTGAATAATTTATAGTAGAAAGTGTGTTAGTTATAGTAGAAACAGAATCATTAATTGTAGATACTGTGTCAATTTTAGTAGATACAGAATAATTTATAGTAGATACCAAATCATTTATAGTAGATACCAAATCATTTATAGTGGATACTAAATATTTTTGAGTATATACTGTATAATTTATATTAGATACTAAATATAATAATAGTGGATACTGAATCATTTATAGTAGATACTGTGTCTGTTATACTAGATACTGGATCAGTTATTGTTAATACTAAATAATTAATAGTAGATACTGAATCATTTATATTAGATACTAAATCATTTCTAGTAGACGCTGTGTCAGTTATAGAGGATACTAAATAATTTTGAGCAGATACTGTATAATTTATAGTATGTACTGAATTATTTATAGTAGACACTGAATAATTTATAGTAGATACTGTATCAGTTATTGCCAATACTAAATAATTTATAGTAGGTATTGAATAATTTAAAAATGAAAAATGATATGATATTATGATATTAAATACTGAATCATTTCTAGTGGATACTGTGTCATTTCTTGTAGATACTGAATCATTTCTAGTATACACAGTGTCTCTTCTAGTAGATAGAGAATATTAGGTTTTATAAAGAAATCTGAGAATAAGCTCAGGGTTTGTGGTGGTGAAGAGGTCAGGGTGAAGCTCAGGTGTTTGGGGAGATTGATTGACGGGGCCGGTGTTTGGGTGAAGCAGGTGTAGGTGTAGGTGTGGAGGGTGGAGGGTGGAGGGCGGAGAGCATTCTATCAGTGTTTTTGTTCACGCTAAACCTGTTTGCGGTTCTCTGTGAGCGGCTGATGGAGTGTCCCACAGGGAGGCGTGAAGAGAATGATGGGTTTGGCCTCTTTGCTCTAATCTCTTCTTTATATGCTTTCTTCTCTCAGTGCCTCGGTGCCGGCGGGCCGTGTGGGCCCAGCGCTTGGTGCCTCTGCTGTCTTTTACCATTCAGTGAGCTTTTTTGATCCTTCTGATCTTCCACCCAAACCAGACGCTGGAAATCCTGCAGCACCAGAGTTCTCATTAAACTCCATCAGACTGACAACTTAGAACACCAACAACACTTATTACAGATAAACTGTTAAAGTTACAGTTAAAAAGTTTAATTTTACAGTAAATTAGTCTATGATAACATAAACTCTTTTCTAAAATAACTGTGTGTACCGTATTTTAAGGACTATAAGGCACACCGGATTAAAAGGCGCACTGTACAAAAGCCCAGCTGTGAATTTGGTTTGTTATTGGTTTGCCATACTATTTGTCAGTTTTAGTCAGGCAGGTGGTTAGCCACCTATGTTAATCATTTGAAGGCCCTCTAGGCCCCTAATTGCCAGTTGCAGCAAGGGGCATGGTGGAGCAGCAGCAGGCTGACTCTCTGTTTAGACAATGTGTTGTGTGCATCTAATGGTGAGTTATCCACTAGAAGTTTATTCATATGTAATCTAGTGTAATATTATTTCTGTTATTTAGACATACTAAGCATATTTCTGTTATTTGTGATGTTTGCTACTAGATGCTAATCGCGATTAGCATGCTAATACATTCTTTATCTTATTGTTAGCATCAGTACTGCTTGTTCATGCTAATTTCAGGCTCATTTGTGTTCTGTATACCCTATTTCACTAAGCTAGCTATGTAAAACTAATTGATATGTTTTAAATTGAATTTAAAAGCCGTTTGACCAGTGGTAGGATGGTCCCCCCTTAAATGAGAGTCTTGGTCCTCCCAAGGTTTCTTCTTCCTCCTGCAGCTCTGAGGGAGTTTTGCCTCCGCGCTCACTGGGGGTTCTGTATTATGTATATTCTATGTTTAATGTTTTGCCTGATTCTTTATCTTGTAATCATGTTTCTGTAAAGCTGCTTTGTGCAAACACCAGTTGTAAAAAGCGCTATACAAATAGATTTGATTTGATTTGACTACCAATAAACGTTTATTTTCTGGTCTATTTTTATGCATAATATAATACCAAAAAAAAAACAAATTAAAGTCAAATGAGCACTCAATGTTAATCCACACAGATTTCTCTCCTGAAAACTGTTTATTTGGATGAGAAAAGCGCTCACGTTTATTTAGAGTAAGCTTAAATTTCCAATATTGTGTTTAGGAATGAGTTTTCAGTGAAGTTTCTAAGGCTGGGTGCAGTAGCATTAGCATTAGAATTAGCTGCTAACCGCAGCACAAGCGGGATGTAAATGCCACCCGGCAGTGCTAGACTGAGGAACCCTAGATATTCTGGCAACCCAGGGCGCTATCAGCTAGCGGTTGACCCACGTAGCTTGTTTTAACACGGTAAACACGCAGACTACAGTCCAATATATTTACCTCTGAATGGTGAAAGAGCTAGCGCTGCCGTTAGTGGCTGATGCTAATGCTGCTGCACCTAGCCTTAATGATGGAGAACCTTCACCCTTATAAGACTGTACTTAAGCAGAGTGGCTTTACTGCTTCCTAATTCCTGACTGGTAGAATTTAACATAAGGCGCACCGGATTATAAGGCACACTGTCAATTTTAAGGAATTTAAGTGCACATTATAGTTTTTATCGGATAAAATACAGTAATTGTAATGTTGAATTCATTCTAGTGGCTAATGCACTGCAAAAAAAAAAACTACATTTTAGCAAGTCAAATTATCTAATTTTCTTCTTAAATCATTTTGTAGCAGATACTGTATTAGTTTATAGTAAGTTCTGATTAACACTTTTAGTATTAAAGTATTAAATTGTTAGTATTAGTATTGTTAGTATTAAATTGTTTATGTTCAGCTTCACAATGTGCTACTGATCATCTGAGGTGAGAATATATACTGTATAATGTAATATATTTAAGTACTTAATCCAGACTGGATGACGGATCTGTAACGTACGCTGTATGAAGACATCAGTGAATGAGTAATGATGTTTTTTTTCCTCTCTCAACCTTATTTTGCTTGGATTAGCAAAACAGAGCTTATTAAACTGATAAATAACTGCAGCTCCCTGGGCAAAGCATTAAAAATTCCAGTTTTAGGTTGTTGGGAAATACTTGATTGCAACAAGCTTGGGGGCCTGAATATGAGAAGAAAGTTCTGGCAGTGTTGATAGTTTTATACAGATTTTAGTTTCTCTCTGGCTGTTCTCTTTGCAGAGCACAGCTGTTAATCTTGATGTCATTCAGTAACTGCCCTAGGACTAATGGATATGTTCTGTAGTTAAAGTTGTTGTTAATTGTACAGTACCATTAAACAGTTTGGACATGCCAATTCTCATTTAATGTGTTTTAATTCTTTTTATGATTTTGTACATTGTAAATTTAATATTGAAGAGTATTTAAAACTATACAAGAACACATGCTGAATTATGTTGTGAACAAAAAGTGTTAAACAAAACAGAATATTTATTATTATTATTATTATTATTATTATTATTATTATTATTATTATTATTATTATTAGCACATTGGTATCTAGTTTTCTCAGCGTCTTGAAGGAAGGAGTTCTTGGAGGTGCTGAACAATAGTTGCTGCTTTTCCTTCACGATGTGAAGCTTCAGCTCATCCTAAATCACCATCTTTTGACATTAGTTCAATTAAATAGATTATAAATCAAATGTAAATGTAATTTATTGTGGAATTATTGTGTTGTTTATTGATCCTCTGATTTCTCCAGTCTGAGGGTTGAAGCTGAAAGGGTTAAATGATGGCTCTGTGGCCTATCTTAGTTTGGATCTCCCTGGGGATGTGTGTGTCCAGCAGGCTCATGAGGTATCTGTGTGTGTGTGTGTGTGTGTTTGTGTTTGTGTGTGTGTGTGTGTGTGTGTGTGTGTGTGTGTGAGAGAGAAAGCTGGGGCAGTCAGCCGTGTGGGGGGAGATAAGAAGACTCTGAATTGATCTCAGGTCATTTCCTCTACTCTTTGGAGGAAGAACATAGCCAATATGCAAATGGCTCAGTAGACCCTGTTTAGCAAAAGAGTTAAAATGAGCATGTGCAAATATGGGTTTAACTACAATTTGTATGCCAACACACTTTATTTAGTTATATTTACCTTTTGACAAGAAATTTTATAATATTAGTTGAGGCAATTAGTTTGCTATAGTTTATGGTGCAATTCAATAGCTTTTTTTCAGCTGACTTAAAGCTGAAGCTTTTTTTTTTTACAGTGTATTTGAAAGTGGTTATTTTGGTATCATAGGTTGCTTAGATGTAGTAAGTCATATGAAGTCATTGCAAGTTCCAAGAGTTTCTCTAGGTGGTCACTATGGTATCACAGGTGACAGTTCAGGTTTCTTAACCATTTTTGAATATTTTAATTTATATTTTTAACATAACCTATAATCTATTAATTAGCACACATAGTTACGATTGCTATGTTCCTGAAGCAGACCACCACAAAACACCATCACCATAAAGGTCATGCTGGGGACACTGTTGTTAGTGATTTTAAATCACTTTAAAATCACTTTAAAACACTTTAAAAACACTCCCTCAAGGTCCACTTCATGGTGAGCTGTAGTGTGGAAATTGGCCTGGCTGACCTGTAACATGTTCTGCAGTCATATCTGTGGGATAATCGTAGGTGATATGGCAGCTTGGCGGTGACATGGCAGAGTTCATAACCTTCTAATAGCTGTGCTCAGTGGATCTGGACTGACAGCTGTCAGCACATTCAGGGCACTGCGTGTCCACAGGATGGAGTATGATGAGGGGGTTGGAATATTTCAATGGCTTCTGTCAGCTTTAGATTGATAGATGCTCTTATAAATCTGTTGAGGTCACTACACTGAGAATTCAGAGTAGATATTGTACACAGAACTCTACACTGCCTGGCCAAAAAAAGTCAACACCCAAAAAAGGGGGTCACACGCTATAGTATTATTTCAATCCAGTGTTGCTTTAATTTTTCACCAAGATCTTGCAGCAGCATTGATGACAGTAGAGTCTGACCACTGCTCAAAGCCTTCTCCATCCAGCACATCCCAAAGATTCTCAATGAGATTAAGATCTGGACTCTGTGGTGAACTCTCTCAATCCATGTGTGAAAATGATGATCTCCTGCTCCCTGAACCCTGAACTCTTGACAGTGTATTCTTGGAATATGGCCGTGCCATCAGGAAAGAAAAAATCCATTGATCCAGGAATAACCTGGTCTATATTCAGTATATTCAGGTAGTCAGCTAACCTTATTCTTTCAGCACATACTGTTGCTGAACCTAGACCTGCAGACCAACTGCAGCATCAACCCCACATCATTTACCTATCTAAATCAAGGTGGTAAATATGTATTTGTTCAGATATCAGTGATAATAAACAATATTTAGTCGTGATTAGTCATGGTAAAAGCCAGTCTAACCATTCCCATTCCTTTCTCGAAGGCAACTAAATATTTCCAGTTCTCATCCAACCCTTTTTAGAACCAGTCATTCATGTGACTAGTATTTGGATTGCATCCTTATTAGATTTTAACCACATGCATTTACCATTGGAAGTCAAATGTTTTTTGCGGTTAGTCAGACTAAAATATGATTATAAATTTAGCTTGACACTAGCTTATTTAACATTCCTTTAACAGTCTTTGTGCTGTCACAAAATGTACTCATTTACATACACTACCAGTCTGTAATGGTTTTCTTGTTTTTTTCTACATTGTAAGTGAATACTGAAGTCATTCAGACAATGGGGGAACAAATAAGGAATCATGTAGTAACTTAAAAGTGTTAAACCAAAATAATGCTGTTACCGTGCAATTTCTGTGGCTGGTAACATCGATGAACTTATCTTGTGAAACAGAGGTAACTCTTGCTCTTCCTTTGCTGGGGAGGACCTGATGAGAGCCAGTTTCATCACTTCATCAACGTTTTTAATGGTCTTTGTGACTGCACTCGAGAATACTTTCAAATTTATTGATTTTTTTTCGGATTGTCTAACCTTAATTTTCTCAAAAATAGTTGTTAAATATGTGGTTGGAGAAATTATTGTGTTTACACTGCTACTATTTGTTGTAAATGTGTCTCAGATCCTGTTTTTTTGGATGGACTGACCTTAAATTTCTTAAAAAAAAATCTTTACTTAGTTGAGTAGTTCTTGCCATAATATGGATTAGAACATTACTCAAATAGAGCTTTTCACTGTATACCACCAACTCTACCTCTTTACAACTTTACCTCTGATGCTCTCAAACACATTAAGAAAGCAAGAAATTAATTCAAGTCATTAATTTATTGTCAAAGAACAGCCTCCTTATAATTTGCATGACTTTAGCAGTTATCTACATTGCAATAAAGTTTAAAATATTGTTTTTTATATTTTTTAACTTTATGGGATAAACAATTTTGGTTATTTTAGAGAAAAAAATAAAGTACAAGAAATATGTAAGATACAAGATCCATGGAATAGCACAGCTGCATAGAGATATTAAGTATTTAAATAAAATATGTCTTCTTAAGCTCTGTTTAATACACTGTGTAAATAATACCATTACATAATCTGAAGCTTTAGGGGGCATAAATAAAAAAATATACCTCACCAAGCATGAAGTAATAAGACGTTAAGAAGAATAAGTAAAGCAGTGAATTAGTGCAAAGTCTGTGCTCACATAAATACACACCCACCAGACCCTCGATTTCACATGCATTCTTCACAGGCTAACAGTGAAGTGTGCAAACAAACACTCCTGCTAACTTCCCTAGAGAACACAGTCAATTAAAAGAGTGGGAGTAACAATGCATTGGTCTGAAAGTGGTGCAAACAGGACCCTTCTGAAGGGTCAGGAGCTGCTGGTGGGAGTGTTAAACATGCAGGGAAGAATACAATAAAATATATACTGTATTTTAATTATACTGTGTAGAGCTCAGTAACACTGAGATACAAAGCTGATCAGCACAATGATTTATCAGTCTACTCATGCTTTATTAGAGCTCAAAAAGTTCAGATAAATGACCGATCAGTACAGTGATTTATCAGTCTACTCATTCTGTAGTAGAGTTCAGTAACACAGAGATACTAACTTATCAGCAGCACAGTGATTTATCAGTCTAGTCATGCTTTAGTAGAGCTTAGTGACACTGAGATAAATAAATAATCAGCAGCACAGTGATTTATCAGTCTATAATCATGATTTAGTAGAGTTCAGTAACAATGAGATAAATAATTCATCAGCACAGTGATTTATCAGTCTACTCATGCTTTAGTAGAGTTCTGTAACACAGAGATACTAACTTATCAGCAGCACAGTGATTTATCAGTTTACTCATGCTTTACCATCAATTGTATTTTCGATAATTCTGTCAAATACAATGTAAACAGATTACACATATTTTCATTCCTCTGTTCTGAACATATAGTTCATATAGTTTTATTATTCCTATCCATACTCTGTACACACAGGTGACAGCACTGAAGCAAGGTGATCCAGCAGTCAAGTGCGTAATTCCATAAGTCACGACACAGCAGGCCTTGAAGCGGCTGCCTGATTCTCCTCACAGAGCTGGTGGATGGTGAGATGCAGTGGGGGAAGAGTAGACTGACTGCCAGCGTCATGCAGTGTGACAGGATGTGAGCTGGCTTGCTGGTGTGATGGATTTTCTCCAGGGCTTGTCTGGCTTCTCTACACTGATACAGGTAAAGGCCGTGATACACACTCCTGCTCACGGCTGATCTCAGTGGTGATACACTCCTGTTTGTTTCTGATCAGTTCAGTCTCTGGAACTACAGCTAATAAATACAGTGGCTATGGTTTTATGTGTGAAAATACACTGCCTGGCCAAAAAAAGTTTTTCAGCAAATATCATGCAAGACTAAGAAAGACAACAGGATTTAAAAGTCATGTGTTTGATGTTTGTCAAGTGCTCAGATTTAAATTTATTTACAGTTTTAAAATTCCTACCTTATGGATTTAAAAAAATCCCAACAACACAAATTGTCATTATAACCTTTAACAAGACTTTAAAGAGCACAACAATCAATATGCAAAGGTCACAAAGGTCACAGCGTGCGTCTTTCTCAGGTCTGATTCAATAGAGTAGCAGTGACTCAATCCCAGTAGCTCGTTAAAATCCTATTGGATCGTTCAGGTGAGGTCAGAGCTGTTGGATTGGCCGGGCAGATCAGCACACTCTGTACCACATTCTCCCCATAGTCTGTTCCAGGGGCGTCACTAGCCCTTTTTTAGGGGGGATCAAGCACCCATAAAAGTAAAAACAAAAAGTTGGGTTTTTTTCTTACTTTTTAAACAGAAGTGTGTCTCTGATAAATAATAACAAAATTAATGTTAAAATTAAAACAACACTTTTTATGCTATGTTTTGTTTGAATCTTTTTGAATTTTAATAAGCTATCATGATTATCATGCCGCAGGTTGATAATCAGACACTGGTTAAACTATAGTGAGACAGGCTAGCTGTGGTACTGTTGGCGGTGCGGTTTGTGTGTTTATTAGATTGAAGGTGAGGTGCTAGACTGTCTGTATGTGTAGCAACTAAATATGTACTGTTATCTACTCTGAGTTTTGAGTAGCTTTTAACTTTTAGCTACCGTAGTTTTCGAATAATAAGGCGTACTTAAAATCCATAATTTTTTCCAAAAATCTCACCTCCAGACAAAATATTGAAAATCCAAGCTTACTGTAAATAAACGGAAGCGCTTTACTCACCCAAATAAACTTTTTTTAAAAAGCTGCTGCCCAACTTTTTTTTTTAGGAGTAAAAATTGTAAGTGTAAATTAACACACAATGCATGTTTGACTAAGAATTAGAGTTGTGTTAACTTTGGTGCATTTCCTCAGCTTCTTAACTAGAAGGGAAACATGGCAACACCCGTGCTCACTTCAATGTAGGCATCCTTACTAGTGTCGCTTAATGCATCTTATAATTTGTTGCACCTATGTATGAAATATAGACCATGTATGAAAATAGACCAAAAAATAGACGTTCATTGATAGTGTGCCTTATAATCTGGAAAATACGTGAACTAATTAAATTAGAATTTGATTATTTATTTTTATTTAATTAGTTTTATGTTCTTAAATGCTAAAAATGTATTTCTTCGGATAGGACACACTCACCCCTCCTAGAAACTCTCCTCAAATTCATTTACTGTTTTTTTCTCTTAGTAAGGGAGGTGTGGTTGGGTGTGTTGGGTACTCAGCACCACTAAACCTCTGATTCTAGAATCGTCTCTGGTCTGTACCACTCTGTACCACTATCTGTGCACTCTGTTTGTATCTGGTTGGTGGTCAGTGGTGGACAGGATCAGATGCGTGGGCTCAGCAGCAGTGAGGAAGTGGTTATCTGGTGTAGAGCCTGATATAATCTTGGGCTTTATTTGGAAGTCCTCCTGTGGGACAAAACACGAGAGTCATCTTAACAGCCATGCTCTGCTGCCCATCTGCTCAGGAGCCAACAGAAATGATTTAAAGTAAGTTAAAGATGAGAAAACACCACATGCTTGTGGAGGCCACCATATGACTCCAAATAAATCCATCAATACCTTGGGAAACTTGTTGATAGCGACTGGCTTGTCAGCCCACGTCTCAGTCATTAATCATAAGGCAGAAGGTTCATTCCATTAAACTGTAAAAATATATCCAGTGGTTCTCTTGGGATGGATTATGGATGGATTAAGAGGGGCAAAGCGAAGGGCAAACATCTTGGCACCACTTCCGAGCAGACCCTGGGTTCACTGGGCACTCTCTTCCCATCATAGATACAGTTCACATGGACTCTGGCTTTTTCCACGACTGAAACTATATATAACAAGGTATTACTCGCCATCCAGACTTTACTCAGCAGCACGGCAGGTGGATCTTCTCCAGTGTCTGTTGGCTAGGATTTGATTTCTGGGAGCGATGTCCTGAGAGGGTGTCTGCTCACCAAAGACACAAAGATCTGAATGATAATTGCACTTGATGAGACGATTAGCCTCTAAGCACGTTCTCTTTTTCAAGGGGAAAACAAACTTTCAGGATTCCCCTTTTCCCCATAGGTCTTTTTTCTTTCTGCACAGAGAGTATCCCCCTTGCACAGAGGAGCCTAATACGAGGCCTGGGACCGAGGCTGCCAAGAATAACAAGAGCATCCGTTACAAACGGCTATCCGCTCTGGGAAACGCTAGACGGAGAACACAACTGAACACAACCCGTCAACAAATGTCCTCAACCTTGATGCCAGAGGAATCAAGTTTGAATCAAATATAGATCCACAGGCAAGGGACACTGGTTGTTTTGTGGAATAATTGATGAAATTACGCTCATATAGCACTTTTTTCAAGAAAATGAAGAAGACTACAATCACAATTCACACTCAACCAAAGTACAATGGCAGCCAATTGCATACACTGTACTCTTAACCAGAAACAACCATCCAATTGCATCAAACACAAAGGCATTGGCCAATCTACAGTACATCTGGGTATACAGGCATACACACTTTCACACACATAAAACAAAGCACAAAAAGTAAGGACTTTTTGTTTTATATTCTAGTTTCTTCAAAATAGCCACCCTTTGCTCTGATTACTGCTTTGCACACTCTTGGCATCATTCTCTCAATGAGCTTCAAGGGGTGGTCACCTGAAATGGTTTTCCAACTTGATTCTTGAAGAAGTTCCCAGAGGTGTTTATTAGCACTTGTTGGCTCTTTGCCTTCTTCACTCTGTGCTCCAGCTCACCCCAAACCATCTCGACTGGGTTCAGGTCCGGTGACTGTGGAGGACAGCTCATTTTTTGTTAAGTACATAAAACTCCACATGTGTTCATTCATAGTTCTGAAGCCTTCAGTGAGAATCTACAGTGTAAATAGTCATGAAAATAAAGAAAACGCATTGAATGAGAAGGCGTGTCCAAACTTTCGGTCTGTACTGAAGAAACCATATAGTTTTTGGATAAAGTCTTTGACGTAGGCCCCATCATTTGCCCAGGTCTTGTTTGCTCTGCAGATCCTGTCATACATGGAAGACATGGAGAAGCCAACCCCCTAAGCATCCAAATGGGACCAACCTGGAGGCGGTGGGGAAGGAAGTGAAAAGAACGAGCCGTCAGCATCTGAAAGGCAGCAAAGATTCTGAATGAATGTTCCTTATTTAAAGGCAGAAGGGAGCAGCTGATTGGATAGGTAATTAGGTGATGTAGCTTTGGAGTCTATAGCAGAACTTGCGCTACACTTTCATTTCTGCACAACTATGTCTAGGCTGGTGACACCACATCTACCCTGGGGAGAAAAAGGCTTAAATTACCTTTTATGTAAAAGGGTCCTTATCATTTAAAAGATTCTTCGTAATCACATCTCTTTTAGAAAAATGGTTCGTTATGGATCAAAAACTGGTATAGCATCACTCAAAGAACCCTTTGAAGCATTTTTTTAAACGCTTAAGAAGGCTACATTAAGGGATGGCAGACATGGCTTAGTGGTTATAGCACTGTAGAGCACAAAAATGTTGCTAAATTAAATATGTTGCCTGTTTTAGCACATTTGTGTTTGAGAAGTTGAGAAGTAGTTTGGAATTGGAAATGGCTTTTAATATACAGGGGTTGGACAGTGAAACTGAAACACCTGACATTTTAGTGTTAGAGGATTCATGGCTAAATTGGAGCAGCCTGGTGGCCAATCTTCATTAATTGCACATTGCACCAGTAAGAGCAGAGTGTGAAGGTTCAATTAGCAGGGTAAGAGCACAGTTTTGCTCAAAATATTGCAATGCACACAACATTATGGGTGACATACCATAGTTCAAAAGAGGACAAATTGTTGGTGCACGTCTTGCACCTGTGACCAAGACAGCAAATTTTTCTGATGTATCAAGAGCCACGGTATCCAGGGTAATGTCCAGCATACCACCAAGAAGGACCAACCACATCCAACAGGATTAACTGTGGACGCAAGAGGAAGCTGTCTGAAAGGGATGTTCGGGTGCTAAACCGGACTGTATCCAAAAAACATAAAACCACGGCTGCCCAAATCACAGCAGAATTTAATGTGCACCTCAACTCTCCTGTTTCCACCAGAACTTTCCGTCTATACAATAAATTATTGTGGTCTAGATAAATGTTTCAGTTTTATTGTCCAACCCCTGTATTTTGGTCCATTCAAGTTATAATTTTGTCCTAAAGATGCTGATAAGATATATAAATAAGGAGATGCAGAATTTTGCGTCTATGCCAGGTATTCATTTATTCATTCATTTGCTCCTCAGCTTAAATAGATTTGACAGTATAAAATACTGTCAGTAATTAATTAGATATTTTTTTGAATCGCTTGACAAAACTAGCACAAGCAATAAGAATATATACATATAACAACAAGACCAGCTAAGGTTTCCTACTAGACTGCAGTTAACATCAGTTTCATCTCAACACAGTTTTCCAGCTTGAGCGTATAGAAGAAGATTAAAAGGTGTAGATCCTATGTAAGACTGCAGGAAGACACACAGCTTCGGTGGGGAGAACATCAAGGCGTTTGTCAGTCGAGCTGATTAGCTCGGTATCATCATCACAGCAGGACTCATATTCCAACGCAAATCTCCCTCATTAGCAAAGCTCAAAATGTGATGCGTTAAAACTGTGTCTGGCTGAGTTGGACAAAACATCACACTTTGATAAGCCATTCTCTCAGCATGCTTCATCCTAACAATGTCTTTAACTTCTTTCTGTGGGACTTTAATCCTCTTCTCTCATAATAACACGATACCTAACTGAGGTTAATATCAGGAATTCTCATGTTGAATTGTTTCTCTGAGTCAAAAACAATATTATGTAGAGAATCACACAGAGCATCCACCAAAAACAAAAAACAAAAAAACTAAAGCTTTGAAGTTTTTTTGGAGACTAGGGAGACAAATGTTTGCATACCATTAAATATTGCCCATCAAAAAAAGGGGCCACCTGTATTTAAGAAAACAAATAGGAAAGATCCTCCCATTGGATAATTACTGCATGGGTGAATATGACTTAGCTGGCAACAAGTTATTTAGCTCTAAAGGTGCTTGAATAAAATATCCATAATTCTATGCAAGTTTATATGTGACATATGAACAGTGTGAAGGTCATAGATTTTGATGGTCTGGTTATAGTCTGAGGAAAAAACTCAGTTTGATTATTATGTGCAATTAATTTGCCAACAATATGGATGTATAAAATCACATTTGTAATCCAAGGTTTTACTGTATTTTTCCCACAAACGTTCGCTGTTGGTGTTTTTAAACAGTTGCTTCCTTCCAACACACAAATAATACATGGAAATAATAATAAATAATAATAAGAAGAATCAAAAAGTGTATTGCTTTGGCATTAAATTAAATTAAGTTTTGTTGAGGTTCTACAATTCCTTTGAGTAACTTCTAAAGAAGTCCCTTATGTCCATTTTCCTTTTTTTAGACATTCTGCTGCACACCTAGTTTCCAAACACACGTATGCACACACACACACACACACACACACACACACACACACAGATTCAAATGGTAAATTAAACCTCTGATATTAAATCTGTCTATCTGAGATGACCCAGGCAGAATAAACGAACAACATTTTAACAACTTTAACACCAGTGATGGGCGAACACAGATTCCTGGACAACTAACTTGCAAAAAGGTTTGCGAGCCCACACGCTGTCTAGAACAAGACAGAGTGACAGCAGCAGCGGCCAATGACACATTAGCAAGAAACGGCAGAACCGGTCGATAAGCTTGTGGGTGGTCTAAAGGGAAACTGGCTTCTGCTTGAGCAGTTGTTTTCTACTTGGTCCTAGAGGATGGTCCGTCTCTATTTAATATACGTAGCGTGAAACCGTGAAAACAGCTGGGGACCAAAACTGGCTTTTGAAAAAGTGCAGGGGATATGCCCCCTCCGCCACCCCAAATTACATCCGGGGCTGTCCTCCATTGGATTCAATTGTTTCTCCAGGGGTAGGGCTGGAAAACTTAAGCGTTTCCACACCCATAACCACGCCTTCATCACTCTACCACTTAGTACTGCTTCAACATAGTTCAACTTTGACCTCGAGACAGGCGGTACCATGACTTAAACTCATGACCAAGTACCAAATCTCCTATAATCAATAACAATATTCTGTGGTATATCTAGCATTGCAGCCAATATACTATAGGTGATAAGATATGATACAATTGAGACCAGGTTGAAAAACTCTAAGCATTTCCGTAAGGCTGCTCTTGACTCTCTTGACTTGCAAGTCCTGAGTTAAGAACCAGTGAGCCTGGCTATGGGCAGACATCCCACCCTGCAGAAACTCATTTTCGGGATGTAGCACTGAACAACCAGAATACCATGTCCCAATTTCTGGTATACTGAGCTTGATTTGTGGGAATCAGTGAGCTGCATTCAATATGTGGGTAAATCCTGTGAGTCCCAGGAGAGGTGGGATGTCTGTAACTGGAACAGCAGAATCAGAACAGCACTACAATTCTTTACAAACAGCCATCCCTCCTCCCACGCTGCTGCAAATTACATAACTCTCCAAAATGTTCCGTAGTATGTGTGGGGTCTGTGGAGGTCCTACGTGACCTCCGTTAATACCCTAATCTAATTAAATGGAGGAATGAGTCGATAAGATTCTAATTCAGTACACAGTAGTTAATCCACTGACCTTATACAGTATGATGCACTCTAATAAAGCTGCCAAAGACAAGTCCTTTGGGAAATGAGAGAGAAGAATCTTATTTGGTTCCCAGAAGTACATCATAATGAACAGCTCTTTAAAGAAAGATCCATCTGTATACTGTAAATTAGTTGTGGGAGTGTGAAGGCAGTTTTGAGGTTGAAAGAACCTGAAAATATTTGATTTATGCTAGAGTAGACCTGATTTGATTACCGAGTTATGATGGTAAGGTTACAGTTAGGCCCATAAATATTTGGACAGTGTCACAATCATATGAAGCATCTAGGAATTGCAGCCATTTTTTCTACAAAGCCTCCTCATTTCCTGGCTCAAAAGTAATTGAAAAAATTACCTGGAAAGCTATTTTATGGGCTGCATTGGTTATTCCCTCATTCATTCCCATCATTTAAGCTGGTAAAAGGTCTGGACATAACTGCAGGTTTTGCATTTGTCTCTGTAAGCTGTTGCTGTGAACCCACAACATGCAGTTGAAGGAGCTCTCATTGGAAGTGAAACAGACCATTTTTAGGCTGAGAAAATCAGGAAGTAGTTTTTTTCAGTATCTAAGTCTACCATGAAGAAAATACTTCATGAGAGCGAATACAGAGGGTTTACCACAAGGTGCAAATCATTAAAAAAAAAAAAAAAGACCAGATTAGACTTTACCAAAAAACTTCTAAAGAAGACAGCCTAGTTCTTTACTTATTTACTTTCTGCTCAGATGCAACCAAACGCAGAAGTCTGATTGAATGGCGCTTCACTGTACAGATGGACAATAACTCAAAACATACTGCGAAAGTTTCGATCCTGCGTGAGGAGCTGTGTGTTTATTTATTTATTTATTTATTTATTTCCTTTCTTCTTGGGTTTACCTGCTTTGAGATCAACTGTTCTGCAATTGGGTTCAACAACCCTCTGGGCTGGAGAGCTACTAGTCTGTAGCACTTCATCCCATTACACTTCATTTTCCAAAAGAGATTTTTTTTTTGGCCCATGTGCAAACTTAATTACCAACCCTTTCTGTAAAGGATTCTCGAGAAAGTATTAAAAATGAACATTTTATTTATGGTAAATTTATGGGTTTTTTTTGTCCAATTACTTTTGAGCCCCTGAAATGATGAGACTTTGTAGAAAATTTGTTGTAATTTTGAAACGCTTTATAGGATATTTGCTCCTTGTATTAAACATGAATGTCTACACTTGAAGAACATCTTATTTGTTTCATTTCAAAACCAGTGTGATGGCATGAAGAGCACCCAAGCTCTCTGTATGTCCAAGGTAGGTATATTTTTTCTGATGTTAAATGAGTTTACATCTGTGTTTCTGTGATGTATTAATATTAATATTATTATTTACCACAAAAACTTAAGAAAAGTCTTATTTATCTTTATTGACATAAAGAAACCTTTTCAACTCCTCAGTGGTAGAGCCATTGGAACCAGAATATTAAAGTTTTTGACTTCACCTGGTCATAATGTTTTGCCCATCTGTATACAGGCACTGTATAGTAGGGATGCAACGGTTCTTGGTATTTTATCAAAGACTTCTCTCGGCGTGTCTCTCCACAACCATGCAACAACCAATCAGAATTTTTCTGAATTTTCCAGCAGCAAATCAGCGCTCCGAAGGCAGACGCTGAAGATTTGAGTGCTAATTAAACAAAACTTTCTCAGCTGCGTGATCAGGGCCAGTGAACGCGAAACTGAGAAAAGGACATTTAAAGAGGTGCGTCAGCTTATAAATCCGCTGTTTGGGACTATTTTGGCTTCAGTGTTAAATTTGATAAACAAGGTAAAAGACAGTCAGCAGATAAAGCACAGTGTGCGATCATTTCTTTGCATATTACTGCACTTTATTTAATTTGGCCTGTTTTTGACTAATGGTAGGAATAAGTGTTCCTTTTTTTATACAACCCCTGGCAAAAAGTATGGAATCACCAGTCTTGGATGAGCACTCCTTCAGACATTTCATTCTGTAAAACAAACTCTGATCAAAAACATGATACAATAATAAGGTCATTCCAAAGTGCAACTTGTTGGCTTTCAGGAACACTCAAAGAAATGAAGAAAAAACATTGTGGAAGTCAGTGAATGTTACTTTTATTGACCAACCACAGGGAAAAAAATATGGAATCACTCAATTCTGAGGAAAAAAGTATGGAATCACTCAAATTAAAGGTAGAAAATAAGGACACACCCAGTCAATTTCCTTTCCCTAAATGGACGCCTGCCTCAGATTAGATCTGCTCGTTAGTCTGCAGTTAAAAACACCTGCAGTCATGACACCTTGGAGGGCTGCTGGACGAATTAGAGTGGCAAGAACCATGGCTCCAACAAGAGAAATGTCTCTTGAAACAAAAGAGAGGATTGTGAAACTTCTTGAAGAAGGTAACTCTTCACGCATGGTTGCTAAAGATGTGGGCTGTTCACAGTCAGCTGTATCCAAGATATGGACCAAATACAAACAGCATGGAATGGTTGTTAAAGCCAAGCGTACTGGTAGACCGAGAAAGACATCAAAGCGTCAAGACAAGCAACTTAAGGCCATTTGTCTTGAAAACCGAAAAAGTACAACTAAACAGATGAAGCATAAATGGGAAGAAGCTGGAGCCAATGTATGTGACCGAACCGTAAGAAATCGCCTAAAGGAAATGGGATTTCAATACAGGAAAGCTAAAAGAAAACCATCATTGACACCTAAACTTAAAAGAACAAGACTGCAGTGGGCTAAGGAGAGGCAATCATGGACTGTGGATGACTGGATGAAAGTTATCTTCAGTGATGAGTCAAGAATCTGCATTGGACAAGGTGATGATGCTGGAACTTTTGTTTGGTGCCGTTCCAGTGAGATTTATGAAGAGGCCTGCCTGAAGAAAACAACCAAATTTCCACAGTCCTTGATGATATGGGCCTGCATGTCAGGCAAAGGCACTGGGGAGATGACTGTGGTTAATTCTTCTATCAATGCACAAGTTTACATTGACATTTTGGACAGTTTTCTCATCCCTTCAATTGAACAGATGTTTGGAGATAATGAAATAATTTTCCAAGATGACAATGCATCGTGCCATAGGGCAAAAACAGTGAAGGCATTCCTTGGAGAAAGACACATTCAGTCGATGTCATGGCCTGCAAATAGTCCAGATCTCAACCCAATTGAAAACCTGTGGTGGAAATTGAAAAAAATGGTCCACAAGAAGGCTCCGACCTGCAAAGCTGATCTGGCAACTGCTATCAAAGAGAGTTGGCACCAAATTGATGCAGAATACTGTTTGTCACTCATCAAGTCCATGCCTCAGAGACTGAAAGCCGTTATAAAAGCCAAAGGTGGTGCAACTAAATACTAGTGATGTATTTTGAATCATCTTTTGTTTATCTGTTTTTCATGATTCCATACTTTTTTCCTCAGAATTGAGTGATTCCATATTTTTTTCCCTGTGGTTGGTCAATAAAAGTAACATTCACTGACTTCCACAATGTTTTTTCTTCATTTCTTTGAGTGTTCCTGAAAGCCAACAAGTTGCACTTTGGAATGACCTTATTATTGTATCATGTTTTTGATCAGAGTTTGTTTTACAGAATGAAATGTCTGAAGGAGTGCTCATCCAAGACTGGTGATTCCATACTTTTTGCCAGGGGTTGTAATAAATTTTGTGATTTTAATTAATCTGCCTTTTTTCTATTTATTAATAGGCTCTGCAAGTGTGAATAGAAGCACCTTGTTGATTTGAAAT
This sequence comes from Astyanax mexicanus, assembly GCF_023375975.1. Taxonomy (NCBI): domain Eukaryota; kingdom Metazoa; phylum Chordata; class Actinopteri; order Characiformes; family Acestrorhamphidae; genus Astyanax; species Astyanax mexicanus. The sequence continues at coordinate 11,699,264 of NC_064418.1, read as the reverse complement.
AGAAAGGGCTAAAAACGTGCTGGATGTTGGAGCTAGATAATATTGATATATCGAAACCGAACCGAAATCGTGGACCAAGAACCGCAATACGAACCGAACCGTGTTCACACTGTACTGTTGCATCCCTACTGTATAGTAGCCAATAATGCAACAGTGTGCTCGTAATGCAGGAATAAGTTCCCTGGGAACATATTGACAGTGAGAATTCATAGCAGTTCTTACTCCACAGTCTGTTTCCCCTTGAGGCAAAGGAGAAGGCCAACTGTGTTCCTGACTCCAGACCTCATGAGTCGCTCCACAGTCAGGAATGCGTCCCAGGAGACTCGTCTCCGCTGCAGCAGGAGGACAAACCGGCATGTTCGTCTCGTTCTCCGTTCATTCAAGCTAATTTTTTAAAGCAGGCGACAGTTTTATTACTAACTGACAGTCACTGGCGGAGCAACTCTATCAAATAAACGTCTTCTGGGATGGGTAAATGACTCTGGGAATGAACATCTTTTCAGGTAAATGTCATCCCAGAGTCTGAAGGTTACTGGTGGAGAATTGAAGCCTCTTCTTTTCCTTTATAGAGAAATTGACTGAAAGGTTTAAGGCTGGATTTATATTCGCCGCTGAAGCCAGTATGTGATTTCAGCTGGAGATAAACAGAGCAGTAATGCAAACACAGAAAACTGCAGACGCTGAGGAAAAACAAGCAGGACTGAAAGGAGTGACTCATTTTCTGCAGCTTTGTACTTGTCCACCACGAATGAGGTTGTTTGCGCCCTGAATTTATGAATAAAGTTTCAAGTAAAAACAAGAAAGTACAGAAGTATGCAAACGTTTGGGGTGGTGTTCCTCAATCATGTGGCTGGAGGAACGTGCCCTGCACATTTTAGAAGTAGATGTGAAGCACTAGAGACCCAGACTTAAGTACTATAAGAACTATATCAAAAAAGTGACTTGAGTAGAAGTTAAAGTGTTCTTTAAGCACCATACTGAAGTACAAGTACCAAAGTATTCAACATTTTTGTACTTAAGTATTGTGAGTAGTGTATAGTAAAATGTAGTACTGAAGTACTGAAAGTATAAGTACAGGGCTGTGTTATTCGTGTAGTTATTACAGAAAGAATTGGAAAGTTCTCAGATCTTGATCTTGGCTTTTGTTTTAATGTGGGTTTGGAATGAATTCATAACATGTTTATAACTGTAATGAGTAACAATGCAGCACATAAACCGTGTATCAGAGTAAAAGTATCAATTAAACGTATCTAAAATATGTAGTAAAGTAAAAGTAGAAGTAGGTAGATACAGATTTTAGTACTTTAATTTCCTTACTATACATTTTTTTTTGAGAATGGTACATTTTTAAGATTTATTTCAACTTTTCTTCCATTTGTTCTCCGCAATTTAGCTAGACTGATTTTCTCAAACATTCAGCTGCCAGTTAGCTGTATATCCCCCATCACTAGGGATGCCACACCCTCTTTTCGAACTCTTGCTGATGTAGCATTGCCGAGTAGCATCACAGCACATTTGGAGGAAAGCGCAGCAACTTGGTTCTGATAAATCAGCTCACAGATGCCTTTGCTGATCGTCATCACCCTAAGAGTGATGAGGGGAAAGAGCGGCATCTACCCACCCATAGAGAGCAAAGCCAATTGTGCTCTCTCTCAGGGATCTGGCAGCTGATGGCAAGCTGCATGACCAGGATATGAACCAGCGATCTCCTGATCATAGTGGCAGTGATTGAGACTGCTGGACCACTCAATACCTTGGGAATGCTACTTTTAATGCTTAAATAATGTTAGTATTTATCTGCCAGTGAATGTTATTGTGATGCCAACCATTTGTATGATGTCACATGTATAATTTTATAATCTTCTCTGTTCGCTGGGTAGATGGTTTTGAAAACATTTTTGATGGTTTTGCTTTACCTGTATCTCTGTTGAACACAGGGAAGCTGGTGCCTCTAGCAGCTTTCTGACGGCATTCTCGGTTAAGCTGTGTGATCTGTGGTGGGTTTCACGTCACTATTCCTCTGTGGGAGTAGTGCGAATGTGTTTGTATGTGTGTATGCGCCATTAATGGGCTTGTGGACTGCACGTCAGTCCCTCGTGTGCTGATGCAACAGCGTTCCTCCCCCATGGTCAGCTGGATTTAGCTGGGCTGCAGGAACTGAAAGAATTCAAATGCTGGCGACAGATCTTAGAATAAGAGGAATAACAAGAGCAAGACTCCAACTGAGCTTTGAATAGAGCTTTAAAACCAACAATCTTCATTTTTTTCACTAGTGCAGAGCATCATTATACAATAATGGTGCTTTAAAAGGTTCTATGAGTGATGCCTTATGTAGGCCTGTCATGATAATTACCTGTACAGTAATAACATATAGTACATACACAGTTGTCCATATAGTCCAGCATATAGATTTGACCAGAGAAGAACAGTGCAGCACCAATTCATAGTCTGCTACAACCTCTTTTTAAGTCTTTTGCAGTGAGAAAAGGCGATTTTGATTTGCTTTCCTAATAATTATAGAAGCAGTTCTCAGTTGGATATCTTTCCTGGTCTTTAGATCTCAGCTTGACGTGCACCATTTCTGTTAACAGCCATTTCTAAATTCCATTCTGAACTAAGAAAAAAATATCTGAGATTTAATCTGAAAACTCTTTTATGCTTATTGGCTCTTCTCCTGCTTTGTGGGCATTAGTTCGTTTCTTTTTCCGAGTGTTAGGTGACACAGCACAGCGCTAACAAGCTAATTAAAGTCCTTGGCCGTGGTAAAATGTTTGATCTAGAATGTTTCATTTTTTATTATTTTTTTCAGATCTGCTCATCTTTTATTTATCTATTCACATTAACAGATATTTAATCAATGGGTGCAAAAACCAATGTTTCTTTGGCTGTCTACAAGTTCATATCAGAAGCTTATACTTATACTGTATATAATTGGAGCTTGTAAGTATCTATCAATCAACCCTCATTTTCAATGTAGCCCAGCATTTACATATAGAGATTGACATGACAGAGAAAATAATAACTAAATTTAATCATTTAAAAATAACAGTGAGTAAAATATTAAAACAATAGAACAAAACTTGTAAAAAAAATAAAAATAAACTGGTGTCACGTCTTTGCCCTATTTCCTGTCCGTTGTCATGTTTCTCTGTTTGTTTACCTGTTCCTCGTGCCTGTGTCTCCCACGTGACTCGTGCTCCTCTGTGTTTCTTCTCCAGTTATTTTCCACATACCTGTGTTCATTAGTAACTCCGCCCCTTATGCCCAGGTGTTTCCTGTTTCCCGTTTGTGTCCACCACTATTTATAGTCCGTGTTTCCTTTCTCGTACATTTCATGTCTGTCAGTGCTCCGTGTTTTTGCTTGTTTCCTCAGTCCTGGTTTCTTTTGGTTATTCCATGTTTGTTTTGTGTTTGTTTTCGTTATTAAATGTATTATTGTTTGCATTTGCGTCCGCCTCCTCGTCCTTCCTGCACCCAACCTGACAGAAGGATCGACCCACAAGAAAGGAAACACGGACTATAAATAGTGGTGGACACAAACGGGAAACAGGAAACACCTGGGACTAAGGGGCGGAGTTACAAATGAACACAGGTAAGTGGAAAATAACTGGGGAAGAAACACAGAAGAGCACGGGTCACATGGGAGACACAGGCACGAGAAACAGGTAAACAAACAGAGAAACATGACAACGGACAGGAAATAGGGCAAAGACGTAACAATTGGGATAAAAACTAAAAATAAAAGGTAAAAATAAATAAGATAAGTAAAACATTACAGGCTGTCTGAAGGGGGTTAGATATTAAAAGTTTGACACTAGTGAGCTGAGTTTTAGTGTTTCCTGTAGTGAATTCCAGCTCACTGGTGCTGCACTGTAGTATGACATGATCTGTTTTTTTTTTTTTAAATACAGTATTTGTTTCTAATTTCAACCAATTCTATTCCCAAATTAAAGGGCCAATTACCCAACTCACTCATTAATGATTAGCAATGATTAATGATTAAAGCATTAGCATCTTTATACTAGGTTATATAATGTATGCATCTGCTATGTTGGAGTAAAAATAAAATGACTGAAAAAATAATGACTCCAGTAAAGTATAGATAAACTTCTACTTAAGTAAGATATAGTATTTGTTACTTGATACCTGACAGGTCACATGTTTTCAGAGTGGTCAGGGCAAATTATTTCTGTAAAGTTACCAGCTAACCTTCCTATTGCTCAAATGCCGCAGTTCATAGAGCATTATTACTGACCATGTGCATCCCTTCATGACCACATCTTCTTATGGCTAAGATAACATATTTATGCACAAAGCTCACAACGCTTTTCAACTGGATTTAAATTGGGTCTGAAATGTGAGGACATTTCAGATTTCCATGACCTCATTAAAAACAGTGATTTTATCTTTTTTTTTGTTCCTTCACAAACTGCCATTAATTAAAACTGAACTGACTGTGTCCAGTGGGGGCAGCACTGCTGAAGCCCTCTTAGAAGAATTCTCCACATTTTCTGAAATTACTTGAGCCCAGCTTGACTGACTGCACTTTGAAGTTCTTTCTAAATGGCTCCATGCTAATCTGCAGCCGTGAGTCACAGTCCCACCAGGCCAATTTCCACTCATAAGCGGCGGAACGCTGATGCCATGGGGAATTACCAATTTAGAAGACTGCGTCCTTTCTCCAAGGCTGCTGGGAAGGCATGGAGCAGCAGTTCTTTATGACGAATTAAATTGGAGAAGAGGTCAATGGAACAGAAACTAGCAGAATTCAGTAAAGCTGAGCAATTTTACCATCAACAGAATGCTCCCATAATCCTACGATCCAATCTTACACCCTGCTCACGGTGTGTCACGATGCTCATGGCTACATTCTGTTTTTTATGCTTTCTGTCTGCATTGTTAAAATAGCAACAGCGCTTGTGAATATGTATCTACTCCAATAGGCATGTTGGTTTGGAAGTTAGGTGCATTCAGGTACATTTCTGGCGTATTGCTATCTTGGCAATGGAAAACAGAGGTGCACCAGTGTCTAAAACCAAGACAGAGGTCAAAATCAACCCAACCTAACCCAACCCAACTCAACTCAACTCAACTCCATCCAACCCAACTCAACTCAACTCCATCCAACCCAACCCAACCCAACTCAACTCAACTCAACTCAACTCAACTCAACCCAACCCAACCCAACTCAACTCAACCCAACCCAACCCAACCCAACTCAACCCAACTCAACCCAACCCAACCCAACTTAACCCAACCTTGACATCAACAAAAAACAGAAATGTTTGTGTAAATGCCATGCTTGCTCACCTTCACAGTGTGAACATGCAGGTCAGTTTCCTCCTGGTAGATGCGCCTTTCAAATATCTATCCGGCTCAGTCAGCACCTTGCTCTTAAGCAAATTGCAAGTGACACTCTAAATGGTTTATTTCATCTTACATCCCAACACACTCATGATTTTATTAAGAGAATTACATGCAAATCCAATCCAAAAGCAGTGTGTAAGACTGGTGGAGGAGAACATGCCAAGATGCATAAAAACTGTGATTAAAAACCAGAGTTATTCTACAAAATATTGATTTCTGAACTCTTAAAACTTTGTGATTATTAACTTTATTGCATTATTTGAGGTCTGAAAACCCTGCATCTTTTTTTGTTATTTCAGCCATTTCTCATTTTCTGCAAATAAATGCTCTAAATTACAACATTTAGAGCATTTGGGAGAAGTGTTTTCCATAGTTTATAGAATAAAACAACAATGTTCATTTTACTCAAACATATACCTATAAATAGCTAAATCAGAGAAACTGATTGAGAAATTGAGGTGTTCTCTTATTTTTGTTCCAGAGCTGTATACAGGTTTAGAGAAAACTGATTCACCTGACTGAATGATGTTCAATTAAAGGTCTATAATGAATAATAATAATAATATTAATGATAATAATAATAAGAAGAAGAACACAGAAGTTTGCTTTAAGCTTGTGAAATATTTGCATGCTCTTGTTCTGATAAAGTTTTGGCAAGTTCCTGAAACTCCTAGCAGGAGAAAGCTGTACTTTAGAACTGTACCCAGCACTCTGTAGATCAGAAAGTTCTCACAGGGCTGAGGAGTTCTGGATGAGCCACTTTCAACATTAAAAACCGTCAGCCTCCCTTTGGTCCAGAACTCGCAGTTCCCTGACTCAAGTCTCACCCTGTAAACAAATCTCGCCCAGAACATCGTCTACCAGTGATCTGATCTCCAGACTCTAATATAATCCTCTTTATGTCCTGGTGTTTACAGCTCGTACAACTATTAAACTATGCAAGAGTGTTTAATTAAAATAAACAATTCAGTTCTGGCAACATAAATTCCTTTAGTTTTTTTTTTAATAAGAGTTTCCACAGCAAAAAGAAAAAATCCTCAGATACACATGCTAAGAATCAACGATGATGTATATGAAACACCAGTCAAAAGTTTGGAGACATCTTCTCATTTATTTTTTTTTCCTTTATTTCTTTTATATATTTTTTTTCTACATTGTAGACTGATATTAAAGACATCACAACAATTAAGGGCCACATATGAATTACGTTGTAAACAGTAGGTCCACAGTCCCCTGACCTAAATCCAACTGAGATGGGTTAAAATACCAAGAGTGTGCAGATCTGTCCTCAAAACTAAATGTATAACATATATTCTTGTTTTTGTTTAACACTTTTTGTTTACCAAATATTTTTTATGTCCAGTCTTTGATGATTCTGCATTTCTGATCACTGAAAATGTATGATTTCAATATTTTACTATTCAAATATTTTAACAATTCATATGTAATTTTTGTTGATGTTTCCAGGCAAAATGAATTAATTTTATATTAATTTAATAGTTTTAATTTTCAATTGTTGATTATTCAAAAAGTATTGGTTGTCATGACTGGGCTTGAAGTGATGTATAAAAAGTTGAGGAAAACATTTAAAAAAAGGAACTTAAAGTACCTACCATAAAGTAATACTGTTTACTACAAACTGACTAGTAAACTGTATCAAAATATATAGCATGTATATAGCACAATTAAAAAACTGGAAAATTGGGAAAAAAAAGATAAAACATGGAAGTAAACTAACACAACAGGATTGGAAATGTTTTTTAATGTATGCACTGAACCATAATCAATACTAGGCTGCCAGACAATGACAAACACAAGGTGTAAATAGAGGAAAGCACAGGTATGAACAATCCCAGTGATTAAGAGCAATTTGGCGCAATGTCATGTGACCAGCAGAGTAAATTATGCAATAGCCTGGGGCATGATGGGTAATGGAGATCATAGGTATTAGTTTGTAGACAGAGGCAGGCATAACATTTGTCTTTAATATTTTCATTGAGATTTTTGATTATTTAAATGTATCAGTTTAGTTTTTGTTATTTGGAATGATTGTTCTTTTTTTTAAGTTAGATTTTTTTAATGTCTTCTTCTCATTATATTTGTAATTGTCTGACACCTGAGACCTTAGTTGGTTTGATGTTTTCCTGTGTGATGATGACGACGATGGTGATGATGGCACTCTATTGTCTCTTGGTAATAAGGACAGTTTGTGACAGACTGATGAACACCTCTCTCTCTCTCTGCTGGAAGGCTGTTGTCTGAGGCCGTGAGAGTGGTTAATGATTCCAGCATCACTGATGGGGGCTCTTCAGGGATCCATCGATCCAGCCTGACTACACACCAGCACTGACCAGCAGGGTGACCCCAGGGGACTGAGGGAAGTGAACGCTGCACCACAAGCACAGAGCTGTCAAACCCACTGAATTAATGTCCTCTTTCTCTCCCTCGCTTTCTCTTTCTCTCTCTCTCTCTCTTTTCCCTCTCTTTCTCCCCCCCCTCTCTCTCTCTTTCTCTCTCGCTGCACCTCTGCCTGCTCTCCATAAACAGTCCATCACTGAACATCTGAGCCACTTTCTGCAGCATTCAGCAAAACATTGCCAACCTGGAGAGCTCTGGAGAATAGGCCTTTCCAGAACTCTGTGACTCATAAACAACCATTCACAGTGAAGCCACACAATCAGTAGAAAAAGTACCAACAACAAACACCCATAATTCTCCTCTACAATTGTATTTTGTTCTGAATACAGTACCAGACAAAACATTGGACTCATCTTCTCATTTAATGTTTTTTTATTTATTTGTTTGTAATTTTTTAAATTTATTTTATACCCATTATCTTTCTTATTATAACTGAATCATTAACACTGACTTTAACTGAGGCAGGTGAGCCCTACTGTTCTTTAGATGCTATTCTGGATTTTTCTGTGGCCTCCTGGATGAGTTGTCCATGCCCTTTTGGAGTAATTTCGGTGGGCTGGTCACTTCTTGGAAGGTTCACCAGTGTTCCATGTTTTCTCCATCCATTGTTAATAATAGCTCTTACTTTGGTTTGGTGGAGTCCTGAAGCTTTAGAAAGGACTATGTGACTATGTGTAATCTTTTTACCTACTTCATGTTGTCAGACATGTTCTATTTAAGTGAATTTTGATTCTACAGGTCTGGCAGTAATCAGGTCTTGCTGTGGTTAGTGGTAAAATTTAACTCTGCTTTCCAAAAGGGCCGGGTTGGTTTGGATTGCTTTTTTATTCTTCCTTTAATAAATGAAATTATCATTCAACGAGTGCTTTTTGTTTTTACTCAAGTTATCTTTGTCTGATATTAAAGTTAGTTTGATAATCTGAAAAAAAAAAATTAAGTAAAAAACAAAAACAAAAAGCAAAAACATTCAAAATCTGTAAGGGTAAAATACTTTTTTATGACACTGTATCTGCAATATTAGCTATGCAATGCTAACACACTGTGCAGTGCCTAAACTCCCCGCTGTCCAGTGGCATTAGTGGGGAAAGTAGAGGGTTGAGAGCTGTTAAGGACATTGATATTTAAACCCTCATCCTCACTCAGTGTGTCTCACTTTTTTATAATCAGATCAGCTTTACTGTGAAGAGCAGAGAACTGCAAGGTCAGTCTGGAAGAATTACCTGCAGAGAAGCAGAAGGAGTGTTTGTCAGGTCCTGAAACGCAGTTTTCTCTCAGTGTTAAATCTAATACACTGCTGACTCACCTCCACCCTGCCCATCAGGGTCACTTACATCACTGTGCCTGACAAGAGGTGGAATTATATATAAATGCTTTAGATGTCCTATACTCTATTCTACAGGACTACTTTTTTTTTTTTTTTACCATTTTTCTCCTAATTTGCACTCGTACAAATTATAAAGAACTGTAACTTTAGAAAAGGAGAAAACCTTTTTAACTTCAGTGAAAGTCAATACATAAAGGTTTTATTCCATGTAATTCTGGAGCATTTCAATTAGTCCATTTACCTTGAATTTTAGACACAATATGTGACGAAGGGAGCAGACGGGAGGCGGACGTAAAAGCGGGTAAGACAAGATTTATTAAATAACAAATAAACAAACAAACAAATAAGGCATAAACGAGGAAATATAAATACATAAACAAACAAGGAAAATAACCAAGAACTAATCTAGACAGATAATAACTAAACAGGGCTGGTGATATATACAAGGAAATAAACGTAAAATTAAACAAGAAATGAACAAGGAAACAAACTAGAGAAAGAAACACGGAATAAACAGAGAATAACTCATAAACAAAGAACTATGGGATGTGGAAATAAACTACTATAAACGTGGCAAGACAAACGACAGAGGAAGGTGCAAAGACCGACAGCAAACATAGACTAACAGGTACTATTTATACTAACATGAAACAATGAACACCTGGGGAAAGGGCGGAGCTACAAATAAAAAAAAAAAAACGTGACGGAAATTTACAGGGGAAACACACTGGGAAACGCAGAAACACAGGGAAACAGAGCGAGGGCGTGACACAATATAAAAAAATATTTCTAAATTAGGAAAAAAATGTAGATACAGTACGAATTCAGTGATATTTCATTATTTTAAAATGTACTGCATTGTAGATTAATAATTAATTAATTAATCATCCAAACTATTAAGAAAAACAGATGGAATTATTTACTAAACAAAAAAAAGTGTTCAACAAACCAGAATATGTTTTATATTTTAAAATTCATTAAAGTATCACCTCTTGCGTAGATGGCAGCTTAGCACATATTGGCTGGATTTTCTCAGTCAGTTTTTAAGGTAGAGTCACCTGGAATGGATTTCACTTAACAGCTGTGCTGAACTCATCAAGAGTTAATTACTTAAATTTCTTGTCCTCTTAATCAAAGTGTTTGAGAGCATCAGTTGTAAAGTAGTGAATAGGTAGGGTTGGTGTATTATTTGAGTAATGTTTTAATTTATATTATGGCAAAAAATACTCAGTCAATCAGATGAAATTTGAGAACTTTGAAAGTATCCTCAAGTACAGTCGCAAAGACGTCAAACACGTTATGATGAAACTGGCTCTCATCAGGACCTCTCCAGTGAAGGAAGACCAAGAGTTACCTCTGTTGCACAGGATAAGTTCTTCAGAGTTACCAGCCTCAGAAACTCAGAAACAGAACCGTTAACAGCACCCCAAGATTTTTTGTATTTTATTTTTGTCCAAACTTTTGACTGGTACTGTACCAGTTTTATGCAGCACAGAAACACAATATACACTACATATTGACTACTTTCCCCCTTCCACCCCATTTTATATGTATGTGCTTAATCATTACAAAAATGTGTCTACACAGCACACATCCAACAGCAGCATTGAGAAACTGTACTTACAGTAAATACTGAGTTTAAATCTCCCCTAACCATATTCTAAAAGAGAACCTTAAAAAAATCCTTAACGTTTCCTTAAATATGTACAGTAACACCCTTAAGCATTCACTTTTCCAGCGGAATATCCCCCGACGAAAAGCTCCGGAATATGACAAAGAGAGGAACCGCGGCCAGGGACTCTAATTATGTCGGCTCCCGGCGATGCGTCTAATGAAGACGGCGTATCTATCTGACAGTCCTCATGGACTGCCTTAAAGATCAAAAGCTGCGAAGAAGCGATTACAGTAGGTGTTAATTAGTGCGTCTATTTTGAGGTCATTACGCATGGATGTGCAGTTCCAAGCTGAATGTCTCCTAATCGAGAATAGAGATGTATAAGTGGATAAACTGTATTAAAGGGCCAATATCATGAAAAATTCACATTTTTCTCACGTTTTCTACTGTATGTTTGTAAACACTGCAAATGATTTAAAATACAGTGTTTACAACTACACAGTCTACAACAGTCTATACATGCAAACATATCTGTCATAGAGTATAAAAAAAACATTTATACTTTATAATTTTTTTAGTAAACAGAAAAGTGTTAATCAAAACCAGAATATGTTTATATGAAATGTCTTTCTTGGATGGCAGTTCTGCAGATCTTGGCTGGATTTTCTTAGTCAGCTTTATGAGGTATGGATTGGCTTTCAGTTAACAGCTGTGCTGAACATGTCAAGAGTTAATTCGTGTGTTTGAGAGCATCCGTTGTAAAGTTGTGAAGAGGTAGAGTTGGTATACAGTAAATAGCTCTGTTTGAGTAATATTTAATCCATATTACATTAACTACACAACTAAGTAAAGAAAAAAAAGACTTCAAAAACATCCAAAACATTTTAAGAACTTTGAAAGTATCCCCAGTGCAGTCGCAAAAGACCATCAAAAATGTTTAAATGGTGAAACTGGCTCTCATTAGGAACACCCCAGGAAAGGAAGAGCAAGAGTTTTCTCTGTTGCAGCAGAGAATAGGTTCATCAGAGTTAACAACCTCAGACACCTTAAGTTAACAGCTCCCCATGTAAGAGCACCTAAATGCTTCACATAGTATTTTGGTTTGTTTAATAGTTTTAAGTTACTAAATGATGAAAAAAGAAGAAAAACATAGAAACATTGAATATAAAGGTTTGTACAAACTCTACACAGTTAATGTGCATATATATATATATATATATATATATATATATATATATATATATATATATATATATATATATATATTAAACAAATGTCAAAAGTAAAAAAAAAACAAAGAAACAAACTAATCATAAGATTAAAGTTTATAGATATTTTATTTGTAAATAATGTTTGGCTTAACATTATATTCCTTTGTAAACATTATATTTACATAAGATTTATTAGTAATGTATGTACTGTAACTAATATACAACAACTGAATTCCTGACCTGTTATTTGTTAAGAATGAAAAAAATAACCTGTATGTGTCTTGGGAAGCATTGCTTTTCATATATTTTATTATTTATAGATCTGTTAGTTCATTATTAATTAAAAACGTATAAATGGTTTATAGCCATATTTAATATATATATATACATAATATATATATAATATTATAAAGTGTTACCAAGAAAACTAACCAGACACTTGCATGAACCAACATAGACTGTGGATCAGACAAACAATGGGGTCAAACAGCTTGAACACAAAAAGCACGACAGAGAATGAAGGAACACATGGGGTATACAGTATATACAAACTGGTAGACAGGGAACACCTGGAGAAGGAAACGAGGGGGCGGGGTAACAGCTAGGCTAGGGCGGAGACAATGGAGGAGACAATACACAAACAAAACAGAGCCATGTGCAAAGTCTAGTCTGGACCAATATGCCGGACACACTGATGTATCACAGCAACAGACTGAAGTGTTCAATGTGGTATCTAGGTATACAATACAGTAGTATGTCTACAATCAAACCCACGACCACAGACCCTTGAACTCAGGACTCGTGTAGCACACACACACTTCCACTGTGCTGCCCTTTAATCTGACCTTACATATAAATAAAATTCATGATAAATAGATGACCTGAGCCCCTTAACAAACCATTCTGCTTCCAGTGGACACACTGTTGGCCTACAAACATTTCTAAGAAACGGTCACTGCTGGCGAACTGCCCCAAACCTGCACCTAAGCACATTTACACAAAGCTTTCATCCTGCGCTGAAATACAGAATACGACAGCCCACTGAACCGTGAGGCACCCACGCACAAACACACAGTGACTAAGCTCTTAATACAAGAGCACGGGAAGCCACAGAATACCTCTGGAGGAAATAAGAGTGGAAGAGAGAAAGAGAAAAAGAGAGAGAGGGAACGGAAGGACGAGAAAAAAAAAGGAAGATTTGCATTTCAATGACTGTCTGTCATGAGCCCCCATACTGCATCATCAGCGTGCTCCAATTACTGAGTTACTGCATTACTCTGTTTTCTGCTGGACGTGATGTACACCCCATTTTGCGCTTGACCTCAATGACTTATCTGTGCTGCCAAAACCCCTGGATGCTACATTATCATCTGTATGTTACAGTCCAAAACCTACCTACCACTCTGAGAAGTAAAGATAAAAATATATTTATGCCATAAAAAAACAGTGTTGGTTCTACAGTTGCAAGAAAAAGTATGTGAACCCTTTGGAATTACTTGAATTTTTGCATAAATTGGTCATTAAATGTGTTTTGATCTTTATCTAAGTCACAACAATAGACACACTGTATAGTCTGCTTAAACTAATACCACACAAAAAAATATATGTTTGCATGATTTTATTGAACACAACATGTTAACATTTACAGTGCAGTACATGAACCTTTGGATTTACTAACTGGTTGACCCTCTTTTTGGCAGAAAAAAACTCAACCAAACATTCCCTGTAGCTCCAGATCAGACCTGCAATGGTCAGAAGGAGTTTTGAATCATTCCTCTTCACAAAACTGTTTCAGTTCAGCAAAATTCTTGGGATATCTGGTGTGAATTTATCATTCTCTTGAGGTCTTGAGGCCACAGCATCTCAATTGGGTTGAGGTCAGGACTCTCCAGAAGGCGTATTTTCTTCTGTTGAAGCCGTACACTCGGTTGTTGATTTACTTCTAAGTTTTGGGTCGTTGTCCTGCTGCATCATCCATCCAAGTAATCCCAAAGGTTCACATACTTTTTTTCTTGCAACTGTATAAAGAACCACTTGAGTGGGAAGAAGCTTTATGTTTGTATGTAGAACCTTTACAATGACATCTTTAAACTTTTATATATATATATATATATATATATATATATATATATATATATATATATATATATATATATATATATATATATATATAAATTTATTAGCTGCCAACCGTCCAGTTTTTGCATTCCATTACTTGTATTGCTATTTACCTGAATACATAAAAAATGTGTAGATGTATAACAACTTTTAAACATTTATTTAAAAGCTGTTTTTGCCAGTGGTAAGATGGACTCCCTTATATGTGAGTCTTGGCAGAGTTTCTCCCTCTTCCAGCTCTGAGGGAGTTTTTCCTTGCCTCTGTTGCTCACTGGGGGTTCTGTGTTGTAGGTTCAATGTTTTGTAAAAAAAAACAACATTTTGGTCCAAAAAAATCTAGAAGTAAAAATCTTAAGTTTTAAGATACAAAATAATAATAATAAACAAAATCAAACGTTGTTTTTAGATTCTGCAGAATATAGTTTGGTATTATACAGATATATAGATAGACAAAATAGAGATACTTCAATAAAGTACAGATACAATAAAAAACAACTTACAAAATAGGACTAGAAGTTGACAATATGATACGTATCATGATACAGAATTTAAGATTCAATATATTAGGATGCTGTAAGCAAGGCAATATATTGCGATTGTCTGAAAAAAAAAGAAATTAGAGGCATGAAAGACACTGTCATATTTATAAAATCGCAGTAAAGGCAAAGTTTACTTTTTATCTAATTAAACTAGTGGTATCTAAAGACAGAGTACAACACTGCTCCCTAGTGGCCGGGGGTTTAAGCACAACACCAAATGAACCACTGTCTGACACCAATCCTTTTTAACAATTGATACAGTATTGCAAAGCTAAAAAACATGATACATTACAAATATTAGTATGTAATTCCATTTATTTCTATTCACAATTTTACTCTCTACCTCTGAAAATCACCTTGAAGCTTGAATTTAGTCCAGATTTGTCCGTTTTCCCAGTTGTACCATAATTTATCATAGCCCACACTGCAGCATGTGATGAAAGAGACGTAAGTTGGCAGGAATGAAAGTAAGATGTGTCTGAAACTGCAGAAAACCCTGACGCCTCCTCCCAAAACACGAACTGTTCCAGGCCTCTAAGAGAGCGCGTCTTTTAGAGGAGCCACCAAATTGGCCCAGATCCCTTGTTTCCGACATCTAGCAGATGGAGACTGCTTTGTGTTGTTCCACATCAGAGGTGCTTCACAAGCACTGTGGGGAACAGCAACACACACACACACACACACATATACATATACACACACATATACATATATAGAGCCAAGCAATTATTGCAGTCTGAGGTTTGCTAGCCAGTGAATAGGCGAGCAATACAAAGGGGAGGTCTGAGAGGAGCTGAGAATAATGAAAAATATGCAAATATTTTTTGGTACAAAATGAGACAACTGACATGAATTTACCCTCCATCACACCAGACAAGACACCTGAGGTTTTCTTCAGTACAGGCTGTAATGCAGTATGTATTTTCATTTCATAACAGAAAGTACACTGTATGCCCAAATGTTTGTGACTGTTATGCTACATTTAGTTATTATAAGCTGCACTCTTTGCTGACACAAATGTGCATGTCTAATACTTGTTGAGAAGCATAAACATAAATATGCTTATAAGTTTATTCACTGTTCTCATTATATGCTTATACCAGCACCACTCGCACATTGTTTTATTAATCATTGCACTGCCTTTTTATCTGTTTCATTCTATACATGTATTTTATATATACAGTTAGTCTACATATCAAACCTGCTAGATATTTATCGGGGTCATGTGAGGCTTTAGAAATCCCTCTGTAATTACTCAAATTGTGTCTTTAGGCAATTCCCACATATAGCAACTAAGCCAGCTTTGAGCAAATGATGATTTGTCTCTCATTTAAAGCTTTTATTGGCAATTACTCGACTGAGATTCAGGCCTAAAATCTTGTGAATGATAGAATCTATCTATCTATCTATCTATCTATCTATCTATCTATCTATGGGACATTCCAGGATTTTGGTACATTTCAGGGGTGGTCACTTCTGAAAATTTTATCTTTTAATAGACTATACACAAATATACTATCAATAGACTATCAAAAAGTTTGATTCGTCAACCTCAGGTATCAAAGCAGTTTTTTAATTAGATGCTTAAGTTGGTATGCAATATATTTGGTAACTTACAGTAACAGGGTTGCGAGTAACAGGGTTGCAAATCTAGGCTAAGTTGTGGTTTACCCCAGGAACAGATGCTAACTGTAAAATTTAGCTATGTATACAAGATCAAGAATAAAAACATGGTTATATAAGTATATAAAGTAAATTTTGATTCTACTCATTATTAGTCTTACAATATGAGTAACAGGGTTGCGTTCACTGAGGGACACACACAACTTGGACAAACATATTTGGAAAAAAAACTTACTTACTCTTGGTCTTGCCATGTGGGCAGAAAATGTCCTTGTGATGTAACTTACTTTGTGCCAGTAGACAAATATTTTTAACTCTTTGTAACATGCAATACAGTGTAGACCAAAGAGGTTGTTTTCATAAGTAAAGGAGATGCATATTAACAATATACAAGAGGAAGTATTTTATTTAGAGCTTATTTTAATTGTTAAATTTGCCAAAGGAGTTGGTCACCCAATGTGTGGGACAAGAGAAAACGGCCATTTTTTGAGCTGGTCCAAAGATATTCTGTCTTTTGAATAATATCTTAGGAGCTTATTTTTCCACCATATTTTACAGTTTGTCTTATAACAAGTACATTGTTCACAAAAAATAGTCATTTAGATATTTTGGATATGTACATTTAAAATGTAAGTGGTGGGACAGGAAATGTACCAAAATCCTGGAATGTCCTCTATCTATCTAAGTAAAGTTCACTAATGTTATTTGAGGAAGTAGTGATGTTACCTTTTCCAGTGTACACTAGAGATATAGAGTTTTCTCTATGTTACAGTCAGCTTTAGTGGTATAAATATAAACTTATCTATAAATGTGTTGTTATTACACAAGCCCTCACAGCGCTTACATATGCAGCTAACTGAAGAGGGAAGGATGCAGTCATTTCCGTTGCTGTGCCGGACAGATGTAAATGCGGTGTTCAGCTGAGATCAGGAGTCACGGTACAGCCTTATGTAACAATAAAGTCATCGGTGTTAAATAAAGCTTTGAAGTGCAGTTCAGCATTTTGAGAGTGAACATAGCTCTGCTGATTTTTACTCTGCAAGGCTGACTAATTGGGATCTAAGAATGAAGCTCTTGTAGAGACAGTGTGTTGGTGTGTGTGTGTGTGTGTGGGTGGGCGTGGGCTGCTGGAAGTGGTAGGCGGCTGATGGGTGAGGCTGTGTGATGGCTGTGTGGGTGAGGTGACAGTGAAGAGGGCCAGTATCACTCTGACTGACTCCAAAACAACACAACACAAACGAGTGGCCTTAGTGAATATAGAAGGGGCGGAGCCTGATGAATCTGATCAGAAAATGGATCAGAGGAGGCGGATCTGTTTTGACTGGATGCAGCTATTCAGGGGCATCACCCTCTGGGTAGGAATGTTCTACACTGTAAACCCACAAAAAGACTGAACTCAAACAAATGAAGTCTGTTTTATGTAAAATTGGATATTTCCAAACATAACTCAACTATTATAAATTAGGTGAATATTTGTGGGCACATATACATTCCAGTTTTTTAGTCTGTTGCCATTGGCAGCTTCTTTTCCATTGGCTTCTGGCACAATCTATTTGCATACTTGGTGCCTTCACAAATTTCCCATCCACACATCCATAGCCTCACAAACGGATATCTACAACCTCAAAAAAACTCACATCCACAACCTCACATCCAGTGATGTCAGTAACGTGTTACTTAGGGCGTTTTCACACCAGCACTATTTGGTCCGGTTAAAATGAACTCTGGTCCGTTTGTAACTTTAGTGCGGTTCGATTGAGCAGGTGTGAAAACAGTAATCGCACTCGGGTGCAGATCAAAAGAACCGGACCGAGACCAGCTAGAGGAGGTGGTCTCGGTCCGGTACCAAACGAACTCTGGAGCGGTTCTCTTGTGGTGAGAACGTGATCCGGTCTCGATCGGATCCAGCTATTAAATATAAGCCATTTATTTGAGCTAAACTGCTGATAAAGGAAGCACAGTTTAAACTGATATATTAGCCAGATAACACTAATTACCACAGCTGTGAACAAACACTGTGTCCATGCACGCGCCGTCTGCACTGCATTCACTGCTCACAGCCGCGTGACTCTGTTTATTAAGTATAAAGCTGCGCTGCACGTAGAAACACTGTGTTTGAAAGTGCAGCGTTTCAGAGTTCAGTGTTAAAGCACAGATATTTGCGCTGGAACACAAAATCTTCTTGCTGTATTTACTTTTTTCGTATATTTATATTTTACGTACTCCCGTGTCAGACAGCTCTGACCAATCAGAGCACACAGGCTGCTCGCGTGGTTTATTGATGCATATTTTGGTGCGTTTACATTTATGCCTATGTGAAACCAGACCGAACAGAGCGAGAAAACGCTCCAAGTAAACAAACTCATCAACTGATTCGGACCAGAGAAACGAACCACAGGTGTGAAAACGCCCTAAGTAACGCATCACTCTAATCTGACCTTTTTTTTCAGTAACGAGTAATCTAAGGCGCTACTATTTCCAATCCAGTAATCAGATTAAAGTTACTTATCCAAGTCACTGTGCGTTACTCTCTCTATTTTGAGTTAGTATCAGCTGAAGGTTCCAATATCAGGGTTCACTCTACACTCTGTGCTGGCAACAAAGTGCCTAGAAGAAATAGACTTTCTGACAAGAGGTAAATAAAATAAAATAAAACTAGGCCAAAGTAACAAAAGTGCACATGATGTCAGCCTAGATCATATACACAGTTTTGTTTTGTAAAACCAACAACAGGTTCAATGTTCAGATTTACAGTGTTAAATATGTCAGGTCAAGAAAGACTTTCTTTCTTCATTTTTTTTTAAACAAGTATTGTAAGGGGTCGGCCAGTGCTGCCAGCGGCCAGCAGGGGGCGAGCACAAAAACCCCAGAATGCCAGAAGGTAATCAGTGCAAACGAGACACACCTGCTGGCACTGGTATATAAGACCAAGGAAAGCAGCACACTCTTGCCACACCTTTGTAGAGGGGTGACCGGTAACATAGGGTACTGAAGAAAATAAAAGGAAAAGAAAAGATCTCATAAAAAAGAGAGGAAAATAAGAGATCTGAAGAGAAAGCAAAAACTTACAAAAGAAACAAAGAAACAAAGAAATAAAGAAATAAGAAATAAGAAATAAGAAATAAAGAAAGAAAGAAAGAAAAAGAAAAGAGCTCCAAAGAAATAGACTTCTTTTAGCAAGTCTGTCCTAAGTTTCCTTTTTAGTTTGTTTGCCTTTCCTTTGTTTGAGCAATGCCATGTGGCATCTCCTTTGTTTAGTTTTCCCGCCTTTTTCCCTCCTCAGTTAAGAGGGTGTTATTCCAACAGCTGCCTGTCCTTGCCAGTGGCGCAGGAGTAGAGTGTTGGCCCAGCACTGTCAAGGTTGGGAGTTCGAGCCCAGCATAAAGCAGTCCCTCTCACACCACTTCACATCCATAAATCCTTACATAATCCTTACACAAATATTACTTACCTCTTTGCACTTGGGTCCAGTCCTTAATAGTCCCGTGACAGAAAGGTGTGGCCAACATGGACCCAGCAGAGGCAGAACAGTTTAAGGTAGCCCTTCAGAATCAGGGTGCTACCATTGGGCAACATGAACAGCTGCTGCAGCAAATGGCCCAGCAACTGTCAGTGCTGGTTGAGGCCCTCCAAGTTAGAGCTTCTGCAATCCCCACTCCACCTACTGTGGCAGCTCCCACAGAAGCACCTTCACCTGCCATGCCCAGCCCTGTTAGTGGGGATTCTCATGTGGCTAACCCAGAAAGGTATGCTGGGGATCCAGAAGGCTGCAGAGGGTTCTTGTTACAATGCTCTTTGGTTTTTGAGCAGCAGCCCTCTCGTTTCCCCACAGAGAGATCCAAGGTGGCCTACATGATCTCCCTGTTAACTGGGCGGGCACTGGCATGGGCCACAGCCCTGTGGGAGCAGGCCTCCCCAGACTGTGACACAGGCACAGGATTTGCAGCAGCAATGAGGCAAACGTTTTACAACCCTGTCGGAGGCAGAGAAGCCGCTTCCCGCCTGTTGGCCTTGTCCCAGGGCTCACGGTCAGTGGCAGATTATGCCATTGCATTTCGTACCTTGGCTGCTGAAAGTGGCTGGAACAATGAGGCACTCCGGGCTGTGTTTCAACAGGGGTTAAATGGCAGACTGAAGGACGAGCTCGCTACTAGAGAGTTGCCATCCACTTTAGAAGGTCTCTATGACGTATGCATCCGTCTAGACACTCGCATACGTCAGAGAGACCTAGACCGCAAGGGCGAGTCTCGTGCTTCGTCCTCCCATCCACCCTGGCGCTCAGCCTCGGGTCAGTCACCGGTTAGCCTGGAACTGCCTGAGCCCATGCAGTTGGGTGGGGCCTCCCTTTCCAACCAAGCTTCAGGATTACGTACTCTGGGGAACAGGTGTTCCCGCAGTGGTGCACAACCATCGGGAAATGGTCAGGCCCGTCCCGGCCAGGGGGACCGGTGAGGGGCCAGAGTTTCTTCCCCAGGACATCAGGGCTCCAATTAAAGGCTTCCTTGTCATGGGGGCCCTGCCAACATACCACCCTGTTAGCCTTTATTGATTCAGGGGCAGCAGGATGTTTTATAGACGCATCCTTGGCAGCCAGTCTCGGTCTGCCTCTGGAGCCCCTAGAACGCCCTCTACCTATCATGGCTATAGATGGCCGAGCCCTGGGTTCTGGACATATAACACATTGTACTGGTCCTATCACATTGCGGGTAGGGCCTCATAGTGAGAACATAGTGTTATATGTAACCCAAGCCCCCAATCTGCAATTAGTGCTGGGGTTCCCCTGGTTAGAACAACATAACCCCCGCATTGATTGGTCCACTAAATCTGTGTTTGCTTGGGGTCCCCAGTGCAAAGGGCACTGTCTGAACAACCTGAGGTCCCCCCATAAGATTCTGACTACCCAGAGCCCTGAGAAACAGGATCTTAGGGGGGTTCCCCAGGAATATTGGGACCTCCAAGAGGTTTTCAGTAAGGCAAAGGCCCAGGTCTTGCCTCCACACAGGGAGTATGACTGTGCGATTAACCTCCTCCCGGGTACTACACCACCAAGGGGGCGGTTATTTGCCCTTTCAGCCCCTGAGCGCTCAGCTATGGATGCTTATGTTCGGGAGGCATTAGAATTGGGCTTTATCCGCCCTTCTTCTTCACCTGCAGGGGCAAGCTTTTTCTTTGTGGGCAAGAAGGATGGGGGCCTTCGCCCCTGTGTGGATTACAGGGGTCTTAATTCCATCACTGTGAAAGACCGCTACCCCCTGCCACTCATGTCATCAGCGTTTGAGGCACTGCAACAAGCCACCATATTTACTAAACTGGACTTGCGCAGTGCCTACAACCTGATACGTGTTAAGCAGGGGGATGAGTGGAAGACAGCATTCATCACTCCTACTGGGCATTATGAGTACCAGGTTATGCCTTTTGGACTCATGAATGCCCCTGCTGTCTTCCAACGCTTTATTAATGAAGTACTGAGGGAGGCTCTGGGTCATTATGTATATGTATACCTCGATGACATACTTATATACAGTAGGACCCCTAAGGAACACATCGGGCATGTCAGGCGAGTTCTCCAGCTGCTACTGCAGAACCGTCTGTACATCAAGCTGGAGAAGTCTGAATTCCATGCCTCCACAGTGTCGTTCCTGGGCTTTGTGGTGTCCAAAGGCACCCTCCGTATGGACCCAGCCAAGATCAAGGCCGTGGTGGACTGGCCCCGTCCTACCTCTCTTCGGTTGGTCCAGCGGTTCCTGGGGTTTGCCAACTTTTTCCGGCGCTTTGTGCGGAATTTCAGTTCTGTGGCAGCCCCTCTTACTGCCCTTACCCGGAAGACCCCAGGCCCATTTCGTTGGACCACTGAGGCCCAAGAGGCCTTTGATGATATCAAGGCACGGCTGACGTCCCCCCCAGTCCTCCAGTTGCCTGATCCAGAAGAACCGTTTGTCATCGAGGTAGATGCCTCAGATGTTGGCGTGGGAGCGGTACTCTCCCAGCGCCTAGGCCCAGCCAAGAAGCTCCATCCCTGTGCATTTTACTCTCACCGGCTCACACCGGCTGAGCGTAATTATGATGTGGGGGATAAGGAGCTTCTGGCCGTTAAGCTTGCCCTCCAGGAGTGGAGGCACTGGCTTGAGGGGGCGAAACATCCCTTTGTTGTCTGGACCGATCATAAGAACCTGGCCTATATTCAGCAAGCTAAGCGACTGAACCCCCGCCAAGCGAGGTGGGCAATGTTTTTCTGCCGCTTTGACTTTGTGCTGTCCTATAGGCCAGGTTCCAAAAACATCAAGCCAGATGCTCTCTCCAGGCAGTGGGCACCTCTGGGGTCCGACCCTATCCCAGAGCCTATTATTCCTGCTCCTCGTATCATAGCCCCTCTCCAGTGGGAACTGGAGACCACCATCCAGGAGGCACTTAGACAAGAGCCGGATCCAGGGGGTGGTCCTCCTAACAAGATGTATATTCCTACTGCGGCGAGGAGGCAAGTCATGTCCTGGGGGCATGCCTCACCATTTTCAGGGCATCCAGGGGTGACAAGGACCCTGGAATTCTTGCGCAGGCGGTTTTGGTGGCCGAGTATGGAGAAGGATCTTCGTGCCTTTATCGCTGCATGTGAGACATGTGCACGCAACAAAACACCCCGGTCAAGACCTCAAGGCCTTCTTCATCCACTGCCCATCCCATCACGCCCATGGTCCCATGTCTCCCTGGACTTTGTTACTGGCCTGCCCCCCTCCAAGGGTAACACAGTCATTCTGGTCCTTGTCGACCGTTTCTCCAAGGCCTGCAAGTTTGTGGCATTGCCCAAGCTGCCATCGGCCAAGGAGACAGCGGCACTCCTGTTACAGCACGTGGTCAGGATACATGGGATGCCAAGTGATCTGGTGTCCGACCGGGGACCCCAGTTCACAAGCCGTTTCTGGAAGGCCTTTTGCCGGCTTATGGGGGCCTCTGTGAGTCTCTCCTCTGGATTTCATCCAGAGTCCAATGGTCAGACCGAGAGGGTCAATCAGGACCTTGGCCGGACTCTGCGATGTTTGACCTCTACCAACCCCTCCTCTTGGGCGGATCACCTGTCATGGGCGGAATATGCCCATAACACCCTCTGGCATTCATCCTTGGGCATGTCACCCTTTGAATGCCAGTTCGGGTTCCCACCGCCCATGTTTGCCGAGCAGGAGCGGGAGGTAGGGGTCCCTGCTGCTGAACATTTTGTGCGGCGTTGCCGGAGAGCCTGGCAAAAGGCTCGGGCATCTCTCCTGAGAACGACTGAGGCAAGGAAACGAGTTGCTGACCGCAAAAGACGGGGTGCACCAACTTTCCGTCCAGGTCAGCGAGTCTGGCTGTCAGCTAAAGACCTTCCACTTTGGGTAGAATCCCGAAAGTTGGCACCACGGTTTGTGGGGCCGTTTAAGGTAGATCGGCGTATTAACCCAGTTACTTACCGGTTGCACTTACCACCATCTATGCGGATCCACCCTACATTCCATGTTTCTCGCCTCAGACCCTTCCTTTGTGGGGCTGGGGCTCCTCCGGCCCATCCTCCAGCTCCTCGTCTTATTGATAACTCCCCAGCATATACTGTTCGCCGCCTCCTGGACTGCCGCAAAGTGCAGGGTGGTACCCAGTATCTGGTAGATTGGGAGGGCTACGGGCCAGAGGAACGGTCTTGGGTTCCAGCACGCCACATTCTTGACCCAGAACTTATCAGGGAGTTCCGACAAGCACGTGCTGCAGGCTTGGGTACTTCTGGGGCCGTCCCTAGGGGAGGGGGCCCTGTAAGGGGTCGGCCAGTGCTGCCAGCGGCCAGCAGGGGGCGAGCACAAAAACCCCAGAATGCCAGAAGGTAATCAGTGCAAACGAGACACACCTGCTGGCACTGGTATATAAGACCAAGGAAAGCAGCACACTCTTGCCACACCTTTGTAGAGGGGTGACCGGTAACATAGGGTACTGAAGAAAATAAAAGGAAAAGAAAAGATCTCATAAAAAAGAGAGGAAAATAAGAGATCTGAAGAGAAAGCAAAAACTTACAAAAGAAACAAAGAAACAAAGAAATAAAGAAATAAGAAATAAGAAATAAGAAATAAGAAATAAAGAAAGAAAGAAAGAAAAAGAAAAGAGCTCCAAAGAAATAGACTTCTTTTAGCAAGTCTGTCCTAAGTTTCCTTTTTAGTTTGTTTGCCTTTCCTTTGTTTGAGCAATGCCATGTGGCATCTCCTTTGTTTAGTTTTCCCGCCTTTTTCCCTCCTCAGTTAAGAGGGTGTTATTCCAACAGCTGCCTGTCCTTGCCAGTGGCGCAGGAGTAGAGTGTTGGCCCAGCACTGTCAAGGTTGGGAGTTCGAGCCCAGCATAAAGCAGTCCCTCTCACACCACTTCACATCCATAAATCCTTACATAATCCTTACACAAATATTACTTACCTCTTTGCACTTGGGTCCAGTCCTTAATAGTCCCGTGACAAGTATTTTGTGTTTAGTGAAATCAAGAAAGACCATATTTAATTTTTTATAAAAAACAACTATTTATGTTAAATTAATTCAAGAGAAATGGTCTTTTCTTTTTTAGGAAATAGTTCAACTTTAAATGTCAAGAGATAAATTGTTGCTGTTAAAAATGCATTTTCCAATAAAGGGAGTATTGGCAAAACTGGTTATAATTTTTATGTTAAGGCGACAGGAGGTGGTGTCTGCAGCTGCTGAAAGTTACTAATAAAGTAACTTGTAAATTGATTTAGTTACTTTTAGGGCGTTTTCACACCTGTAGTTTGTTTCTCTGGTCCGAATCAGTTGATGAGTTTGTTTACTTGGAGCGTTTTCTCGCTCTGTTTGGTCTGATTTCACATAGGCATAAATGTTAACGCACCAAAATGCGCATCAATAAACCACGCGAGCAGCCTGTGTGCTCTGATTGGTGAGAGCTGTCTGACACGGAAGTACGTTAAATATAAATATACGAAAAAAGTAAATACAGCAAGAAGATTTTGTGTTCCAGCGCAAATATCTGTGCTTTAACACTGAACTCTGAAACGCTGCACTTTCAAACACAGTGTCACGCAGAGTCACGCAGCTGTGAGCAGTGAATGCAGCGCAGATTTATACATAATAAACAGAGTCACGCAGCTGTGAGCAGTGAACGCAGCGCAGACGGCGCGTGCATGGACACAGTGTTTGTTCACAGCTGTGGTAATTAGCGTTATCTGGCTAATATATCAGTTTAAACTGTGCTTCCTTTATCAGCAGTTTAGCTCAAATAAATGGCTTATATTTAATAGCTGGATCCGATCGAGACCGGATCATGTTCTCACCACAAGAGAACCGCTCCAGAGTTCGTTTGGTACCGGACCGAGACCACCTCCTCTAGCTGGTCTCGGTCCGGTTCTTTTGATCCGCACCCGAGTGCGATTACTGTTTTCACACCTGCTCAATCGAACCGCACTAAAGTTACAAACGGACCAGAGTTCGTTTTAACCGGACCAAATAGTGCTGGTGTGAAAACGCCCTTAAAACCAAGTAATCCATAAAGTAACTAAGTTTCTTTTTAAAGGAGTAATCAGTAATCAGATTACTTTTTCAAAGTAACTATAATATCACTGCTCACATCCCAACCTCAAACACTCTTATCCACAGTACTCAACATTACAGCACTTCTACTGGATTAGGGGGCAAAAAATGGTCAGTAACAGACTGGAGGGGTCTTTACATCTAATTGAATGGAACAGCACAGATCACAGATCCAGAGCTATTCATAGACAGAGTGAATCATGATGACATCATCACTCCCTCAACACATATACAAGCTCATACCCACTGTATGTTCACACTCAGACACCTACTTAGTCTATCCCAATCACGCCCACAACCTTACAAAATCACATCCACATCCTCATAAACTCACATCCTCAACCTCCACATACATTCAAAGTCAAAGTCAAAGTGGTTTTTATTGTCATTTCAGCTATATACAGAGTACACAGTGAAACGAAACAACGTTCCTCCAGGGACCATGGTGCACATAAACACAGTGTAGACAGAACAATAGTGCAACAGTACAAAAGTGCAGACAGACAATACAACACAGTACAGACAAAGAATAATAAATAACAAGACAGTGTGCAAATTATGCAGTGTGCAAAAAAGACCAGTGAGGTAGTAATTACTCTATTACACAGTGTGCAATAGAGTCCAGTGAGGTAGTAGGGTTTTTAGTGCTTTCCATTTTCTGGGGTAAGTGGGGTAAGAGTGTGTGTGCATGTACAGAAAAAACATCAGTTCAGTCTCTGCAGTTGAGGAGTCTGATGGCTTGGGGGTAGAAGCTGTTGCAGAATCTGGTCGTGCTGGACCGGATGCTGCGGTACCTTCTTCCCGAAGGCAGGAGGGAGAACAGTTCGTGTGAGGGATGGGTGGGGTCATTCACAATGCTGGTTGCTTTGCGGATGCTGCGGGTGGTGTAAATGTCCGTGATGGAGGGGAGAGAGATGCCGATGATCCTCTCAGCTGTCCTCACAATACGCTGGAGGGTCTTGTGGTCAGAGACTGTGCAGGTCCCTAACCAGGCAGTGATACATACATTCCATCTCTCTTTTCATCAGAAACAGGAAGCTTTCTCTGGATATAGAATTGTCTCACGCTCGTCTGTCCTCCCCAACCTCAGATCTGTTCCACTCTGAGCCGTGATCAGGTCATTATTAACACCAGTGACCCCCCAGCGCCCTCCCTGCCCTCTGTCTCTACACCTGCCACGCTCCTCAGTCCAATTTCCGTCTTAATAACACCCCCCTCCACCTCACACTCCCTCCGCCAACAAGGCTAATCACTCCGAGGGCAGAGTTCAACTCTGCAAGTTGCCCTCCCACCTGACTGTCTAATTCCTCTAATTCTGGCAGGAGACAGAGGGAGGAAGCCAAGAAAGCGTTCGTTCAGTGAGAGAATGAGTTTAACAGAAGATACTAAAAATGGTTAACCGAGTTCACTGCTCTGCTGCTAATGAATTCTTAAGTGGCTGCAAGCAAAAAGCTGGAAGCTTAAACAGACATTAAAACAAAGATGAGACGATTCAGTGCACTTTTTTTTTTAATTATTAATGTGATTAATCGTTATTTATTGCAATTATATGTATACATTAGTTTCTCTGTGAAAAAACAAAAAACAAAATCGGTAACACTTTCTATGAATCAGGTATCTATAAAGCATTAATAAAGCTTTATAAAGCATTCATAATGCTGTATAACACTTGACATAAGCCTTTCTAACTGCACATAAATGTTTATAATCTCAAACATAAAACGTTATAACACCCCAGTAGCGATAAAATGCATTACAATCAATAACAATAACAATAACAATCAATAACCAATAATAATCAATAACAATCACAATTATTTGTATTCGAGAGGATTTTGTGGTAACACTTTCTATGAATCCGGTCTCTAAAAAGAATTATAAATGCATTCATAAAGCTTCATAAACCATTCATAATGCTTTATAACACTTGATATAAGCATATCTTACTATACATAAATGTTTAGAATCTCAAACACAAAACAAAATAACACCACAGTATACAGTATAAAGCTTTATATCACAAAGCGATATAATGCATTATAATATATTTGCATTTGCTGTTCTTAACATTATTGGTGAGACCTGTTTCATAAAGCTTAGTAGATGTTGAGTTCATTTACATAATGCTTTACCAAGATCCACAGCGATGCCTTCCCTCTAACTGAATGAACTCAACATCTATTAAGATAATTTTTTTTTTTAATGCAGACAATTGTGCTTTTCCCAGCATTTTGTTTTTATCTCAGTAATGGGGAGTTTTCCAATGTAGTGAAGTAAATTACTTGTGTCAAAATGTATTGAGTAAAAGTAAAATTACCTATTTTAAAAACTACTTTAAAAATTACAAATTACAAATCTACTCAATTACAGTAACTTGAGTAAATGTAATTCATTACATTCCACCTCTGGTTATGCATTAGTAAAAAAAGCTGCTCAAGCAGAAACACCTCTTTAAATTTCTTCTTTTCTATCTTGAACAGATAAAATAAAAAGATAAAGTGCAGTAATATACAGACTTGTATTTATTTAGATGTTATTAGTTATTTTGTTATATTAATCAAACAATAAATACAAATTGCAGGATAGTTTGCTTTTATATATGGACTAATTTGATCGTATGGTACTTTTGGATGCTGTTAATATACAGTATAGGGACTTTTATTTTGAAAAAAGTTAAAGCTTGAAAAGTTTGTTTTTTCAACGGATGGCCCCTTTGACAGTGTTTACATACAGCATAAAACTCATTTGAGTGTGAATAATCTGTTTTTCCGTGATATTGGGCCGGAAATCAATCTAAAAAATCACTTTCACAACAGAACAGGACGAGGTGGGAAGAGCGGAGGCCCTCCATCAAATGATTGTCAGTGGCAGACTCCACTGATGTCACGGAAGAGAGGGGGCATATGAGTAATGAGAGTTGTCACGTCTGCTCATATCTCTGAGTGAAAACCTGAACTTCCCTGTCATTTTCCGACTCTTTACCGCATTGCTCATTGATCTAAGACGTCAAAGAGTCGATAGGGTGATTAATTAGAAATCCAGAGGCGTGCATCCCTGAAGAACGGAGGTGTCAGTCACACACACACAGCACGACAGAAAAATAACTGTCAGCACTTCTCTTTTATTGAAGGAGGCGTGCTGGGAACAGGAATCGAGCAAGCTCGGCCGCTGGAGCCTGGAGAGACGAGTGGAGGTGGCTTAATGGGGAATTGTGTGGTGGGCAGGACCTTAGGAAAGTGGTCAACAGGCATGACTTTTTGAATGAACTATCTATCGTACACCTTGCGCAAGGCACATCGCGATGCTCTTTGCTATCTTACACCTCTTTAACAATCTACTTTCTCACCTTCTCCTGCTCCATTAAAATAGCATTGAAGTGAAGTGTATTCAGGTAAATTTCTGTTGCATTGCTATTTTGGTGGCAGAAAACACAGGTGCGCCACTTCCTGAAATAAACCTAGACAACAGTCAATCGGCAGAGTCCTTATAGGTGTCTTGTACCATGCTTACTTGTTAAACACAAACTTGAATGTGTTGCAGAGAGCAAACCCAACTTTTAACTTAACAATAAACAGAATAAAGAAGAAAATAACATTGCTGTTCTCTTAAATGAGCTTCTGGTGTACCTTCACAGCATGAACAAGGAGGTCAGTGTTGTCTGATGAGATGCGCAAAGTCAGAGCGCAGAATGGCAAGTAACACACATTGATTTATTTCATGTTACACCACACCCATGATGGATTAAAATAAGTAGTACATGCCTTTTGCACGATTTGAGTCAAGTAAGGTGTATTTCAAAGACACATCGACATGCCCTAAATCAAGCTGCGCAATCCGCTATTGACCGCTGCACTGAACGGGAGATCGCAGGTTTGAATCCCATTCATGCAGCTCTGCAATTAGCTGCCGGCGCCCAAAGGGAGCAAAATTGGCCTTGCTCCCTCTGGGTGGGTAGATGGCGCTCTCCCCCATCACGCTCAAAGGTGGTACAAGGTGTCTGTGAGCAGATGTATCGGAAACAAGTCGCTGTTCTTTTCCTCCGAGTGCGCTAGCTGCTCAGGCAATGGTGCATCGGCAGCAACTTAAAAAAAGGGGTGACTGACTTCACACGTGTCGGAAGAGGCGTGTGCTTGTCCGCATTCTCCTAGGGTCGCAGACGCCACTGGTGATAAGGAAACACAAAGGGGTGGGACAACCGAATAGCCAAATTAGGAGAAAATTTAAAAGAATATCAGAAATAAAATTATATAAATATATAAAAAAGTAGGTATGCTGGTAGGTATTTTGTACATAAGTAGGTAAGTACAGGGGTTGGACAATGAAACTGAAACCACAATAGACCACAATAATTTATTATGGAGAGTTGAGGTTCACATTGAATTCTGCCGTGATTTGAGCAGCCGTGGTTTTATGTTTTTTGGATACAATTCGGGTTAGCACCCCAACATCCCTTTCAGACAGCTTCCTCTTGCGTCCACAGTTAATCCTGTTGGATGTGGTTGATCTTTCTTGGTGGTATGCTGACATTGCCCTGGATACCGTGGCTGGTTCAATTTAGCCATGAAACCTCCCACACTAAAATGACAGGTGTTTCAGCTTCATTGTCCAACCCCTGTAGGTACACTATGTAGACACATTATTGGGACACTTGCTTATCTCCATTATTTCTTCCAAAATGAAGTATATCAAAAGAGCAACGCCAATTCTATGCTAACTTTATATGCCAATGCTAAGGGGCTTCTTACCTCTTTTACTCACTCAGTGCAGGACAGAGCATTCTGTTCTGGTGACAATGCTCTTTTTTCCCAGTCGATGATAAAAACGGTGTGGACACAAAGCACCTTGGTCAGTGGTTGTACTTTAATAGAGCTGAATTCACTCATATGAAGGGGCTTCCACAGCTTCAGATAGATAGATCTTGCTCTTCTCTTTTTTAAATTATTTATCAAAAAAACAAAACGAGTTAGGCTGTGCCCTGCTGTCCCCGGCCCTGCATGGGATGCGGAGGGAAAATCAATTTCTGCACTTCTAAATGAATCAGTAAGAAGGACTGGAGGCTTATGTGGGCTGGGTTAGCGCGAGCTGTCAATGTCATTTTATTGTGTTGGACACACCACAGCTCCTAAATCAGTTTAAAGGGCCTTCTGTCATCTCCCATTTAACCACTGTTGGGGCTTATTAAGGAGCCGGCACAGTATATGCAATGGGGTCTAGATTTGCAATCTAGCTACAGTTAATACAGGTCAACACTTTCTTAGAGAACATTTGAGTCTCTTTTTACTGTATCTTTTTAAAGAAAGGTATTGAATTTATCTCAACCTGATTGTGCCATCTCTACCAATAGGCAGGTATGAGGTATGTTAGCCTAAAAAAATCACTGTCTTTCCAATAGTATGCCTTTTTAGGTGTCACAGGGTTCTTGCACCATCTTGCACCAAGTCAAATTTAAGGTTTTTTAAGACTTTTTAAGACCTTAATAAATATTATTCAAGACTCAAAAATGTAGTCATAATTCTTTCAGTTATCTCCCTGGTAATGTTAGCTAACTTTCCGCTAATGTAGGTACGTTAGCTAACTCTTCGCCAACCTTAGTTCTATCCCTGCTTAGTTCTATCCCTGCTAACATACTAAGTGGGCATTTAAGCTAGCTTAAATGCCCACTTAGTATGTTAGCTAGCTTGCTGCTAACATTAGTATGTTGGCTTACTTGCTGCTAACCTAGACCTATAGTATTTCACAAATTACCAGAAAAAGTGGATTTTAGCAGAAGGAGACCTTTAAAAATATTTTTAATAAAAAAAAAAATAAAAAGGAAATATTTATTTGTATTGGTTTACATTACCATGAACTGACACTGAATCTACACTATAAATGGCACACAGGGAGACCCGTGGTAGAATCAAACATTGGTTACGGTTCTGTAGCATCCGAAAATAGCCTTCACCTCGTTCTCTGAGCTTTGCAGCTGGGGGTGGGGGGTGTTGGAAGGAGGAATGGAACCGCTGGCTGTGTTTCAGCCACGGCTGCCAGAGCCGATATCAGAGAGACGTAAGCCTCAGAGACACTCTCATCACCACTACTGCTGATTTAATACAATTCACTCACGCGCCCATACACACACACACACACACAAACACACGCTAACGCACACTCTACCCCATTCATTTCCAATTCAAGGTTGGCTGTGGCGCTAAATTAGCTGTGGACTCTTTTTAAACCATGATGAAAAGTAGCATGCTTTAGAAAACCTCTGCAGTGTGGCGACACTCTCTCAGTCGATCTGACGTGTCTCTCGTGCTCTTGTCCTTCTTCTTTTGCTCTTGATGTAATAGCGTGTTCCTTTTGCAATGAAAATGAATAAAAAAAGCAGACACAAAAGGTCATAAATGTCATAGTCTTTGTATGTAGACTATGTATGTGACAAAGCCTAGAGCGTAGTCATAAAGCTTACAATTTCCCCGCAGGCCACTTTAGAAAGAGACCTTGGTTTTACACAAACAAGAACAATACTCCTTCTAAAACTCTTCTCAACTCAACATGATCTTGTGAACTAAGAAACGGCAGATTTCATTCCATTTGTGCCTTCAGGATTAAACAGTGTTACATTTAAGGTATTTAGCAGACGCCCTTATCCAGAGCGACTTACAACAGTGCTTCGATGTTACTTCAAATATCCAAAGCTAGTTTGTAGACTAAGATCAAGAGATACACAGAGCTTGATCATGTTTAGAACCCCTTTTTTTTAGTCTTCAGTCCACGTTTGAAGACTGCGAGTGGCTGTTCTGACACCCAGTGGAAGTTCATACCACCACCTTGGTGCCAGCACAGAGAAGAGTCTGGATGTTTGTTTTCTGTGGGTCTTGAGGGATGGAGGTTCGAGCCGAGCCGTACTGAAAGCTCTAAGAGCTCTTGGTGCAGATCTGGCTTTGACCATTGCTTTTGTAGGCCAGAGTTAGGGTTTTGAATTGAATGCGGGCGGCAACAGGAAGCCAGTGGAGGGAACGCAGCAAAGGAGTCACATGACTGAACTTCGGAAGATTGAAGATGAGTCGTACTGTTAATACATCAATGCTCCCTATCACGCTTATTTTGAACTGCTGTCGCCAACACATTCTTGTCTTTAGGGGTGGTTTTCAACAGGAATTTTTGCTTACTTATTTAGAAACACCATCATGCTCATGTTCTTAAGCCTGGATCTGTTCACCTCCCTGTTGTTTATTCTTAGGTTGGTTTGTTCTGCAATTTGTTCTGAAAAAAAGCATAGAACAAATATATCAAATTTGTAATTCTAGTTTTACACAAAACACACAGCACAGCTTGATTAAGGATGTGTAGGCATGTCTTTGCTTTCATAACAATGGGAAAAGTACACAATGTGTACACAGTGAAGACTCCAGCTCCAACTCCCAGCATACTTAAACTCGGCGAGCTTCTGATTACCCACTTCTGGTCCTGTTAGTATATATACCCCTCATTTTCAGTAGCTTCTTACCCGGCATTTAATCTAGTGTAATAAGTGTTTCACTAACCATTCCCTTTAAGAGCCAGGTGCGCTCTGACCCTGGTGGATTGCTATTGGGACAGCTACCTGGGCGTGTCCAATGCTTCTCAGAAGAGGAAATTGACTGCTTGTTTACGCTCGTTCATTCTGTTTAGTGCTAAAGTAAAAGAAGTTTGCATAGCTATCAACAGACACGTGCTATGGGTTTGTGCACTGCTGTGTGTGCATGTGTGCATTAGAAGCGGGGGTGTATCTGGGTTGAGCATGCGCCTGTTTAAATGCCAAGATACCAATGAGCTTCTGACTTAAGACTGTTGACCTCTATTTTCCGTTGCCAGGATAGCATTATGCCAGAAGTTTACCTGAACTCACATAATTTGAAGTACATATATTCTCAAGCACCTTTGCTATTCAAATGATGTGTGCAAAATAGACTGTTTGCAGGGAGTAAGATTGCAATGAACATCGTAATGCACCTTGTGCAGGGTAAAAGACAGGGCCCAATATGGCACACCAGTCAACTTTAAAGAGAAAATGGTTATATACTGTATAAATATTTCATAGCATTTACACCATCACCTCTAAATTCTGGAAGTTTTAACACAAAGTAAAAAAAATGGATGGTTCTCTTATTGTATATGGAAAACAAGGTGAATATGAATGAAGCGAATAGCTCCACCATGTCAAACACAAAATGTGCAAAAGCTGTATAAACCTGATCTGCAATCCCTTCTTGCATCATCCCGTTCCTGTCGGTTTAAAAGACAAAGACCAGCCTAATCTCCTTTGCTACAGTAGATCAGAGGGTTTTGTTGAATTGATGGTATTGAGCTTCTCTGAACTGAAGTTTTGAAGCACATCCTCAGGGCAAATGGTGGGTTCTTTGGGTTCTTCCAGGCTGCCAGTCTGGGTCTATAGCTGACTTATTCTGGGAGTAGATGGACTGAAATGTCTCCTAATTACCTCCACTGTGGTTCAATTAGGCTGTCAGGCTTCCCTTTACCAAAAAAAAAAAAAACTGTAAAACAAAACTGTAGAGAAGTGCAGGTATGCACTATAGGAACGAGTGGCAGGATTGGAGAATCCAGCCAGAACAGATCAAAAATGACAAATCTTGCATGTTCTTGGCTGGAGAAGAATTCTCAGCGCTTTGTGATCGCTCTTTTTCTCTCGCTCGCTCACTGTCGCTAGTTCTCGCGCTCTTTCTCTCTCTGTCTGTCACAAACACACATCTGCTCGTGGTTCTCTGATGCAGTCTCACAAATGAGCTCTGTCCGCTGTGAGGGGACAGGTAGCGATGAAACAGATCGACTCAATTACTGCCTGTGAACCGTGTGAAATTCACACTTTTCCAGCAGTCCAGAAATTCCACAATAAGCTTCAGAATACCAGGAAATACTCTGACATAAAGGAACTTTATAAAAACACTGATGAGGTGTCAAGTAACGAGGTAGAAAAACTAGATATTGGCTATTTATACTTTACTGAAGTAATTATTTTTCTTTGTCCTTTTTACTTCTACTTATTACATTTTCACTCAATTATCTTAACTTTCTAATCCTTGCATTTCAAAAATAGCCTTGTTACTCCTTTTTCATTTCAGCTTGTTTATTTATTTTGGCTTCTCATCAATAAAAAAAACCCTATCCAGTTAAATCTCTCCATCTGGATAGAGTGAATCTGATTGTCGTTGGATGTAGAGAACTATAAACATATACCGTTCCGACTCCCTATTGGTTTAGACACGATTTATCTATCACACCAGCACACGCCACGCCGTCAAACTCCAGCTAGAACACAGCAGAGGTTTGTAACCTAGTATGAAGATAATCCATGGCTCAAGAGACTCAAGAGAAGTTGAACAAAATGTCCCAACTAAGCCCAAACTTCTTTAATATATTAACATAACCTTAGAATACTAACGTTAAAATCACTAACGTTGGATTTACACTGTATGACTAGTTTTTGAACCCTTCTTTAACTTTACAACATACAACATCACATAAAATAAAATAAAAAAGATACCATTAATGACCCTAAAAAAACTGTTTTTTTATGTTTTATGTTAGCACCCGAACATCCCTTTCAGACAGCTTCCTCTTGCGTCCACAGTTAATCCTGTTGGATGTGGTTGGTCCATATTGGTGGTATGCTGACATTACCCTGAATACCGTGGCTCTTGATACATCACAAAGACTTGCTGTCTTGGTCACAGATGCGCCAGCAAGACGTGCACCAACAATTTGTCCTCTTTTAAACTCTGGTATGTCACCCATAATGAATAATAATTGTGTGCATTGCAATATTTTGACCAAAACTGGGTAGCTCTTACCCTGCTAATTGAACCTTCACACTCTGCTCTTACTGGTGCAATGTGCAGTTAATGAAGATTGGCCACCAGGCTGCTCCAATTTAGCCATGAAACCTCCCACACTCAAATG
Source organism: Astyanax mexicanus (assembly GCF_023375975.1). NCBI lineage: Eukaryota > Metazoa > Chordata > Actinopteri > Characiformes > Acestrorhamphidae > Astyanax > Astyanax mexicanus. The sequence goes on along the minus strand of NC_064418.1, from coordinate 11,663,550 downwards.
GCAGGTATTTCAGTTTCTTTGTCCAACCCTATGTATATTGCCACATTAGCAATAATGCATTATGTGACCATTGATTATCATTATAAAGACTTTCATACAAACAGGAAACCATGAGGATCTCTGAAGGTAACAGTTATTCCTGCATCTGAGAAGTGAATTAGTCACCATAGTGATTCATTAGCAGTACATGTTGTCTTGCTTTATTGGTGCTCATACTGATTAATCACCACCTGAAAATCAGACGATGTTATTGGCTACCTGGGATTTGGTCCAGACTGAGTTTCTACGTCTCAGACTGTCTGGCTCTGTGAAGTGCTGGTCCGGTCATTAAGGGCTCAGCATCCTTTTTAAGGCCTCCTGCTGTTAGTTAGTGTCCAGGTGCAGGGAAGTGAGTGTAATGATGAGGGCAGTAATTACATGGCCTCTCATTAGGAAGGTCTTTATAACTGTGGGGAGTGCTGGGTGTCCTGATGAGCTTGGGATGGAGGAGGAAGTCATTAGAGCAGGGTATTTCTTTCATTAGCAGATCTGCCAATCGATCCTGGATGGACGCTGTGACCTTGGCCGACTGGAGTAGCTGTTTCATCCTGCTAGGAGGCTCTAAAAAAGAGTCAAGCTGTGCGTCCAACTCAATCATTTCATTCTTTTAAACTTTTACAGTAGAAAGTCAAAAGGTTGGACATACCTCTTTTCATTCAATGTGTTTTCCTATTTTTTTTAAATGATTTTTGCATTGTAAATGTAATACTGAAGACTATATTAAAGCTCCGCAGATGCAGCTATACATGCCCTTTCAGACAGCTTCCTCTTGCGTCCACAGTTAATCCCGTTGGATGTGGTTGGTCCTTCTTGGTGGTATGCTGACATTACCCTGGATACCGTGGCTCTTGATACATCACAAAGACTTGCTGTCTTGGTCACAGATGCGTCAGCAAGACGTGCACTAACCATTTGTCCTCTTTTGAACTCTGATATGTCACCCATAATGTTGTGTGCATTGCAATATTTTAAGCAAAACTGTGCTCTTACCCTGCTAGTTGAATCTTCACACTCTGCACTTACTGGTGCAATGTGCAGTTAATGAAGATTGGCCACCAGGCTGCTCCAATTTAGCCATGAAACCTCCCACACTAAACACTGACAGGTGTTTCAGTTTCATTGTCCAACCCCTGTATATATATATATAACACTCTGTTTGGATATAGAATTTAATTTGTTGACTTGTACAGTACACTGCTCAGGGAGTAATGTGTAATTTGGGATTAAACCTCAGTGTTTTCTTCATCATGGTGATGTCTCTTTTATTGCCACCCCATACAGAGCTAGCATGCTCACACAAGGCTTTTTGTTTCTGTAGATAGGAAATATTTTCAGAAATGAATAAAATGGAATGAAAATGTCTTTGCTATTCTTTTGACCAAGGACATGCTAGACTGCATTTTGTTCTGTTCTGAATGGATTCTACATCCTGACAGTCATTTCTTTGGTAAAAGGAAGCCTGAGACATTAATTGAATTGAATAATTGAGGCATGTGTGGTCAGGGCCTGGGTTCTTTGTGACTTCTCGTAATGCTATTTACCATGCCCTTGCAGTCATTTTTGCTGGGCAACTTCTTCTTTGTAGAGCTACAGTCATGCTGAACTTCTCCAGTAGATTATGGATTCTCTGCCACACAGCTTGTTTGAAATGGTTTTGGAACCTTCTTCAGGCTGATGTGGGCTGTGGTGCACTTCCAAGTTTATGTTCTTGAAATGAGCCTTTTTGTAATATCTGACTTAATTCAGAATTCATAATTACAAAACAGAAGCAGAAACTATACAATGATAAAACATATAAATGGTTTATTGAGTAAGAAGCTGCCAAAAAAGAGCCATCATTATGTAGCAAGGTTAAAACCTGGAGGAACAATACACTAAGCATAGGCATAGGCAAGTGACAGAAAAAAATCTAAACAAACAGGTCCAAAACCTGGAAGGCAAACTAAATCAAATATGAATAAAATTAAACCAGAAATGAAAGTAGACCAAACAAGTTCATGAATGATAAAAGTGCAGTCAGACTGGGAAGTATTTATACTCTAAAGAACAGGAATAACTGATCAGTACTCAGGTGATAATAAGCATAGAAGGTATAAAGTTTTGGAATGACGTATTCAAAGTCTGACTGAGATTCTGTTGCATGATCTTAGACAGGCAGTTTATGCTCGAAAACCCTCCGATGGGTTTTTCAGTTTTTCTATCTATCTATCTATCTATCTATCTATCTATCTATCTATCTATCTATCTATCTATCTATCTATCTATCTATCTATCTATCTATCTATCTATCGCTTCATTGCAGTTGTTGGCACCAAAGGTGGCACAACCAAGTTATTAGGTTTTGGGGCAAATACTCAGGTCTGGATTGATTCGGATAGTTTTTTTTTTCCTTTAGTAAATTAAATCATCATTTAAAAGTGCTTTTTATGTTTACTCAGGATTTCTTTTGTCTGATATTAAAGTTTTTTAGATAATCGGGAAAAAAATATCAGTATGACATAAAGCAAAACATTAAGAAATGTTATGCCGCTGTATGCATCTCACCAAAATAATTGAGAGAGTTGGATTTGGGATAACAGTTAAGTACATTTCTTCAAGAAACACATCCATAAATTATTACACAGTTGTGCTTCACTATTTATGAGGGGCTGGTCTGAGCCAAAAATGCCAGGGCATATTTTTTGTCCCAGTCCAGCCCTGACTGGGTGTGTTAAAGCAGAGAAAGCTCAAAAGAAGTTTGAGGTTCCTCCAGGGCTATAACAGTAATATATATATATATATATATATATATATATATATATAAAGGGATAATATATATTTGACTCTCAGAATGAAAGCTAAAAGAGTAGAGGTTGTTTCTCAACATTACATCAGATATATGTACAGTATGTTCGACCAGAGAGGTGTGGTGGTAGTGCTGAATACTTTTTTAATAATTTCAGCTCTTGACGGACAGCCAAAGTCTCCGACTGGAAAAAAAGCTGGAAAGAGATCAAGAGGAAGAAGAGGAATCAAAGATAAAGTCTCTGGCAACCTGTTCCATAGAAACAAATATGTAATTACATCCATCCAATTGGGAACTTATGGAAATGATTGGAGATAGAAGCGCTGTGCTTTCTGCTCTAACTCTCCAGCAAAGGGCACGACTGCAGCATTAACTTCCCAAAGCCCAGAAGAAGACTGTATGAATTTTTAGTTCAGTTTTTTTAATTCTCTAGATGCCAGCTCTGAACGTGGCACTCCTCCAAAACTCTGAAGTTACTTTGGTTGACGAAAGACTCTGGGAACTAAATGTGCACTTCGACACTACAAAAAAAAAAATCCAGCTAGATGTAACGTGATGTGTTTTGGAACCCCAGGGTTACTCTCTGTCCTCCAAGTAGATGATCAACTTAGACAAAGTTCTCCAAAAAAGTGCCTGTACATTTATTCTGAGAGAGACAGCTGAAAAATGAGCCTGTCTCCCTAAATGTCAGCGCTGTCCTCTAGGAGACATTGTCGGGCGGTGAAGTGTAGACGAAGAGATGATCCTATTTTTTTTTTTTTTTGAGGAACAACAAAACCAGGAACAAAACAGGTTGTGACGGCTAAACAGAAAAGGCTGCATTAGGGACGATACACCTGGGGGTGACTTTGAGGCACTTCATTTCATGTTCTGCAAAGGTCATCTGTTCATCGTGGAGGCAGCAAAGCACAAAGTTGTTAAAACACAAAAGAATGTGAAATCCACAAGGAACATGATGTGGGTTTAGTGACAGAAATCTACTAGTCTTCTACACAAAGTGTGCTGATAACATCTTCATGCTGGGAGAAAGCCTTTCCAGCAGCTTCAGGTTTCAATGAGATATTTCTGTTATTTTTAAATAGGTGCAGTGGTAGTACCAGCAGTAGTAGGACAGCAGCATGAACAATAGTAGTAGTAGTAGTAGTAGTAGTAGTAGTAGTATGAGAAATAGTAGTAGTAATAGAAGAAACAGTAATAGTAGTAGTAGTAGTATGAGAAATAGTAGTAGTAATAGAAGCAACAGTAATAGTAGTAGTAGTAATATGAGAAATAGTAGTAGTAATAGAAGCAACAGTAATAGTAGTAGTAGTATGAGAAATAGTAGTAGTAATAGAAGCAACAGTAATAGTAGTAGTAGTATGAGAAATAGTAGTAGTAATAGAAGCAACAGTAATAGTAGTAGTAGTATGAGAAATAGTAGTAGTAATAGAAGCAACAGTAATAGTAGTAGTAGTAGTATGAGAAATAGTAGTAGTAATAGAAGAAACAGTTATAGTAGTAGTAGTAGTATGAGAAATAGTAGTAGTATTAGAAGCAACAGTAATAGTAGTAGTAGTAGTAGTATGAGAAATAGTAGTAGTAATAGAAGCAACAGTAATAGTAGTATTAGTATGAGAAATAGTAGTAGTAATAGAAGCAACAGTAATAGTAGTAGTAGTAGTAGTAGTAGTAGTAGTATGAGAAATAGTAGTAGTAATAGAAGCATCAGTAACAGTAGTAGTAGTAGTAGTAGTAGTATGAGAAATAGTAGTAGTAATAGAAGCAACAGTAATAGTAGTAGTAGAAAGTGTGGCAACATTAGTAGTAGTAGAAGTAAATAGAGTAGCAGAAGCATTAGTATAATAGTAGTTGAAGCAACAGTAAAAGCAGTAGCAGAAGTAGTAGAAAGAGAAGCAGCAGTAGTAGTAGAAGCAACAGGAACAGTATTAGTATTAGTAGAAGTAACAGTAGTAGTAGTAGAAAGAACAGCATCAGTAACAGTAGTAGTAGAAAGATAAGCAGCAATAACAGGAGTAGTAGAAGTAACAGCAGTAGTAATAACAGTAGAAAGAACAGCAGCAGTAATAGTAGTAGTAAGAGTATTAGAAAGAACAGCATCAGTGACAGTAGTAGTAGCACTAGTAGTAGTAGTACAACTACTAGTAGTATTAGAAAGAATAGCAGCAAAAATAGCAGCTTCAGGTTTCAATGAGATATTTCTGTTATTTTTAAATAGGTGCAGTGGTAGTACCAGCAGTAGTAGGACAGCAGCATGAACAATAGTAGTAGTAGTAGTAGTAGTAGTATGAGAAATAGTAGTAGTAATAGAAGCAACAGTAATAGTAGTAGACTACTACTATTACTGTTGCTTCTATTACTACTACTATTTCTCATACTACTACTACTAGTAGTAGTATGAGAAATAGTAGTAGTAATAGAAGCAACAGTAATAGTAGTAGTAGTAGTATGAGAAATAGTAGTAGTAATAGAAGCAACAGTAATAGTAGTAGTAGTAGTATGAGAAATAGTAGTAGTAATTGAAGCAACAGTAATAGTAGTAGTAGTATGAGAAATAGTAGTAGTAATAGAAGCAACAGTAATAGTAGTAGTAGTATGAGAAATAGTAGTAATAGAAGCAACAGTAATAGTAGTAGTAGTAGTATGAGAAATAGTAGTAGTAATAGAAGAAACAGTTATAGTAGTAGTAGTAGTAGTAGTAGTATGAGAAATAGTAGTAGTAATAGAAGCAACCGTAATAGTAGTAGTAGTATGAGAAATAGTAGTAGTAATAGAAGCAACAGTAATAGTAGTAGTAGTAGTAGTAGTAGTAGTATGAGAAATAGTAGTAGTAATAGAAGAAACAGTTATAGTAGTAGTAGTAGTAGTAGTAGTATGAGAAATAGTAGTAGTAATAGAAGAAACAGTTATAGTAGTAGTAGTAGTAGTAGTAGTAGTAGTAGTAGTAGTATGAGAAATAGTAGTAGTAATAGAAGCAACAGTAATAGTAGTAGTAGTATGAGAAATAGTAGTAGTAATAGAATCAACAGTAATAGTAGTAGTAGTATGAGAAATAGTAGTAGTAATAGAATCAACTGTAATAGAAGTAGTAGTAGTAGTAGTATGAGAAATAGTAGTAGTAATAGAAGCAACAGTAATAGTAGTAGTAGTATGAGAAATAGTAGTAGTAATAGAATCAACTGTAATAGAAGTAGTAGTAGTAGTAGTATGAGAAATAGTAGTAGTATTAGAAGCAACAGTAATAGTAGTAGTAGTAGTAGTATGAGAAATAGTAGTAGTAATAGAAGCAACAGTAATAGTAGTAGTAGTAGTAGTAGTATGAGAAATAGTAGTAGTAATAGAAGCATCAGTAACAGTAGTAGTAGTAGTAGTATGAGAAATAGTAGTAGTAATAGAATCAACAGTAATAGTAGTAGTAGAAAGTGTGGCAACATTAGTAGTAGTAGAAGTAAATAGAGTAGCAGAAGCATTAGTATAATAGTAGTTGAAGCAACAGTAAAAGCAGTAGCAGAAGTAGTAGAAAGAGAAGCAGCAGTAGTAGTAGAAGCAACAGGAACAGTATTAGTATTAGTAGAAGTAACAGTAGTAGTAGTAGAAAGAACAGCATCAGTAACAGTAGTAGTAGAAAGATAAGCAGCAGTAACAGGAGTAGTAGAAGTAAAAGCAGTAGTAATAACAGTAGAAAGAACAGCAGCAGTAATAGTAGTAGTAAGAGTATTAGAAAGAACAGCATCAGTGACAGTAGTAGTAGCACTAGTAGTAGTAGTACAACTACTAGTAGTATTAGAAAGAATAGCAGCAAAAATAGCAGTAAAATATTAGAAAGAACAGCATTAGTAACAGTAGTAGTAGTAGATGTAACAGTAACAGTAGAAGCAACAGTAGTAGTAGAAAAAGCAGCAGTAGTAATAGTAGTAGCAGTATTAGAAGGAACAGTTATAGTAGTAGAAGTAGTAGTAGTAGTAGTAGTAGTAGTAGTAGTAGTAAGAGTATTAGAAAGAACAGCATCAGTAACAGTAGTAGTAGTAGAAGTAGAAGGAACAGTTATAGTAATAGAAGTAGTAGCAGTCAGAGTATTAGAAAGAACAGCATCAGTAACAGTAGTAGTAGTAGAAGTAACAATAACAGGAATAGTAGAAGTAACAGCAGTAGTAGTAGTACTAGAAAGAACATCAGTAGGAACAGCAGCAGTAGTAGTAGAAAGAAAATAAGTAGTAACTGTAGTAGTAGAAATACTAGAAAGAGGGTATTACAAACAATAAAGGGTCACAGGTAGCAATATCTGTGATAGTAAGAAACAGTGTTAAGTAATAAGACATTATTAAACATTACTTATTTGTAATGCTTAAGAATGTTGTGAATAATAATGAATTTAGACACTAGTTAAACAATTGCATTGAATGATCATTTCTTAATGACTGTTATTGGTCTCAAATCTGACTACAGTTCAGATCACTCATTGTCCTTTATATCAAATGAAGCTCACTAAGTGAAGCTTCTGAGACTGTCCAAGTTTTCTGCCTATTGAAATCCATATGCTCTAATTCAGCACTGCAGCTGAGCCTGTAATAGCATTAACCTGCACACAATGGAGACTGTAGTATTTTTAATACTATCAACACTTCCAGCACCAGCGGAGCTGATGTGCATCACAAAAGAACTGCTTAACAGGCCAGAGTCTGCACAGTCCTGTCTCTGAGGGAGCTGCGCTGAGAAAAGCTGTTTGAGCAGCTTGTGTGTGTGTGTGTGTATGTGTCTGTGTGTATGTGTGTGTATATGAGTGAGACAGAGCCACCCAGCCCTAAAGTCCCCCAGCTGAGCGCCATCACCAATGACATCTTCCCTCCACAGTCTTTCTGAGGAACTTTCATGCATAAATTTCCATATTCATGTGACTCACACGCACCTCTTCCAGGACTTCCGCCTGCGCCTGACAGCCGAGCCCCTTTTCTCCGAGCTGGTTCGCTGACAGTGCCACTCAGCCAATCAATTAGGGCGGAAGCAGGCAGAGCAGGAACTCAACAGTAAGGAAATCCGACACTACAGCCGATACAAGAGGTAGTACAAGTTCACAAATCATGGGGAACTTGATAATCACACCTAATCGAGCCTAGTTGGTGCCCAGCCAGCCCAGCCAATCGACTGCGTCCACAGCAACCCACAAAACAAACGCTCAGGGTAACACACTGGCACCAGAGTGAGAAAAAGTGAGTGAGGCCCGGTTTCTACCAACAATTAAGTGACATGTGGAGCAATCTGTTTGTAGTACCCCCTGCATCCATACATCATTTAGACTATTTCTTTTAATAACATGCAGACCCAGTCCCTCAATTGGATGCTACCACCACCATGCTTCACTGGCAGGAGGTATCTGTTAAATATGGTAGCAGTATAGAAGCAGCAGAAGTTAAAGCATTAGCAACAATCATCATAGTATTAGCAGCAGTAGTAGTAGTAGTAGTAGTAGTAGTAGTAGGAGTAGTAGAAGTAGTAACAGCATCAACATTACTACTACTAATAATAGCAATAGCATTTGTGTCAGTAGTGGCAACAGTAGTCATAATAGTAGTAACAGTAATAGTAGCAGCCACAGCAGCAGCATTAGTAGCCCTACTATTAATATTAATAGCAGTGATAACATTTTGATTCACTGTGCTGATGACTCATACAGTGAGGTGTACATGTGGCCCCAATGTACCCACCCATGCTCCACTTTTAACAAGATCCAGACAGTCTAGAGCAATTTGATGCTACCACCACCGTGCTTCACTGGTGGGATGTGTTTTTACAGATTGTTTAATAGTACATTTACTCCCATAGATTTTTAGACAAAAGCTCAATTTTTTTCTCCTCTGACAGTAAATTCTAATATGACGTTTTACTTTGGTCACATCATGTTATGGCATGATTGTCATGGGCGATATGACGATAAAATATCGTTTTCATAAGATTTGTCAGATTATATTTTGGCATATCTGTTATGTTATCTGTTATCTGCAGTAAGGGGAAATAATAGATGATTGTGATAGTTGATTGCGATAGTTGATTGCGATAGTGATTATTGACAAGTTGAGGATAATAGTTAAATGTGATGCTGTTTGCAGTAAGGTGATTGTGATACCTGTTTGCGATAATTTATGATTCATGAATGTGGTGGATAATTTTGATATGTAATTAAGATTTCTGGTTGATTGTGAAAAATGCTTGTGATAATTGATTCCGATACCTGGATGGAATGGATAAATGTGAAGTTTATTTGTAATACATGGTTGTGATATGTGATTGTGATTGTTGATTGTAGTTAAAGTAATCAGATCCTATAATAAAATGCACCATTTCTATCAGGTCAGACACATCATGCCTCCCACAGTAAGAACAGAATGTATTATTTGCTATTTGTCACAAGCTGCTCTCAGTGTTGGCAGCTGAACCCAGATATCAGTCTGGCTAACTGGCAGGTCTGACAGACTCGGACAGACTCGGACGTCTCTTTTATCAGATGAGAAGAGCCGCCTTCTGGGAAATGTGCAGTGATCTTTAGCTGGGCTTCTTTTCCTTCGATAACAGAAATTATTAAAGGAGCGAAAATATCATCATGTATTTGCTGCAAGCAGATAATATTCCTTTTACACTGGAGTGGCTGAAGACGATCAGTAGCATACAGACAGATGGACGGAGAGACAGACAGACAGAGAGACAGCTCTTCTTATGAGTGGTTTATATTTCTGCGTCTAGTCAAAGTGCTGCCTATGGCATAGCCCACCTGAATGCCCTATGGTGTTGAGCCCTATGGTGCTGCTAAGTGCTACACTGCTGCACTGTTGATAGGTGGTTAATATGATGTTGCTAAGTGGTTGCTATGGTGTTGCTAATTGGTTGATATGTTGTTAAAGAGCGATTGCTATGATATCCTATTGGTATTATTGGTAATAGTTGTTGATATGATGTTGCTAAGAGGTTGATATACCATAGCAAGATGTTTGCTATGATATCCCATGTGTTTGTGACAGTGTTGCTCAGTGGTTGATATGGTGTTGTTAGGTGGTTGCTATAGGATTTCTAATTCATACTATTAATAATTTAAACTTAGGATCCCCGGCTTTAGTTCGACAAACTAAACCATTAATTTAAGTTACTTTGTAGCCACCCCAACAATTTTATCTGTATTAAAAATAAGTATCAAATCTTTATTGTAATTCATGGTATAAAACTGATCTCTGCATTTTGTGAATTGGTACACTCTTAAAGAGAAAATAGCTACTACCAAATCTTTCACTTCAGAAAAACAAACCTGGTGAAGATAAAAGGTACATTTTAAGATAAATCCAAAGATACAAATCCACACAGTGCCAGACAAGGGATTTGGGACCCAATCTCTGTTCCTTAGATAAAGCAAAGATTCCAAATCCATCGCTGCAGAGTAAACAAGCAAATCTCTTCTTATCTTCCTGAATTATTTGTTCTGAACGCCAGTTTTGGTGCTTCCAACCCAGTGTCTCAGTGGCTCTGTGGATGAAAACAGAAGATAGAAAAAAAAGTGCTACATTGAAGATACTGGGCGAACTTGGAAAATAAATTTGTAAGAAAATTAGCAGACAAGAGGAAATCTATTGTGATAGTGTATTTATGATATGTGAATGTGGTGGATAATTGGGTACCACTTTAAAATAAGACTACATTTATAAAGGGTTTATAAATGGTTTACATTTAGTTGATTAATGGTTACTAAATAGGTTGTAAATGCCTTAAAAATAATAAATAATCAATTATAACACATAATTAGAAACGGCAACAATATAGATGGCTGTGGGTTCACTATTTGGCAAACAGGTCATTGTTGCCCTTTTGACATATGTGTTATAACTAATTATTAATTCTTTTTAAGGCATTTACAACCTAATTATAACCCTTTATAAACCCTTTATAAAGGTGGTCTTATTTTAAAGTGGTACCGATAATGGTGATATCTAATTAGGATTTCTGATTGCGATGGTTGATTGTGAAAAATGATTGTGATTCAAAATCCTGAATGGGTTTATTTGTGATACCTGAATGTGATATGTGATTGTGATAGTTGATTGTAACATTTGATTGTGATAAGTAAAGTAATCAGATCCATCGCAGCAGAGTAACCAAGCAAATCTCTTCTTATCTTCCTGAATTATTTGTTCTGAACGCCAGTTTTGGTGCTTCCAACCCAGTGTCTCAGTGTCTCATTGGCTCTGTGAATGAAAACAGAAGACAGAAAAAAAGTACTACATTGAAGATACTGGGCGAACTTGGAAAATAAATTTGTAGGAATTAGAGTTAGGAGTAAAGAGGAAACTTATCCATGTTCAGATAAAAAGACTGAACTTCCGTGAAGAAGCGATTCGGGAAAGCAAGCCAAACACTTCTGCATTCTCTTTAAGAAGCCTGCGCTCAACTTCGCTTTACTTACAACCCAAAAACTCCCACATCGCTCCGATGCTCAAAGACTGTTTACATTTCCCTTACACAACTCCAAAAATGAAAACATGGCATTTCCCGGCAGGGAGTTACGCCGGGCGCTGTAATTACGTTAACTACACTCAGATAGATGAGACCTGCTGAGAGCTCAGCATGGAGTGTGTACTCTTCTCTACCCACCTGCACAACGTTTCAGAGTGAAGACAGAATCTCTGCCAAAGACTGTCCAAAACAATAAAACACAGCTATCACACTAATACTGATATTAAAAAACATATTCTTATTTTCTTTCACTTTCTTCTTTCTTTCACTAATGATACATTTTTTCTGGGGCTGGTAACTTTGACATTTTTTCCCTGTGCAACAGAGGTAACTCTTTCTGTTCCTTTCCTGGGGTGGTCCTGATGAGAGCCAGTTTTGTCATAACATGAGAATACTTTAAAAAAATTCTTATCATTTTTCAGATTGACCTTATTTCTTTAAAGAGTAATTTGTTTCTTTATTTAGTTGAGTAGTACTTTCCATAATATGTATTAGAACATTACTCAAATAGAGCTATTCACTGTATTCTCCAACTCTACCTCTTTACAACACAACACAAGTGATCCTCTAAAACATTAAGAGGCAAGAAATTCAAGTTATTAACTCTTCACAAGTGCAGCACAGCTGTTAACTGAAACCCTGAATTCTTGAATGGTCAAGTTACATGAAAAGCTGGCCAGTCAAGCTAAAAGATTAGCCATTAGCCATTTTATCTATACTAGTAAGCTAGTATAGCATGTTAAAGAGCATGGGCTTTTTAGGATACACAGACTAAGTTGAGTTTAAACTGTGTGAGTGAGCAATTTACCCATATCCCATTGCTTCTGTCCCCAGCACTTTGTGTAATGCAGTACTGTTATAAATGAATGATTCGTCAAAATTTGTAGTCGACAAATTTAAATAATCGACATTGTCAATTATATCGACTAATCGTTGTAAGAAAGCGGCATATGCCGCCAACCACCAGCAGAGGGCCTGGACACTGCGGTGGAGGAGCTGGTGGATCTGGGGCAAAAAACTCCAAGTCCCAGAATCCCCAGCGGTAATTAGTTCAAATCAGGCTCAGCTGTGAACACAGCTTAAAAACCCCAGCCAAACCTCAGTTCACCGTCACACCTTTGTAGAGGGGTGACCGGTAACAGTGGGTACAAAAGAAAAAGATTAGAAAGAAAAGAACTCTTAAAAGAAGCCACAAAAAAGGAGAGATCCTAAAAGAAACAAAGGCTCACAAAAAAGAGATCTTAAAAGAAGCCACAAAAAAAGAAAAGATCTTAAAAGAAATAAAGGCTCACAAAAAAAAGAAATATTGAAAGAAGCCACAAAAAAAAGATCTCAAAAGAAACAAAGGCTCACAAAAAAAAGAGAGAGATCTTAAAAGAAGCCGCAAAAGAGAGAGAAAAGATCTCAGTTTATTTTTGAAGTTTTTATTTTCAAGAAGTCTTTCCTAAGTTTCTTAAAGTTTGATTTAATTTCCTTTGTTTGAGCCATGCCATGTGGCAGCAGATCCTTTGTTTGATTTTCCCGCCCTTTTTCTTCACTGCCACATTTAAGGCCCTCATCCAAAGCCACTGCACACACTCTAAGTAGTGCAGTGGTAGCACACCCGTCTGCAGTTACAAAGGTTGGGAGTTCAAACCCCGGTTCAAGCACACCATCAAACCAACTGCACACACATACAGACACATCAGTAATATCAAATATAATATTACCAATAAATAATAAGACTAATAAATAAGCAAATAAAAATAAATAAAATAAGTAAATAAAATAACTCTGCATTTGAGTCCACCTCCCCCACTAAACCGTAACAATCGTTGCAGCCCTACTAAAAACAGAGGCTGATTTGAAAAGCAAAAGAAAGTTCTATACAGAAATAGATTGGTAAGGATGTGTGAAATAGATGGGTAAAGAATTAAGAGTTGTCTATAAAATTGAATCCAATTTAATTTCAACATGAATAAAAAGTAATTGACCTTAGTATTCAGCTGTAATGATGCTGTTTTTATACAGTAAACCAAAACACTAATACATCATTAGTCTCTGTAAAAAGAGTGAATAATGGGAGGATGCTGGGGTTAAATTTATTCATTTGCATTTGAAAAATACAAATTAATTTATATATGCATCAAACACATTAAGTAAGTGTTTATTACCTCAATAAAACACAATACAAACAGCAAATTTACAGAAAGCAGAGCTTTTAAAGCCCTGTTTTCCTTAAAACATCTTCTGATCTCTCCTCATCTGAGTTTCATAGAGTTTATTCTAGTTCTAGCTCATTATATCAACACCTGGTTTGGTCAATCAAATCTTACTGATGTTAAATCAGCTGCTGGTGGAATTGAACAAATACACATGCTGGCTGAGGAGCATTCAGGAGAAATCTGGAACTAAACCTTGTTCTACAGCTTGACTCAGGATACAACCTACTTACCTAAAAATTAGAAATTGTTACTTATTACTTTTTACTATATTTTTGTTTATTTGAATCTGTTTAACCAGTAAAAGGTAGCAGTTTATAATTTTATATGATGATTGTAACCACATTATAGCAAAATAAAGAGCTGCCAAAACCCTTCATCCATATAAATAGTTCATTTTATATGTCTGAAAATAAAAAAATAAAATAGAAAATCTGAAAAGCACCTAAAAATGTTCCTGGTTTTTACCATATTTTGGCCATTACATGTTCAATTGAATAATTAAAGTGTCTTAAATGAATTGTGTAAAGGCTTCTAAGTAATAATAATTCATACAATTGCCTCTGAGCTATTTAATATTAGAGTCATAAGCTTTCAAATTTGAGTATGTCATTTTAGGCGGAAAATGGCAAAAATAGGCATGGAGCTTAAATCATATGTGGTGCTTTTTCAGGCAAAAACACTCAAATTGCTGAGATAAATGAATTAGTGTAATTTGCTTAGGTCCCTAAAACCTTTTCACAGTACTGTATATATAATTATACTTATATTATATATATATATATATGTAAGATTTATATAATAACTCAAACTCAGTGACAGGCCTATCACTTTCATGTAGAAGACTGAAAGGTCAGCAGACTGCGACCGGAGTGTCAGGCTCCGTGACCTTAGTTAAAAGCTACACGAGATTGGGACGCCGCTGTTTCCCGGGAGCAGGATCTGTGACAGTCGTTTAGGTCATGTTTTCTCAAGCCAATGTGACAGCTGAGTCCCAGCCTTCACAAAAACTGCCTTTTCAATTCCTCTTTCAGATGAGATCAAAGGCTATAAGCTGCCCTCGCTTTCTGACATTTGATGACGGGATGGGTTGGGCTCTTCTTTTCACCGAGCTCTGACCGTTTTCTTTTTAACTGAAGGGCAGATTTCACGTAGAAATGCACCCAGCTTTCTTTTGATGTGAGCCTGTAATGCGGCACTTCCAGAAATAAGCTTCTTTTGCAGCCTGACTTTGCTGCAAATGTGAAATGTCCCTGAAAAAATCTTTGATTGGAAAATGTTCACTTTTCAACAATATATTTTCCCACTTCAAACACAAACGGCCCTATTTTAGCGATCTCTAGGTGAGCTGTCAACTGTGCACCAAGCAGCTTGATTTGGGGCGTGTCACTGTGTCTTTGCTATTGTAACAATGGGAAAAGTATGCCTTGAGCAGCTCAAAACACACAAAAGGCATGTGTGAATTCTCTCTCTTAATTAATCATGCGTGTGTTTTGGGCGTAATATGCAATAAACCAATCAGCATGTCACTTGCCATTCACTTTAAGAGCCAGATGCACACTGACTTTGGCTAGAGATTTGAGATGCCAATGCTTCTCAAAAGCGGAAACAGAACTCTTTTGGGCGGCCCTGATTAGAGCCAGTTTCATCATAATGTTTTTATTGGTCTTTGCGACTTTAAAAGTTCTAGAAAGAGTTCTAGAAAGTTTTAGATTGACTGACCTTCATTTCTAAAAGTATTTATTTTCTTTACTAAGTTGAGTTCTTGCTATAATATGGATTAGAACATTACACAGATAGGGCTATTCACTGTATACCAACTCTACCTCTTCACAACTTTACAACTGATGCTCTTAAACACATTAATTAAAAGAGCAACAGCACAGCTGTTAACTAAAAGCCATTCCAGGTGACTCACCTCATAAAGCTGACTGAGAAAATCCAGCCAAGACGTGTAAAGCTGTCTAATCTAAGCATGAGGTGCCTAAAATATAAAACATATTCTGGTTTAACCGCTTTTTGTCAACATAGTTTGGATGACTTTAGTTTTAAAATAATGAAGAAACACACAAAGAATTTAAGGTGTGTCCAATCTTTTGACTGGTACTATATCTCATGTCAACAGGGACATGCATATAATCATGAGGTTCAATACAAAAATGACATTTATTTGGTGAAAGTTTAGATTAAAAGTCAATATGAAAAATTAAATGATGTTGAGGGTTGAGATGGGTTTGGAGCCCAGCCAGGAATCACCTTCATTGGGTGGCAGACCATCACAGGGTACCACACACATTTACCACCATTTACACCTAGGGGAAAATTTAGCATGGCCAGTTAAGCTGGACTTAACCAGAGAAAACTGTAAAATGCAAACAGGAAACTCACACAGACTCAGAAAGAGCACACTGTGCTCCTCACAGACAGAGACTGGAGTGGGAATTGAACCCACAACCACCCTCTGGTCCCAGGAGCTCTGCAACACAAGAACCGTGCCGCCTGCCTGCTTTGAAAACACTGTGGCGTTTATTTTATTAATGATTCCCAGCGAATGTTGCAGAAGCAAATGACATCTGTCTGACAGAATGACTCATAAAACGGAATGCTAAACGTATCGCCTGAAGCACAGGGGGAAATAGTGTATAAAAACTGCATAAATATTAACAGCGGGATAAATTAGTGATGCACAATTAACGGCAGAGAGCTGGCTACGGGCCACACTTGAAGTTTCGCGGCCGAGCTTAATAGATTTGCATGGTGTCCGATAAGCCAGCTTGTACTTTTTATGAATCTCTTTTAGGCTCTTTACAGTCTCCCATAAAGGGCTGGTAAATCCGCCGGGCAGTAAACATTTGCTACGTGTCTCATTAGGTACCGTTTAGATAAAGTGTGGCCTCGGGGGTCTTGGCGAACAGGCTATAAATTCCTTGAAGGCCGCCGCGGCTGACAGCGGGATCAATAGCACTTTGATCAGCCTCAACAGATTTGCCATAACGACCTGAGATAAAACGGCGGCAGGCGGAGGGGACATAAACAGATATGGAGCGAATGGGGAGAAATATGAGGGCATGACAAAACCATCTTGCTGCTGTTCAGCAGGGCAGTAAACTCATTGTTGTGGCTAATGGTATATCTCTTTGGGTCATTATTGGTCACGGCTGCCTCGGAAGTGTGTGGACCAGAGTGCCTCTCGCTTCCTTAATGGCTTGTAAAGTGACGCAGGTTGGTCGTATTGATGGAGAAGGGCCAGAATATTTATATCATAATGTATAACAAGACAACGATATTAATATCAGTAATGGGAGTTGACCCTTTGCTGAAAGCAAATAAACCAATAAACGACCAATAAACGTCGCCTTGCTTTGCCTAACATTCAATTTAAAGCAATCCAGACTGTTTTCATACCTAGCTCCTCAATGGTGGAACAAACTACCTAAACTATCTACCTCTAAGAAACTCCTGAAGTCAGAGCTCCTAACACCTGTAACAAACTAACATAATTTTCCGGACTATAAGCGCATCGTATAATAAGGCGCACTATCAATGAACGTCTAGTTTCTGGTTTATTTTCATACATAATGTGCATTTTAAGTGAAGAAATAGTGAGTAACAAGGGTGTCACTATTTTTCCCTTCTAATTCAGCAGGTCTTGCCACTGGGAACAAGGGGGGGGGGGGGGGGGGACTTTTTCTTTTAAAGTCAAACAAGTGCTGAATGTTATTCTACACAGATTTCTCTCCTGAAAACTGTTTATTTGGGTGAGTAAAATACTTCCTTTTATTTACAGTTAGCTTAGATTTACAATCTTTTACTGCGGTTAGCAGTAAAGTGCTTAGCACTAGTAAATGCTGGCCGACAGTGCTACACTGAGCAACCCTAAGTGTTGGGTAAACCAGGACGCTATCAGCTAGTGGTTCATTCCACGTAGCTTGTTTTAACACGGTAAACATTCAGACTCTACTGGCCTCTGAACGGCGAAAGAGCTAGCGGTTAACGGCTAATGCTAATACTGCTCCAGCCTAGGTACTGGAGAAACTCCTTTATAAAGCTGTACTTCAGTGAAATGGCTTTACTGCTCCTTACAACCTGACTGGTAAAATTTATACATAAGGCACAGTGGATAATAAGGCACACTGTTGATTTTTGGGAAAGTTAAATGGTTTTAGGTGCGCCTTATAGTGTGAAAAATACAATACTTCTAACCTCATTCCCTCTGCTGCCCCCTTTTCCTTCTCTATCCCATAATTACCCTTTGGCCTCCAAAATTGTTTGGCATCTATGTCTAAGTCGCTTTGGTTTAAAGTGTCTGTTAAATGTAATAATGTGAAAAACTTCAGTTATAAGGGCTTGACTGATACACAGTATTATATGGTTAATATTGAGAAGCAGAGATTTTTTATTTGCCAAAGATTTTTATATTGGCCAATGAGTTTTGAACTCTCATCTCACAAGAATATGATATAAAAGGTGAATGCTAATGAATATTCAAAAGGTCTGCATTAAAAAATCTAAAAACTCCCTTTTGAGAAGTGAACAGTATTTACATTCAGAATATTAAAAGTAGTTTCAGCCCCAGTGCATCGTTAGCAGGAAAAACACATCCTTTGTGGGTAAGGCTTTCCACAAGTCAACAACACTTTAATACCAAATGGAACATGGTAGTGTTATTGAGTCCCATGACTTAATATCTCATGGCATATTTCATATTTCATGAAAGTTAAAAAGCTTAAAATCACTACACTGACCCATGTGTGGGGTTTCCTGCACTGAATGTGAATGTGACAAATAACACATCACAACAGTATACAGGTGTGGATGTTCCTAATGTCACTGTAGATGATAAATAAACTGGTCTCAGAGCTTTAAAAGGACATACTGTACCTCTTTTTACACAAATTTGAACAGAATAGGCCTAAGGGATATACAAAACATGTTTATTAAGGTCTTTGCACAAAATCACTGTTATATAAAAAGATTTAACCAGCTCTATTCTTGCCAGTTTGAGTCCCTTTCAGAATGAGCCATTTAAGGGCTTTGTCACTTTTAAGCAAATAAGCTGTTGCTGTTATATCGCAAGAGTTTGCTTGTGATAAATGGCAAAACATGAAAAAGATAATGCTTAATGGCAATAAAAGCACAAAACTCATTATTTTAAAGTATTAACATCTCCCTCATCTGCTGACTTGCCCCGAACCCACCCTGGCTTGTTACAGCTCCCTCCTTCAAACAAAGACTACTGGCTAATCCTGCTGTGTGTACTGTCTGAGGTTCTCAATCAGGAGACAGAAATGACAGATCTTCAACTGATTCATCTAGTGAGTGGGGCTCTGGTGGGGGTTGATGGGTGTTGGGTGATATACACGTTTGCTCATTGCGGCGTCTGCACTAGCAGCAAGTTAATTTGACCTCTGATCCAGCAGGTAGAAGGTAGAGCCTCAATGAACGATCCATTTCATCGCTGCCATGATGTCACTCTCCAAGGAGTGAAGTGAATTTGAGTCTTGCTGCTGTCAGCCCCATATTCACCAGCCTGACGGGAGCTGTCAGAGCCCATTGTCTGCATATGGTCTTCATTCTGAATTAACTAGCGTAATTAAACCTGATGGTGGCTGTCTGCCAGAAATCAATCAATCTCATTTGCATGAGCGTTTCTTTCTACAGATGGGCAGATGTGGACTGCAAACATCTTTCCATCATGTTTAGATACAAAATGGTACGTCAGCTATTCTCTTCGTCCCTCGACGCCAAACATAATAGACAGTCATAATAGCAGGATGTGAAAATACTACACATTACTGACAAATTCAATTTACATGCACAAGTGAGGACTTTCATCTACATACTGTATGCAAATTAGGTAGTTATCAATTAGGCAAGCATATCAGTACAAGTTTGTCTTTCTCTACCAGAGGTAGACATCCAGTGTAGAGTCTACATCTAATGTTTGGGTCAGAGGTTGTAATCCATGGTGGTAACCATCCAATGATGGTAATAAGATGACCTTCACCTATCACCTCAAAATGGTTATTTTTTAGCAGATTCAAAAACAGAAACAAGACAAAACACACAAAGGTCAAAAACGGAAAAATATGATTAGTATGCTTCACAAAAGTAGCATTATCCAATATCCAGCAAAGGGCAAGAGCAAACAAACAGGCCTTAAATACACACAGAGGACTTCAGGCACAGGTGAAGGGAATCACTAATTAGACACAGCTGCAGATGATCAGCATTCAGGTGACAGTGAGCTTGGGAACTGTGCATGGTTGATTAAACCACAGTTCACTAAAGGGTTTTTAGTGAACTGGGAAAATCTGTTTTTAGCTACAGTGCACCAGCGAGCTGGAATTTACTACAGAAACACTAAAACTCTAAAACTCAGCTCACTGGGATCACTGAATCATTTTTATTAATTCATTTATTTTTTATTTTGATTATGATTTTAGCTCATTATTATTCATTTTAGCATTTATCTTCACTCTTATTATGTTATAATTTACTTTTACTATAATTAAGTTGACTTTTTTTTTTACTAATTATTACTATTATATTTTTTTTTCTTTATTTTAAATTTTAAAAAATCTTTACTTTTATATATTATTTTGTATGGTGATTTTATTAATATTTCTCTCTCTCTCTCTAAATATATATATTTTATATATTAAATGTATTTATATAACGTGTATTTATTTCTTGTCTAATGTCTTCAATCCCTTTATCCCTTTTATACTGTAAATACTCAGCTGCTTTGTAAATGAGGTTAAAATAAACAAGTTTGACTGACTGATTGATTGATTAATTTCATATTGATTTAATTTCATAATGTTATATATGAAATAAAAGAGTGGATTTCAGCATGTTTCGTTTTGCATAACAACAAAAAATATGAATATTTTTAATTGACATTTATTAAGAGCATTTATTAAAAGTATTTATACAGCATCCCAACTTTTTATAATTGGGGTTGGGTTCTGAAGTATTGGCAACATGCTGACCCTTCAAAATATTATTTTAAAAATGGCAGAGCTATGAAATCTGGACCAAGACATCTGTCCAGTGAACATTTTACAATATCATTCTTAAAAATAACAAACAGCCCTAATTAAAAGACTTGACTGATCTAATTACAAATAAAAAGCTCTTCAGCCACAGCACTCCACACCGCTCTCAGGAGACCATGTTTTCATGGCCTAGAAAAACGTAACTCCAAAAGTAATTAGCATTGCCTGACATCAGACAAGCTGATAATTGGCTGATCTCAGCTGGCGGGTTTGTGTTTTGTCATGGCTGTCATCCACCTCTGTCTGCTAATCTTCTTAGTTTAAAGCACAGGTTTATTTAATGAAAGTGCTGTGGTGGAGTGGAGTCTCACAGAATAGCTGATAGGAATGGAAACACAGCACAAGCTTGAAAAGCTATAACTCCTTAAAATGCCTTGTCCTGTATACGAGCTGCAGGTGTAGGTGATAATAAAAAAGAAAATACTTTTTCTCCGCAGTAAAATAACTTATTTACATTCAGAAATTTTTGATTTGAGAGCTTTGAAATCTATTACAGGACATTTGGAGAAGCTGCCTGTCTTCTCTCTAATTCAGTTAATAATTGCAGATCAGTAACAAGAATCAACCCAAATTCTGCATGTTTGAAAATAGATGTAAAAACTAGACAAACATAACAAAACTAAAGGTTTGGAGAAACTAAACTGTTTGATTTGTATACAGGAAAATATTGATTTTAAAATGAAATTCAGGAAAGAGACAATTTTATTATTGTATTAATTATATTTTGACATTAGCAAATTTACTACAGATTTAATAATTTAATTATTTTTTTTCTATCACAATTACAGTTATGTTCCTTATCAAACATGAAATATTTTTATGTAATGCTTAAATAAAAGCCTCCCCAAGATATAGTGTTGTAATGTCAGGCAGAAAATAGACAAAAAGTCAAAAAGTTAATATTAGAATTTTAATATTTAGCTGATCGTAATATTCTAATATGACTGACTATTATCTTGTGGCCTTGCCTTATTGAAATTAACCATAGAGCCACCTAAGATCCATTTGGTATGTTTTATTCATTCATCAGATGAAGCTAGAATCGATTGCACTGATATATTGTTAAAAAATCAGTCAAAGGTTTGGACACATCTTCCATTCAGGGTTTTTTTATTATTTAAATAAAAAAATAAAAATTCCTGCTGTGTAGATTAATACTAAAGTCAATCAAACTATGAAGAAAAGCATATGGAATTAATTAGTAAACAAAACAAAAAAAGTGTTGAACAAACCAGAATATGTTTTCTATTGTAATTCTTCTTTAGTAACACAGCTTTGCACATCTTGGCTTTATGAGGTAGAGTCACCTGGAACAGAGCTTTCAGTTAACAGCTGTGCTGAACTCCTCAAGAGTTAATTACTTGAATTTCTTGCCTCTTAATGTGTTTGAGAGCATCAGTTGTAAAGTAGTGAAGAGGTAGAGTTGATATACAGTGAATAGCTCTATTTGAGTGACGTTTTAATCCATATTATGGCAAGAACTACTCAACTAAGTAAAAAATCAACTAAGAAAAAAACAATCCACAACATTTAATTTCAAGAACTTTGAAAGCATCCTGAATTGCAGTCAAAAAGACAATCAACAATGTATCGATGAAACTGGCTCTCATCAGGCCCTGGGGTAAGTTGTGCCACGCCTTGTTGCTAAGAAGCCACCAATTAATGGAGTCTGAAGGTAAGAACCACATGGGTAAAGTGGTTACACATTTTTTCCTAAAAAAAAAAAAAAAAAAAAAAAAAAAAATTTTTTACTCTTGAAAGTGAATTTAGTCTCTATCATAAGTTTCATCAGAATTGTGTTTAGACCAATATAGATAATTTTATTTTTTTTATACATTGTGGTATTGGTGACCTACAACATGAGATCATGAACCTAGCATAAAAGTGCCCCGTTTTAGCTGTGGAGGCCACTAAAATCAAAATGGTTGCTCTGGGGTAAGTTGAGACAAAGGGTTAGTTTTGGCAAAGGGTTAGTTGAGCCAATGGGGGTATGTTGAGCCATACAATTAATAAGTATATTTTGGCTGTAGCTTAAAGTATATTTCTTATTTACTAAATCAAATTTCTGCATTTTGTACGATTACAGAGTGGACACCATGCATCAAGAATTTAAGTACAAAACAAGCAGGGGAACCACTACTGATGTTCTTAAAAGAGCCACCAGTGAAATGAGAGAAGGAAAGTCTATTAGCGCAGCAGCAAAAGATGCCAATATCTATAAAAATTAAATACACAACATTCTGAAATATTTGCAGATATATTATATCACGACAAAACTACGATTGCCTTGATGTAGTGATCCTAAATAGGCACTACTTCCGGCGCCGACGCGAGTGGCTGCCTGTTCCAGTAGCTCCGTCTCTTTGTGTGTTTTTCTGAGTTTTTTTACGTTTATTTATCGTCTCTGTGCTACTACACACGTCTAGTGTGCATCTTATTTATATCCTAAGGATATTTTTGGTGTAAATATGCGGGGCAGCGAGGAATACCGTGTTTATTCCCGGGAAGAACTGCTAGCCCTCCGACCCGCGGGACGTGGGGGCATTGTCCACACAATACCGGATGATCTGAGAAGGAGGTACCGAGGTTGCAGGGCCGGCGCTATGCTAAAGGCTAAGCTAAAGGCTAAGAAGTCGGAGCAGCGCTGGAGGTACAAACCCTCAGTTCCGTCGGTGGTTATGGGGAATGTTAACTCACTGACCAACAAAACCGACGAGCTAGCCTGTCTGGTGAAGAATCAGAAGCTCTACAGGGAGTGTAGCATGCTGTGTTTCACCGAGACCTGGCTCACCCCCGACACGCCGGATGCTAACGTGCAGCTACCCGGCTTTTCTTCAGTGAGGGCGGATCGGGACCCGGTGCTTTGCGGGAAGCGGAAAGGTGGAGGAATCGCGCTGTTTATTAACAACAGATGGTGCAACCCTGGACATGTGTACGTGAAGGAGGTGATCTGCTGTCGGGATATTGAACTGTTAGCGGTGAGTCTCCGACCTTATTACATGCCGCGGGAGCTCTCTCACGCGATCCTCGTGTGTGTTTACATCCAGCCGAGAGCGGACGTGCAGGCGGCGTGTGACGTCATCCACTCCACCGTCGCAGCGCTGCAGACACAGCACCCTGACGCCTTCTATGTGATCACTGGTGACTTTAATCACGTAACGCTGGACTCTACCCTGCCTGCCTTTTTCCAGTTTGTGGACTGTCCCACCAGGAAAAACAGGACCATAGACTTGCTGTATGCTAATGTGAAGGATGCATACAGGGCTATTCCACTACCACCGCTGGGGAAATCAGATCACAATCTGGTGTTCCTGCAGCCTCAGTACAAACCACTGGTACTGAGGCAGCCCACTACCACACGCTCATTCAGAGTCTGGTCTCCTGAAGCAGAAGAAGCCCTAAGGGACTGCTATGACACCACTGACTGGAGCGTGCTGCTGCACCCACATGGTGAGGACATTGAGGGGGTGACTCACTGTGTTACGGACTACTTGAATTTCTGTATGGATGTTGCTGTTCCCACAAAGACTGTACGCTGCTTTCCAAACAACAAACCCTGGATTACCAGCTCCGTCAAGGACCTCCTCAACCAAAAGAAGAGGGCGTTCAAAGACGGAAACTTGGTAGAGCTGAAGCGCGTACAGGGGGAACTCAAGGTACGTCTTAAAGAGGCCAAGGAGTCTTACAGGAAGAAGGTGGAAAGAAAGCTGCAAGACAACAACATGAAGGAAGTCTGGGGTGCAATGAAAACCATCACTGGGTGCAAGAACAACAACGGCAACCCAGTAGATGGCGGTGTGGACAGAGCAAACCAGTTCAACAACTTTTACAACAGGTTTGACTGTCCTGCTCCTGCTGCCCCCTCCTCCTACCCTCCTGCAGCATCACCAACATCTTCTCCATCTCTACCATCATCACCACCATCTCTACCATCATCACCACCATCTCCATCACCTTCAACTCCAACATCTTCATCACCACCACCATTACCCTCACCTCCATCTTCATCAACATCATCACCGTCATCATCATCACCACCACCACCACCACCCTCACCTCCATCATCATCTTCATCACCATCAGCACAATCACCCTCACCTCCACCATCTTCATCAGCACCATCATCACCCTCACCTCCACCATCTTCATCATCACCACCATCAACACTATCAACTGGCAGACAAATCATCTCCTCCAGTCCACCAACCTTTACTGCTGACCAGGTCAGGAGACAGCTGAGGAGACTTCACCCCAGGAAGGCAGCTGGCCCGGACAGAGTGTGCCCCAGAATGCTCAAGGCATGTGCTGTTCAACTGGGTGAGCCCCTCCAACATGTTTTTAACCTGAGTCTGCGTATAGGGAGAGTTCCTGCCACGTGGAAGACAACCTGTCTCATTCCTGTTCCCAAGAAGGCACACCCGAAGGAGCTGAATGACTACAGGCCTGTTGCTTTGACATCTCATGTGATGAAGACCATGGAGCGACTGCTGCTGGACCAACTCAGACCTCAGGTCCACCATGCTGAGGACCCACTGCAGTTTGCGTACCGGGAAAAGGTGGGAGTGGAAGATGCCATCCTCTATCTCCTGCACAGAGCTCACTCTCATCTGGACAAGGGGGGAGGTGCTGTGAGGGTCATGTTCTTCGACTTCTCCAGTGCCTTCAACACCATCCAGCCCCTACTACTGAGAGACAAGCTGATGGAGATGGAGGTGGATATGCACCTGGTCACCTGGATCACTGACTACCTTACTGGGAGACCACAACATGTCAGGATCAGGGACTGCTCCTCTGATACAGTGATCAGCAGCACAGGAGCACCACAGGGGACTGTTCTCTCTCCAGTCCTGTTCACACTGTACACATCAGACTTCAAATACCACTCGGAGTCATGCCACATGCAGAAGTTCTCTGACGACACTGCAATTGTGGGGTGTGTGCGTAATGATGATGAGAGGGAGTACAGAAGCCTGGTTGAGGAATTTGTGATGTGGTGCAAGATGAACCATCTGCAGCTGAACATCTCCAAAACCAAGGAGATGTGCATAGACTTCAGGAGGTCCAGGCCCTCTGCTCAGCGGCCAATCTCCATTGAGGGGGTCGACGTGGAGGTGGTCAAATCCTACAAATACCTTGGTGTGCACCTGGACGACAGGCTGGACTGGTCAGTGAACACTGACTCCCTCTACAGGAAGGCTCAGAGCAGACTGTACTTCCTCAGAAGGCTCAGGGCTTTCAACATCTGCCAGAAACTCCTCCTGATGTTCTACCAGTCTGTGGTAGCCAGCGTCCTCTTTTACACTGTTGTGTGTTGGGGAGGCAGCATCAGCAAGAGGGATGCTGGACGACTGGACAGGCTGGTGAGGAAAGCTGGTTCTGTGCTGGGATTAGAGCTGGAGTCCTTAACACCACTGGCAGAGAGGAGAGCCCTCAGTAAGCTGCTGAACATCATGGACAATGTTCACCACCCCCTGCACAGCACCATCACCAGGCAGAGGAGCTCATTCAGCAGCAGACTGCTGTCCCAGTCCTGCTCCACAGACAGACTCCGAAAGTCTTTTGTTCCTCAGGCCATAAGACTGTTCAACTCCTCTCAGCACAGCAAACTAAAGACTCTGTGAAACTTTTTCATTCCGGCCACTCTGGCCACACCATGGACACACCCCCAGCTATGGACACACTCTCAGACTTGCTGATGCCTAGAACACTTTTTATAGTTCTACCATATTTTGCACTAGTAGTTCATTCACTAGTTAAGTCATCTACTGTTACGTATCTTTTGCACTGTTTACGTATCTTTTGCACTGCTTAATTTAATTTAAATTATTATATAACTGTGTATTTGCACTTTCTGTTTGGCTGACATCAGTTATCCTCACGTTATGCACATCAACTGGTGTTCACTGTCTATTGTGTTCAACTGCACTACCTCCATTCTCCATCTCCATTACACACACACACACACGAAGACTGTACATTTACACTGTATATTCTATTTCTTATTTGATTGTATTTATATGTATCTTTATATTTTATATTTTATCTTTTTTAACTTTGTGTATTGTGTAACCTGCTGCTGGATGCCAAGAATTTCCCCCCGGGGATCAATAAAGTATCTATCTATCTATCTATCTATCTATCTATCTAAATATGAAAAATGGCTCCTCTTAACCCAGTCTCCCCTATCTTAGAAACCCATCCTTATCAGTACGAAGGTATGAAAGTTAGTTAAAAGTTATTGGAACCACAAACATTTTGGCCTTAATTAAACTCTAATCTCTAATAAAACAAACCTTTGCCAAGTGTAGTGTTGCTCACCATGAATAAGAAACGTAAGAATGCGATAAAGTGCACCAGCAAGAGAAGAATGAAGGTGATGGAAAAATAGCCGTAATGGAAACCAAACCGTCATTGATCACACAGCCAGCCGTCTACCACACAGACCTCGATTCATCAGCCACGAGATTCTCTCCCGGAGGAGGAGAGCGACAGTGATGCGGTAACAGTAGAGGGAAGCTGTACAACAACCTCATTCATTATTAAACTGCTCCGAAATCCTCCATTAATGTCTTCGGTTTAGGATAATGAATTAATAATGTGGAGTCAAGCAGTTTTCCAGAGGAGCCGCAGACATCTAGCCCAGAACAAAGCAGAACCAAAATAAATATGCATGTCTGGCACAGCCACGAACGGCTAAGAGCTTCCCTATCAATTTTATATTGCAGCGGCTGCAACTAATTAACCTGGAATAAACCAGGGGTGTTATATAGAGTGCTGTGCCAAAATTATAGATATCTATTAAAATGAAAAACTCTTAAAAAAAAAAAACATTAGAATGAACCCAAATAAACATAAACTCAGTGGTCAGTGAGATTGTCCATCTGTAATTACTACTATATAACATTAGAATAAACCAAAATAAGCATAAAGTCAGTGGTCAGTGAGAGTGTCTACGTGTAATTAACTCTATATAACATTAGAACAAACCCAAATAAATATATACTCAGTGGTCAGTGAGAGTATCTACCTGTAATTAACTTTATATAACATTAGAACAAACCAAAATAAATATAAACTCAGTGGTCAGTGAGAGTATCTACCTGTAATTAACTTTATATAACATTAGAACGAACCCAAATAAACATAAACTCAGTGGTCAGTGAGAGTATCTACCTGTAATAAACTCTATATAACATTAGAATAAACTCAAATAAACATAAACTCAGTGGTCAGTGAGAGTATCTACCTGTAATAAACTCTATATAACATTAGAATAAACTCAAATAAACATAAACTCAGTGGTCAGTGAGAGTATACCTGTAATAAACTCTATATAACATTAAAACAAACCCAAATAAATATAAACTCAGTGGTCAGTGAGAGTATCTACCTGTAATAAACTTTATACAATATTAGAACAAACCCAAATAAATATAAACTCAGTGGTCATTGAGAGTATCTACATGTAATTAACTCTATATAACATTAGAATGATTACCATAAACAAGAGGTTTATAGTCAGTGAGTGTTTATCTGTAAAACCCTATGTAACATTGGAATAAACTTGAATAATCTTAAAGTGAGTGACCAGAGTGTGTCTACCTGTAATTAACTCTATACAACATTAGAATACTAAACCCTAATAAGAATAAAGTAAGTGCTCAGAGAAGGTACCTGTTATTAGCTCTATAAAACATTACAATAAACCCAAATAAACATGTAGTCAGAGGTCATACATTGTGTCTACCTGTAATTAATGCTATGTAACATTAGAATAAACCCAAATTAACCTAAAGTATGTAGTTAGTGAGTGTGTTTATCTGTAATTAACTATATATAACATTAGAATAAAACAGAATAACATAAAGTCAGTGGCTAGTGAATGAGTTTACATGTAAAAGTACATATAACACTAGTAAACCCCCAAATAAACATAAAGTCAGTGGTCAGTGAGAGTGTCTACCTGTAGTAAATAAAGTCAGTGGTCAAAATGTGCTTTCGGTTAGTAAAGTTACAGATATGTTATAAGAACATTGTTGGAAGTTGGAAGAACACAGAATTGGCTGCTAATCTTATCTGTGATCTCCAGATACTTGATTTACTTTATTGAGGGACTGATTAAATGGTCTGAGGTTTAGATTAGAAGTGGGAATACTGCCTTCCCTGAGCTAACAGTAGGATGAATGAGGTAGATTAAGGTAGATGAAGGCCGCTAGGGCAAGGGGGGGGGGGGGGGGGGGTACTGAGCAGTGTTAGTGGACCAGAGCTTCTCAGTGACCTCTGGTTGAGCATTACCTTTTTTTTTTTCTTCACAGACTTTCAGCATCGATATATACAGGGATTGGAGAATGAAACTGAAACACCTAATAATTTATTGTCTCGACAGAAAGTTCTGGTGGAAACAGGAGAGTTGAGGTGCACATTGAATTCTGCCGTGATTTGAGCAGCAGAGGTTTTATGTTTTTTTTGGATACAATCCAGGTTAGCACCCAAACATCCCTTTCAGACAGCTTCCTCTTACAGCGTCCACAGTTAATCCTGTTGGATGTGGTTGGTCCTTCTTGGTGGTATGCTGACATTACCCTGGATACTGCGGCTCTTGATACATCACAAAGACTTGCTGTCTTGGTCACAGATGCGCCAGCAAGACGTGAACCAACAATTTGTCCTCCTTTGAACTCTGGTATGTCGCCCATAATGTTGTGTGCATTGCAATTAATAAAGATTGGCCACCAGGTTGGTCCAATTTAGCCATGAAACCTCCCACACTAAAATGACAGGTGGTTCAGTTTCATTGTCCAACACATGTATATTTTTAGCAGTATCTTTTTGAAAAACAAATATATTTGTTGATAATTATTGCTTTATAAACACATTTTAACCAAGGTTATTGTGTATGAATGGTTAATTACAGTAATTTAAACAGTTTTGGAAGTATTTAAACTGTTTGCAGAACAGTTAATGACTAAAAAATAATAACAGCAATTTGACTGCAATGCTCACTTTCATCAAATGAAGTAATCTTAAGCAGGAATATCTCGTGGCGGGTGGGGTTAGTGGTGAAGGAGGGCCTGGTGTGTGCGGTACACTCTAAAAAACAGAGGTACGATATGAGTACTTTTTTGTACTCAAAGGTACACTCTTCATAATTGTACCCTCAAAGGTACAATATTGGTCTTTACAGGGTCAGATTTGTTCCCTCTGAAGTACAAAGTCATTTCTAACAGCAATAAGTACAGATTTGTACCATTTAACCAGTCAAAGGGTACATTCAGTATTCTGTATCACTGTACTAATGAACAGTATATATTTAAATTGCACATTTTTTATTTGAAAGCCAGACAATTTTGTATCATCAAGTTTTTGAGCCATTTTTAGTTGATGACAATGTTTATAATCTTTATAATCTATACTGGCACAAAAACCATGGGTACAAAAAAGTACTTTCACTGAAAGGTACTTTTTTGAACCTTAATATAAGGTACAGCCCCAGCGACAAGCTTTGTACTCTTTTAAGTACAAATCTGTACTTATATTTCTTAGAGTGTAGATTCCTCCTCCACAGCTGCCTAATACGATTACCGACGTGCGCTCGCATACTAATGCAAGATATATCCCATAATCACATATAAGATCTCCTTTACACATAATTGTTTTCACAATTAAGTTTTCGTTTATGCAGATCCGCATTATATTGGGCTAATGTTTGTTTACTGTAGAGGCTCTGCTGGAAGCTGATGAAGTGGATGAGGTCATATAAGTGTTTGTCTTTGGTGATGTTCAACTTTAATCACTATGTCTGTGCATACGCTTCTATTCCTGATTAGAAAGGCTGCTAGTGCAGTCTCAAGCTAAAGCAATTTAACCAGTAAATAAAACAATTTAACACTTGAGCAGTTGTTCCTCTCTACGTCTTCTGATATGTTATATAGCTATAGTGAGCTATTCATTAAAAAAGACAGATTCTGAATTCTGCTTCTCATGAGGTTGCCTTTAGTTTCTGAGACAAAACTCTAAACCCTAAAAAAGGGTAATAATGTGCTCATGCTGCCACTATGATTGGGGGATTGCTGGTTAAATCCCGGTCAAGTAATCCATAGAAAACAAGTTCAAATTCATAAAGTTTTAAGAGTTCAGAAATCAATATTTGGTGGAATAACCCTGTTTTTTTAATCACAGTTTTTGATGCATCTTGACATGTTCTCGTCCACCAGTCTTACACACTGCTTTTGGATAACTTTATGCCACACCTGGAGCAAAAATTCAAACAGTTCAGCTTGGTTTGATGGCTTGTGATCATCCATGTTTCTCTTGACTATATTCCAGAGGTTTTCAATTTGATAAAATCAAAGAAACTGGTTGGTGCACGTCTTGCTGACGCATCTGTGACCAAGAGAGCAAATCTTTGTGATGTATCAAGAGCCACGGTATCCAGGGTAATGTCAGCATACCACCAAGAAGGATGAACCACATCCAACAGGATTAACTGTGGACGCAAGAGGAAGCTGTCTGAAAGGGATGTTCGGGTGCTAACCAAAAAACATAAAACCACGGCTGCCCAAATCACGGCAGAATTCAATGTGCACCTCAACTCTCCTGTTTCCACCAGAACTGTCCATCAGGACAATAAATTATTGTGCTCTAAAACCAGGTGTTTCAGTTTCATTGTCCAACCCCTGTAAGTCCATAAAGCTCAAATCCTCAAGCTTAAACCTTTATACAGTCTTACCTACAAACCTTAACTAAGCCTTAGAGAGCTATGATGCTAAAGCTGTTTTATTCATGCCCTTCAGAAATGATCTTTGGCTTTCAGAGCTCCTGATGTTTTGCGTGAGCAGAAGTACTGGTCTCTCAGGGGCAGAAGAAGAAGCGATTGTAGGAGTGCTGAACAAAGCTAAGCAAAGCTTTTGTGGAGGAGGAAATTTATTCAAGTGCATCCAGGCAGCGCTACTTCCTCTTATCGGAGGAAGAGCTGAGGTCAGAGGTTGAAGCTGCTAAGCACAAAGTTCCAGATCTTTTGCATCAATGCAGCGGCTTTGTGTCTCCACTATTCAAACACAGATTATTAAGGTCTTGAGTGCTTTTCGTTTACCTGAGTTCTGCGTCAGCACTTCAGAAGCGTGCTTCAGGCCTTGAGCTTATTCTTCTAGTTCCTTTAAACATTGATTGAAGACCACATTGAAGATATACTATCTGTCCAAATGTTTTTGGACGCACCTTCTAATGAATGCCTTTATCTACTTTAAGGGCATTTTTACACCAGTAGTTCATTTCTTTGGTCGGAATCAGTTGATTTTTTTTACTTGGAGCGTTTCTCACTCTGTTTGGTTTGTTTTCACACAGGCATAAGCCTAAACTACTACAACTCAATACACATTAAGAAACCATTTGTGTCCTGTGATAGGACAGAGCTGTGTGGTGCATAAGCAAGACAGTAAATATAGCAAGATTCTGTGTGCATATATACACAGATATACAGAGAAAATGTTTGTTCATAGATGTGGTACTTAGCGTTATCTGGCTAATATAACAGATTAAACCACACCTTATCAGCAGTTTAGCTCATTTAAAAGTAATTTATTTTATAGCAGAACAGCTTCAACTCTGGGATGTTGGTGGGTTACCTTACATTAAATTCCACAACATTTCTCCTAGATTAAGATCAGGACTTTGACTTGTTCATGCCAAAACATTCACTTTATTCTTCTTAAAGCATTCTTTGGTAGAATGATTTATGTGCTTAAGGTTGTTGTCTTGCTGCATGACCCAGCTTCTCTTGGGATTCAGTTGATGAATATTTGTTCATAGCTGTGGTATTTAGCCTTATCTCCTAATATATGAGATTAAACCGCATCTTATTAGCAGTTTAGCTCATTTTAAAAGAGTATTTTTGATAGTTAGGTCTTATCGAGACTGGTTCGTTTGGGACTGGATTGTTTTGGTCCACACCTACGTGTGACGATTACTGCTTTCACACCTGTTTAATCGAACCTCATTAAGGGTACAGACGAACCAGAGTCCATTTTAACCAGATTAAACAGTGCTGGTGTGAAAATGTCCTTGGTTACATCCATTGCTGACACAGGTGTAAAATTGCAAACCCACACACAGCTTGTGTGGTCCTTGCAGAAAAAGGTATTGTAAATAAAACCTGACTTTCTGAAGCAAAAAAAAACATAAAACAGTAAAACCTTGTATTTAAAATACCAGCATTTTTTGTCTATAAATTAATAAACATGTTACTCTATGCAGTTTGCTCTCAATTTCACATAAAATGTGCCAGTTTACAATTTCTGCCTCTCTTTAATATTCGATTCAATAGGAGGAAACCAGCAAAACAACCTGCCATAAAATACCAATCTTGTGTTTCTATACTACTCATATTTCTCAACTATCCGAATAATCACCTGCCATTAAATTTGTTGTTTTAATGGACAATAAAAAAGTAAACAGTGATCCACAAAGTGAGGCGGGCTTACCTATAGGAGGAGGAGATCTATATCAGCACTGACCTTTCATGATCTACCCTAAGCAGTGGGCACAGCAGAATCTCATAAAACATTATTTACTTAGCGCACTCCTCTGTCCAGACTTACGACCGGTCTTTTCCTTGTCATATCTTTAATTAAAAAATGTCACACAAAGGGCTCATGGGACAAATACCAATATTGTTGGACCCAGCAGATTCAGGTTTAATAAGACGTAATATAAGACGTCTTATTAAGACGTATGATGTAAAAAGTCTGATCCAAATCTGCTGAAAGCTATAGAAGAAATCATTTCCTCTATACTGTCTTTTAATAAGCTGTAAACTACTCTAATTTGAGGATAACTAATTCAGAACATAATCAATACCTGCATTGGCTATGTTCACACTGCAGATAAACTGGATTTGTTTCTCAAATCAGATCTGTTCAGATGACTGTCGGCACTGTTATTTGCACTGTTGCACTGTTATCAGCAAATCATATTTAAAGCTTCTCAGGGAGTGGTGGGACGATGATAGATAGATAGATAGATAGATAGATAGATAGATAGATAGATAGATAGATAGATAGAGGGGTTGGACAATGAAACTGAAACACCTGGTTTTAGACCACAATAATTTATTGTGGTGACGGACAGTTCTGGTGGAAACAGGAGAGTTGAGGTGCACATTGAATTCTGTCGTGATTTGTTCAGTCGTGGTTTATGTTTTTTGAATACAATCCGGGTTAGCACCCGAACATCCCTTTCAGACAGCTTCCTCTTACAGCGTCCACAGTTAATCCTGTTGGATGTGGTTGGTCCTTCTTGGTGGTATGCTGACATTACCCTGGATACCGTGGCTATTGCTTCATCACAAAGACTTGCTGTCTTGGTCACAGATGCACCAGCAAGACTGACACCAACAATTTGAACTCTGGTATGTCACCCATAATGTTGTGTGCATTGCAATATTTTGAGCAAAACTGTGCTCTTACTCTGCTAACTGAACCTTCAAACTCTCCTCTTACTGGTGCAATGTGCAATTAATGAAGATTGGCCACCAGGCTGCTCCAATTTATCCATGAAACCTCCCACACTAAAATGACAGGTGTTTCAGTTTCATTGTCCAACACCTGTAGGTAGATAGATTGGAATTGATTTCTTGTGGTTTCCGGCTGTCCAGACTATTAAAAATCAATCTGCATTCAATCCAGATACATGATTCATATTTGGGCTGGCAGTCTGAACATAGCAATTGATGCTCATAACTTACAGGAAACAACTGCTGCTAAAAATAGTCTGATAGGTATTATGGAGCCAATGCCTCAACAGCTCAGAGATGGTTTGGTGGGACCTACTAAATATTGGGCAGATGGTTTTGTTATGATTGATTGGTGTGTGTCATTTTGACCCTTGCTCAACTGCAATCTGTATCAGTTTGTTTCAGGTTAATTTTCTGGTTGTTAGTTTCACATAATCATGACCTCAAAAAACCCACCAAAGCATGCAAAGCTCCTAAAAACAATTCAGGCATCGTTCTAGAAGCCCCCTGTGTGTGGTGAGAAGTAATATAGCACAGTTCTCAGCCCTTATTCAAGCTGGCAGCCCACTAAATAGCTTCAGACTCTTTTACTGACAGATCCCAAATGCCAGGATCCTGCCTGACTGAATCTCCCGAAGAGCAAGGCACAGGCCTGAGCTCCAGCAGAGCCAGAGTAACAGTCTGTTACACCCTGAACTCAATTATTCATCTGAGAAAGCTGCATGGAGGGGGTTTAGAAGCTCGCTCCAAAAGAAAATCACATTCAGCAACTCTGTAAACGATAACCTTTCCCACAGTGTCCCACAGAGTCTAATGTGACTGAGCTCAGAGACTGCAAGTTAAAAACGTAGGCATATTTCACATATCTAGATTGTATCCAGGTTGATTTTTGATGGTCTGGACAGCTGGAAACCACAAGAACCTCAAATCAGATCTAAACCACGAGAAATGCGAGAATTAAATTGCGTATTAACTCACATGTAATACCACACATCAACTCAAGCAAACATAACCAATGAAGGGAGGAGAGAGATTTTCTAAATGGAAATACTACTGGCACTGTTTTGAGTTTGAGTTTGTTTTAAGCAACATAACAAGGGTGTATAATTTGACCTGGCAGACCAGCTTGTCAACCACCTTGACCGTCAAAGACTAGCTAACACCATCCAAAACAAACAATCAGTAAGAGAGGCGCTGGGATCCTATCTGAGTTTCTATGTTTTCTCTGTGTGGGTTTCCTCTGGAGACTCTGGTTTCCTCCCACAGTTCAAAAACATGGAGATCAGGTATATTAGATACCCTAAAAATTGCCCTGGTGTGTGATTGTGTGTGTGTGACTGTCTGCCTAGATAGGGATTGGCACTGCAGCATGTTTATTTTTGTGTGTAAGGAGTGGGGGTGTACATGTGCTGAGTGCGCACAACATGCATGATGCTCCAGCATGGCTAAGATAAGCTTGAGCGGCTGACTGTTGTCAGGGTTTTAATAAGTCCCTGTATTTTCCACCACCAAGATAGAAACACGCCAGAAATTTAGGGTTTACAAGCCAAACAGCGCAGCTACAAACAGACCA
This sequence comes from Astyanax mexicanus, assembly GCF_023375975.1. Lineage (NCBI taxonomy): Eukaryota > Metazoa > Chordata > Actinopteri > Characiformes > Acestrorhamphidae > Astyanax > Astyanax mexicanus. The sequence continues at coordinate 11,627,894 of NC_064418.1, read as the reverse complement.
GCAACAGAACTATTTTAACACGAGTGTATAACCAAACAGATCGTATTTTCTCCTCATCTGTAATTCTTTAAATCTTTCAGTAAACAGCAATAATAAAACTGTGGTATATATTTACAATAATACACTTAAGCCTTGTGCTATGACGTGTAATATTGGCACTGATGTGCAGTGCCAATATTACACGTCATAGCACAAGGCTTAAGTGTATTATTGTAAATATATACCACAGTTTTAACACTGCCTTTCATGAATTATTGCTTAAATATTACTGTATCATCATAATAATAATAAAACAAAATGTTCAGCATGTTCTGTACAGACCCCTGAACCCAAAACTTTTCAGATACTACAGGAATTTCACTGACTTTTTCACGCACCTCCCCACAAGGCTTTGCGAACAGCCCTGAGAGTGAGTGCACTCAAATCAAGGGGAACACAGTCTTCAGATAAAACCGGATGAGAGGATCTGCTGACACATAATTTCACAAAAAAAAAAGATGAATGAAGTACATTTCAAGGCTGTCCTGAAAAAAAGGAAGGTTGAGGAGAACATAAAGAACCTGAGGCATGAAATTCCCCCAGTACAGACACAGCCGTGACTCTGATAGGTAGAGTTTTCAGCTCTGACGCAGCACTGCTGAACCAGCAGCTGGAACATGAGAGCGATTTACCCAATTATTGAAGGTTCCTGTGCTGAGAGAGAGCGAGCTGTCTGACTCCATACAGACACTGTTTGTGGCCTTCGCAACACTGTCGCACTGGGTGATGGAACACAGCCCATTTGCTTGCAGATGTGTTACACATGGGCAGATAGCTGATGGCTTTCTGAAAAAAAAGAACCCCCAAAAAAAACAAACAACATTAGTCACTGCTGGTCAAAAACAATGATAAAGACTTAATTACTGTATTTAAAATGCAAATAATGGTGTTTTTTCATACCTAAAAGCTTAGATCAGAAGAATAGAATCTTCACCAAGTCTTTTGTGTTTTTTACATTCTATAAGTTTAGCTAATTTGTTTTATTTGGGTTTTGCACAGCAGTTTTTTTTTATTGAGCAGACTAAAGAGCTTCCTACATACGACTATATCCTGTCATTATCTTCAATGAGGGCTTTATATCTCTATACCTCACATTCCAGCTCTATCCAGGTTCTATTTTCTTATGTATTGTATAAAGCCTGATAATAGCCTGCCTTAGCTTCCTGTAATTGCTCCGAAAGTGTAAACCATCTAAGAAGGTGTTTTCACACTGCAAACAAACCAGACTATGGTTCAAATGATCATACCAAATTTGGCACCAAAAGACCAACATTTGATCTGACCAAAAAAAAGTGGTCTCAATCCAGATCTACTGAATCATCTACTGTCTGTCTGTAGTGTGAAAAGACCAATGGTGTCAAAAATACACTGCCTGACAAAAAAAAAGGTCACACACTCTATTATTTCATTGGACCACCTTAAGCTTTAATTGCGGCACACATTAATTGTGGCATTGTTTCGATAAGTTTCTGCAATGTCACAAGATTTATTTCAATCCAATGTTGCATTAATTGCATTGATGATGATAGAGTCTGACCGCTGCGCAAAGTCTTCTCCAGCACATCCCAAAGATTCTCAATGAGATTAAGGTCTGGACTCTGTGGTGAACAATCCATGTGTGAAAATGATGATCTCATGCTCCCTGAACCACTCTTTCACAATTCCAGCCCCATGAATCCTGGTATTGTAATTTTGGAATATGGCCGTGTCATCAGGAAAGACAAAATCCATTAATGGAATAACCTGGTCTATATTCAGTATATTCAGGTAGTCAGCTGACCTCATTCTTTCAGCACATACTGTTGCTGAACCCAAACCTGCAGCATCAACCCCACATCATTTACTTAGTTAAATCCAGGTGGCGACTTCTTTTGACCAGCCAGTGTATTTCCATTCATTACTCAGGTAAAAGTATAGATAATAGAGTTTAAAATACTTCTGTAGGAGTTAAAGTATCAACACAGGCTTTTTACTCTTTAGGTAAAAGTGTAGAAGTACTGGTTTCACTGGTTTATACTTAAAATATAAAAGTAAAAGTAATGTAATAAAAAAACAGAGGTTTTTATTTAGGGTGTGAAGTGAAACCAGTACTGGCACTGAGAATGAGAGAACTGAGGTAACAATACTAAATTTAGCAGCATTTAAGGTGGAATCATATATTAGCAGAATTTAAATTAGAATGGTAAATTAGCAGCATTTAAGGTGGAATGCTAAATTTGAACAATCTAACATATCTTCATATGAGTGTTTACTAAAAGGAATTTATGTATGAGGGAGTGCATTTATGTAAATTGCAGCTTCATACATGTAGTGCAGTATGAAGTCACGTGACAATTCACGCCCTAGTAATACTGGGAATATGGACATTCTTGATACAGTACATAATGCTGCACATCAGAAACCTCAAGAGAGAGAGAAAAAACATATATATATATATATATATATATATATATATATATATATATATATGTGTGTGTGTGTGTGTGTAGCAAAAATGTAGGATATAGGCTCTTTAAATAGAAATGCAGCTTGAAGCACTGTGCTACAGTTCACACTCTAACAAACAAATTACTGGAAAACATAGATGTGGAGCATCTGGAGACCCTGAGTAAATCTCAGTTATAAGGTGAAGCACAAATGGCTACAGCAGATGGCAGGTGGACAGAATCCATCCTGTTCTTCAAGAGTGGACCTTTATCTTTATTTGAGTGGTAAATGGACTCGGTCAGGCACCTGGGGGGACAGCCAGCTGGACATGATGAAGCTTGTTCACAACAAGAAAGCTGGTCTTACAAGAACCTGCAATAAGAAGGAATAATAACAGACAGAGATGCTCAGACACGGAAAAAAATATATAGAGCAGAAAAAGCAGTTGTCTAATACAGTACACAGATGAAATAAAGGTTGAAGACATTTTAGGGCAATTCTACTGGTCCATTGATCATGACATCATGAAAGAACATAAGGAACAACAACCATGTTATAAACTGTAAAAATACAAAAATGGATATATATTAGAGATGCAGATTTCATTTTCCAGCAGGATTTGGCACACTGCCCACACTGCTAAAAGTACCAGTTGGTCTTATATAATATTATAATTTTCTGAGACACTATTTTTGGGGGGTTTTATCAGCTGTAAGCCCTAATCATCAAAAATAAAAGTAATAAATGCTTTGAATAGATCACTCTGTGTGTAATACAGAAGTTGGACAATGAAACTGAAACACCTGGTTTTAGACCACAATAATTTATTGTCTCGACAGACAGTTCTGGTGGAAACAGGAGAGTTGAAGTGCACATTGAATTCTGCCGTGATTTGAGCAGCCGTGGTTTTATGTTTTTTGGATACAATCCGGGTTAGCACCTGAACATCCCATTCAGACAGCTTCCTCGTACAGCGTCCACAGTTAATCCTGTTGGATGTGGTCCGTCCTTCTTGGTGGTATGCTGACATTACCCTGGATACCGTGGCTCTTGATACATCACAAAGACTTGCTGCCTTGGTCGCAGATGTGCAAGCAAGACGTGCACCAACAATTTGTCCTCTTTTGAACTCTTTTGGTATGTCACCCATAATGTTGTGTGCATTACAATATTTGGAGCAAAACTGTGCTCTTACCCTGCCAATTAAACCTTCTCACTCTGCTCTTACTGGTGCAATGTGCAATTAATTTAAAGTAACTTTTCAATTATATTCTGTTTTTTTTAGATGCACTAGTATATTAAAGTCTATACACAGATCATATTAACTATTAATTAAAATAACCAGTAATATAATATGAAACAATACATGAAACCTAGTTAACATTACAGATAGACATCTTTAAGGACATCAAAAGAGCAGCCCAGCTTCTAGCAGCTAGTGTATAGAACATTAGCTTAACTAAAACTTAACTAAACATTTCTTTACAGTATATTGCCCACCGTAGGTAATACAGGTAGGGTAATACAGGTTAGCATGTTTTATATTCCCTGTTTTCCAAATTTTAGCCTTGGAGCTGTAGAACTAAATAAAACTGATTAACTTGTGCACAAGATTTATCTTGTTTGTATGTTGTTCAATAGTGCATTGGGTTTGAAATGGCTACTGCGATTGCACAGATCTCCACACTGAGTGGAGCTTGCCCCTGACTCTGCCTCTGACTTCATCTATAAACAGACAAATGGCTGCTATGGCTGCCCAGTGATGCTACAATATGGTACTGTTTAGGGCCATGGTATAATAAACTGTAAACTACATGTGAAAAAAGCACACAATGCTACGTGAGTAATCATAACGAAATCATATACAGACATATTTCAGCAATCCTGATGTGAACAAGGCATTATATCACCTGAGCTCATCTGATTGCAGTTCTAATTTGAAAACCACTCTTTTGAATACTGTCGACACGGAGTTTGGTCTGCTGTGTTTCCTAATCTCTTTGCAAATCAGCTGCATGGAAGAGAGAGAGTACGACTTGCCTTTCCCCTTGTTTAAAGGCTGATTTGCAACTTTCCATCCGTGCTACATCTTGTTTTCCGCTCATATCAGTGAAGTACAAGGAGGGCTGCTCCTAATGACTGCGCTGATATTGATGTTTCTATCGATTGCTGCAATAAAAACATCATTAATTCTGTCGTTTTTGTAGAGAAGGCACAAATACTTTAAAATATAATTTATCTTCAACATCAAGGAATGATTTCACAGAGTCACAGATTAGGCCAAGGCCTACAAAAAAAAAAAAAACAGATGATGAATTACCTTTGGCAATGTAGTTTAGCTCAGGATTAGACTAAATCCATATCCAGGAAATAGGGCCAAAATCTGAACATCTAGGCTATTAATCATATATACAATATGTACGAGAACAATGTTTCTAGCCTGATTATATTTTCACCAGTGTAATGAATACTCTTTCTTGGCATCATACTCTTTCTAGGATAATAGCTATTGTTCTGTCATTACTAGATCATTTTTATTGATTTGACACCAAACAGCTGGAGATATATTTCTGTTTTGGAAATACTTTGAATGTTTTATATCTGAAACAACCACAGATCTTATTCAATTACCATTATGTTATTCTTTGGAATGAATAGGGAAACTGTTCCTCTGTCTCTGTTCTGAATTAGTGTCTTGTAAAACTGTATAAAGCCTTAGAATAAACCTAAAGTCAGGGATCAGTTAGAGTGCTTACCTGCAATTAACTCTATATAACATTAGAATAAACTCAAATAAACATAAAGTCAATAGACAGTGAGTGTGTATATCTGTAAAACTCTGTATAACATTAGAATAACCCCATATTAACAGAAAGTCAGTGGTCGGTGAAAGTGTTTATCTGTAACTACCTCTATATAACATTAGAATAGACCCAAATAAACATAATGTTAGTGGTCACTAAGTGTGCATATCTGTAAAAGTCTACTTAACATTAGAATAAAACCAAAGAAACATAAAGTCAGTGGTCTGTGAGAGTGTCTACCTGTAATAAACACTATGTTACATAAGAATAAATACAAATAAACATTAAGTTAGTGGTCTGTGAGAGTGTATATCTGTAAATATATATATATAACATTAGAAAAACCCAAATAAACATAAGTCAGTGATGAGTGAGAGTATCTACCCGTAATTAACTCTATATAACATTAGAATAAATAAGCAGTAAATTAACCTGGACCAATTTAAATCATGAATCTTTTAAAAAAGAAAACACTTGAATAAGTTTAATAGGTTTGGCCCCAAATTACTGTGCTAATCAAATCTTCATACAGAGCTTAGTGATGTTTTTTTTTAGCAATGTAAATATGAACTTATGAAATTATATCAACACTCAATATAGTATCTAATAGTTCCTAATAAATAGTACAATGCTTTTTTTCTGTCTAACTGACAGCATATGATGCGAGTAAGAAGATAAAGCCAGTTTAATCCTTTATTAAACGTTTCATTGTTAAAAAGGAGAAAATGTGATCAATGGTTAGGAATTAGTGTGGAATTAATTAGTTGATGTTTCAAGTTGATTGAGCCTCTGTGTTCAGCAGAACATAAATTTGGGTGCTCACCTTCTCTTTGAATTCCAGACACTGTATGGATTTGTTCAGTTCCACCAGCACCACACCTGATTTACTATAAATTAAGGTCTGATTAGATCAGGGTTAGTATACTGAGGTCAATTTATCAAAATAGAGTTTTCTTCAACTGTCCAAATTCAGGTTGCCAGATTCTGTCACGTCTGGTGCTGTTAGCTCCTCTGTCCCTTCCACACCCAGCTCTAATGGAGGTTCTCAGGTCAACAACTACATTACCCAGAATGCACCACCCGCTGATATCACGCACTCACCTGATCACGTGACACCTCACCTGCTTCCTCCAGGAAGTCCCGAATACTGATTACTGGCACTATATAAGAGCACTCCACACAAACACCCACGCCGCGTATTGTAGGTTCTCCTCATTACAAAGCGTTACTTTATCTCTTGTCTCAGTTTATCTTGTGTATGACCTTGCCTTTGTTTTTCTCGACGCTTATTATTGCCTTTGCCTCTGATATTGGATTGCTTGTTTATTACCTGGACTGTGTTTTCACTACTGCCTCTTGGATTACCTCTGACATTGGATCTCTCGTGTATGAACTCTGGACTGTCTCTCGTTTATGGTATGGTTTTGTCTACATTGCTCTGGTTTCTGGTTATTACCCATTTTCTGTATCAACCACGTCTTACATCTGTTTATTTTTATAATAAACGAATTGTTTTATCAGTATCTGCACGTGTCTGCAATTCTGTGCTCACCATGACAGATTCACTGACTGATCTCCTACACTGTGAGCCCAGATAAGTTGAATTTACTTTAAAAATTTTAGGAAAACGGTTGCCTTAAAAAAGTTAATTAATTGGTAATGAAAACTTAAGTTAGCATAACTTAGAATATCAAGTTATTACAACTAAAGAAGTTGATTGAACTTTTTTATTTTTGTTATACTGTAAGACCGGATAAGTTGAGTTTTACTTTTTTAAGGTAGCCGGTTTGCTAATTTGCTAATTTTTTTACATAATGGGGAATGAAAACTTGAGTTAGCATACATTAAAACATCAAGTTATTAAAACTAAAGGGGAAGTTGATTTATTTCTAAGGTAGCCCAGGGGGCAGTGGCGTGCACAGACATTTTGGGGGGCAAGTGCTCAGGGGGGAAAAAGGGCACTTTTTAGCGCACGTGGTGCTGTATGAGACATTTTACTGCACAACAAAATGATTTCACGTCGGGCTTAGAGGTCAAAAGGTAGGATTTTACTTGATGTGTATGTTACCTGGCTGGTGGGACACGGGGGAGAAGAAGCCTATCTGTTGCCGTGCGTGCTGTGCTGAAGACTCGCTGAACTGAACTGCTGCTGCGGCTTGTGCGTGTCCGCGCGGGGTCACGTGACAGAGGAAGAGAGAGCTCGGGTGTGTGAGCTGATTTCAGGGCATTCTGTTTTCACTCGTTTTTAATCGCTCAGGTTTTTAAAAGATCATTTCAAACCGGCCTCAGTAAAATCTTAATAATAATAATAATAATAATAATAATAAAAAAAAAAAAACGAAGTTTCAAAAGGGCACTACGGTTGATAAAGGGCAGAGTTGGTGATGCTTTAGCACCACCTGATGTCTATGTGTGCATGCCTCTGCCAGGGGGAATCACTACACACTGAGGTTGAGTGCCAGAAACTGTCGAACACACCCAGTATGCAAATAGATTGTGACAGTAGCCAATGGAAAAGAAGCTGTTAATGGCAACAGACTAAAAACTCAGTTATTTTAAGTTGGTTCAACTCAAAGATCTCTGTTTGAATGTATAATATGTGCCCACAAATGTTTAGTTAACTCAAAATAGTTCAATATCCAATTTAATGTAAAACAGACCTAAATCATTTGAGTTGAAACTACTTCTGGGAATGAATGGTGCATAGCCCAGCATAAGACCTTATAATAACTGACTGCTGAAAATAAGACAGCATGTTGTTTTTTAGTCGTGACGCTCTATTACCCCTGGTTTGACTAATGCCGAATGAGGAGCGCTAGTTTTTGGTTCATCTCCAGAGCCAGTGAGTCAGTGCTTTCAGCCACAGCAGCACACTGAAGCATCCAGCATGAGATAGACATTTAAATTGGCTACGCATATCTTCATAGTGCCAGACCTGACAGGGAACAAACCGTGTTGAGTCATCAGTCTCATCACATAAGACATATTAGAGCAATATCTCAGCACCATCTCTTATTGTAGGATGATACACTTATACATGAGCTTAGCTTAATCTGAAAAAGGTGCAGATTTCTCCAACTGACCACAGGGAGAAATAAATGAAGCCTTGGAGGAGATTATTTGTCATGGCAGTGTCTCTATAACAGTGGAAAACTTATTTGATTTATGGTTTATACCTGAAAAGATTGGTTTCTAAGACCAGATACAGTATCTAATTTATTGAACCATCCAAAAATAGTTTCTTTGGGTCAGCCTCGATTTTTTTTGTGTCTGAAGTTTCCAAGTTAACAGAAAACATGAGTACAAGTACGTTTAGCAACGTTTTGAACAGGTTCCACAGAAGTTATCCTGTAACATTATATAAATAATGTTCCAGTAATTTTCTAAAAATGTGAGACATAACAATGGTGTTGCATCACAACATTATTAGAAAGTTTCTCACATAACTTTCCCAGCTAGATGAATACTAACTAAAAAAAAAGATGGTTAAAAGTGACATTCCCAAAGCTAAAAAATGAAAACAATGACACAAGTAACAGCTGTAATAGAACATTTAAAAAAAAACTACTCTGTGAAGCATTTAGGTTACTTTTATCTGGGATGCTGGTAATGATGGTTTCTGAGGCTAGTAACTCTAATGAACCTATCCTGTGCAACAGAGGAAACTTTTGGTTTTCCTTTCCGTGAGAGCAGCTGAGAAGATCGTTGGCACCTCTCTCCCCTTCCTTCAGGACTTGTACAGCTCCCGCCTCACACGGAAAGCCCAGCTTCACAGCTTCTTCAGCCTGCTGCCATCAGGGAGGAGACTGCGGAGTCTCGGGGATAAGACTAGCAGACTGCGACACAGCCCCATCCATCAGGCTGTTAGGATGCTGAACTCTCTTCCTGCTCTACCCCCCATCTCAAAACCCAAAAATTGTATTATATCTATTATATGTACTTGCTGTAAAATTTGGGAAGGAGAGTAACATAATTTCAATTCTCTGTATGTCCTGTACATATGCAGTATTGACAAAAAAACTACTTGACTTGACTTGACTGAGGCAGTCCTGATGAGAGCCAGTTTCATCATAATGTTTTGATAAAATATGCAACTTTCAAAGTTCTTGAATTTTAAAGATTTATTTTTCTCTACTTAGTTGAGTAGTTGTTGCCATAATATGGATTAAAACATTACTCAAACATGGTTATTCACTGTATACCTCTAACTCTACCTCTTCACTACTTTACAACTGATGCTCTCAAACACATTAACCATTGCATATAGAGATCAGCACATGCTTATCTCAAACCTTAACTCATTTTCAGATTTCAGATTTAAGGAAATGGGCATGAACACAAACAATGCTAGATTAAATAGCTTAGTAAAGGAAAGTTGTCCAAACAGTTACTGCCATCTAAATGAAACAAATGTCTGTCTATCTGACAAGAACTAAACCTTTTGTTCTTATTACAGGTACTGGACCAGTTGTTCTAATGACAGAAACTAATTCTGTGGTAACTGGATTTGCAGTCTATCTGTCTGACATAAACTGCACTTTTGGTTCCTGGACTTAAGGACCATCTATCTCACAAATCTGGCCTTGTCGGACCGATGGATACTGCACTTAAAGTTCACTTAAGTCCAGCACAATAACTGGACTTAAATGATTCACAAGTAACTCCTACAAAAATATATGGCATTCAAGGAAATGAATTGTATTGAATTGGATTTTGCATCCTTCTGAAAGAACAATATCATTGGAAGTTTACTAAAAGTATAATATCATTGTCGTTAATGTTCATTTCTTATTTGAGGAGTGACAGCTCTAAATTTCCTAGAGCTGAATTTACTGAAAGAACCAGCTGGGATGTTCCTTCCCATGAAATCCCGAATCTGACTCCCAGATGTAGCTTGGAAATGAGGCAACTGTTAAGGCTGCTAAAACATCTGGCACAACAGTTTGGGTCTGCTCTCTACAGGAATGAATAGAAAAACAATGTGCATTTACCCAAAATAGCTTTAAGAGCAACAGTGAATGATACTGTTGAATGGTCTGATTTGTGATTCAGTGTAGGCATACCAATTAAGAATTTGTATAGACAGCACCAGTCAAAAGTTTGGAAAAACCTTCAAATTCAGAGTTTTTTTTTTTTTTTTAATGAATATTTTATATTGATACTAAAATCGTCCAAACTATGAAGATATTATGAGCTGTGGAATTATTTAGTAAACCAAAAAGTGTTAAATAAACAAGAATATGTTTTAAAATTTTAGATTCTTCAAAGAAACAACTAAATTACTTGAATTACTTGAATTTCTTGCCCTCTTATTGCGTCTGAGAGCATTAATTGTAAAGTTGTGAAGAGGTAGAGTTGGTATACAGTGAATAGACCTATTTGAGTAATATTCTAATCCATATTATGTCAAGAATTATTGAAAAGAAGTAATGAAAAAAAAATACTTTAAAAAATGAATACGAAATAAGAAATATTTCAAGAACTTTGAAAATATCATCAAAGTGCAGTTGCAAAGACCATCAAAAAGGTTATGATGAAACTAGCTCTCATCAGGAACGCTGCAGAAAAAGAAAGATCAAGCATTACCTCTGTTGCACATGATAAGCTCTGAATTAGTATTGCCAGCCTCAGAAACCGCAAGTTAACAGCACCCCAAATAAGAGCCATAGTTTTAAGTTACTAGATGATTCCTTATGTGTTCCTACATGGTCTGGATGACTTCAGTATTCATTTACAATGTAGGACAATACAAACATAAAAAAAGGACATTGAATCGGAAGGTGTGTCCAAACTTCTGACTGGTACCTGAAAAAAAATGTAACCAACCCACAGCATAGGGTTGCTTGACTAGATACCAATTACTGGCCATGCTGTTCTAAGGTTATTAGGAAGCTACTGTACGTAGAGTTTACTCTTCTGTTTCATGGCGTTATTGAAGTTTCCATTGTATTAGCAAAATGAGACACAGCTCTAATTAATCTTTTCTTCTTTATAAGTTCAGTGGGAGAAAGGAAGGGGAAAAGCCCAGATCACAGCAGAATAAAGCATACGTCGTGCATCATGCCCTGAGAAAGCGCTGACTGTACAACAGCTAACAACAGCGATTATTCACACAAAAACTGACATTGAAAACAGTGCGACCAGTCAGGACACCATGCTACACTGCAGCAGACCAGGAGCTTTATAACTCCCTGCATTCAACCAAATTCTTCATTTTCACACCTGAGAGTCTGGAACAGAGTTTGCACCAAGGTTCATGCTTTTGTTACATTGTATACTGCCTGCCACAGTCTCTAGTTCTCACGGTAAAAAAAAACTATTTTCCAAAATACACCTGCGCTCTACCATCTGGACATGCTGGATCATGTGACGCTTTGGCGTTCCGGCTCACCTGACTGTTCAGATTGTCATTTCCTGTCTCCCTGTGTATAAATACCCCCTGTTTCTGTTCCCCGTTGCTAAGTATTTACCCTACAATACCAGTTCTTCTACTCCATGTTTTCTTTGTTATTTTGCTATTTTGTTACTGACCTTGTTTTGTTATTTAGGCTACCAGTTCTCTCTGGTTTGTTGTATCCTGCTGCTCTATTTGAATTCTTACCATTCCTGTCCCATGTAAATCTCACAAATGTAACCATTTTTTAATAAATTTTATGATAAGTACCTGTGCATCTCTACGTCTAGTCTGGCCCTCGTGAAAATACGGCATAACTGATCCAGTTAGTTTTGGTTTCACACTGCAGTTTAGTGAGCAGACTAAAGAGCTTTACTACATCGTTGCATCATAATCAGCTACCTGGGCGGAGTCTGTTTATGCTTAATATTAATTGGTTTGTAGAATGTTATGAGAATGTTATGAGTTCAGAGAGTTGCTTTGCTTTCAGGTGTTACGACGAGTTCTAGCTCTCTGTCAGAATCTGAATCCCCTTCGCGTACAGCAGAATGAGAGTGATATTTTTCCTCCGATTCCTTTTATTTCTGTTTATAAAGGAGGGTTACTACTGTTAGAGTGAATAAATGAATTCCCAGTCAAAGCGTTTGTGTTCATACTGCTGCATGAAGCATATGCACACCAAGGGGAGTCGGATTTTGACACAACCACAATTCTTTTTTCCTCTAGTTTGTTTAAAGAAAGACTAAACCATCAAAAAACATCTAGGAACTTATTTGACCATGATTAGACCATGGTTCAGCAGATCTGGCCTAAGAACACCTCTTTTGGTCAGACCAAACAATGGTCTACTGCAGGGTTTGCCAATTAAGTTTGGCCGCAGGCCACATATTTTCCAAGTCATTACATGGCGGACCACAGAAAATGGAAAATGAAGTGTAATGGGATGGAGTGCAACAGACTAGTAGCTCTCCAGCCCAGAGGGTTGTTGAATCCAATTGCAGAACAGTTGATCTCAAAGCAGGTAAACCCAAGAAAAAAAAAAAAATAAAATAAATATATAAACACAGCGCTCCTCACACGGGATCGAACCCGTGTTGCCAGAGTTGAGGTCCAACACACTACGACTGCCACGGCTAGTGAATTGGGACACGGCCATGAAAAAAACAACCTAATAGGGAGATAGGGAGCCCAAGAACGGGCAGAAAAACGTGAATCTCGTTGAGTGCAACAGAGAGACATTGGAGGAATCTAAACTAAAGCCCAGAGAACATTTTAATTATTTTTTTTTTTCATTATTGTTCATTATAGTTCAAACCACCTCACGAGCCAGATATATTTCATGCCTGCGGGCCACACCTGAGCGGCCTATTGCCGACCACTGGTTAGTTGGTATGGACTGTGGTTCATGGCCGCTTTTACACCTGCTACTTTGGTTTGGACCCAAACATGGTAGGTGTGAAAGAGTAATTGTAAGCTTTTTTTTTTGCACAGCTAATATCTAATATAAATGTGAACCCCTCAGACCAGGCAAATGCTCCAGAGATATACCTTTATTATGCGAACAAAATAAGCACTATACACTTTGTAATTTCCACAACAGAGAAAATAATTGACCAGTCTGAATTATGCATGTTTTGTGTGCAGCATCAGGGCAGTGCTGAGAATAGCTCTCCTGTGATTGGCTAAATTGTTTTGTCGATGTTTGTTATTTTGTATTTTCAGTGGATGTTTCTCAGCCCTGCAGGCGAAGCTCTCATATCATTAATCTAGTTCCTCAGTTGCATCGTTTTTATGTTTTTTTTTTTTGTAGTTATTCCGCTGTTTTGTAGCACCCCGTAGTGCTATGAGACTAAAGCATCATTTCCTTTATAACTCTGGAGTTATTTGGTTGTGCTCTGCCTCTCTCTGGATTTACACAACAAACAAAATGTGTTAAACCTAGAAAATCCCACCAGGGAGATCTCAGTGGAAGACTCCAGAAAGCATGGATTATGTTGATCACCTGATGGCTTACTTTCATTATAAAACACTTGAGTTCTTGTAGTGACTCTATACAGTTCTATATCAATAATACTACTGCTGCTACTGCACCTGTCACTACAGATACTGAACATCTACTACAACTATTACTATTGCTGCTTTATCTGTTTCTGCTGCTACTGCTACTACTACTGCTATGTTTACTACCATTACAGCATTTGCAGTTCCTACAGAAGTCCTAAATAAGAAAGTCATCACTGGTGTACTAAGTAACAGGTGTCAAACAGGAAGATCAAGAAAAAATACAGCAGTTGGTGACACAAAAATTAAAGATATACCCTAAAATAACTGTTAATGACATCAGTAACAACCTCCGGAGGTCAGGAGTGAATATATCACAATCTACTCTTTTCAGAAGACTTCATAAACAAAAGTACAGAGGCTTTACCAGAAGATGAAAACCACAAGAATTAACAAGAAGTGCAAAAACAAGCCAATGGACTGATTATGGATTATGGATTATGGACCAAAGATGAACCTTCACCAATGCGATATAAAAAGCTTAGCTTAGCTGACTAAGTTAAATAAAGGTAAGCTAAGTAAACAAAACTATATTAAAAAAAGACTATTTAAAGTCAAACGAGTGCTGGATGTTAATCTACACAGATTTTTCTCCTGAAAACTGTTTATTTATGTCAGTAAAGCGCTTCCATTTATTTACAGTAAGCTTAGATTCCCGAACTTCTTCAGCACTAAGCCTGGAGCATTAGCGGCTAACCACTAGCAGTTAGTGGTGAATGATGGCTAAGAGCACTACACATGTAGCTGGTTTTAACACGGTAGACACACAGACTACAGTTTGATATAGTCACCTCTGAACAACAAAAGAGCTTGTGTGGTTACTGGCTAATGCTAATGATGCTCCAGCAGTGCTAGCCAGGTTTAGACTTGCTAGCAGGCTACAGGCTTGTTACTACCATTATCTACCATTATGTACTTTTAGACACTATTTAAAAAAAAAACAATGACATGAGACTTTTGGAGACTTGCCTAAATTTCCTTTGGGATAAATAAAGTATCTATCTATCTATCTATCTATCTATCTATCTATCTATCTATCTATCTATCTATCTATCTATCTATCTATCTATCTATCTATCTATCTATCTAAAATTATATTGCTGCTACTTTTGCTACTGGCGGCATGGGGGGTTAGTGGTTAGCACGATCGCCTCCCAGCAATAGGGTCTTGGGTTCAAGCCCCTATCTGGGTGAAGTTTCCATGTTCTTCCCGTGTCTGCGTGGGTTTCCTCCGGGAACTCTAAATTCCCCCAAAAAATTAAAATTGAAAATTCTAATTTAATCTAGTAATTACCCAGAAATATTTAATACTCTAAATTGATCTGGTGTGTATGTGTAAAGTGTGTGGAATGTAATGTACACACAAATTTGTTTGTGTGTAAATGTATGTATGACTGTATGCCCAGATATGGATTAGCCTAGGTAGTGCTGGATGTAGTTCTTCAGGTGGACGGTCGTTTCCGGTTGAGAGTACGCTGTGCGCTATTGGCTGGCGCTTCTCACCGGTGTGTGGATGAGTGCTGAGTATGAATGGTTGTACGTAAAAATGTGTAAATTGTAAAGTGTCCTTGGGTTTCTAGAAAGGCGCATTCATTCATTCAACTAACTGCTACTACTACTACTACTGCTGCTGCTGCTGTTATAGTAATAGTAAAATAAAACTGTAATAGTGAATGCACATGGTAATGCATCATAATGTGCTAATGAAGTTATTTGAATCCAAGCCTGGATCATTCATTATGTTAATCCAATGTATTGCATGGGCCACACAGATCTGACAATCTGGTCATTAGTCCAGCAATTATTTTCTTAATTGTGAGTTCAAACAAAAGTTGTCCAGTCCCGCTCGCTCCATCTTACAGCATCGCAGGGGATGTAATTACCTCCATCTGTTAAAATAACCAGAGAGGAGACACACAATTACAGCGCTGTGGAAAAAACAGCTCCTTCGGGCCCCTGGAAGCCATCACGCTTTGTGGGAAGTGCAGCCGTCCAAATGATTCAATATCAACTTGGTTTTGGTCCAGACCGAAAACAAACAGCTGACTTAGCGGGGAGGCTCCAAATCTGCACAGTGCAGGTCCAGGAGGGGATGGGCAGAGACGCCAAACAAAGTCTGAAACAATGATGAGCTCTTCTATATTTTATACCTCTGTAATTGCCAGCTGCCCTCTGAGGGGAAAAAATCTTCCGAGGGCAGGATTCATCAAAAGTTCAGTTCTGCAGGCTGTGGTAGAACAGGTCCAGACTAATAGCCCTCTGTATCTGTGGGGGTCCGGGGGTCTGCGGCTCCGATATCCAAGTCAAAGTCAAGGTCAACTTTATTATCATTCCTTCTCACCACAGACCTTTTTCAGTGATTAATGTAAAACAGGCTAGTTCTACCAGAACGTGGTGCTACAGTGAGTGTATTTACTCTACATGCACGATTATAATCAGATTATCATAATAGTCAAGTAGTGATGTGAACAGCATATTCCGAT
Source organism: Astyanax mexicanus (assembly GCF_023375975.1). NCBI lineage: Eukaryota > Metazoa > Chordata > Actinopteri > Characiformes > Acestrorhamphidae > Astyanax > Astyanax mexicanus. The sequence goes on along the minus strand of NC_064418.1, from coordinate 11,611,686 downwards.
TTCTTAGATTGAAATAAAGAACAAAAATCTAATAAACTAATAAACTCTATTTACTTTGCCAGCCTTAAGCTTTTATACCTGTATTTTTCCAGTAAAGTTTATACGGGTTCTGTTTACACTGGTACTGTCATCTTGCCCTTATTAATCCACTATCATACCTAACTGGTAAACTCTCACTCATATCGCACTATTGTTTCGTGTCTCTTGTCCCATATATGTCTATATATATGTGACCTCGATGTACTCGATGTATTGTTTATTTAGTGTCTCTCATTCTTTTATATTCACAATTTTATTTTCTGTACTTGCTGTAACTTTGGGAAGGAGAGTAATGTAATTTCAATCCTCTGTGTGTCCTGTACATATGCAGAATTACAATAAAATTACTTGACTTAACCTGAAAAATCAGGCACTCAGGTCATGCAGCAATGTGGGCACAACAGATTATGTTGGTGATTTCTATATCTACTGTAACTGTAGATTAACCCTTATTTATAAACAGAAATAGAAGCTATCTGGGGAATCAGTTATGCTCATTCTGCTGTGTGATGCACATGAACTTGAAAGGAGTCAAATTCTGGAAGACAAAGAGAATTTTTTGGAAAACCACCTCGCCAATCTGACTACATGCTACCATCCCAACACATGTTTGTGTACAAAGCAATTAACGTCAAGTACATAAAGATGCAGATGCACCTAGGTGATGATGACTGGATGTAGTGGAATTCTTTGGTTCTTTGGTCCAGACTATGTGCCACCCTTCTTATTAACGATGCTTCCCAGTACATACAAAATGTTGACTGACCTGTCACTGGATGCATCTGGATGCATCATGTGTTATACGAATTAATTTGCCCAACAATTTTATTTAGTATATCAAGTTCCAAGTAAATAAATTGTTGATTAAATTGTTGATTTCTTTTTAATTCAATTTTAATTAAACATTTTTATAAATATTAATGAAAAATAAGACCAACAATAACATTGTTGACTTGAAATACAACATGTGTTTCCCTTGTAATATGCAATATTCTTAAGCAATGAAGAAATCAGAACCAATGCCTCTTCCTAACCTTATACACTGTAAGGAAGGATAAATTGACATCTACCCTCACTTGTACTGTAGATGTCCAAGCCTACGTCTGAAGAGACACTGTAGATCAAATTTAATAGTAAGATAATTTGTTGTGACCCATAGGGACTGTAGCAAGGTATGAGAAAAGATATGAGAAAAGATTTTTTTTATATTCGCATGCTCAGAACCTAAATGTTTATTATTGTCTGCCTTTTTTTTAAATAACGGAAAGCAGAAGGGCCATAAATCTGAATCTGATGTGTTTCTGCTCATATGTGCTGTAGATGTTGCATTGTGATTTAGAGCGTGCCTACAGGGCCACAGCCGCACACCGTCTGGAGTTTTCATTTGATTATCACATTCAATCAAATGAATCAGAGCAGCAGCCGCCAGAGGAACGCCTCGGTTATTGCACCACTACACCTTTTATTTACTTTATTTGTGAGAGAAAAAAAAAGAAACAGTTTCTGGCTTGCAAAATGTAAACAGTCTAAGCTCACTGATACAGCTGCTGCTACTACTATCACTACTACTATTACTGCTCCTACTACCACTTCTATTACTAATGCTAATAACAATACTCATATCGGTAGTGTTACTATTGCTATTATTGCAACTACTGCTGCTACTACTTCTATTACCACTACTACCGTATTGCCTTACCTGCTACAGCTGCAGTATATTTAAATACAACCATTACTGCTGCTTTTACTGCGCTACTGCTACCACTACTACTAATACTACTACCACTACCACCACTGCTCCATGAGTGCTAAAATTAGTACTACTGCTACTAAAGCTACTACCACTACCTAAGGTGCAGTTACTTCTACTATATTTTTGACTTTGTCTGCACAACTTGATTTAATGTATCAATATGAATCCATTTCTGCTTTTCATTCCTGCAACACATTCCAAAAATGCAGGCCTCTTATGATTGGAAAGGACTCAGACATGCACAGGTGCAATCAACAGACTATATTATAAAAAGGGATAATATAAAGAGTAGTCAGAGCAAGCAGGGTCAACACCCAATAACAGAAGTAGCAGGGGTTACACATACCAAAATTGAGAAACAGTCCAAAGGTTAAAACATGGCAAGGCAATATCAGAGGAAAGATGAGAATCAGGGTCAGAAAATACAAAACAAAGTTAGTAACGAGAGAGAAAACACAGGCAAGGGTAACACTTTGCGAAGTGGGTAAACATTAGGCAATGCTCGGCATGGTACGTGCGTAGTGGAGGTATACAGTATGTATACTGAGGTGAACAGGTGAAATCAATACTCTGGTGATTGACTTCCGGGCAGTGCCATGTGCAGTATCATGATGTTGCGTGAGGGGGTGATGTCTTTGTGAGGTGCCTTCTTGGTATCATACTTATTCTGATACCATGTCTTTGTAATATGTGCAGTGTTTGATTTTGCGTCGCCTGAAAAAAATGCTTGGATGTCTCTGGAAATTACATAGTCTAAACAGATAATCCCAGAAAAGTTGAATTTAATTCTAAAAAGGTTTAAGTAAATGGTTGCCTTAAAAAAGTTAAGTAATGGGCAATGGAAACTTAAGTTATAATAACTTAAAACATCAAGTTATTACAATTAAAAGGAAAGTTGATTTAACTTTTGAAATGTTTGTTATACCAATTAATTTGCAGAAGGATTTTTTTAATATATCAAGTTCCAAGTAAATAAATTGTTGATTAATCTTACTTTTCTTTTTAATAAAATTTTAATTTAATATTTTTATAAATATTAATGAAAAATCAGACCAACATTAACACTGTTGACTTGAAATACAACATGCATGTCTCTTGTAATATGCAATATTCTTAAGCAATGAAGAAATCAGAACCAATGCCTCTTCCTAACCTTATACACTGTAAGAAAGGATAAATTGAATTTACTTAAATTATTTGATGAAACTGGTTGCCTTACATTTTTAAGTAATATTTACTGAATAATTTACAGTTTATTAGACTAAAAACGTTTAGTTTTCATGCTTAGGTTGTAAGTTAATTTCAATGCTTTTTATTTTTTGTTATATCAGTTGCTTTGCATAATAATTTATTCTTCTCTGTTATTTAAATTAGGTAAAATACAGATTGGAAATATTCATAGAAAATTAGGCTTGTTCTTACAGCCTAGAACATAAAAACCAGGCAGTTAATCATAATACAAGGTATGATCTAGAAAGTTTACCTAAGGTAGCCCTGGAGGAATCACTACACACTGATGGGGCACACCCAATATGCAAATATAGGGCCAATTGGGGTGAGCCATTTACAAATGATATGTAAATTAATGCAATTCATCAACTGCACTTAAATCTCATTCTAATTTCACAGGAGAGTTTCATAAATCAGAGCATCAGACTGTATATCTTTCCAGTTTAAACTGGTATTATGTGATGATTCAACTTTTACATGATTTAGGACCAGTGTTAGAACCCCTAATCATGTTTAGGTGTTGGTAAGAATAAATAAATAAATGAATAAATACCTGTGTGCTTTAATTTTGCACAACATTAAGTATAATCTTTCAAGTCTAGGGAAAGATATATACAGTTGCATAAGATTTATTCTTCATGCCCCCAGAAAACAACTCGATTATTCACATAAAGCTCAGCACTGCAACTGGATCAGTGCCAGATGATGGACAAAAAAAGGCAACAAAAACAGCCCATGATTAGAGGAAAGCACTACAGCCTCTTTCCAAGTGCAACTCGAGACCCTTTTCATCAGCATGCCGTGCTCAGCTGAAGGCCCCGCTGTGTGGATGGTGTAATCCACAGTGAGATTAAGGCTGAATTGTTGTTGAGCTTCTTTTCCTGATGAATCCACTTAAAGAGAAGGACTGTTCAAAAGCAGCTTGTATCAATGAAATCCCTCGCTTCTATAAAATTGCAGTTATCAAGTGGTAAGTAAACATCATTACACACCTCCCCCAAGTCCATATATGGCAAAATATATCGCAGCCTTGAATACATTATTTCTGTGTCACAGTAAAGCAGTTTGTTTACTTATACAGTAACTGTCTGTGAATCATACTGCAGTTTACTATTATTACTACTACTCTACTACGGTTACTACGGTACTATAACATCTCATACTGGTGCTGTTAATATATATATATTTATATTTTTTTAATACTGCTACTATTACTATTCTTACTGCTGCTGCTACTTCCACTGACATTTTTGCTTTTGCTATTAATAGTAATACTGCTCCTGCTACTACCACTACAAGTATTAATGCTGCTACTATTACTGCTACTACTACTACTGCTGCTACTATTACTACTGACAATATTGCTTTTGCTACTATTAATACTACTGCTACTACTACTGTGTTTGCTTCTGCTTCTTCTACTGGTTCTATTACTACTACTGATCTTACTGCTGCTGCTGCTACTACTCCTACTACTATTACTACTACTACAACTATTAACTCTAGAACACTAAAGTCGGGTGATTTTCACTCACACAATTGTTTTATGTGATTTTCATTGTGTTGCTGCTGTCTGAGTTGCATGGGACTTTGGGGAGCTTCAAGGTGCTTATCAATGTCATTATTGTTATGCTTGATTCTCTCCTCCCATCTATGTTCAAGAGGCATGCGTTCAAGAGGCATTTTTTCATCTGGCGTTAGTGATAGAGAGTATCATATTTTATGGGTGTAATTTATCTGATGTTAGTGGTGTGTGTTTAAATCAGACGCTCACATGTTCCAGGAATCGGTGGACCAAAGACCAAGTTCCCAGGATTAAGTTAAGGATTACCCGATTTTTTCAATAATTGTTCCGTTTTTTTTAATAGGGTCATCCATGGTATCTTTTTTATTTTAAGTTAAAGAAGAGTTTCAAAACCTGTCGTACAATGTATACCCAATGTTAGTGATGGTGTTACTAATTTAACGCTAGTGTCCTAGAGTTAATGCTTCTACTACCACTGATACTTTTACTACTACTACTTCTAATATTATGGCTACTAGTACTAGAACTTATAATACTGCTACTACTTCTGCTACTACGACTACTAATATTACTACTACTACTACTACTACAAACAATTCATACTGCTGCAACTACTATTGACACTTTTACTTCTACTACTACTACTGCTGCTACTAGTTCTACAACTATTAATGCTGCTGCTACTACTACTACATCTATTAAAGCTGCTATGTCTACTACTACTACTATTATTGGTACTTTTGCTACTACTACTATTACTACTAACAATATATATATTATTTCTACTACTACTACTTCTAGTACAACTACTAGTACTAGTACTAGAACTATTAATGCTTATTCTACTACTGCTACTACTAGTACTACTGCTTCTATTAGTACTACTGTCACTATGGGTACTACTGCTACTATTACTACTGCTTCTATTAGTACTACTGTCACTATGGGTACTACTGCTACTATTTCTACTGCTATTCTACGTCTGCAGCTACTACTACCGCTGTTGCTACTTTAATTTGCACCCATTGCTGTTACAGATTTGCAAATGCACATAGAGCTTGTTAAGTTTTTGCCGTATTGCCAATAGCTTTGAGCTGTGGAGCAATGGAACTATGTTCTCTGAAATAATGGTGTTGGGGAGTTGGAGATGAGTTATAAGAAGTGTTTTAATCTAACTTGCTACCCGAATGAGGCAATGAGAACAGTTCATTTTGCACATGCCAGTTTTAACGATACTGCAAATAAACTAGTATAAAAAAAGTGATGGGTTAATAATGCAAAAACCCTAACATTTAAATATTGTTTAGAACCATTCTCAGTAACAGATCCACTGTGAGAGGTTTTTTTTTTTCAAATTTTTTACACCCCGTATATGTCATCCCTGGAGGTAGCATCTGGTTATCATGCAGTTTGCTGGTTAATCTTAACTGCTTCAGAAGGCACCGCTGCCAGTCCAGAGTGTGAAATCTCCCAAGTGAGGGAAAAAAAGGTTTGCTTAAATAAAAATGCTTAAGAAATGGCAAATGTTGGGTGGGAGAGTGAGATTAGAGCTATTGTGGCAGTCTCACAGCCAATGAGTGAAGGTTGGCAGCCCTGTTTTAAGTAGTTCAGAGGCTTTAGCACGCCAAAATATGTATTATGTTGATTTCCCTGACAGGGATTTAGCCTAGTTGTAGAGTAAATTTCTATTTTAATAGAAAATCTCTATTTAAAGTGCTGTGTAGCCCAAGACTAGGCCTAATCCCTGTCTGGGAAACTGTTTCATTGAGATTAAAGCACTTTTATTCAACACAGAAAGGGAGGTAAAGCTGCAACTGTTGTGTACATGTGAAATTACAGGGTTTATCTTTTTCCAGATACTATTAAAGAATGGTTGTTGTTCATGGGTTGCCAGCACTGCCCGGACTCAAACTGATACATTAGTCACACAAAGCCTGTGTGGACAGAAGTGTACATTTGACTCATTCATGTTTAATATTTGTTCTTTCTTTCTCTGACGTCAAGAAGTTAAGAAGGGCCTTCACATCAGCACAGATCAAACATAACATAATAACCACCTCCTTGTTTCTACACCTATTATCTATATTTTTTCCAGTCCCACTGAAACATATAAGAGCATATAAGAGCACTTTGTAGTTCTATAATTACAGACTGTAGTCCTGTTTCTGTTTCTCTTGATACTTTATTATCCTCCTTTCAACCTAGAAAAGTCATTTCTAAGGCTTTGGGACTTCAGCAGATGACTGAATTACTTTTCAGCTATCATTCACAAATGGAGATAACATGAAGCGCTGGTGAACCTTCCCAGGAGTGACCAGCCTACTGAAATTACTCCAAAAGGGCATGGACAACTCATCCAGGAGATCACAAAAGCTAGATCTAATCTATACCTAAAAAACTGCAGGCCTCACTTTCCTCAGGTAAGGTCAGTGTTAATGCTTAAATAATAAGAAATAGACTGGGCGAAAAGGGTATCCATGGGAAAGTACCAAGTAAAAAAGCACTGCTGACAAAAAATGACAACTAAGCCCGTTTCACATTTAAACTCTTTTAATTTGGGATCATTTCAACATATACATCTTTTTGTCGTACAGAAAGGTGGGTTTGTCCAACATTTCTTCTTAATTCTAAATAAAAATATTGCAATTTAGAGCATTTATTTGCAGAAAATGAGAAATGGCTGAAATAACAAAAAAGATTCAGAGCTTTCAGACCTCAAATAATGCAAAGAAAACAAGTTCATATTCATGAAGTTTTAAATTAATATTTTGTGGAATAACCCTGTTTATTAATAAATTCTTTTCATGCTTCTTGGCATGTTCTCCTCCACCAGTCTTACACACTGCTTTTGGATAACTTTATGCCACTCCTCGTGCAAGAATTCAACAGTTCAGCTTGGTTTGATGGCTTGTGATCATCCATCTTCTTCAACTTTTTTTTTCCAGAGTTGTATATCACTATCGTGTCCCGCCCTTCACTCTCTCTGATTGGTTTAGACCATGATATGGGCCTATGGTATGTGTCTTGTCGAACCACAGGGATACTTTTAGAGTCGCAGAAAACCGGTTTGACCTCAGATTTTTTATTTTTTGTCGCACCATTGAGAAATTAGGTCACACGTGCAAACAAACTGGTCGCACTGTAGAGCCCTGCTCTTACTGTAAAGCCTTCCTAGAATAGTTGAGACAAAAGAGGACAAACTGACTATTATTACCCCTCATTTCAGAATAAACTCTGGAAGAGCAGGTGTCCACACACTTTTAGATGTATATAATTAATAATATACTCGGGGTTCAGTTGTAAGCTGGGCGCACTGGCGAGAGTGTTAGTCTGTTTGCAAGCCTCAGTGATTTGGCATGCAGAACATGACAGCTGCTGAAGGAAGCTTTGAGCTTGGACTTTGCCCAGCCGTGTCTGCTGATATTTGATGCCGTATCGCTCCCTCTCCTCCCTCCTGCTTCTGAAATTAGAAAGGATTTAAGGCCTGACTCATCTGGTCTGATCTTTAGAATTGGGCTGTTTTTCAGGTCCTGAGTGACCGGCTGTCTGGGTAAACTGTGGTGATAAAACTGTCGAGGAAAAAGATATTTGTGCAGCAGTGTGTGATGTGTTGTGGTTGCTGTGGTTCTCAAAGGAGAATCTACGGTGGCCCAGAAAGGCACATCACAACAACATTTACAAAGCAAACAAAAAGATGACCACTCAACTACATTAAGAAAACGCAGCAAACAAAAAGATGACAACACAACTAAATAAAAAAAATGCAGCAAACAAAAAGATGACAACACAACTACATGAAGAAAACGAGCAAACAAACAGATGACAACGCAACTAAATTAAGAAAATAGCACCCTCTAGTGGTTGGGAGCAAATGTATTTGATTTTCCTTAATGCAGCGTTTCTGAAATGCTGCATTAAGGAAAATCAAATACATTTGCTCCCAACCACTAGAGGGTGCTATTAAGCGCTTGACATTGTACCACAAGCCTGTGCCAGAAGCTTACTTTGCTGTACTGTCTGAGCGTAGACAGGTGAGCGTAAGACAGAGGTTTGTTCACAGGTGTAATTCTAGCCAACGGTAAGTAAGCATTCGTTGTGGGCTGTGGAGGTTTTTCATGTCTAAACTCATAACAATTAAACAGCGCCCTCTAGTGGCCGGCAGGATTTCCAGTGTGGCAAATGTATTTGCTTTCCCTTAATGCAGCATTTCTGAAATGTTGCGTTTTCTTAATGTAGTTGCGTTGTCATCTTTTTGTCTCCTTTCTGGGCCACCGTAGGAATCCATGTTTTTACACCTTTTTTCTTTTTTTTCGTCAGCTACACTGATCAAATAGTCCTTTTGTATCTGACTTGGTGGTGGTGTATGAGGTGAGGTATGTTGTGCTGGTATGAGTAGATGTAGATGAGTAGATGTAGATGAGTAGATTAGAAACAGCAGTGCTGCTGGAGTTTTTAAACACTGTCCTACACTCAATTAGACACTCCTACATCAAGCTGCTCCACCTTGTAGATGTAAAGTAAAGTCAGAGACAGAAGGTCTGAATCTGTTGCTGTTTGTGTTGGTCATCCTGGAGTCCTTCATTAGTGCCCTCAGGACGCTGCCCAGTTACAAACATTACCATCCACTATGCTGTCCAACAACAGCAATTTGAACTTTCCACAGGTGTTCAATTGCATTTAGATTCAGAATTTGATTTACTTCAGAACTTTGCACCACTTTGTTTCTATTCATCTCTGCATAACTTTTGACGTATGTCTGGGGTCATTGTCCTGCTGGAAGACCCATGATCTAGGATGCAAACCCAGGTTTCTAACACCCAAAATCCTTTTAAATTGGTCAGATTTTTAAGATGTCTTGCACACATTGATTGAGGGATGTTACATTTCTGTCTGGAAATGTCTCAATCAAATCGCACCCACTATTAGGCGTCCTTACAACTCACAACTTATATAAATGAGAGCGTTCCCACAACTTTCCCTGAGGTAACACTTCATGATTAATTATCATGTTTTGATTGGGGATCATTCATTTTAGATATCATACCCTAAATCTAAATCTTCACAGCTTTCAGCTTTATTTAACTTGTGTTTCAAACATTTAAGCCTTTAAAAGCTTTAAAAAAGCAGAGTCTTTAGCACATCAATGCCATAAAGAGTGTAATTACAATCAGAAGTGCATGTATGGCCTCATCAGAAAGGTTTCAGGACTATTCAGAGGTTGACAGTGAAACACTCCCACACAGCCTTTTCCTTTTCACACCTCCAGACTGCTGCCTGGTTTGGCAAAGCAGCATAGCAGCATCTATCAAAGCATTCAAGCAGTTCACTTATTATGCAGTAGTGGTTGAGCTTGTTTTTTTGCTTGTTTTAATTAAACTTGTTTGTTTTCTAGAATTTTAGCATTCGTTTCAGGATCCTTGTAGCATTTATATGATCATCCCCAATGATGGTTCTATACTTCTCTTTCTTTCAAGCGTTATTTAAAATCATGCAAGGCAACCCAGCTTTCTGACACTGGGCCCTACATTGTGACCCAAAATCCTTTGGTTATCTTCAGATTCTGGCAGTAAAACAACCCCAAAACATCTGTGAGCCTCCACCATATTTCACTGTAGGTCTTCTGTAGGTTTCCTTTGTAGGCTTCATTCCATTTCTGGCAACTAGAAGAGGGATATTCTCTATTAAAAAGCTCTGTCATGGTCTCATCTGTCCACAAGAGATTTCCCCAGAAGGATTTTGGCTTTGCTTGTTTTTAAATAAACCTTAAAAAAAATCCCCAATGAAGGTTCTATACTTCTCTTTCTTTCAAGGGCTATTTAAAATCATGCAACACAACCTAAAATCAAATCCAGTAAATGATACATGATGAAATATGTTCATCTGCAGCATTCATTCAGCCTGAGGCTTGATCTGTGATGCCACAGCTATAGTCACACCATCACGCCGCCGTCCGCTGTCAGCGGTCTCGCTCTCGCAGCTTATTTTCCAGCTCGTCTCACTCACCACGCTTCATCAAGTCTTTAAATATGCTTCCTTTCCACAGGTATATTTGGCTTTTTGGTTTTCTTGTGTTTATTTTGAGGACTTTAGCTTCTCTGTTTAGCGTGTTTGGTTTTACTTAACACAAAAGTGCTCACTTCCATCTCCCACTACAGGTGGGCGATACTGGGAATTTGATGCCTTAGTGTTTCTTTTCATTTAAACGTTGATGGAGTTATTGCTGACACTGATGCACCCTGAGCCTGCAGGACAGCTTGAATTTCTTCGGAACTTGATTGGGGCTGTTTATCCAGCAACCTTTCATCAATTTCAGAGGGGGATGGGTTCCTCTTACTGAGTCTTGTTTCCTTCTATGGTTTCTTCCACTTAGTACTTGGTATGAAGGAGTTTTTCCTTGCCACTTTTGCCACTATCGCTGTGGTGATTAAAATAAGAGGCTTGGACCCGTATCTCTGTAAAGTGACTGTTTTGTGACATCATTTGTTGTAAAAAGAATTATAATTAGTACAATTATAAGTGATTATAAGTACAATTTAATTCAATTGAATACACATCCAAGGAGGTTAGCTACAGTGCTATGGGTTGTAAACTTTTTGACAAAAAAAAAAAAAATCAAGAACTCTGGAGATGGACTTGTGGATATGAAAATGTTACTTTTGAGATGTTGGTTCTTAGACAGTTATTTTATCCTCCTTAAGTTACCCATGCTTAGTGTGGCACACGGACATACAATGCAAAAATTGAGTCAACGTTTTCTTTTCACTCCTGTTACTTGCCACAGGTGAGTTTAAATGAGCATCATGTGCTTGAAAGAAAGTTATTTACCCAATACCCACAATTCTAAAATGGTGCCAGTATTATAATTTTGTAATCCCACTTTGTTCCTGTCAGAAAAGCTGATGTGGTATTTCTGACATAATTTTACCTTTTACATTGACAGTTTAAAGTTATGAGTATTCCTCTGGCAGTGGCTCCTTTATTTGCTGCTCAAAAAAAACTGAATGTAACAAACACATTAAAATCAAGCCTCCAGCTGCATATTTTCATCACCATTGACATGCATTTTGTTGTACTCAAGCTGGGCCCTGTGATTAGACCTGTAAGGACCCATTGTACATCTGTAGCTGCTGGGATTTCACCAATATAACAGTGTTCTTGTACGTGTTTGTGCTGTGTGTTTGAATATTTTAAGAAAGGCTTGTTTAGTTTGAGAGAGGGCTGTAATGACAAGTTACGCAATAAGCTTATCTCCGGATGCTTAACGTGGCTTAAGATCTTTGTTTTCATTTTGGTGTTTTGAGGCTTATGGAAGAATCTAAGTCTAATATTTTATGAGACAATTTATTTTTTAACACTGGCAGCGCTGTAGAATCCCTTTACTTCATAATTCATAGAGAACCCTTTTCTCCCCTCAGGTGAAATCAGAATCAGACTCTGTCAAGAAGCAGGAAAAGTCATTCCTAATTTTATCCTTCTTGTGTTATAATATTTCATTGTTTCATTTTCATATATCTTTGTTTGTCTTAGTTGGGGGTAACATTATTAAAGCAATATGGACTAATAATAATATTTATGTAAAAAAAAAAAAATTCTGACAGTAGCCAGAAAGCCAGCCAGCCAGGTTTGTAATACCTGCAGTTGGCAAAATATGAAACTTCAGCAATCATAAGGCTGAAATATCCACCTGGAAGCCAGAAAAGAAAGAACAGCTAAAAATTAGGCCTACGTGTTCGAATCCTGTTCATGCAGCTTGCCATCAGCTACCGGAGCCCTGAGAGAGCACATTTGGCCTTGTTCTCTCTTGGTCGGTAGATGGTGCTCTCTTCCGTCATCACCGCAAAGGGTGATGTCGATCAGCACAAGGCGTCTGTGAGCTGATGTGTCGGAACCGAGTTGCTGCGTTTTCCTCCAAGTGCGCTGTGATGCTACTACTGCATTCAATTCATAACCTGTTGTTCTCGGAGGGCCCCAAGTCAGCTTGGGCCCTAGGCAATTGATTAGTTTGCTTGCCTTGTTGCAACGGTCCTGCTCATGGCTTGCCCTGGTCTACTGCTGTGAACTCCAGTGCCAAACTAAAAAATGTAACTTTGCGACGGCACTTAAGGTGAGAATAAAATCACATCGCCAAAATGTGACACTTCAGATACCATATTCTGCCCATTCCTGGAGCTTTTCCAATGGTGTGCAGTTTTCTGCAGTGTCTCTTATACCCTTGTCGAGCACAGGAAGCAGTGCTGTAAGCTATTTGCAGTTTTGTCTCCTCTCTGTGCCTGTGTCAGCACATTCGTAGTCCCAAATGCATCTTGTAACTGAAGCCGCGGGACGTAACAGGTTTATGATTAAACCAGGAAAAGTGCTACACTCCATCAGAAGCTTTGGGAGAGTACCAGACTGGATCCCCGCTCTCCCGCTGAGCTGTCTGGCTCTACATGTAGAAGTTTGAGCTTTAATTCTAAAGTTGGAGAACGCTGAGGACAGCAGGTGCGTGCGGGAGGCCGGTCATGAAACAGCGGCTCTCCCCGGCTACCCTTAGAGCTTAGCTAATGAGCCTTCCCGAGCATAATGAACCCTCATCACAAGGCGCTCTGTGACCAGCTGCTCCGTTCCATCAGTTCCAGCCTTTCCTCTGGAAATCTCCAGGTGTTTGAGGTGGAGAGAGAATGCCTCTGAGGGGCTTCAGAAAGCAAGCAATGTCTTTCTTTAGACTAACCTGAAGGTAACCATAACAAAGAAGATGAACAGCTGGACTAAATGCAAGCAAACTAAATTCTGTGAAGAACCTTGACATCTGTCTGAAAACAGGCTGTATTTGTAGTGGTCTGTTATTATAAAGGTAATGCCGTAATTTGAATATTTATTGTACCTACAGTACCAGTCAAAACCTTGGACACACCCTTTATTATTCAATTTACAATGCCAATTTAATATCAAATAAATTAAATATATACAGGAACATATGTAGAATTATTCTATAAACAGAGTATATTTTATACTTCAAATTCTTCTAAGTTGCACATTCATCTTTGAGGACAGATCTGCACACTCTTGGTATTTTAATCTCAGTGTCTTCATGAGGGAGAGTCACCTAGAATAGTTTTCTTAGCGTCTTGAAGGAGTTCCTGGAGTAGCTAAACAATAGTTGCTGCTTTTCCTTCATGCTGTGAAACTCCAACTCATCCCAATTAATTAACTTAATTAATAAATAAATATTTGTTTCTCAGGGGGACTGCAATTGGAAAAACAGGAGGACCAGTGAGTTTTTTGGCTTCCTAAGTCACATGACATCATGTTCAGTAGCTCCTCCATTTCCATTCTCTGTTGTGTTTATGTGGATCTCTGTGGAAACGTGCACGCAAAGTGTTATTACAGTGCGTGGCAGTGGACAAATTGCTATTTTATTAAATGCGAGGTGATAAAACTCAGAGATGTGTGTCTGGGCGGGACAAAAATTCAGAGTTCAGCGAAAAACAGTAAATAATTCAGCCTGTAATTTTCTCAGAGGACACCTGAGAAAAACACATCCATTGTCGTTCCGGATGGGAATAAAATTACAGAGGACAACCCCATAAAAGAGAAAATTACCACAGGACCCCCTGAGAAACTACTTCCTTTTCAGATAGGGCTTAAGAAAGTGTGTCTAAACTTTTGTTGGTACAAAACAGTTAAATGACTACTGGCCTCAAAAGCATTTCTGTTGTTTCCATATTGCAAATATATTTCTATTAACAATAAAAAATGAACACATGGCATATGTCATTGTTATTGTATGAAATAATGTAAATAAAATGTGGAGTTTTTGTTGTTACACTCCTGGTATTTAGGTTAGTGTAGTTCTAATGCTGTTTTCATAAGCAATGATTCAATGCTTTTGAATCCTTCAGGCTTCTAACATCATCCTCCTCCTTCGCTTCATCACCCCGTCACTCGCCCACAGCGATGAACTCTCCTTCAGCTGCCCTTCTCTTTTCCCTCAAAATCTTTTCTCCTCTTTCATCAGATGATTTCATCCCTCTTGCGAAGCTAAAGCCTAGCTTTCAGACATTCTCCGTGATTGTGATTCAAAGTCTGTTCTCCCTTCTTTGTCTTGGATTCCAAATTCCAATCTGTTGCAGCTTTGCTGGCACTTTTCTGAAACACAGAAAGTGTTTTTGTCTGAACCAGAACCTGAAACCCTTTCCTCCTGTGGTCTGTTTTTAAATCATAGTAACTTTGCTAGCGTCAGGCTGCAAGTGATTAGGCTAATCAAGAGCCACAGCTGACACTTGGCTCCCCTCTCTGTATTTCCCAGAGGCCAGTTCGAGTCCATCTGTCGGAACGCAAAACCCAGAGCTAATTTTATCTCATTCCTTAAGGGGCGGCTGTTATCGTGAGGGTCCGTGATTAAAAATCCTTTAGCGGGGGTCGACATGAAATTAGTTTTTGACTTCTGTTCTGAAAACTGTTCAGTTGGGGTGGGTGGGTCCATCTCAATATTGATACTATCAATACCAAAATTGGAATTGGTATTAGATCAATACGAGCTTGACAGGATCAGTATTTTAGCTTTGGGCAGCTCTGACCAATAAGCAGAGAGAACATGCTCACATGGTCTGTTGTGACACATTTTGTTGTACTTGGGGTTTTCCTAACGTGAATCCAAACCAAACCAGGGGTGAAAATGCTTCAAGTGAACAAACTCGTTAATTGACTTGGATCAGAGAAACAAACGACAGGTTTGAAAACACCCTAAATCACAAAAATCTCAGCCCTGTTTTCACACTAATGCAGGTTTACTCGTGTTTCGTTCATTACCTCTTTAAAAATGACAAACAATAAGTGGTGTTTTTTTCAGCTGAAGCTGAACATGAACTAGATGAAATGGGTTGGGTTGGGTAGTTGAGTTTAATGCCACATCAGCTCGTCGGCTATTTCGCGGCAGGAAAGGTACTGTCTAATCGCAAGGTTCTACGATCTAAGCCATCGCAAGGCAGACAGACACAGACAGACACACAGACACACAGACACATTCACTCACACCTAAGGGGCAATTTCAATCAAGTTCCAATTAGCCTGAGGAAACCGTAGAACCCGGAGGAAACCCACGCAGACACGGGGAGAACGTGCAAACTCCACACAGAAAGACCCGGGACGCCCCAGCTGGGAATCGAACCCAGGCCGTCTTGCTGTGAGGCGGAAGTGCTACCCACCGCGCCACCGTGCCGCCCAACTAGATGAAATGAAAACTCTTTTAAAGGACCAATAGTGGAGTTATGTACAATAACTAAGTTTTGGGATTTGATCCACACCCTCACTCCTCCCACTTCCTCCTTCTTTAATTTTATTCTTTTCTCACATTTCTCTTCGTGAGAGGGGGGGCTTCGGCTTCACGCTTTGCAGCAAAGCTGCCCCAAACTCCATCCCAAATACTCTGAGTTCGCTCCCCCTCTTTTCTTCTTCTCTGCCCAGTCAAGGGTGAGGGTCAATTCTAGCAAAATTATCATGTGTTCAGCAGGAAATTAGGATGTATCATTAGATATTAAAGAAACATGAAAAGTTTAGGTACTGTCTTCTTATGTAAGCAGAACTTCAGATAGTATTTTCCTGCTAGAACTGTGAGGTACATCATAGAAATCTGTGTCGGTTTTTACCTTGGACACCCCCTTGCTGTTCATTTTGCCAGGTTTAAAAACACAGCAGCGGTGCTGCAGCCATGAAAGCTAGCAATCGGCTTGTTTCAGCCCAAAAATGCCTCTGCATTTGTTGAAAAAGCTGAATGAATAAATATGTAATGAAATGAGAGTATAGGCAGTGAGTTTGACAGATGGAGAAGGACTACAAGACATTTAGCTTCTATTTTCTCATGTTTTTCTCCAGGTAGCTATGTGATCTGGACTTTGCCACTTAACACATGTTAATGTGAACTGTAGTCAATCGCAACAGAGGAGCAGATGTGTCACATCTGATTACGACCTGAGCAGTAATGAGTATTCCGAACATACATGTCAGAAACCAAAAAGTTAGACTAGTTTTACTCAATTCAGCTATAAATGCAATTAGCAATATGTTAAGCGGTTTATTATGTCTAAGGCGAGTAATGGTAAATGTTACTTGGTAAATGGCCATTCCTAGCAACTACCTGGCTATTTATATGCTTATTTATCTGTCTTTTGTGTAAAATACAGTCAATATAACACTAGATACCTGTTTGGTAGAAGTTATTGAACTCGTCTTACACTCGTTCCTGTAGGTTTAGCGTCCTCAGCCTGGTAACGTAAGTGAGATTTGCATCTGTTGTAGCCATTTCACACATCCACTCTAGTTTTCTATTAATTGCTCCTTAAAGTTAGTGTTTTAATTGTTAGTGAATTTAGGAATTGGCAGTAGCTTCAGTCATCGTATTACAGCGCAGCTGGAAGCTTTTGGTAGTTTATCAGTTACACAGAGGACACAAGTCATTAGGGTGAGAAAGAGAAAGAAATTAAATATCAGTAGAATTTAAAGTATGAATCCACTGCACTGGGACTAACCTCAAGTGGAATATACCTGCTGTATCATTTTCATGGTCTTGCACAAGTTTATGAATCATTAGTGACCTCCATAACTCTGAAACATAACCTCCGCACTGCAGGCAAGCTCCTAAAGAAATGATGGTCATGGGAAAACACGTGAACACACCAGACCCCCCGGGTGCCTTTTAGAGGTCAGATTCTACTGCATTACTCACCCACAGATGATTTTCAGATTGGCTGCTGTGGTGCTTTGGGGCAGTATGGCATTTTCTTGCATGTAATATGAGCTTAATGCTCTGAATCTAGGTGTACACAGGATTGCTAGTTGAAAAGGAAACGTTGGGCTGTAACAACAAGACAAGAAATAAAACGGAAAGGGAAAGAAACATAGATCAAGCATTGGGATAATCAATCTGACAATGGGTTATGTCCTGAAATAGGACTGAAAAACCACTGCAGATTAGTTCTACCTTAAATGTTGCAGCTATACAGCTTTGGAAAAAATAAAGCGATCACTTCAGTTTCTGAATCAGTTTCTCTGATTTTGTTGTTTATAGGTTTGTGTTTGAGTAAAGTGAACATTGTTGTTTTATTCTATAAACTACAGACAACATTTCTGCCAAATTCCAAATAAAACTATTGTCATTTAGAGCATTTATTTGCAGAAAATGAGAAATGGCTGAACTAACAAGATGCAGAGCTTTCAGATCTCAAATAATGCAAAGAAAACAATATATTTACTTTTTATATACTTTATATTCATAAAGTTTTAAGAGTTCAGAAATCAATATTTAGTGGAATAACCCTGGTTTTTAATCACAGTTTTCATGCATCTTGGCATGTTCTCCTCCACCAGTGTTGCCAACTTAGCGACTTTGTCGCTATATTTAGCGACTTTTCAGACCCTCTAGCGACTTTTTTTGTAAAAAAGCGACTAGCGACAAATCTAGCGAGTTTTTGTGGTGTTACTGGAGACTTTTGGCGACTCTGAGATGAACACGCTCTCTTTAGTTACTGTCCTCTGCGCTGCAGCGGGCGCTGCCGTCAGCCCCGCCCCACATCACTCACAGTGCAGTCTGACTGTCAGAGCACACACACACCGCTCCACCAACACAATGCAAATGAATCACGTGTGCCCATAGCCACCGCTGACTGACCCCGCTCTGGATTTACAGATCAGAAGTATAAATATAAATGTGTCTTCAGTGTGACACGAACAGAAATCCCTTAATTTAACTCACACAGTCTCAGTCATTCACTCACCTCATTCACCACATAGCCTGTCACTCACCTCCTCCACAGTGTCTGCCTCTTTATAAAAAAGCTAAACATCTGTTGAACCATTGAACAATTTGTCTATGATAGGTTTAAAAATAAAGAAAACTTAAGAAAACGTAAAAAATAAAATAAAACAAACAAACTAAGGGAAAAAAAAAAACGTAGAATAACAGTTCCGGCTAACTGCTGCTCTTCTAATAACATTTAAGAACACGGCAAAAAACTAATTTATGTAATTCACATAAAAATTAAGTTACTGTAAAAAAGTGACCTACTATTTAAAAAGCAACAGAAGTTGTTCATTTGTAACATTTCTAACACATTTATGGTGTTTTTTACTCACTTTTTTCTCTCTCACAATCCTAATCCTTTACAGCTTCAAAAACATGTATTATGCAAATTAGGCGATGACGTCATTTAGCGACTTCTAGCGACTTTTAGGACAGCCAATAGCTACTTTCCTCACTGAGGAGTTGGCAACACAGTCCTCCACCAGTCTTTCACACTGCTTTTGGATAACTTTATGCCACTCCTGGTGCAAAGATTCAAGCAGTTCAGCTTCCTCTTGATTATATTCCAGATGTTTTCAATTTGGTAAAATCAAAGAAACTCATTATTCTTAAGTGGTCTCATATTTTTTTCCAGAGCTGTATTCACAAATTCAGACTAGTTCCACCTTCAGCGCTGACTATATTCATACAATCTGACTAGTTCCACCTCTAAATGGTGCCGCAAAATTCAAACAGTCATTTAAGTCCACCTTAAATGCTGGCACAATGTTCAAGCAGTCATCATTTTTAAGTGGTCTCATATTTTTTTCCAGAGCTGTATTCATAAATTCAGATTAGTTGTACCTTAAATGCTGCCTATATTCATACGATCTGATTAATTCCACCTTTAAAGGTGCCAATATTCATGCAATCAGACTAGTTCCACCTTAAATGCTGCCGCTATATTCATGCAATCTGACTAGTTCTACCTTTAAAGGTGCCGCAATATTTACACAGTCAGACTGATTCCACCTTAAATGTTGCTGCTATGTTCACGCAGTGAGACTAGTTCCACCTTAAATTCTGCTGTTACGTTCATACAATCAAACTTGTTCCACCTTTACAGGTGCCGCAATATTCATAAAATCAGACTCGGTCCATCTTAAATACTTAAATACAATTCACGTTTAAATGCTGCCCCATTATTCACGCAATCAGACAAATCCCACCTTAAAAGCTGACAGAATATTCACGCAATCAGACTAAACCCACCTTAAATGCTTCCCCAACTTTTACGCAGTCAGATTGGTTTTACTTTAAATGCCACTGCTATAGTCACACAATCCCATTAACCACCACCACCTTATTTGACCTTTATGTTTTTCATTATTCCACCTTAAACAGTGAAGCAGCACAGGTCAGTGGGCTACATTTTTCTTCTATTCCATCTTAAATACAGCAGTTTGTGTAGTATTAGTGTTTGCCAGCTGCTTATTTAGTTTCTCTGTTCCACCTTAAATAGCTTAGGAGTGAAATAGGAATAAATAGCTAAGAAGTGACAGACTTGTTTTATTTCCGTTGTAATTAAATGAAATTAAAAATAAATAAAATTCTATATCTGCATGGTTAAATGTGTTCTATTGGCGTGAATCCCGAACAGGAAATAAAACTCACATTCACTCAGTCGTAACTCTGAGGAGCCAGTTTAGAGATAGAGTAACGTTATATGGACATGATGGGTGAACACACTCCTCCTATATCATTTTAACTCCTATCACCTGTCAAAAATGGTCACATTTTTGCTCACAGTTAGGAGGGCCTCTTATCAGAATCTTGCTTAGGGCCACATGGAGGTGCAAAAGTGAAGATAAGAAAATTCACTGTTCAAAAAGGCAAAAATATAGAGGCCAGTCCCCTAGATGCAAACAACTCATAAACTGACAAGCCCAGAATAAACTCTAACAAAGTTAGAAGGGCGAAAACAGGGATGCAGAAGTGATGAGCTT
Organism: Astyanax mexicanus; assembly: GCF_023375975.1. Lineage (NCBI taxonomy): Eukaryota > Metazoa > Chordata > Actinopteri > Characiformes > Acestrorhamphidae > Astyanax > Astyanax mexicanus. The sequence goes on along the minus strand of NC_064418.1, from coordinate 11,591,377 downwards.
ATGGTCCAAAACATATAGAGCTTAAAGCATGGTGCTTGGATCTGGATGGTTGCATAGATAATTTGGCTCAGTTGATGCAGTCATTGATAGCAAGGGATATGTGATTAAAAATAAAGGTGTTGTATATGATTTTAGTCCAATATACTTTTTTTTTTATATAAAATTCTGCTAATGCTTTATTGTGGTTTATTAGCTTCTCAAGCCACACAATCAGGGTGCATTTGTGTTTATGCAACAGTCATTCTGTTGCATAAACACAACAGACCTTTAGGTGCTATTGTTATACTGTCATCTGTTGCTGTACATCTGCTCACCTACAACTAGGTGCTCTGCCACCAAAAGTGCTAGTTGATGTGGATTAACTCATCCAAATTGAAATATTATGGAACCTAAATTATCTCATATTAATATTTTCATCTCAAACCAAATTGTCCTTAAGTGATCTGAAGTGAAGTAATGAGCATCTGCATTTAGAAGAAGATCTGATCACCAGAGCAGTTGGGTGGCTTCATGAGCATGAGTAAACCTGGTGCAGCACTGCACTCTAGTGGACTCCCAAGCAGTTACAATCTTTCAGATTCTTCCAGTTTTTCCTGATGCTTTATCTCTGTAGCCGCCTTAATGACCTCAGTGTTTAACCACAAACTCTTCAGACAAGGGTCCAAACCAAGGTTTGTGAATTTGCTACATTGTATTAATTTAATCTGCTTAGTTTTGGTTTCACATTTACCACAGACACTGGATATATATTTATATAACCTAACCCTGTTTTAAACTTTTCCACAACTTTATCTCTGACCTGTCTGGTGAGTTCCTTGGTCTTCATGATGCTGTTTGTTCACTAGTGTTCTCTAGCAAACCACCGAGGCCTTCACAGAACAGGTGCATTTATACTGAGACTAAATTACACACAGCTGACCATTATTAACTAATTAAGTGATCGCTGAAGGTAGTTGATTGAACTGGATTTTATTTAGGGGTTTTAGAGTAAAGCATGTCACACTTTTCAGATTTTTTTGACCATTTTCGTTCCACTTCACACTTATGCAAAACTTTGTATTTGTCTATTACTTAATATCCATAAAATACATTTAAGTTTGTGGTTGTAAGGTGACAAAATGTGGAAAGGTTCAAGGGGTACGAATACATTTTGCAAGCCACTGTAAGAATGACTCATTCCTTGGGGTAGGCTGTAGGGCCCATGGCTTTTCCTGGTGAGGAGGAGGTCAGTCCTAAAAAGGAAATTGTATTAATTGTGCACAGTGTTTAATGGCAACCGGTATTTTCAAAAGGCCTTTAATTCAGCTGATTTTAAATTGAGTTGCTGGGGCTAGACCTATTAGAAGGAGTGAGAAAAGTGACCAGAGGGAGCTCTGGGGGAACTCACCTGTTGCTGCTCTGGTACCTCCATCCACTTCAACCCACTCAGTGAAACTACCTGTTAAATTTGTGTCTCCCTGCATATGAGTTTTGCAAAGTCACAATTATTATTACAATTTTCATGTCCTTCACCTAGTCACGGACAGATGTAATTTGGGGGGGTGGGGGCGCATTTTTAAAAGCCAGTTTCCCATGTCCCCTGCAGTTTTTACGGGTAAGAATAGGGGTCACGGTACGGGGGTCACGGTTCGGTACGCGCAAATGCACGCAGAATACACGGTATGCGCCCTCTCTGTCTGTCTCTCTCTCTCTCTCTCTCTCTCTCTCTCTCTCTCTCTCTCTCTCTCTCTCTCTCTCTCTCACACACACGCATGCGCTTCCTCTGTCTCTCGCGTGCGCGCCCTCGCTCTCTCTATCTATCTATCTCTCTCTCTCACGCGCGCCCCCTTTGTCGCTCGCGCTGCGCCCACTTTCTCTTGTGTGCGCACACCCTCTATCTCTCTCTCTGTCACGTGCGCCCCATTTGTCGCGCGCACTGCGCCCTCTACTTCTGGTGCGCGCGCCCCCTCTCTCTCTTTATCTCTCTCTCTCGCACAGGCACGCTCTACACAATTCCATCCCAAAAAACAAAACATAGTTATAATGAAGTTCCATTGTTTTTATGAAGTTAATAAAGGTGAGGCTATACAGAATGCCCACCCTTTTTAATTTTTTCCACCAACTGTACCGAAAACGTAAAAGTAATTAAATTTCAGATTTTTTACTCAAAAATCAGGTTATGTAATGTTATGTAAATAAGGATGAAAATGAAAGCTTCTAGGTTGTAGTTTATCTGTAATATTGGTTTGCGGTCCGTTTTCAAGCTATTTGTGTCCCCCCCCCCCCACCTTTGAAATCAAAATTTCGTCCGTGCACCCAGTTATACAGGACATAATACAACCCTTTGTACTAAAATGTGCGGTTTGGGAAGTGTTCTTCATATGCTTAAAACGTATATTGTCGATACGATAAGAAACTTGATACGATAAAATATCATCAAATTGCCCACCTCTAGCTTCGCCCAAGAAACTGGTCAAATCTATTTCTCTTCAAGAAATTAAACAGAATGTGTTCCTCTCTTCCTGTTTCTCAGGTTTGCCTCACAGCAGTACTGAGAAAAGTCCACGTCTTGCATGAAAAGAACATGTTTTTCCACTCAGACACGCAGATCTTTTAATGAGTAGTCAGAACCGGAGGAAGCACTGCCTTCTTCCATCCTGAATCACTTATATCTAGGGGACCTGAGGTAAGGAATTGGTGTCTGTCTGCTTTGAAAAACGAGGCAGTCGGAGCACCACTATGACTCATATCTCAGAACAGGTCCACGGGCAATTAGGACCAGCTACCAGTTCATCGTTTAGCGTGAGCTCGTGTTCCGCTAAAGCTGAGAAACACATTGTTCTGTGTTCCTCTGTAAATTAGGAGGAATTCTCTGTGAAGGCTCGGTCTTGGTGATAAATGACCACTATTGCTCCCTCATATAGAACCCCCCCTTTCTTTAATGGGTAATTGATAAAAGACTGGTGCAACACCTATAGTCTGGATTGTTAAAGGGTAATTGTCTTTCCATTAAAAGGTACATGACATGAAAAATGAAGATTCTATTGCTTTATTTGAAGAAAAAAAAAACAGCTTGATGAGTTTGCTAAGGATCTTATTGACTTGTTAGTTCATGCAGGATGTGTAGTGATTTGAAATAGAGTTTGAAATGCACAATGCTGAGATAACCCAAAAATGAACACATATAAATTTGGCTGCCTCTGGAGACCCCACCAATTTTGCACCATTTATTAAATTTCGCAGTACTCTTTCTGGCTGCCAAAAGGCATATGTTTCATTATAGCCTTGAAAAAAGATGCAAACAGCTGGCTTGAGCACTTTTCCAACATTCCAAAGGATTTCAGTTCCAAACTAACGGTGGATTTTCACCGGGCAGCTGATCAGTGACCAGGTTATACTGACTAACAACCACAATTGAAAAAAAAGAATATTTAATTTTATATTATGTTTCAAAATGTCATTCTGGTCCACAAAAAAATCCAAAAACAAGCAGTCACTTTAAAATTAATTCACTCAGTTCTGTGTCACACACAAAAAAAAATACATATTTTACTGTAGTGTAACCAGGGGCAGGGGAAAAAGCCAAACCATAGTCCCATTTCACATCTTTATTAAGAACATGGAGAGTAACAGAAATAAAGAAATAAAAATTGCTGTTACCAGACACTCTCCATCCAACCTGGCTGAGCTTGAGATATTTTGCAGAAAGAAGAAAGAACACACCCCAAAAGACCTGCAGCTGTAATTGCAGCAAAAGGTGCCTCTACTAAGCATTCATATGGGGCTTAATACTTTTGCACATCATTCATTTCAGATTTTTATTTGATTAAAGTTTTGAAAACCATTTATCACTTGTATTCCGCTTTACAATTATGTGCTACTTTATGATGATCTATCACTTATTAATAATAAAATACATTTACGCTTGTGGTTGTAAGCTTAAATGTTGACAAAATGTGAAAGAGGTATGAATACTTTTGCAACCAGTGTCACTAAGAGTAGCAGATTAATACTGATTAGAACATTTACTAAGGTAGAATTGGGTGTGTACAGGCAGATATTCTAGTAATAGTGCATTTCAGATGTTGACAGGAGTTTGTCAAAGGTTTTTTTTTTTTAATACAGAAAGAGCCTTTAACACAAGTACTGACAGACAGCCAATTACAAGTGAGATCCAGAAAACAGCATTAACCAATCATATGTAGGTTCTTCTCATACTGTCAAAACTGTGACCGAGTACTGACTGCACGACATATTCTCTTTGCTCTTGCATGAATGGTTTTGCATGCACATAATATAATTTCTTACGAAATAAACGGTGATTATTTCCTTGTGTGAGGAAGGTTTCTCTGCTCGCAATTTTTGACACTGACCCGACACCAAACACAAGAGTATCCTGTAATCTGAAAATCACTCAGCAGAGGGCTTGCAGGCCTGAAAATAAAAGTAGCAAACCCCCATGGTGACCTCTGTTTCTGTGGATGTCACTTTCATCGCAGACAGGAGTCTAGAACAGAGAGAGAGAGAGAAAGAAGAGAAAAGTGAGTCATTGTTTCTGATATTAAACAGTAACTTCTAAGCACACAATCTGATTGGCTGAAAAGCTTTCAGCCTATTTTGCATTACCATATGTTGCACTTTATTCTGAGCCGCTGCTAATCAGTAACTATACTGTAACAAACCAAAGAACAGAATAAGATACCAAATAACTGCCTGGTGCTCTGACTGTTAAAATAGTCAGTGTTGTGAGGTGGCTGTTTTCTTAACATCATTTCTTAAATTGCGGTTTTCAAGCCCTTTCCAACTAAGCTGATAGATAAAAGGATTGCAAGAAAGGAAAATGATGCCATGTACACTCAAAAAAACTTTTATCCCTTCTAACAGAGAATGTTATAAGAACAATTAGCAACGTTTTAAACAGGTTCCTGGAAGGTTAATCTGTAGTGTTACAGAAATATTATTCCTGGAATGTTCTAAAAACGTGTGACATAATAATAGTGTCACAAATTGAGCAGGATGGACGTAAGTGCAGATATAAGATTTATTTAAACAAACAAACAACAAAACAAAACAAGAAATACAAGAGCAAAACTGAAAGGAAACACGGCTAATGTAAAATGTAAGAAACAAGACTGGCATATTAATTTGGCCAAGACAAGAACTAAGACTAGGCTAAGCTAAGAAAAGAAGAAACTCTATAACAGGAACAAGACTGAGATCAAAGACTAAACACACTTGACAAGCATACATGGAATCTTCAGAACACAACTCAAACTAAGCACACAAAACAACTGACCTGGATACATAAAACAGAGATTCTACCGAACACAAAAAAATACAAAAGACTTGACAATATATATATATATATATATAAACCCATAGTTTGAAGGAAACATTCAAACTATGGGTTTATATATATATATATATATATATATATATATATATATATAAACCCATAGTTTGAAGGAAACATTCAAACTATGGGTTTATATATATATATATATATATATATATATATATATATATATATATATATATATATATATATATATATATATATATAAACCCATAGTTTGAATGTTTCCTTGTCAAGTCTTTTGTATTTTTTTGGGTTCGGTATATATATATACGTATGTATATATAGGGTAAGGAACACCTGGAGTAGGAATCAAGGCAGTAGGAATCTAGGGCAGAGACAGGACCAATAACACAACAAAGCCCTGTGCTCTAGGAGCACATGGGGAGGTAACTAAAACAAGTGAACTTAGGACAGGAGCAGAAGGCAGACACAGGATACAGGTGTGACAAATATTTTGCATCAAAGTGTTTAGAACATTAGAACGTTTCTCACATAACACTAAACATCTTGGAAACGTTCTGCAAACCCACGGACTGATAGAGTGATAGACACTGCATAGATAGACCTGATGTTGGTTTTCTGACACTCATAACTGAAGACCAGTGTAATGTACAGACATCATACACATATCTATAAAAACATCTATAAAGGATTGGTCTAGTGTGGTAAGAGATATACAGTAATTACAACATCTGTTACAGAATGATGTTTATTACAGGGAGCTTTTAAGTCTAAATCAGTTAATCCTTCATTTCCTTCATTTGATCTTCAGTTTGAATTCAATTGTACCACGCTCCAGTTTAAAGTGCTTTGATGATGAATGTGATTAAATGCGCTGTTTTACTGCGCAGCATCATCTGCACAAATATGACTGTCGAACATAGAAAAAAATACATCTCTCCGATTGTAAACATGGGGATTGATCAATCATTCCTGTCAAGCCTGGTTTTGTTATCAATGGAATGCAAAACTTTTTTTCACTAGCTTCTGAAATAATGAATCTGTTGGCAGTTCAAGCTGAAAATGTTGCAGCCTGAAACTCACCTCTGAGTCATGTCCTGAGACAGTCGGTGTGCTGCCTCTGGGTCTTTCTGTAAGAGTAACTGGAAGCAGGAGAATGATTCCATCATGCCTAAGTATCTAGAGAGAGGGACGATCTGCCTCACCCAAAAACAGGGCACCCTAGAAGAGAGAGAACCAAACAGCAGAAGAAGATTCACTTCATGGTTATGGCTGTTGTTTCGCTATTTTATTTAATTCCATAGCGCAATTCCGTAATGACAAACAATTACAGCATATGTTATCCAATCAACTGCATCTATCTACAGGGGTTGGACAATGAAACTGAAACACCTGGTTTTAGACCACAATAATTTATTGTCCCGACAACCAGTTCTGGTGGAAACAGGAGAGTTGAGATGCACATTGAATTCTGCCGTGATTTGGGCAGCCGTGGTTTTATGTTTTTTGGAGACAATCAGGGTTAGCATCCAAACATCCCTTTCAGACAGCTTCCTCTTACAGCGTCCACAGTTAATCCTGTTGGATGTGGTTGGTCCTTCTTGGTGGTATGCTGACATTACCCTGGATACTGCGGCTCTTGATACATCACAAAGACTTGCTGTCTTGGTCACAGATGCGCCGGCAAGACGTGCACCAAAAATGTGTCCTCTTTTGAACTCTGGTATGTCACCCATAATGTTTGCATTGCAATATTTTGAGCAAAACTGTGCTCTTACCCTGCTAATTGAATCTTCACACTCTGCTCTTACTGGTGCAATGTGCAATTAATGAAGATTGGCCACCAGCCTGCTCCAATTTAGCCATGAAACCTGACACACTAAAATGACAGGTGTTTCAGTTTCATTGTCCAACTCCTGTATATCCATGTTGATATTTTTTGTCTTTGACAAATAGAACAGTGTTTTTATGTCTGGACAAACATTTTTGCCATCTTTATATTTATAAGTACACATTAAGTACTAAAGAAGAGTAATCTTTAACATAAGCTGTGGGGGCTCAGGCCAATGACACAGTAACTTTTTTCTGTAGTAGTTGCAATTCTGATTGTGTCAAAAATATAAACCATGTTTCAATCAAATTTCATTGTTTCTCTGATTGAATAAAAACAATAATATGCTTGTACCAATCCAAACTGTGCTCTGCATGCAACTCCTGTCGGTGAATGGCCACAAAGGAAAATTTGTGAGCGTGCTTCTGAAACCAGAGGTTCTTTAATAAAATAAAATAAAAATCTCTGGTGAAAAATCAACAATTTTATGTATGTTACAGGTAACAATATTATATTTGCTAAATATCATAGTTTACCTTTTTATTTATATTTAGCACATTTTAATTTGAACTCAGGCTTCATACACTTTTTAATCAATACATTTTCATGACTTTTCCATGCCTTTGTGGCAAATTCTCATGACCATAAAATATCAGTACAGACATAGACAATATATAGATAATAAACTTTTTTTTTTTTTTTCAAAACTTTATGGGTGTTTTTATTTTTCCAAAATTTATCCAGGCCTGGAAATTGTTATGTTCAAATTCTATTACTTTTCCAGGTTTTTCATCACAGTATGAACCCTGTGAACTGAATTTGAATGTTGGGAGTAACACTGATTAAAATGACCATAAATTATTGCACTGTAAATAAACTGATGTATGTGAGTTTTTATTGTCCTGTAAAAAATCTATTCACCGTATTTGATACAAGAATATTAAATATATCAGTTCTGTAATAAGTTATGTTCTTCTATTTGTCTTGTTTTGTATTAGATCTCTTTGTATAAAGACTGCTATACTGTGTTATCCTCCTGTTAAAGGTCAAGACTGGATATATTTTAACTATGATGAAACTATGTTTGCTGTTCACAGGTCAGTCTGTATACTATAATAAAACAGTGTAATGGGTTACTAGATAATGTAAGACAAAAAAGGATTACAACTGACTGTTCATTGTAATATGAACATTGACCAGTTGACCTGTTCTATAGTTTTCTAAGTTACAAATTAATCTCTAATTTATGATCATTGTTTTCTTACCATTCCTTGACTGGATAAGAGAGGGAGTTATAGGTCTGCTCATACAACACCTTGGAGCCAGGGCCGAGGTAAGCGTGTCTGTGAGACTGCAAGATGTCATGATACTGTAGAAATAAAACACAAATATAATTATGACTTTTTCATAAACATCTACCATATATGTCAGTGAGCTACAGTATCTAAAGGGTATTTTAGGCCCTTTTTTTTGGCATGTCAGCATGCAAGAACGTTCTGAACTTCAAAAACACTATGTTAGAAAAAAAGAACATCAAGCATCATTTTGCTTTAGATCTGAAAATGTCTAGAGGCCTTTAAAGTCTTTCCTTCCACTGTGAGAAGAAACCCAAGCTTGTAAAGCTTATTAAGAAGCTCCTACTAAGAATATCAAAGGCTACGTTCACATTACCAGGCTGAAGTTACTCAAATCAGATTTTTTCATGGCTGTGTGAACGTATTAAATCATTTTATTTTTTTTAATCAGATTTGAGACGCTTTCATATGTGGTCCTAAATCGGATACGTACCCGCTCCATGGACATGTGACATGAGTGTGAACGGTCAAATCAGAATTCATGCATCTTTTTGTTTTTACGCATGTGTTACGTGCTTCTCTCTCGTACTCACAAACACATCTCTTGGTGCAGCTGTGCAGCTAAAGCTGCAAAAACAGCAAAAGCAAACCGCCTGGCCTTTTTTCTCCTCCTCGACCTGAGCTTCAGTACTTCAGTCCAGCTGTTTACTGTTTTTCCACTCCAGCAAAACATGCTCCACATATGAGCTGCTAATGCATTCAATTCACCTTCAAAAAGCTACGAGTTGTCTCTCAAATATGCGTTTTTTGTTGTTGGTGAAGAAGGAGATGTTTATACACGTATCAATGTGCAGCATGTGAGGCGTTTCAGGGACAAATTCGTTCACATTACACACAGATACAGCTCACTTACATTTGTTAATAATACAAAATACCCCAAATACACTCTAAAAGTTCTTTACTGTTCCATTCCACCTTAAAAAGAGTAGTACTTAGAATGTTCCAATGCTAGGTTAAATTTTCTAAGTTTCTGTTTCACCTTAAATCCCACTATTTCCACTGTAAAATCTGCTGCTGTATTAATATGCAATCACAATAATTCCACCGTAAATGACTGATTACATTTTTTCTATTCCTGTGGATGTGTGCTGTAGCATAGGTTCTGTACTGATAGACAGTAATTGGGGGATGTGATGGTGTAATTATGCCATTAATCACCTCTTCTAGCCCCATGGAGTGTGTTTATGTGTGTGAGCCTCTACAGTAGCCATGGATAAGTAATTTTTTTTTCTTTCAAATTTTCTGTCACCATGCATTTATCACCATTACAGCAGTCAAATCGTAACCAGCAGGGATACATGTTAAAATGTTTAATGTGCTATAAATATTTTTAAATATTTAGTAGTTTTCTTTAAAGAAGTACACTGAAATATGATAAAAATAATTAATTTGGGTGCATCCTTACTGTATACAATATAACTAAGTTACTTAAAAATGACAAATGTATTGTATGCTGCTTTTAAATAAAGAGTGATAGAATGAGTGGTTTTAGTTTTGGTTAGATAAATGTCTCGCACCTCACGGCTTATCTTCTTCAGTTCCTCGGTGCAGTCTCCGTAGCTGAGCTCTATGTCCAAACTGTAGTTCAGAATAGCCAGGCAGCCCCTGGGCTTCAGTATCCGGTCAGCTTCCTGAAGAAAGCGGGAGTGGTCGAACCAGTGGAATGCAGACATGACAGTCACAAGATCGACTGTGCCATCTTCAAAGGGCAGCTCCTCAGCAGGACACTCCCTGAAACAACACAAAACAGACTGATGATAACATTCTAAGACAAATTGCCAATTTTATAAGCTTAAACCAAAACAGCCACATGAGGTACCACAGCAACCACCTGGCAACATTTTTATAACCAGTGGTGTGATGCAGTGGATAACACCACCACCTGCCAGTAAGCTACTATGTGGGAGACTGGGGTTCAATTCCAGGTCTGGGTAACTATGCTGAGCTACACCAATAAGAGTCCCTGGGCAAGACTCCTAACACTACATTGGCCCACCTATGTAATAGGAATAACCTTGTAAGTCATTCTGGTTAAGAGCGTCATATAAATCCCATAAAACAACACTGAAGCCACTTGAGATACCATAGCAGCCAATCAACAAGAGCATATTAACCACCAAGCAGCTACCTAGCAATGCCATAGCAACTGCAGGACAACTACCGACCCTATACAGCGACCCTATAGCAGGCATCGGAGAGCCAAAGCAACTACCTAGCAACCACCTAGTAACACCATTGAAGAATCAAGGTCAAGCAACCCTATAGCAAGTATCTTGGATACCATAGCAACTGTCTAGCAACTACTTAGCACCAGAAATACCACGGCAACTGCCATAGCAACCACCTGGAACATCAACAAGCAACCACCTGAAAAACCATAGCAACTAAAGCCAATGCAATCCCTTAAAGAAACACAGTATCTGCAAGACTTATTTGATCACTTGTTAAAACAATAGGAACCACCAATTGTAGGAACCATACCATAGCAACCTAATTCCATAACAACTCCCTAGCAACCACATAGCTTAGTCACTTTTTTCACTGTAGTAACCACATAGTAACAGAATAGTAACTGCCTGAAGGTGAGAATTATGTAAGTTCTGCACACAAGTGTTGGTGCATTTCACCAAAATAAAAAATTATCTAATGCTTTTTTTCAGACTTTTTAATTATTTGGTTACATTAATAGCTGTGTACCGGTGATAGAATAGCTTAGATTCACATTTTAATGTTTTTTTATTTATACTACACTGATGTAAAATACATTTGCCAATGATCTTCTTAACCACTTATTGCAACAGTGATTAAATAATTCCAACTTACAAACATTTAGATTTAGGTCTAGAATTTAAATTAAATTATTAATACTCAATGTCAGGTTAAGGGGTGCTGTGGCATAAATCAAATTAAAGGTTACCAGTTAACACTGAGGTATTTCTCTGTTTTGGTTCAGAATAAAGTTCTGTAGTATATACTGTGTGCGTGTTTAAGAGAGGCTGAACTATTAAGATAATAATCTTGTTTTGCATTATTAAGGTTATATTACCAAATACCTCACAATAAAAGTTAAATGAGTTGAAACTAATTAAAACAAATAATCAATTGATTGATCTATGAAAAAATATAGGTCAACCCAAGTGCAAACATTCAGCATTCATCTTGGGAAATGTATTTTTCCAGTTAAAATGTGTTTGTCTTAAATACATCAGCTACAGTAGTACAAATACACCTGTTTTCCATGCATGAACCAATAAACCTACATAAAACACCACACTTGGGCCTCTAGTGAAAACTGAATGTGGGCCCTTTAAGTTAGATCGAGCAAATCCCACATGCTGGAGACCCCCATTGTTACAATCACAGTGGAGTGACCCAGTTTCAGACTGAGGGCTTTTAAACTGACCTTTAGTCCCCAAGCCCGGCCTCACAAGGTCTGTAGAATAACAACCAGCCTTACCAAGAGGCTTCATTTAGCAGTAAGCGCTGTGAGAAGTGCTTGGGAGATCATGTTTCATCTGCACATAAAACTGGATTTGTATGTAAAATCATACAAATACTTTTAATACTGTTAAATAGCACTGTAAAAATCAATTAAAAAGGTCAAATTACTGGACACTGCAAAAAATTCATTAGCAAAACCTAGACAAAATATATAAAATTTAAGAAGTACAGCTCTGTAAAAGAAATAAGAGACCACTAAAAACGATGAGTTTCTTTGATTTGACCAAATTAAAAACCTCTGGAATATAATCAAGAGGATTGTGGATGGTCACAAGCCATCAAACCAAATTGAACTGCATGACTTTTTGCACCAGGAGTAAAGGCATAAAGTGATCCAAAAGCAGTGTGTAAGACTGGTGGAGGAGAACATGCCAAGGTGCATGAAAACATTGATTAAAAACCAGGGTTATTCGACCAGTTATTGAATCCTGAACTCTTAAAACCTTTTGAAAATGAACTTGTTTTATTTGCATTATTTGAAGTCTGAAAGCTCTGCATCTTTTTTGTTATTTTAGCCATTTCTCAATTTTATGCAAATAAATGCTCTAAATGACAATATTTTATTTGGAATTTGGAAGAAATGTTGTCTGTAGTTTATAGAATAAAACAACAATGTTATTTTCACTCAAACATATACATATAAATAGCAAAATCAGAGAAACTGATTCAGACACTGAAGAAGTCTCAGTCAATTTCTATAAAATTTTATCATTTTTTTCAGTGCACCTGTAAGAGATGTTGGGGGCACTGCTGTGCTTCACTGCCTGCTCCAGCTGGGCAGGGCTGATGTCTGTTCCCACCACCTTGGTGAAGTGCTGTGCCAGCAAGACGGTCCCCTGACCAGACCCACAGCCCACATCCACTGCAAGCTCCAAACACGGAGAGTCCGTCTGCAAAGAAAACACAATAAAAAACCTCAGTAAACAATATTACACAGTAACTCAGTGTGAAAGGGGGGTTAACACAGGTCTCCTTACATTTCTCTTCAGAAAGCCCAGGACCTTGTTGAGAAGCTCTTCAGATGGTGCCACTCTGTACCTCCAGTATGAGGAAGCATGTTCTTTTCCCTCAAACAGCCGGACAGCCATCCTCTCACAGAGCCAGAGCAGACTGAGGCTGGGAATCACCACAGGGTTCAGGGTACAGGCAGATCAACTGAATGCTGAGTCACATGACCTCATAACCGGCTGGGCTTCATTACAGGGTCATTACTGTATACATTTTAAAACATTGACACACCTTCTCATTCAATGTTTTTCTTTATTTAATATATTTTGTACACATATGGATTCATATAGTAAACAAAAAAAGGTGGAAATTTTGGATAAGCAGGAGCTTCACGGCATGAAAGAAAAGCAGCAACTATTGTTCAGCACCTCCAGAAACTCCTTCAAGATGCTAAGAAACTATTTCAGGTGACTCTCCCTCATGAATACACTGAAGCCATTTGTTTTCTGCATTTTAGATATTATTCAAGGCAAAGAAATAAAGAAAAGCATTTAATTAAGCGAAGTGTTTTTCATTCATTCTTTTATGTACAAACTTTTGACTTGACTGTCAAGGTATGTAATATCGGATATTGGCATCGGTCCAGAATTACACAGTAGTACTACAAAATAAAATAATATTTAAACATTCCCTTATTTTACTGTCAAATTACTTATGAATTTTGCTGCCACATCTTCTATTTAGTCGGGCTATATAAAATATAATTTATTTATATTTTTTATTGTTTTGTTTTTTTTATCATTTGTTTAATTGTTGTATAATTAACTTAAAAAAAATCTGAACACATATAACCATATTTATAAGTCCAAAGAACATAAAACGATTGATGTTCTTTATTATAGTCAATACATTCACTTACTTCGTTATACATATTTTCATTTATTTCGTCTGCCCTGGGGTCTTTTATTATGAAGCCCAAAATGGCTAATTAGCCTATCTGCTAACTGGGGTACATAAATTATTCCAAGATGAATTAATCGCAGATTGTTGGTATCAGAATGATGTTCCTGTGCTGGTTAGATATGGTAAGTTCTGCTGTTTGATATGATACGTGTATGATGTCTATACGTTACTCTGGTCTTCAGTTATGAAGGTCAGAGTTTCCGTATTGCCAAACTCATAAAGGCCTAATTTAATAGATTTCCATGGTAAAAACATTGAAAAGGTGCAGGTTACTGCTGCACTGTGGTGAAAACAAATATAGCTAACAATCTTAGCAGAGCTAGGATAAGCTAGAACACATTTTATCATTGCTCTAAAACAGTGGCTCTCAACTGGTGGGTTGGGACCCAAATGTGGGTTATGGACATGTTCTGTGTGGGTCGTGGACAGCTTGTAAAAAAAATATACATTTAAAAAATTTAAAAATAAAATTAAAAATAATAGCAATAGATTTTGTACTCGTCCTTTATATTGGAGAAAAAAGAGACAAGAGTTTTTTCTACTAATGTACTCGGAATGCACAGATATGCAGAGAAGTGAAATATCTTATTTTGTTGCAGTTTTTACAAAAAATGCTTTAAAAAACTTATGTTTAAGTGAGTTTTTAAGGCTATTTTTCAAAAATAAATTTATTTGGTTTGTATTCTATAAAAGTGGGCCCCCGTTTAATGACCATGAGTCCCGGACTGAGACCAGTTGTGAACACCTGTTCTAAAACATTCATTTAATACACATACATACACATTATAATATAAACAAGACACAATTGCAGAACAATAAAAAGAAACCCAAATGTAATGAGTTCAGCATTCACATATAATCAGCTCAATGCATGTTCAGCTAACCAGCTAACAATATGCACATACAGGTTACTAGCTTGAACAGTGTAAAATGGCTTTTATTCATGAAAATAACACATGCACATGTTACCTATCTCTGTTAATCTTAAAAATATACAAGAGCTGAACAGTTACATTCTGTAATTTAAGTGTTTTTTGAGGCTCTGCTGAGAGACAGTTTACCCATGTCAGAAACTGACAGCATTTGACCAGCAGGTGGTGTTGAACGAATTTATATATAAAACACATTTAACACTGGTGTGTGTGTGTGTGTGTGTATATATATATATATATATATATATATATATAATGTTTGTTCATTAATTCCAGTTTTAAGAGAGTAGTGCTAAGAAGATGAAGCAGCAATAAACTACAATTCCCATGATGCACCAAGTATTTGCTCACCCACCAACATCCCATCTAGACATGCACACTGCTTCTACAAACATTAGTGAAAGAATGGGTCGCTCTCAGGAACTCCAAAGCTGTGCAACAAGTCCAGTCGTAAAATGTCCTCACTACTAAATATTCCACAGTCAACTGTCAGTGTTATTATAACACAGTGGAAGTGACTGGGAAGAAACACTGAGGTGCACAGTACGCAAAGATCACCAACTTTTTGCAAACTTAATGTGCTCTTTAGATTAGCTCAAATTAGAACAGTAGAGCATAGAGAACGTCATGGCTGAGCAGCTCCATCCATGCTTTACATCACCAAACACAATGCAGGTGAGCGGATACTTATAGGCAATATAGTGTAGTTACTATGCCTTAATCTGATTCTGAAGTACTTAAATCTTAAAATAATGAATTACAAATGCAGGCAAAAGTTTGGACACTTGTTAAACAACACAGAATATGCTTTATATTTTAGATTCTTCAAAGTAGCACCTCTTGCTTAGATGACAGCTTTACACATTTACACACTGCATTTTCTCAGTCACCTGGAATGGCTTTCAGTTAACAGCTGTGCCTCGTCAAGAGTTAATTACCTGAATTTCTTGTCCTCTTAATGTGTTTGAGAGCATCAGTTGAGCCACAAGTTAACAGCATCTCAGATAAGACATCCCCTAAATTCTTAACAGAGTATTTTGGTTTGTTGGACAAAAACAACATATGTATATATGATTTAAATAATATTAAGCTTGTAGAACTACAGTAAACAGTAAAACAGTAGGTCTATAATCAAATTCTGTTACAGCAGCAAGTCAATATCAACAGCACTTAAGGCCCTGTCCCACTGCGATTGCGTCTAAATATCCACTAAAGTACGTCCAAATTTATCAGAAAACACTGCGTCCACTGAGTGAACGCGCTGCGTCCAAAATATAGACGCACTGCGTCCAAATTTGTACGTCGACTTCCACTCTTTGGATGTCGACTTCCACTTTTTGGACGTCGACTTCCAACTATATATGGTTGTTTTTTCTAGTGAATCATCATTTCTTCTTGAGCTACAAGAGAGAGCACATCTATTCTCTTCTACACAACCATGGACCACAGATTCCTTGCAGTGATGGTGCAGCAGCAGAACATACTCCTCCATGTGCTGGACCAGACCGGGAGGAGGAGGAGGCGGCAGCAGGAGAGGACTGTATGGGTCAGGCCTTGGATTGTACGGCGGGTGGAGTTTGGACTGTATGACCGGCTGATGGTAAAGCGATGGTCGCAGTCTATTCCGAAAATTTTGGGAGGTACCAAAACCACTTTTGCGTCTAAAGTGGACGGCAACGTCTAAACTACGTCCACTTGGACGGTGCCGTCCAAATATCCACTAAACTACGTCCAGATTGCGTCTAAATATCCACTAAATATCCACTAAACTGCGTCCACTGAAATTTGGACGTACTTTAGTGGATATTTAGATGCAATCACACTGGGACAGGGCCTTAAAGCGGTATTTTTCAGCTTGTATCGTATATCTATATGTTAGAGAAGAAAATGAGACATGCACATTACCTTGAAATGCATGAAATATGTGTTCTTAATAACAGGCAACCCTGTTTACTGCATGAACGTCTTTATTTGGTGAAGCAGAAACTTTACATATACATGTTCAGTGCATGTCAATGTGGTCATTTTTATTTTTATAACACATTTAGGGCACGTATTCTAACTTTTCATGTAATCTTTCTTCATATAAAAATGAGAAAATATAAAAAAAAGCTAAATATATCTGGGTGAATAAAACTTAAACATTGTATTTATTTACATAGTGCATTTCCATAGCAATTGTGTTTAAAGGTATGATACTGTAAATTACTGATTACTGGTATCTTGCCCCATCCACTGGTATGGTGATGTCTTTAAAAGAAAGAACAGTGTGTTAGAGGTGGCAAACATCTGGATGGAAGTAGGGATGTCCTGATCAGGTTATCTGTCCTCAGATCCAATCCTCTTAATTTTGAGCATCAGATATTACTAATTTGATTTGATTTTTTCTGTTTGTATAAACAATACAGTTACAAAGTTTAGACAAGATGTGCTGCTGGATTGGACCTCATTTGGTTTCTTAAGAGTTTCTTTAGTGTGTGTGAATAAGCAACAGCATTAGCTTCACTTGTTTCTAAAGGCACTGTTCAGTGCTGGTTCAAAAACAAAGTAAATGAGAGCAATTTTATGATTGTTTATATACAACTCAAATACTATGTTAGGTTTTTGTGCTCCACTGAGAAACAACGTCACCCTGCAGACTCCAAATAAACACCTCAGTTTAGCTTCTGAGAACTCTCCTCAATGCTGCTGGCTGAGCAATAATGTCTATTAATGGGGGCTTAAAAAACACTATATGGTGCTCTAAACACTGTGGTTAAAACAATGACTGGAAACTAGGCGTGTGCCATATCGTATCATACACTATAATATCGTCGAAATGTTTAAATATTGTGAACGATATTATACCCTAAAATATCGTGCCATATCACCCATCCCATTTCCCATTATATATCTACTAGATACAGATTATATCTGTCCAGTATCATTTATTTTACTTTAATCCTGGATACATGGCGATATTTGGAGTGCATTATTATTATTATTATCATCATGACATTCTGGATCATTGACTCCTGTTACAAATCTGATTAAATTCTCGTATTTTTGTAATATCTCACCTAGGGGTGTGCAGTATTATATTGTATGTAATATTATTTATATTTTTTTTCTTGCAGTGTATAGTGTATTTTTGGAATCATTTTTTAAAAAGTGTTTTGTCATATCGCCAAGAATATGTGATATTATTTTAGGGCCATATCGCACAGCCCTACTGGAAATTGGATTGTGGATATCTGATACATACAAATATGTTTGGATCGGCTCCCAATCCTGAGTTCAAGGACCCGATCGGGACATCTCTAGATGTAAGTTGTGAATGAATGATGTGCTTTAGTGACAAAAGAAGCAGTAAGGCCCATTTTTGTTTATTTCTGGTTCATCTACAGCAACTGTTAAGACCTTTTTAGAAGTAAATCACTGACACTAATAGGGCTGTGATCAGTTACTGTGGTTTACATGCCAGCACACAGAAGTACTCCAGTCTGATCTCGAGCTTGGTTTCCGTTGATGTGACTCCCATCTCCTTCAGGAACCTGTAACAGAGTAAAAGAACAACGACCTTGAATGACCTGGTAGGAGTTTAATATTACTGTTGGTTATGTTATCATTAATGGCTTATCTCTTATTGTATTGACACTGGGCACTGATTACCTGGCCATTGTTGACTCTATTAGATTGGCTGCACCTTGGGGATCTGCTCTGTGGTAGGCTTGGAAGGTGGAGTGAGTCTTCAAAAGACCAACTATGTTGTTAACGGTCACTTCCTCCTTCACTGGAATGACTTCAATCCTTACCAACACACAAAAAAGCGTTAGTACTATACACAAATAGTCCTTGCCTATGATATGCAGATAAATAAACCTAATTGAGGGGATAAAGCTGGCTAACATGCAGCCTTTGGAATAATGAAAGTCTCGACCAGTGTTGCCAGCCTTTTCTTTTTAGAGAAAATAAAAGTTAGACCTTGCTTGAAATGTCACTAAATGCTATTGCATCATTGGTATTTGTGCTATTTTATTGATAATTATGACATCAATGCATTGTATTGATATGCTGCTTAGTGTCACTAATCAGTCCATCAGTGCATTATCATGATTCATTTCCCAATCCTCTATGACAATTCTCTACGATACTTCATGGCATCTGTATTACTGAAGAGGATAAAATCCCACCCAAAAATAATTACCAGAAACTTTGGATTTATTGGTGTCAGCTTTATAGAATTTCACAACCAATTTTCTTGTCCGTCTTTGGGAGTTTTGGAGTTTAGCGCGACTGTGTTTCAGTAAGAATCAATATTTGATGCCACATACCGATAATGTTTCACAAACAAATTATATGATATACAGACGTATGATGTATAAAGTACTAGAGACACAGACTTAAGCAAAAGTAAAAATGCTCAATCAAAACAGATTGAGACTTGAATAAAAGTTAATGTTTTCTTTAGGAGCACCACAGTTAAGTGGAAGTACTAAAGTATTCAACATTTAATTAATCTATTTAAGTATTCCACGTAGTTTATTGTAAAATGTAGTACTGAAGTACTGAAAGTAAAAGCACAGTACTGTATTATGTAGTTATTACTAAAAGAAGGAAAATTCTCAGATTAAAAGGCAGCGCGTTGTTCTTATATGATGCACTCAATGATGAGGAGCTTTATTAAACCCAGTGACAGTGCAGAGCATCTACCGCTCTGTGGGTTCATAATGATTCTGAACATTTTTATAATTGTAACGAGTAACAATGCAGCATGTAAAAAATGTATCGGAGTAAAAGTATTAATTAAACTCATCTAAAATATGTAGTGACGTAAAAGTGGAAGTAGGAAAAAAAAAAATACTCCAGGAGATACAGATACAGTATTTTACTACTTAAAGCAGCACTAGGTAGGATTTTCTTAATTTTTTATCTTTTTGAAGAAGTTAAATTACAGCTTTAAACTCACTGCAGCGCTCCATTGAGGTGGAATAGCGGTGCTCTCGTGTCTGTGCCGGAGCTCCTCTGAGCTCAAACCAGACTCTGTAAGTTTTCCGAGGCGGCCGCGACCAACGCTCGCGAGAACTGCGACCTGCTTTCCGACCTTTAGTTCTAACAGTTCTACAAGGACTACTGGTTCATTCTTTACAAACTAACATACAGACACTCTGGCAGAAGCTGGAAAGAGACCGAATATGTCTGTGAAAGCCAGAAAACGAGAAAGAGAAACTAATCCGCCTGAAACATTTATTACACTCTACAACTGTAGGGGGAGCCCACGAGCACAAAATCTCAATCCTACCTAGTGGAGTTTTAAGTATTGTAGTGAAGTAGTTCTATATATCACAATATCTCTAATCTATAATGTGCATATTTCAAAAGAACAACAGTATGTGTCTACTGATAAAGGCATGTCAAAAAGTTGCAAACAGCAGATTAGAGCCTGGTCCTTGGCAACACTGTTGTATTACATACCCCAGGTGTATGTAAACTCCCAACCAAAACTCGTACCTACAGCAGTCTGTTGAGTTTAAAAATGCTACTGCTTTTACATTGAGAGTCCTTATACATACCTGTCTTTCTCAGGAAAGGAAATAGCTTCATATAACTCCTGCAGTTTACTGTTGGACACTGACACTCTACCGCTACTGTAGGGCAGCATAGACTTCTTCATCTACAGAGAAACAGAAAGAAGATCACAATTACGGTACAGCAGAGACAAAGTATGTGATTGATTTTTTTTATTATTATAACAAAATAACCCAAAAGTACAGTTAAATGGAATTAATACAAAACAAAACAGGTGTCTCACTGCTCTGACTCATACACCACCTTGTAAATACAACAATAAAAATCAGTGGACACAAATTTTTGGACATAAACTACAAGTATGGGCTAATGTGTATGTACCGGTAATGCTTTTTATAAATAAGGGTAAAATATCAGCGACTGATGCCTAGATAATAACAGTCCATGCCTTTCTACTACAGTAGGCCTTGATTTTTTGCATTAAAGTACCAAATTGCAGGAATTACAGAATATATTATATTCTAATGGGAGTCTTGACAGCTCTGGCATAAAAATTGTCACTCAATAAATAAAACAAAAAGTGTCAGTGAAGTTGATCTGTAAAATTAGTAAACCAAAAAACAGACCCTCTTTAAATAAAAGACAATTGAATTGTAAATAAATCTAATTAAAATGATTGATTTCTACTTAATAAAATGTTTTGATCGTTTTTCACCATCAGCCATTTGTGTTGAGCAAAACAAAAATTTAAAGGGCCCATATCCAATATTCCTCCACCTCCCAAAGGGTCACTTACGATGTTTGTGAAAGAACCTGGCAATTTATCTTATACAATTTAATAGGCTGTTTTTGTTTACCATCTCTCACAAATCTGAATGGCTGCTCTGTATTACATCCCTTATAACTTCAGTGTGTGTGGGCGGAGCCAAAATGTTGTAGGATACATGAAATGATTACATTGTGTGATTGTGTATCTCAAAAAATATTGAATTCCAAACAAATTGTTTTACCAACTTAATTTTCAAATCATTGCTGTAATGTACAAATCTTGTATCTCCAAGCTTTTTTTATAGAAAAAAAATTTAATCAATGGAAGTCAATTTAAAAAAGGTTTTATTCCAATTAATTTTGTTGCATTTCTATTGATCCAATCATTATTACCTTTGAACACAATCTTAAGACTAACTGGCAAATTCACACTATGTCAAAAACTAAAAAAAAAGTAATAGTAGAATGGACCTACAATATGGACTGTACAGACTGTGAGGTGAGCGGATCATTTTAAAACCTGCTGTATCTACTATATAAGACTTTTTTTTACATTTTTGTCAGGTGATACTGTCTCCTTAAGATTTATGATGAATCAAATATCTACACTTCTTTTTACCTCCTCGTAGATGGTATTGAGTCGATCCCCACAAGAGCCGTAGTGCAGATCGTAAGTGTCCAAATACCCAAACAGAGCCATGCAGCCGCGAGGCTTCAGAACCCGGGTGGCCTCTTTGAGGAAAGGCTCAGCATCAAACCAGTGGGCCGCAGACGCTGCAGTCAGCAAATCCACAGAGGCGTCAGGGAACGGCAGCTCCTCCGCTGGACCTGCTCTGTGATAAGAAAGATAAACACTGTGTAGCTGGAGAACAATGCGTACTACTTATATAGCAGGCGGTAAATTATTATTATACGTATACTTTGGTATCATTTTGCAGCCTGAACAAATTCCATGTTGGGCATATTCTTATTTACTAGTGCACTTACAAAAAGTATAATATCATTGACAAGTTACTTTATTTCAGCAATTTAGTTCAAAATGTAAAGGTCATATATTATATAGATGAATTATACACAGAGTGATCTATTTTAAGTGTTTATTTCTTTTATTGTTGATGATTATGGCTTACAGCCAATGAAAACCCAAAAATCAGTGTCTCAGAAAAGGAGAATATTATATGGCAGTGGAGGCAGTGTGCCAAGTCCTGCTGGAAAATAAAATCTGCATCTCCATAAAAGTTGATAGAACACAGTGAACCAACATCTGCAGATGACATGACTCTCCAAACCATCACTGATTGTAGAAACTTCACACTAGACCTCAAGCAGTTTGGACTGTGTGTCTCTTCACTCTTCCTCCAGACTCTGGTCTCTTGATTTACAAATTAAATGCAAAATTTACTGATGTTCAATTATGGTTTGGAGAGCACAACACAAGAACTGCAATAACTAAGTCAATAACAGCAATCTCACACTGCATTACCCATGTACAGCAACAGACAGAGCTCTTCACACTGTTCACTTTGCTCATGTGACATCATGTGACTGGAGGTAGAGTGAGGTAGTGGTCCACCTTTAAAACCGCCTCACCAAACTACTTCTCAAGTGCTGCCAAAATAATTAAGAATTTAAATGAATTTAGAATCTTAATTAGTGTGTTTGATTCCAAAGAATTCTGTGATTAATTGTGATTAATCAGACTTTTTCTTCTCAATAAGACCAAGCTCTTTAAGAGAGAGAGGGAGGGAGAGAGAAAAAGACTAAACTTCAGCGTGAATAAAAACGAATCTACCTTCTGAACTCAAAGGCAAGTGATGTTGTGTTATATTGCTAAATAAAACCAATAAAGCAATACCAGCCTCAGTCAACTTTGTCATGTGATCACTTTGTGTAAAAAAAAAAAATTGACACGCATTATAGTTATTTATCGCATAACATCAATATTGTGATATTAAACAGCAATATCGCACATTTTTTTTATCACACTTTTTGACCATAAATATGGTGCAACCCTACTTCTGAAAATGAGCTCTTGCAAAAATGTTGCTTCTAATGTGACTTTGGTAGCTCTGTAATGAGCTTATGTGTCTCAATACTGTCAGTATGCATAATGCAGTTTTTATGCTGATTTTTTTCCCCATAACATTACCACTTACTGTTGACTGGGGCAGCTCTAGCAGGGCAGACATCCCATTAAGTGACTTGTAAAGAAAGTGTCTGGTATAGACACTGACCTGTAGCTGAGGTTGGTAAACCCTGGAACAGTCTTGGCTACTTCCACCTGACTCTCACTGACATCGATGCCCACCACCTTCTGGAAGTGAGGGGAGAGCAGACGAGTGTTCTGCCCTGTACCGCACCCCAGGTCCACTGCCAGCTCATGAGGAGGACCTTTCTGTTGGGGGCAAAATGTGACACTGCAATATTGACGACACAATGACAATAAAATACATTCATTATCTTGACTAAATTGACGCATTCAAAAGTCCCAACCAGACCCGACACCCAACCCAAACTAAGTGCAATTTCACTAGCCCCAATCAGGCCTGATTACTGCCAGACCTATAGAATAAATAAATAACTTAAATAGAATCTGTCTAACAACATAAAGTGGGCTAAACAAAGTCATTTTTAAGGCTTTGGGACTCCATCGGACCACAGTAAGACCTATTATTCACAAATGGAGAAAACACGGAACACTGGTGAATCTTCCCCGGAGTGTCCAGTAGACTAAAATTACTCCAAAAGAACACGGACAATCCATCCAAGAGGTCACAAAGGACCCAGAACAACATTTAAAGAACTGCAGGCCACACCTAAGCATCAGTTAAGGTCAGTGTTAATGAGTCAATAATAAAAAAGAAACCGGGTGCAAATAATATCCAAGGCAAAAAAACAATAATGACCTAAATTACACATTTGCCATCTTGATGATCCTCAGAACTTTGGGAAAATATTCTGTGGATGTACGAGACAAAAGTAGAACTTTTTGAAGGGTGGGTGTCCTGTAACATCTAACAAAAAAACGTCATACTGAATGTAAAACATGGTGGTGGTAGTGTAAAGGTCTGGGGCTGCTTTGCTGCTTCAGGACCAGGGTAACTTTATGTGATTGATGGAACTATGAATTCTGTTCTCTACCAGAAAACACTAAAGGAGAATGTCTGGCCATCGGTTTGAACATTTAAGCTCAGGTGTACTTGGGTTCTGCAGCAGGACAATGATCCGAAGCACACCAGCAGGTTCACATCTGAATGGCTAAAAAAAAAAAAAAAAAACTAAATAAAGGTTTTGAAGTTGCCTAAGCAAAGTCTGATTGAGATGCTGTGGCATATTCTTTAACAGGCTGTTTATGCTCAGAAACACTCCAATGTGACTAAATTAAAACAATCCTACATAGAAGAGTGAGCCAGAGTTCGTTAAAAAAAGCTTGATTGCAGTTGTTGCTGCCAAGGGTGTCACAACCAAGTTATTAGGTTAAGGGGCAAATTATTTTTTACATAGGGCCAGGTTGGTTTGGATGGATTTTTTTACCCTAATAAATGAAATTACAATTTACAAAACTGATTTTTATATTTACTCAGGTTTTGTTTTGTCTGAATTAATCTGTTTGTTAATCTGAAAAATGTAAGTATGATAGAAACGCAAATACAAAGAAAGTCCACACACAGCACTGTAACTACTGTTTGCATAAATGTTATTAAATAAAGAGATTACGTCTGAGGTAGCAGTCAGTAAAGTTATTAATCTTTTCGTGTGAAAGATCTGTACCAACAACAATTTGGACCCAATGCTTTTCTTTGTAAGCTCTAATAAGGTGGAACATGCACTGGAGGGTGGGAACAGCTTATCATAATTGAATCATCAAGCAAGTAAAGGCAAAACGAATCTAAACTGAAGAATATACTGTAACTAAAAAGAAATGCATGGAGCAAACTTTCATAAAAATAATTCCCAAAACTTGTAAAACTTGAATTATACAATCATGAGTCTGCACAGCTCAGAGCCACAAGACCATCACACGGTCAGGTCCAACCTCTGCTCCAATACTGGTTAATGTTTAAAATTAAAGTCTTGCACAAAGATCTCACAGACCTGATCTGACAGACAGCATTACCTTTTTGTCCAGGTACTGCAGTATAAGCTCCTTTATCTCTTTGGGAGGAGTCATGCGGTACTGCTGGTACAGGGCAGCGTGGTCCTTCTCCTCGAACATCCTGAAGCTCATGGTGGTCTCCTCTCTCCAGTGTTCCTTTTATACAGTGGAAGTTCTTCCGGCAGGCCCTGCAGCTCCTGCACTTCTGTGGCTTGGGTTAATGATTACCTAATCATTTATCAAGAACAGAAACAGCGCTGCTTTACACCGGGAAACAACTACAGATCATATGAACATTTCTAACAGTGCTTTACTCAAGCTTTTGTCCATGCACAGATTCCTTGAAAGTTTACTGTATTTTAATATATCTGGGTAGTTTTACTGTATTATAATATCTCAGGGTACATTTACTGTATTTTTCGCACTATAAGGCACACTTAAATTCCTTTCATTTTTGTAAAAATCGCCAGTGTGCCTTAAGTATGAATTTTACCAGTCAGGTTACTGCACCAAGGAGCAGTAAATTATATACATGTACTACCCACAAGAGTGATCTATTTTAAGCATGCTTGATGATTGATGATTATTGCTTACAGTCAATGAAAACCCAAAAATCAGTATCTCAGAAAATTTTAATGTTGCCAGCTGGCATTTCAAAGTTAAATAAACGTTGAATCAATGTTGATCAATGTAGATGTTATGGTTGAATCAATGTTAATTTTGAAAAGTGAATCAAAGTTGATTTAGCAACGTTGCTTCAACGTCATATGTTCAACATTTAATAAACCATAGCTCACTAAAATTAGAAAATCCTATGGTTAACAAACGGTTAACAATGAACTTACATCACTGTATTAAAGCTGAGTATAAAGAAAGATACCCACCATCACTACAACTCTGATTCAACATCTCATCTCTAAAACAGTAAAACTAATAGAACATGAACATGGTGTTACAAGCAGTTACTGCAAATAGAAGTAAAACACTTTTTCTTTCCTCCATCCAACCGTTTTTAGAAATGATATGGTGATGAAATGTAAAATGTTGATTCATAAGGCAGAAGGTTGAGAACATTATGTTGATTCAACGTTAAAATTTCAATGTTAGCACAACCATTGAACATTAAATGTTGATACAACGTTGTTTCAACGGTGAAACAACAACAGACATTACTTTAGTCCAATTGGCATGTTTGGCAGTGTGGGCAGTGTACCAAGTCCTGCTGGAAAATGAAATCTGCATCTTCGTAAAAGTTGTCAGCAGGGGGAAGCATGAAGTGCTGTAAGTTGTTTCAGGAAAACACTGCACTGACTTTAGACTTAATGAAACACAGTGGATCAACACCAGCAGATGACACGTCTCTCCAAACCATCACTGACCATCATTAAATTTTACATTTCATCTGGAAATCAGTGGACCAGAGTCTGAAGGAAGAGTGGAGAGGCACACAGTCCAAGCTGCTTGAGGTCTAGTGTGAAGTTTCCACAATCAGTGATGATTTGAAGCATAGGCTGTATGTATATAAGTATTGACAGGACGACAGCGGTTGATAAGTGGAGCCACTACGTCCCTTACGCCCTCAGGTGGCTGGCTCAAGTATACAACTTTTAACCCAGCCTATTTCTATTCATTTGAATGGGAGATGACTGAATTTGTAATCTAAAATTACACATCCAGTAACATTTTTTGAAAGTTGGATTTTGTACATTCTGCAACCCCACCCCCCTTCTATGTTAGCTTCTTTACAGTTATTGCGTTTTATTGGAGTTATTTCGTGATATTTAAAGGGAGTGGCGATGTGGTGATTGACACACTGGCGGTGCGCGTTACCGATACAGGTATAGAGGGTCTCACACACGTGGGCGGGGTTTGGGCAGTTAAACGGTCCCGCCTCCCACCTCTTCTGCTGCTCCTGTTCTGGCTCCCTGTCTCTACTGCGCAAGCGCACGCAAGATGGCAGCTTCCATTTCGGTCAACTTTTGGCTTTAAAACGCCGTAATGAAAGTGAATAGGGACGTCCTTTCCATACTTATATACAGTCTATGGTTTGGAGAGCAATGTCATCTGCTGGTGTTGGTCCACTGTGTTAAATCAAGTCTAAAATCAGTGCAGTTTTGTCTTCCCACAAAATCTTACAGCACTTCATGCTTCCCTCTGCTGACAACTTTTATAGAGATGCAGATTTCATTTTCCAGCAGGACTTTGCACACTGTCCACACTGCCAAAAAGATGAATTGGTCTTATATAATATTCTAATTTTCAGATTTTGGGGTTTTCATTGGCTGTAAGCCATAATACAATAAAAGAAATAAACGCTTGAAATAGATCATTCTGTGTGTAATACATCTATATATTATATGAATTCTGAATTACTAAAATAAAGTAACTTTTCAACGATACTTTTATTTTTTGAGAATCTTCAAAGACCTAAAAAAAGAAAAGACAGGACGTGACTGCTGACTGTCAGTCAGTGTAACCGTGAGTAATCCAGCTGTCAGATCCCAGTTCAGTATTCACATTTCCCTGCTGTAGCACTGTAGCACACAGCTGCTGCTGCTGCTTACTTACATCCAGTATAAACTGCAGCACACAGTATGAGCCAGACTATAACTTTAGGACTGCGGTTTAGATAATTAGAGGTTGTAAATACCACTCAGAGAGCTGCCAGTGCAGATTAACACGCTTTATCGCCTCCCGGAGTGAATAAATCACTAAAATCTCCTCCACTGTGTTTGTAAGTAACAGAGCGAGGCTCCGGTGTTCCGTCGAGATGTGCTACCCGGTCAAACCATGCTACCCTAGTGTGTTTTTAACTGTACAAATACAAAAGAAGCACTATATTAGGACATGTACCCAGTAGATGTAGGTTATTATATTTGGATAGCATAAATCACTGTTTCATGGCGAAGTTATGGCAAATAGTCATTACAAACAGCTTTTGTATTTTTTGATAATAATATTAGTTGCTGTATTATTTATTATTTTCTATTTACACGTTTGTGCGATGACAGTGAGTTCAGATTGCTTAATTCAAGTACCCCCCCCCCCCCCCCAAAAAAAAAATAAAATAACAGATTTATTCTTTAAAAAAGGAGAAATAATTAAGTAGTGTAAGCGCGCGCATTGCCTTTGGGAAGCACGTATCGATGGGTAGCACAATTCGACAGAACACCGGAGCTGCTGTAGCTTTATCCAGCGTTAGCATTAGCATTAGCCTGTCAGTTCAACAGAGTGCAGTAAACATACAGCGCAGTTCAGCACAGCAGCCGCTTATTTATTCAGCTAATAAACCTTCTGCCTTACCTAAACCCACATACACACAGAGAACCCGGTTCTAGACTCGTTAATCAGCTTACTTCAGCTTTTACGACCCGGTTTGGGTTCTGCGCAGGGTTGCCAGATATTTCACCAAATCCACTCTGAAGTCGACCGAATCGGTTCCTTTGAACTAGATCTTTAACACGAATCACGTAAACCGATTCACAAAAGTTTCAATTAAACTTCTTTTGATAGTTTATGTTTATTTGATGATTGTTTATGATACAATGTTTAAAACGTTAAATATTCTATTGAATTAAATATTTTAGATTTAATGATGGAAAAACAACTTTTATTTACCATGTCTTCACTGCAAGAACATAATGCAAACTATACGCATATATTATAAAAATATATTAGAAGTAATGTAAGCGATATGTGTGTGTGTGTGTGTGGGTTTAAGAGCCAATATTCAAAACTGTTTACACATTGGGTAGGGGCAGGGCCAAATAATTAATATTAAAATTATGTTTTTGATAAGGAAACAGTGTGAATATGTTATTTGTTTAAGCAAAAAAAAAGGGAAAAACAGTCTCACAAACTGTAAATAATATGTTTATTTCCCACCAATCCCAAACTGAATGACTGTTTTAAAAAATCTGTGTCTGAATTATGCACCCCGTACTTTGGGTGTTTCTCCCAATCTGGCAACATTCTTTTTTGGGCGTGATAACCTGCGGATGACCCTCACACGTGGGCTGCCCCAATCACAACACTCTGCTAATAAGGCAAAAAAAATGCACTTTACCGTTTACTGTTCTTTAATTAATATATGAAATCAGACTACATAAAGGGCAGATTGAGATTGATGTTACTGTGGTTTACATGCCAGCACACAGTAATAATGCATTGTAACATCTAGCTTAGTGTCCACAGAAGAGACCCCCATTTCCTTTAGCAACCTGCAACAGAGCAACAACAGAGCACAATGACTGATTATACTTTAGATATATGCTATAAATATGAGCACAGTGCAAAAGTTGGGAAAATGCAACATTCAATTTACATTCACACAGTATGAACCCATAGTATGTCATGTTTTGTCTGCTCAACTTTTCAAACTGCTTCACTTGTTAATAAACAGTACCAATCTAAAGGTTGGACACACCTTCTCATTCAATTTTTTTTCTACATTGTAAATGAATACTGAAGTCATCCAGACTATGAAGGAACACATAAGTAATCATGTAGTAAAGTCACAGTTACCGTGTGGTAGTTGACTTTAGCAGAGCAGCTGCAGCTTGAGGCTCGGCCCTCTGGAAGGTCTGGTACATGGAGAAAGACTCCACAAGGCCAATTGCAGCCCTGACGCTCATCTGCAGCTTCACAGGTATGCTTTCAACTCTATTAAAGACACAAGGATTTGGGTTTGGGTTTGGATCAAAACGTTATAGACTCAAATTTTGACTTCTGTGTGAAGAAGTTGATTTTAAAATCATATTTGGATTTAACTGTCCTATACAAACATTTGGTAGCATGCATTTTACACAGCAGATCTTAGTCATAGCTTGTTATTGCTTACCTTATAATATGTACAATATGTACATATGTACATATAATATGTACAATATGCCTCAGTTAAGGTAGAGGAGTATTTTTCCAATTAATATGATTAGCATTGGCTTTTAAAAATGTTTAGAAAAAACACTGGGATTGAAAACAGCCAGCCATAGCTTTACAGCAGAGAAGCCAGTTCGCAGACCATTTATATAATACACTTTAGGCTTTATTTAGATTTACCTCTCTTTATCAGGGAACGGTATGGCTTCATATAAGTCCTGTAGTTTACTGTTGGCCACTGCTATCTGACTGCTGGTGTACGGTAGGAGTGCCTTAATCACCTGGAGAAGAACAGACAAAACAGTTTAATACTAAACTATTTTATATGCTGTCACATAAAAAAACATGTACACAGCATATTTGACATTATGCACTGGTATTTTTGCAGTTTATCTGCATTTTTAGTTTTTTTTTTTTTTTTTTTTTGACATAACGTAAATCAGGCTTCAGCCTCCCTTGGTTTGGTGCATGCCGGTGTTGTGCCAAATTCAGCACCCCCTCCAGGAAAAGCACCCACTCTCGGAGCGTATTTCTAAGTAAAAGTTAAAACGCTTTTATCAAGAAGCCGAGAGGGGGTGCCTTTCATGGATTTACAGGCAGTTTATGCAGTTGCTTTTTTTGAGCTGCTCGAGCAAAGAGACAGTTTGATGAGGACAGAGCTTAATCCCCATTGGCTAGAAACCTCCTCACACACATGTGACGCTGTTTCTGATCATTCTAAAATCTAAACATATATCTCACACAAACATATATCTCTCTTCAACTAAATAATACACATTATAATGATACTGTAACAATCTTTGTGTCATTTATCATTTTGATACTGTAAAGAACTAAAATGTATTTTTTATCCTTAACCCTTTCTCTCTAAATTCTTTGTAAAATGGTTGCTTTGTTGCAAACAAGAAAGCTTTATTTTTTTTAGAGACCTGGATTAATACATATTTATATTTAAAAATACTACCATTTAAATATTAGGTAGGCCAGGTAGGTTTGAAAAATGAATATTGAATGGTTTTAATATAATATAATTTCTCTCATATAAATAGTACACAGTACTCAGTGCTTATAATAATAAAAAAAATATTAGTAAGCTAGCTGTAATCCAGTCATGTTATTCCAGTTTATATTTTTGCAGTTTAATGCTATAATATCAGAGGAATTTCTACTTTTATTTTTTTTTATAAGACTTCACCCTCAGCAAGGCGAGACGCTACTGACGGTTAGACAGACCACTAGAGGGCGCTGCGCACCTTGTGCTCAGTCCTGCTCAGCAGAAAGGAGGCTGTAGTTAGTTTGGAGAGCAGTTAACATTTAGCAGGGACTGAACAGTGGAAAGCTGTGTTGGCTACTCATTCCCTTGTGTTGGTGTGAGTCTATGAGAGAAAAGTGAGTTTATAACTTCACCTGAGTTAACAGCCCCTGTGTTCATTTACTTGTTAGCCTGGAATGTAAGTACTGTAAGTGTGTGTTATTAGCCCCATTAGCAGCTACCTGAAGCCTTATTTATTCAATGCTAGCGGTCAGCTACCGACCTACCATGTTGCTGTTTTACCTCTTTTTTCAGATTGATTGTTATTTCCTGATTGTTTATCACCCTTGAATAAAACTGACACAAATAAATCCATATTAATTCCTGGTATTTGCTTATTTAGGAGTGTTTTATACTCTTCCTTATGGGTATAAACATTTTGAAAAACATCATCGTGTTTGAACAGATTTTATATACATTGAACAAAAATAAAACATATGTATAAAACGTATTTAGATACACCTCTGTAATAATCACTTTGTCTAATCAGCAGCTTGATATGCCAAACCTGTGTGACTGGTGGATGGTTTATCTCAGGAAAGGAGATGCTGACTAAAGCTGTCCATACACTACCTGACTTTGAAAAGACTGTGAAAAGACTTTTAACAGACTAAAGTGTGACACCTTCTCACATCTAAAAACTAGTCACAGACTTTTTATTCACAGGATAAGATTTTGCAAAGACTGGGTTACTAGGTTACTAGTTACAAGACTGCAACTAGATTATTCTGAAATTATTTCCCATCATGCTTGTGGTGGAGTTTAACAGAAAGAGAAGCTGTTTAACAGTGGAGCAGATACAGAAGCAATTGGCCTCAGCTGCCTTGTTGTGTGCAGTTCAGAAAAACAAACAAAAAAGAAAAAAAAAATCATAGCAGAATGTGGACACGACCCTGGTTGAGTGAATAGAAATAAATGTTCCCGCACTTGCCTTGCGGCTTCCCCCAGCTCTTCTATTGGTTGTTGACATTGTTCACGTCACTATTTGCGTAAGCCAAGTCTCAAGACTCGCAATACTATTAAACACGGTTGATTGTATCGGAGCGCTAGTATGCAAACCCGACACAAACTTTCAAACCTAACCACCTTACACTGAACGATCGGGATGACGCGACTGCGACTCGAATGCATCTCAACTGTAGCCAGACTCTTGTGATTTTATCCCGACTGTGGAAATTTGTAAGCGACTGTGAAATCATTTGAAAATCGTTAGATGTAAGGCCGGCATACCACAGATTTAGACTCAATTGTGAACAAAATTTGATGGAAAAAAAGCTTTAAGTGTGCATACGAAAATGGAAAACCAAGTGTTTTTATTCAGTGTATGTACTGTCCTCTATTTCTCACCTCTGAATAGATAGAGTCGAGTTTATCACCACAGGAGCCGTAATTCAGGTAGAACTGATCTGTGTAGCCCAGGAGAGCCATGCAGCCATGAGGCTTCAGAACACGAGACGCCTCCTTCAGGAACCCCTGAGGATCAAACCAGTGGGCAGCAGATGCTGCGGTCAGCAGATCCACAGAGCCATCGGGAAACGGGAGCTGCTCTGCTGTTCCTGTTCTGTGATAAGAATGAATAGTGAAATAGAAGAAGTGTTTGTTTTCTTTATCAGGATTATTAGTGGGTATTGACATGGTGTTCAGCCTTCAACGTTGCCATTTAAACTGAATTAAATTATTTTTATTTAATTAAGGCAAATGGGAAATCACCTCATACAACACCCACCTTTCTTTATTTGCTGTGTGTAACAGACATACTGATGATACAGGCATATATATATATTTCCTTTTAATGGAACTAAGGGGCTAAACCTCCTGAAAAACAACGACGCACCATAATCCCCTTCCACCAACTTTTACTTGTCCATTGAAATTCTAAATGGATGTGTAATGGTTGAATCAAGGCTATCAGGACGATTTTGGAAAGCCAGGAAAGGTAAAGATCTCCTAACTGTAAAGTCTTTCTGACTGACCTGTAGCTGAGGTTGGTAAACCCTGGAACAGCTCTGGCCTCTTCTAGCTGGCTTTCACTGATGTCGATGCCCACCACCTTCTGGAAGTGAGGGGAGAGCAGACGAGTGTTCTGCCCTGTACCGCACCCCAGATCCACCACCAGCTCAAAGGGAGGTCCTTTCTTGTGGGGAAAAAAATAACAAACACACCAAGGACAGTGTAAAATAAAAATCTGAGATGCTACAAATGCAAATATCAAAATCCAGATAACATAGTCATCATTGACATGTTTTAGGGGATATAAATGTTCATAGAAGCCCCAGAAAATATACCTCATTCATCCAGATTATGTAACAGTTTTGTAAGTACAGTATTTAAGACCTGCTAATGAAAGTACCATTGCTTGCGTCCTTTTTGATTGTATTTTATTTTATACAGTGTATTCGCTGGTCTGCTGTGCTCAAAACAATCATGGAAAAGTAGAACTCTTGGGGATATGAAGAACAGTGCTGATTTCCTCACATTTGTGAATTATATAACCTCTATTAAATATAAATCCATCCATGTCACTTAAACTTCTAGCAGATCATTGATAGGCTTGATTGGCTACAGCAGTAAAAAGTTAAAAGCACTGCAGGGTTTAAGTTTTTTCTTCAGGCCCTCGATTTAACTCAAATGCAATGGTTGAATCAAGTGCAAATTAAAGAACAAAAAGAAGGAGAATACTAAACTTACTGGCAGGAAGTTTTGACAAATAAGCAATTAAGTATGTTAAAAAACCCATGTAGCTGTTTCACAGTTTGCTGTAAGATCTGTCCCACCTTCTTGTCCAGGTACTGCAGAATAAGTTCCTTCACTTCGTCAGGTGGAACCATGCGATACTTCTGATAAATAGAAGCATGTTGTTTCTCCTCAAACAACCTGAAGCTCATGGTCGTCTCAACTGTGTCCCTTAACCTGCAAGAGTGACTCAGCAACAACCGGGCGCACAAGCTCTTGTTCTGCTCAGACTGTGGCTAATCATTACTTTAAGATCACAAGGACAGAGAGCGCTCATCTACTGAAACGTCATTTGACAGGCTGGACATGGAGCAAAGTTGCAAGGGCAGATGGACTCTTGAGGACATGCTACTGGCTGTTCAGCAACCTGATGGCCTGGGTGGAAGGGAAGAAGCTGTCGCAGAACCGGCAGGTCAGAAGACATGTTAGATGTTGCAAAATATTTAAATGGAAGGTCATGGATTAGATGTTTTCAGTGATATAAGAAGAAAGGAGACCCACTTAATTCGTTTCTGGTTCATTTTAAGAAATTAGTAATCTTTGCAGTATGTACAGCTAATTTGAAAATAAAACCTTGTTCAGTTAATGTGGCTTACATGCCAACACACACAAATATTGTATTATATGATCATACTAAACTGTGTAATTTTCTAAATAAAATACTTTAATAAGAATTGTATCAGTTCAGAAATTAATAATCCTGGAATAACCCTGATTTTTAATCATAGATTTTATGCCTCTTGGCATGCTCTCCACCAGTCACCAGTCTTTCACGCTGCTTTTGCGGGACCTTATGCCACTTCTGGTGGCAGAGACACGGGATACACACAGGGCACGTGCAGAGAAGTAAATGAACACAGGGACAGACCAGAGAGAGACACAAAAACAGGAATCACCTTATATTAAAGGTATTTTTTACCCAATATGCCAACATTAGTTCTGGGCAATGGTTTACCAGTTGATAAACCTCTCATATGGGCTGCTCCAATCACAACACTCTAAACAACAGTTAAAACAGGCAGCATGACTTTAATAATACAAACAAGGCCAAACCAATTTTACACTTTACTGTTTATTGTTATCAGAGTACATTAAGAGCTGCTTCAGTGTTACTGTGGTTTACATGCCAGCACACAGTAATAATGCATTGTAACATCCAGCATCGTATCTAAAGAAGAGACCCCCATTTCCTTCAGAAGCCTGCAACAGAGCAACAAACGGGCACATAAATACATGAAGGATTAAAATTTCTGAAATAATACAATTTTCTGAAATAACTACCAATTACTTCTTTTAAAATTAGATTTTTAAATGTGTGATTTAAACATGTGGAGAGCTGTGTGTGTGATTGAGAGAGAGACAAAGA
Source organism: Astyanax mexicanus (assembly GCF_023375975.1). Classification (NCBI taxonomy): domain Eukaryota; kingdom Metazoa; phylum Chordata; class Actinopteri; order Characiformes; family Acestrorhamphidae; genus Astyanax; species Astyanax mexicanus. Next base: position 11,555,887 of record NC_064418.1, on the reverse strand, counting down.
GAAAGAGAAGAAGGATATTTAATTTTGTTTTTCTGCATAAATAAATTGCATAAATTGTAATGCATATCAAATGCATGAAAGTGTCCATATTAAATGCATATATTAACATTTTAACATTAATATTAATTTTAAAGTTTTTAATTTTGGGTCCAAGTCCTGTTTTATTCCTTTTTTACTATATCTTCTAATAAAGTAAAACATGTCAATTGTAAATGCCCAAACAATGACACAAAGAAATCTGTGATAAATATCACAACATGTGTATTTGTTACAGTCTAAATAATATAAAATGATCTAAAATGCTTAAAGGGAAAATAAACCCCCTGATTTTAGCTAACTCCACCCTCGATTCAAATTTGAAAAATGCAAAAAAAAAAAAAAAATGGGAGGAGTAGTTTGGGAGGGGCACCTGGTGATGTATGGGTTTAGAGGCAGAGGATTGGCTGAGCTGCAGCAGCAGCAGTGTACCTCTGATAGCAGCGGTGAGATGCAGATGGTTGGACGTCACCAAGGTGGTGGTATTATTGATTGAGTGATTTGCATATTGTGAGTGTCTGCATATTAAAGTACACGGACACATCATTTACATCTATAGCACAGTTAAACCTGTGAGGGCACTGCAGAGGTGGAAATGACCGCTATAAAAGTGTTTTTTAAAGTTTAGAAAATGTTTATAAAATTTTAAGCAGGACTGGTATATTTCATTACATCTAAGGGACACATTTTAGCTATTATAAAATCAATTGTTTAGGGTTTAGTGCCTCTTTAATATAAAATTATATTTTCTCATAAAATATGTTTATTGATCATTATGGATTTATAACCTGCTATTTTGGGAAAGTCATTCTGATCCAGAAAAAAAAATAGTTACATGTAATAAACACAACATGAGATTTAAACAAAAACATCTATAATAACTGCAGTATTTGCAGTAAATCACAGTTACCGTGTGGTCACTGACTCCAGCAGAGCAGCTGCAGCTTGAGGCTCTGCCCTCTGGAAGGTCTGGTACATGGAGTAGGACTCTAGTAATGCCAACCGCAGATCTAACGCTCATCTGCAGCTTCGAGGGAATGTTTTCAACCCTAATGAAGACACAGAGTGTAGAGTTAAAGATAGGGATGACTTCTGTGTGGAGAAGAGCGGTTTAAAATCACTTTTGGGTTTAGCCGTCCTCGTCCAAACATCTGTTAGCATCTGTTTATACAGCAAATCACAGTTAATTTTATAGCTGGTTACAGCTTAAAAACAATACTTTTTACAATACCGTACTTTTCATTTTTTGAGCACGTCTCACTGCTGTAGATAAGTCAAGTCCCTCCTTGTAAATAATAATCATATCATATGTTACTGTATTATGTACATTTTGCAATCTTAATGTGAAGTTAACACTATTATTTTGTGCCCTTATATGTTGTGTTGTTAATGTATGATGTTGTAACGGAGCTACTGTTTTTATGCAAAACAAATTTCAGATCATGGATCTGACAATAAAGTATTATCTAATCTAATCTAATCTAATATTTTAGTATTTGTATATTTATTTTACTATTTTTGTTTTATTTTATTTTTTATCTTTATTTCGCATCCTTGGCGAGGAGCAAAAAAATAATTTCAGTGTACATGAAAACTTGTTTCCTTACTGTGCAGATAATAATACACTCTTTAAAATCATTGAAATACTATTACATATTTGGACTAATGTGTACAGAAGAACAGTTCTGTCAGAGACACTGTCTTTCTGTCTGCAGTCTAAGCACCCAATAAGGTCCATCAGCCACTAGAGGGAGCCATAAGTATAGGATTTAAGATTTTTTTCTTTTCTTTTTAGGGTCTACAAATTAAATATTTTCATCTTCATTAATATATAATAAATAATATGCAATAAACAAAACACCACTGAGACTAAAAAAAACAACAAGCCATAACTTTACAGCAGTCAAAGTCAAAGTTTAGATTTACCTCTCTTTATCAGGGAAGGGTATGGCTTCATATAAATCCTGTAGTTTACTGTTGGCCTCTGCTAACTGTCTGCTGGTGTATGGTAGGAGTACCTTCTTTACCTGGAGAAGAACACAGATTATAGTAATCCTTATTATCATATTACTATTTATGCTGTCACACCAAAAATAGTGTATTGTTCACTTTTATCCAAACGTGTATCTGATTTTGTATTCATAATCTGTGAATGGAACAGAAGGAATGATCTAAATATATTTGAATATAGAAAGTTTACAGGTGGGCTCATCTCATCTTAAATGGGCATCTTGCCAACCCAATCAAAAATTAAGGATTCTCCCTCCAGCCTCAGAAAAAACACCCAGTCCCGTTTTTTTTTTAACATAAGATAGGGTGGACAGTCTTACAGCCCATTGAAAGTTGCTGATTGTCCACCTGAAAGCTAAAAGCTCATTGAAAAAAAAGTTTCAAAATGTTATTTTGTGTAACACAATTTCTCAGGTCTCAGGTCGGGCTGGATTTTTTTGGCACCGATTTTAGTTCTAGAACAAAGCCAGATGTATAAACCAATTTTTTAGTTTTTCTAATATATACTGCCATTATACGGAACACAATGTTTAGTCTATTACCACAGGAGCTGTTAAGCATGAATAACTCTACTCACTAAATTAATGTTGGTTTTAAATCGGTTTCATAATGACAGTTTATTGGCCGGGTACATCTTGGCACAGGCAGAACAGGCAGAAAGGTAGACCTGAAGTCGTGTCTGCAGTGGTTTTGTTATCGGGGGTTGTTATCGTCTGCTTCTCACATCTGGGTAGACGTTGTTGAGTCTATTACCACAGGAGCCATAAAGCATGAAGAACTCTACTTACTAAATTAATGTTGTGTTTAAATCGGGTTCATAATCACAGTTTATGGGCCTGGTACATTTTGGCACGGGCAGAACTTGTATGGGCTTGGGTTCGATTGGGGTTCGATTTTTTGTTACCAATTTAAGTTTTAGAATAAAGCCAGATGTGTGAACAAATTTTAAGGTAGTTCTGGATTTGTGTTTGCAGTTTTTGCAATATATACTGCCCTCTACTTTTCATATATGGAAAATAATGTTTAATCTATCACCACAGGAGCTGAAAAGCAGTCATCTGCAGTCATCTGCTTCACACATCTGGATAGAAGTTGTTGAGTCTATTACCACAGGAGCCATAAAGCATGAAGAACTCTACTTACTAAATTAAAGTTGGGTTTAAATCGTGTTCATAAAGACAGTTTATGGGCTGGGTACATTTTGGCACGGGCAGAACTTGTACAGGCTCTGGTCGGGTTAGATTTTTTTTGTTACCAATTTAAGTTCTAGAATAAAGAAACGTGAACAAATTTTAAGGTAGTTCTGGACTTTTTATAATATATACTGCCCTCTACTTCTCATATATGGAAAATAATGTTTAGTCTATCACCACAGGAGCTGTAAAGCATGAATAACTCTACTTACTAAATTAATGTTGGGTTTAAATCAGGTTCATAATGACAGTTTATGGGTCAGGCTGGGGCAGAATCTGAATTTAAGTTCTAAGAAACAAAGCTAAATGTGTAATGCTATGTTGCAGTGTTTATAATATACACTGTCATCTACTTCTCACGTCTGGATAGATGTGGTTGAGTCTATCACCACAGGAGCCTTAATGCATGTAGAACTGATCAGTGTAACCGAGGAGAGCAATGCAGCCGCGAGGCTTCAGCATTCGGGACGCCTCTTTGAGAAACCCCTCAGAATCAAACCAGTGGGCCGCAGTTGCCGCGGTCAGCAGATCCACTGAGCCATCGGGGAACGGCAGCTGCTCTGCGGTTCCTGTTCTGTGATAAGAAAAAGAAACACTGTATGAGATACATCACAAATCAACTTCCTCGATGGACTTGTTAGAAGTAAATGTTTTGTTATCTGATGACATTTAGTTGATAACATCATTCATTTGGTGCAGTAGCTAGTTAGCCAACTAGCTCCAATTGGGGATGCTCATCACAAGGGTCAAGGCAAGTTCCTATAAGAGCACCAGAACAAGTAAAATCCTCCAAACAGTAAAGTCCTTCTGACTGACCTGTAAGTGATGTTGGTAAACCCGGGAACAGCTCTGGCTTCTGCAAGCTGACTCTCACTGACATCGATGCCCACCACCTTCTGGAAGTGAGGGGAGAGCAGACGAGCGTTCTGCCCTGTACCGCACCCCAGATCACTGCCAGCTCATGAGGAGGACCTTTCTTGTTGGGAAACAAAACAAAAAATACAAGGACTTTAATGAAAAACAGTGTATAATAAAGGTCTTAGATGCTACAAATGCTAATATCAAGCTAATTGATCACAGCATTAACTATGCTAGTCAAGAGCTGGTTAACCATCTACGCTACCAGAATAGGGTATGTTTTTGTCTGAAAGACCAGCTTTTCAATCATTTGATTATCAAAGACCAGTTTTGACAACCTGAAACCAACAAAAGCTTGTGCTGGGGAGGGTTGTGTAGTCTCCAGAGAAAACGCACTCAAGCAACTTTAAAAACAATAAATAACCTGGTTTAGCCAGCTTGACTGCCAAATAGACATTATTTGCTTTATTCAAAGCTGTTTGGCATTTAAAGTGACATGATATGGTTGATACCACACAAAAATATTCTTACAGTGACATTTCATTGGTTGCTACATTTGTAGCACATGTCTGGAACCAAGGTATTTGGTATCAACCCATACCTCAGGGCCCTTATCAAATGTAGTTATATTTTTATCCCCATTAAGTGTTTTGAAAGTGCACATACATGATTTAGCAGATCAATGATAGGCTTGATTGACTACAGCTGTAGAGTAAGAAGCACTGAAGGGTTTACTGTTTTTTTCACTTCCTGATTTAGCTCATGAAAGTCATGGTTAAATCAAATGGAAATTTGTCAGTTTGACACATAAGCGATATGTAAAAAAAGGTCTGTCCCACCTTTTTGTCCAGGTACTACAGAATAAGCTCCTTCACTTCATCAGGTGGAACCATGCGATACTTCTGATAGATGGAAGCATGATGTTTCTCCTCAAACAACCTGAAGCTCATGGTCGTCTCAACTGTGTCCCTCAGCCTTCAAGTGTACTTACTGTCCTGCTCAGACTGTAGCTATTCATCAAGATTACAAGGATTAAAACGTCACTGAACAGGCTGGAGCAAAGTTTCAAAGGGTCACTTGTGAGATTTGGACACTCTGTAAAGTATCTTAGTCTTGAAATTCAACAGACATAAATTTTCGAGCTCCTATACACACACACACGCGCGTGCACGCACGCATGCATGGGTCACGCATGGACACACACACACACAGACCCACGCTTTCCTGCTTCCTGATTTTTATTCTCATCAAATTAAGTTCGAATTCAGAAATCCTCACAACCAAGCTGAGGCATTTACAATCTAATTTATCATGCATTCTTTATTCCAGCACCCTGTTGGTTTTATTTTGCCTCAAACATACAAGTATATATTATAATTTTAATTGACACCACTAATATACATATGGTTGCATTTTACATTTCTTACATTCATTCTTTTATTTACATTTAAATAGCCACTATAAAAAATTAGTGTCTGAAGAAAAACAAATGTGATTAATCTCAGTTAATCACAGATTTTTCTTTAATCATTTTTTTTAATCGATTGAAACTCTAATATATGTATTTATTCTAATATATATATAAATATAATATAAGTATTAGATCCCCACTCTTGTTTCTTTGATTCGATTTTTGCAGTAATACACTGAAAAGAATGATTTGTTGCCTCGAGTCATTATTTTAAAGTGGCAGTCTATATTGTTTTGTTTCTAAATTAAGGCAGAAGAATTTCTGAGTGGAGAAGGAAAATAACAAATATAGTGTTTAATGGTACCAGTGTGCCGGAACTGCCATCCCTGCTCAGCCTATTATAATCATTCTAAAATCTTGGATGTCGTGTTGCTTTTCAAGGGAGTTTTTCTGGCCACGTCAGGCGTCTTTACGTACTTACGTCACATGTACAGCCTCTAAAAGAGGATCCAGTTCAGTTTAACCTGGAATCAGATTCCTTTGCTCTGAATGGAGACCACATCACACCTGCCCAGTTTTAAATGATTCTTCCGCATGCTCGGTGCAATTACCCATTCTCACCAGAGAGGGCCCTAAATCCCCCCAAGTTCCAAAACTTACAGACATCAGCTATAAATTGTGAAGACATAAATTGTTAAGTTTATATAACTTAACTTAGGCCCAATCCCATTTCACCACTTGGTCCTATCCCTTACGCCTATCCCTCTGTTTTGCGTGTGCACGCCAAGGGGAAAAGGTGTCTGGTGTGTTGTTAGGCTGTAGGGTAAGGAAGAAGGGATAGGGCTTGTTAGCCCTTTAAACAGAGATTTTTCAGATACACACTTTAATCTAAGGAATATGAGAATCACTGGTAAAATGGCAGAACAAGGGATCAAAAATCCCACAAATGTGAGTATTTTCCTTAAAAAAAAGTGATGATTAGCACTTTAGCATGTGTAGTTTCAATGTTTTATGGCCAAATTCTTCATAACAAGCATAAAAAGAACGCTAGTAGTTTGTCTTAGTAGCTAGCTAACTAGCTAACTTTGCCATTCCTCCTTAAGTGGTGCAGCAGGGGCTGCAGCATTTAAGGTGGAATGGAAAAATAAAATAAAAGCTAATCAAAGCTTTTTTTTTTTTTTTTTAGCTCCCCATCACAGAGGAATTAAGAATGGACAATAATAATACACCCCCCCTCTTCCTTTCTGAAGACATACAGTGCTCTTTAAAGTGAACTAGTTAACCAGCAGGTAGGCTACTGAACTTAGCGGCAAGCTAGCTAACAAACTGACATTAGCGGCAAGCTAGCTAACATACTGACATTAGCGGCAAGCTAGCTAACATACCGACATTAGCGGCAAGCTAGCTAACATACCGACATTAATGGCAAGGTAGCTAACATACTGACATTAGCGGTGAGCTAATAAATGGACACCAATTATTACTTATAGAAAAGATACTTCAATGTTTGTCATTATTATTACTATTATTATTTATTTTTAGTAGTAGTAGTATTTTTTATTGATGTCTTAAATAGCATTAAATTAAACTTTTTAAATGGTGCAAGAACCCAGATTAAGTCTTTAATATTAAATTTACAATGAAAAATCATAAAAAGAAAGAAAACACTAAGTTAAATGAGTAAGGTTGGAGTGTCCAACTTTCTGACTGGTACTGTATTCTGTGTTTAAAAAATAGAACTGTATATTTTTGCAAGTTAAAGGAATATCTATGGCTCCCTAAACCACAGTTTCACACACTGTAGAACAGTGGAACTACAGTATGTACAATAATGTATCTCTGTATTGATTGAGCTCCATCCAATCATTTGGGACAAGCAACAGATTTAACAATAACAATTAAATTTAATTAATAGAGACAAACGAATAAATAAATAATCCAAAGCATCTGTTTCTGATATAAGGACATTTAACGTTACTCTCACTTTGTAATATCGTTACACCTTTCACACCAAATATGCCTGTACAGCTGTTTTGATCATTGCAGTTCTTCCTGTTTAGCACTTAGATATTACTTTCATTTCCTGTAAACCAAGATTAGCAAGAGAAAGATTTCTGGCAGTTGATAAAACAGTTATGTTTCCTTCACTGTGGAGTATTTTTATTCTGATTTTCAAAATATACTACAGAATTCAAGCAGAAGGTAAGACTTTATTATTACTTATTAAGGGATATTATACTGTGTATCATCTAGGTATAAAGAAAAAAAACAAATGTGTTTTCAAAACAGCAACTTAAAACAAGAAGAAAAAGAGCTTTCTGACTTGAATTAAGTGTAAAGGGGTTATGTTCCAAGTCATTTTAGAGATTATTTATATTTTCGATTTGTTATAAAACTGCTGTGTTCAATGATGAAAGGTCAAACATATATATAGGCCTTTGTGCCCCCCCGAATAACCTGGTATACAATCTTTGTGCACTGGTTACGTTTTATTTTGTTAAAAGTTAATAAATTAAACAATTTTAATCAAATTAATCAAAAGTGTGGCTCAAATTTGTATGTTTGTAGGGCTAGGGGAATGTGCAAAATCTCATGCTCCACATATGAGCTGCTAACACATTAAATATGACGTTTTTTGTTGTTGGCGAAGAAGGCGACATTCATACACATATCAATGTGCGCACGTGTGACATTGTTTCAGGGACAGATTCGTTCACATTACACACAGATACAGGTCACTGACATTTGTAAATGTGAACCGTCAAGATAGCCAATTTTAATCTGAGCAAAAATGTTAGCGGATTTCAGCAATGTGGCTGGTAATGTACACGTAAGCCTATGTTCCACACAGTGGAAACCAACCGCTGAAATCCCTGAGATAGCTTTTTGTATCCTTCCTCTAAACCACGATGTTGAATAATCTTTGTTTTCAGGTCATTTGATTGTTTGATTGTTTGCAGTTGTCCACTTTAACACTTTCTCCTAATTGGATTCACCTGTGTATGTAGGTCAAGGGTCAATGAACTTATCAAACTAATTTTGTGTTTCAATAATTAATGCTAAAGGTATTTAAATCAATAAAACAACAACAGTGCCCTAAATTTATGCAACTGCCTAATTTTGTTTAAAGAATTATTGCACACTTTCTGTAAATCCTGTAAACTTAGTTTTACTTGTCAAATATCACCTGCTATATGATATATTTAACCAAACTTTTTCATACTACTGTATATGCACACCTGACTGATGCCACTGGAAAAAGATTATCAATGTACTTTAATTCAGCTGTCATTGGTTTTAATGTTTTGGCTCATGCTATGGTAAAATAAGTTAAATTAACTTCCTTCAGTTAAATATTTTCTGAAGTAAAATGTGAATGAGTTGAATTAAAAATGTGATAGGATATTACCAATAGTCAACCATAGTAAAGTATTCAAAGTGTACTTGATACAATGATATTGTATAAACTGTAAAATGTTTCAATTAAAATGTTCTAATAACATGATGGTTAACTTCTCCATTAGATTGTGAAGCCCAGCGTGGAACTGATGTAACCCTGATCTGTGAAGTGCACAGTCTTCCAGAATTCTCCACTCTGCAGTGGGATGGACTGGGAGCTTCCATACCTAACACCACCTTGTTCCTCAACAACACTGCCTACATCATTTTACACAGTGTAGACCAGCACAGTCAGGGCACATACAACTGCACACTGAGGCAGAACGAAAAGAAGGAGATAAAGAAGAGTGTAACACTCAGTGTAACAAAACGTGAGTACATGTGTTTCTGCATCATTTAGTAAATGATTCACTAAATGTTTACATTAGTAAGAGCTACATTGGTCCAACTAACATGTTTTTTTCAGCATAGTGGCATTTTGTTGTCAATTTACTGATTTTATTTAGCACACATTAAAAGCAACACTAATCTGAATGTTGAGTTATTCTGTTTGATATTTTTGTAGATACATACTTAAAAAAGACCTCTAGTCTTTACAGAGGGAGCTCCATCACCAGTGACCTATTACTCATCTGCAAGTCACATAGGCTGTATAACAGGATTATGTGGAGTCTTAAACAGCAAGCAGTACAGGGAGAAGTAGTACTAATGGCTGCAGAAAAGGGAAAAAAGCCTAACTTTACTGGAGCAATTAAACCAGGGAAACATTCCTCCATATTCTACGATGGTCAGGAGTTCATCTTTCACATCTCACCTGTGAGGTTCAACTACAGTGGGACGTATACATGTATTGGGGATGATAAAACCGTCTATTCCAGGTTTAAGCTCCACACTGTAAGAGGTATGTAACATATATACATAAACCATGTATTCAGCTCTATATACTACTAAAGCTCATGAGCTCATCTGAGGAGAAATCTCGGTAACACTTTAATTCATCCTTACTTACTGATGATTTCATCCTTAATGAATCCCTTAATTCATGTCATGACTTGTACCCTTATTATAAAGTGTTACCGAAATCTCCTATTACTCTCATCTCATAACACTCATAAACCCATAGTTTAACACAAACTGGGCTATTTTTGTATAATAAAACATGTATTCAGCTCAAATTGCTTATTTACTTTTACTTTTCACTCTTTTAACTAGTTAGCTCTTTAGCTAATCTGTAGAGAAAGATCCTGTTATTTTAACTTTTTTTCCACAAAAAAACTACCAGTTTAACATCTGCAGCATCTTGTTTGGCTTCTCTGCTGATCTCAGTCTCTGCAGAGCCTCCTCATGGTGCCTTCAGGAATCAGTCGGTGGTTCTGACCTGTGAGGTGTCTGAGGTGACTGACCAGATGACCCTGGCCTGGTTGAGAATGGAGGGCAACAGGGCGGTGTTGGTCAAACAGGGCGTCCTAACCAATAGGAACAGCACTAAGACCCTCACTCTGATCCCGAGGAACCTCTCTGATGAGCAGCGTATGTGGCAGTGTGCCGTGTTTACTGAGAACAAGCTTAGAGCTCTGGCACCCCTCTCAGTCTTTGCAGAAACACCACAGCAAGGTATGTCAAGACCAGATAACACTCTTTCACACATCAGATGTTTAGACTGGCAGAGAGGAAAAGCTTGTTTGTGGTTTTGCAGAAATAGTGGTTGTGTTAGTGCTGCCAGTGTAGTGTTGCTGCATTTACTAGAATGTTCTGCATCTCTGCAGGAGGCGGCGTAGTGGAGGGCACCATCCTGTTTGTGGGGTGTGCTGTGGTTGGCTGTGTGGTCCTCTTGCTGGGAGTTCTGCTGTTTTACTGCCACAGGAAATCAGCAGCCGGTAAGCTAACCTGTTCACACTACAGCGACCTTTGGTAGTACTATTATTGTCTAATACAGACAAAACAATCTGCCATGTACTTAAAGAAGAATACAAACAAAACACAGTAGCTGTGTTCAAAATCTGCTTCTGAGATAGAACAGGTTCTTGTCAGTAGCCTGTTTGTCTCATTTTAGGAACAATCTAAAAAGGCAGTGCCAGAGATTTTCTTTAGCTGGTGCTATGGGGTAGCTTGACATTTTAGCGAGGGTGCTCTAATTAATTAGTATATTAATTTCCCATTAATGTACTAATCAATTCAGTTTGCCATATTTTTCACACTATAAGGCGCACCAAATTATAAGACGCATTTTAAGAGACACTATAAGGAACTTATATAGCATAACCCGCATTAGCATTACCCGCTAATCACACTAAGTACCTAGATCTTTTGCCGTTCAGAGGTGAGTATTATCTGCCGGTAGCCTGCTGCTAACCCCGGCCCTAGCACATATGGGGCATCATTAGCATTAGCCGCTAACCATGCTAAGCGGTAGCTCTTTCGCCAATCAGCTAATATCACTAATAATACCACTAGCTAATATTGCTCCGGCTTACAGAACACTCAGGGTTCCTCAGTGTATCGCTGTCTGGCAGCATTAGCCGCTAAACACGGTTAGTGCAAGCGGTTAGCTGCTAATGCTAATGCTCTTGCACCCAGCCTTTAAAAGAAAATGTTTTTTTGTAAGATTTACAGTTTTGTTTACTTAACTTAGCTTTATAGATTTACAGAGACCTGCTGAATAATCCAGTGTGCTTTTTGTATGAAAATAAACCATAACATACACATTTATTAAAAGTGCACCTTATAATCTGGTGCCTTATAATCCAGTTTGTAGTGTTTGTTATTTTAGTTAGCTAGCTCTTTAGCTCATCTGTAGACGAAGACCAATATTATGCAAACAATATTCCACATTTAAAACATATTATTAAAACATATACTTATTATTTATTGGTAATATTGTTTGATATTATTTTAGGCAGCTAAATTATAGCTCATCTAAGGAGGAAAGTTTAGGCTATAGCTAAGGTAGGATGGGTCCTCGGTAGGACTGTCCTTTAAAGACTACTTTTCATTAGCCTGTTGGTCATACACAGACATAGGCCACGTGATTACACTGAGGCACGAAACTTGTGTGCTTTTTTCTCTCTGGCTTTGGATAATAGCAGTGAATTGTATGCAACTGAGGGCAATGTGGGATACAAAACGTGTGTCCTTCAAAAAGCTCCCAACACTGGCTGCATTTCTCAGCTATATATGATACATTCAGGCACCCTGAGTAGGAGCAAACACTGATTATAAACTGGTGCAACATCCAGTCCCAAATATCAAGGTCATACTAGTGATAAACAGGGAAGAAACAGTACAGTCAAAGAAAAGTAACACTTTAAGCACAGAACACTCTATAATACCAGTACATGAAGTTCATTACAGATGCATAAAAAGCATACCATAAGAAAAAAATCGCAATTTTCCAACAATGTCCAGTGCCTAGCATTGGCTAGAGGGGTACAACACCTCCCAGCATTACAATGTGCAGTTGTAGATTTTTGTTCCTTGGCCTCTAATACCTTTTTTATGAGCTGCACTGGTGTTTGTGATCCAGAAGTGATGTTCCCACGTCTCTCTCATGAAACTTTTCAGATTTCAGAAGAAAACTTAGATGGACAGGCCTCTACAAACCTTTAGACAGATTAATAAAGCACACCAGCAGAAGAATCATAATGTTACAGGACATAATGTTGCAGTAACATGTTGCTCTTTCAAAAAAAGTGGTTCATATACCTTTTATTTTCATTTAATTGAGGATTCTACCATTCTTATCTTATCATTTGTCATCATTTATTGCACACCATCCTGCATACGAAATGACAGTGGTTACATTTATCTCCAAAACTGTTGCTGATCTCGATATTCCTGTCTATTTTCCTCAAGGAGCGCCCTCTAAGGAAGAGAAGAGACTCAGAGAAGATCAATGCCATTCTGATTCAGCTTACGTGAATAGAGGTATCACTATTGTCAACAGATTTACAGTATATATTTATTGCAAAACACCCTGGCTAGTTTCTCAGAAACAATACCTAACAGCTCCACATGTATCGCCTAAAAACTAGGAGGACGTGTGTGAAGTCATCTGCATTGAAAAGAACAAGACAGTGCTCCAGGTGGTCCAGCGAACTAAGGTGCTGCCACTATGATCAGGAGATCGCTGGTTCGAATCCTGGTCATACAGCTTGCCATCAGCTGCCAGAGCCCTGAGAGAGCACAATTGGCCATGCTCTCTTTGGGTGGGTACTGAGCGCACTCTCCCCACATCACTCCTAAGGTGATGTCAATCAGCACAAGGCGTCTGTGAGCTGATGTATCGGAACCGAGTCTCTGCGCTTTCCTCAGAGTACGCTGTGATGCTACTTGGCAAATTTTGCATAAGCAGCAGCTCAAAAGGAAGCGGTGGCTGACTTCACATGTGTCTGAGAAGACATTTCTAGTCTTCATCCTCCTTGTGTTGAGGCATCACTAGTGATGGGGAATATACAGCTAGCCAGCAGTTGAATGGGTGGGATAATTGGCCAGATAAATTGGGACGAAACATGATCAAATAAAAATAATAGAACAAGACAAAGGCATTTTTTTTTCTGGTCACACAAACAATTCTAGCCATCATTACCACCCACATTTGCTGTCCACTGTGGGTGGTAATGCCTTCTATGGTGCATTACTGGTACACTACATGTGATACTGTGAATCGAGGAATGTTAGAAAACCAGTACAACTGTAGATGCTAACTTAATTCATGCCTTCTTGCCGTGAGCTTGCTAGCCATTGTTTAGCTTCACTCACAAGATAAAACCTCACTCGATAAGTTTCTTTCTGCTGCTGCAACTCCAAATGTTTCTTCAGATTCTTCAGTTTTTGAAGCTAGGCAGCACTTTGTCGCAGAACAGAGTAAACAACCAACCGCGATATTGTCTTTATTGTATTATCTTTAGCTAATACAAACTCAAAAAAGTGCCTTTTTTACCAGCTATAAAACGTGCATTTCTCTCCTTCCTCCATTGTTTGTTTGTGGCGTTGCATGCATGTGATGTTACACGTGAGTCATCCTCATGCTGAAAATGACAATTGAAAATTGTTGTGTAGGTGAGACATTATTCCCCGAGACGCAATAAGACAGCAAAAATAGATATTTTTAGTGACGAAAAAGACATAAATAATTATGAACAGTGACCTGGATTAGTAACTTTAATCTGATTACTAGATTGGAAATAGTAACGATCAGATTACTTAATAACCCGTTACTGACATCACTGTTTGCACTACCTTATTAACGTGACATTGGACTGTCAAAGTGTCTGTAATGAAGACCAAATTTGATCTTGAATCATATTAAAAATGACCATGGTGCCTCCACACATGGATTCATTGGTCATCTCCATCAAGACAAAAGAGGGATATGTCACTGCCATTCTTAGTCACTCCATGACAATCTGACATGACTACCCACCAAGATTCATTCCTGTCAGTTGATTACTTCTAGGTTCAGCTGTTTTTTTTTTGATGATGGGTATATGAGTGTGCATGATACAGTACTTCTTTCCTACTGTATGACTGTTGGAATATAATGTAATAAGCAGGCAGTACTGTATCCTCATACAGTTTATTGTCCATGTGACCTTTAGCCCCAGCAGTGAACTATATTTAATTTTATCCCTAGATGATGGTCATGTTGTCGCGGTTAAACCGGTGGAGGAAGAAGAAGAGGAGCTCCACTACGCCTCCATCACCGTAGCGCGAGTCTGTCATGGTAAGCCCTGAGATCGGATTACAGTGGATTACTCATTTATTTTCTTGTCAGTAGGTCTTTGTACTGTTTTAAATAATAAGCAATACAGTAGCTGCCGGAGGTCCCGCAGCAGCTTAATAAAAGGCATTATGATCTTTTTTTTTCAGGAGAAGGAAGGAACTGCAGAAAGAAGGTAGGAAATAAACAAATACTTTTACATCATGTTTAATATGTTTAAGTTGGCAGAATAGCTCATATGATATGATAGCTGTGTTCCACAGCCTAGGCTACAGCCGATGTAGAGTGCATTCCTCAGTTGCTATTTCTTAGAAGCCTGTTCCAAAAAGAGTGTGTAGGGAATTGCAGCATACATTGCATTGTAAATGACTTTGAGGACGCGACTGATGTATCCTTCCAGGTTGAAAACAGCACTACAAAAAAGGTGGGAAACCTCCACAGCATTTTTTTTTTAAATATTAGTTTTTCACATACTCATCTTTGTTACCCTGTGTATAAACTATATAACCTATATATAGGTTATGTACATTTCTGTACATTAAACTATATTGCTAAATGTATTCACTCACCCATCAAAATCACCAACCTCAGATTCCGATCACTTGTGGAGTTATGTACTTAACAAAAAAAGGTAAAAATAACTAAATATATATATATATATATTCTAGTTTCTTCCAAATAGCCACCCTTTGCTCTGATTACTGCTTTACACACTATTGGCATTCTCTCATTGAGCTTCAAGAGGTAGAGTCACCTGAAATGGTTTTCCAACAGTCTTGAAGGAAGGAGTTCCCAGAGGTGTTTAGCACTTGTTGGCACCTTTGCCTTCACTCTGTGGTCCAGCTCAACTCAAACCATCTGGATTGGGTTCAGGTCCGGTGACTGTGGAGGCCAGGTCATATTTTTGTTAAGTACATAAAACTCCACATGTGTTCATTCATAGTTTTGATGCCTTCAATGAGAATCTTCAATGTAAATAGTCATGAAAATAAAGAAATGCATTGAATGAGAAGGTGTGATTTTGAAAATTTTATGAAAATGAATGATGACACAGCCAAGCGACATTCTATCGGCTAAACAAATTCTTCAGTCTGAGCTCCCCTCCACTCTTCTTGGTGAACTTCTGATTCCTACTACAATACCATGTTCACATCCCCAGCATGGAGGTTTTGAACAGTGCAGAGAGGATTAAAACCACTGATTATTCCTTCCCTATGATGAGTTTTGCTCAAATACATGGGCAATTTGGAGAAAAATAAAGGTTGGAAGATGAAGAACGCAAGGGACTCGCACTGCCTCTACTGCAGCCCAGGCTTTGGAACACAAAGACAAACTCTTCCAAATTTGCAAAATTTCCAAAAATCCGTTTTAGGCAGGAACTGAGTCTTATCATGTCTCTCTTTTAAACAGGCACCAGCTACCAGTGACTCCACCATCTACTCAAATATCAAATACCACTGAGGACCATGAAGGCTAATGTTACTGTGCTAAATGTATGGTGTACATTCAAGAAGCTTCCAATATTTTTTTTCTTTATTTTAATTCTGTGATTAACACAGTTATTTAGGGAGGGGTTGGCCTACAATTGTGGTTCATTTATGGTTCATTAATTAATCAAGAAATATTTACCTAATTAAATATAACTCATTTATTTTCAGTGTTGCTGAATGGAGCCAGTCTTGACTGCAACAAAAATAATACATGTATTTACTGTCCAAACCCACCAGTGAGATTTCTTTTTTTTTCACTTTGTTACAAAGTTTCTCACAGTGTTTGAAACTCAGCTAAAATACAGTCTAAAGTTTCTCAATAGTACTTTTCATTAAAACACCTTCTGTTTAATATTTGGTCGTAATTTGTATTACTTCCTACATTGTATATTATTATTGAAAACGTAAAAAGCTTAAAAATTATGTAAGAACATAAGTTCTAGTTCTAGTTTCCATGCGTCTTGGCATGTTCTTCTCCACCAGTCTTACACACTGCTTTTGGATAACTTTACACCACTCCTGGTGCCAAAAATTCAAGCAGTTCAGCTTGGTTTGATCAACCATCTTTATCTTGAGTTTTTTAAATTGGTAAAATCAAAGAAACTCTTTTTTAAGTGGTCTCCTATTTATTTATTTTTTTTCCAGAGCTGTATGTATGCATGTGTTTATTGCGTACTGGTATGTAATTATTGTAATGATTGTGAATCCTGTAAACTGATATTCGCAAAAAGACCAGTACACAATAGAAAGCTTTAATGAAATTTTATGTCTCAATATTGTGGTCTGGTTTTGTGTGCCAGTGACTCACACTTGAGTAAACTTTAAGAGACCCTCCAGCGCTGGTTATGAACTGCTTTTAAAGGCCCGCTCTGCTGAGTTTTAGTGTTCAAGGCTGAGATAAATCTATGTCTCAGTGAAACACAAGCAGCCGGATTTATTTATCCGCGAGGGAACTGGTGTCAGATGCTGCTGAGATTTCCCTGACGTAATATGTATGGCTGTAAAGGCTTTTCTGGTGTGATAAAAGCAGAAATATAGACTGTAAATGTTTTTTGTAATGCTTTTTTATTGAATCCTGTTTCGCGTGTGAGCAGGAGGTGGCAGTGCTGCGCTGCGTGGGATTGAGTGGGAATGGGAATGGGAAGCGGGGCTCGTGGCTTGCGGTGGTGTTGTGGGGAGGTTGCGCAGAGCTGATATACGGCGTGGAATATATATGACTGTTATGAGATTCAATGTGATGATCTACGTTTTGCTACTAGTGCATGTTTGAAATGATGTCCACAGCTTTGTGAAGTACAGTGTTTTACGTGAGGTATGGTGTGCATTTGCGCGAATGGCCATGTGATGGCACTGTTGGAAAAGGGGTTGTATGCAGATCGGTAAATCTGCTCGAAATAAATCTTAAAAATAAAGTACTATGCCTTTCCCGTAAGTCCTTATATCTTACCATCTCTCTCTCTCTTTCTCTATTTCTCTCTTTTTCTTTCTCTCTCTCTCTTTTTCTCTCTCTCTCGCTCTCCCCTCCCCCCCCCCCTTACCTTCTTGTGTTTCTTTTTTTATTTCTTTCAGCCGAGAGCCGCTGCTGGCTTCGGCTTGCTACGTCAATATTCCAATCTGAAACACAAAGGTATGAAAAATGCGGCATTTGAATGTCTTCATCAACAAGGAACCGGGATTCTTTGTGCAGCCAAGGTTGTTCCCGTATTGTATGGATTTGTGTCCCTTTTCAGACATACGTGGAGCGTAAGGGGGGGCGGTTGGTTTGTGGTGCGGTTTTAACAGAACATTGTCAAGGTCTCCCAAAGCAGAATCTCGGAATCATTCAGGCCAGAACTGCACTTCACCGTTGTCAAATTGAAGTCTTTCATTCCGACAAAGCCTCATAAAAACAATGGCAATGTTTGAAAAGCAGGACGGAGGCAGGTGTGAACAGAATGGTAGGCATCGGAGGAGAGCATCCCAAGGTCAGCACATGGTCTACTTCACACCCTCGGCTCCGCGAGTAAACCGCCAAGGCCGCAGTTAGTCAGCTCTCGCCGAAGAGCAGATACGGCCACATCATGCTGCGGGGAATTGCTGCGGCGAATTCAGCCAACGGTGTGAAGATAGGCTGCTGGCTCCTTTCAGCTTCTCCTCAGAAATACTGCATCAGCTGTGCGTCTGCCAGCCCACCTGTCCATCAAGCAACAACTTCACGTTGGTATCTTCAGCTGAAGCAATGCACTGTATTCCACAGACATTTACAATACATATACAGTGGTGTGAAACAGTGTGTACCCTCCTACAGGTTTCTTTTGTTTTTGCTTTTTTGTCATACTGATATTTTTTCCAAATATCAAAGAAACTCCAATATTACACAATATACATGCACTTTTTAAAAGATGATTTTATTTATTAAAGAAAAAAAAAAACTATCCAAACCAATCTAGCCCTGTGTGAAAAAGTGTTTGGTCCCTAAATCTAAAAACTTGGTTCTACCACTCTTGCCGCTCTTGGCGGCAACATCTGCAATCAAGCTTTACCGCTAGCTGCCAGAGAGTCTTTCACATCTCTGTGGAGGACTTTTGTTCTACTCTTCTTTACAGAATTGTATTAATTCAGCATGAACCGCCTGATTACGATCATTCCACAGCATCTCAATCAATCAGACTTTTGACTAGGCAACTCCAAAACCGTCATTTATTTTTTTTTATTTTATTTTTTTACCATTCAAAGGTGGATTTGGTTCTGTGCTTTGGATCATTGTCCTATTGCAGAACCCAAGTACGCCAAGCATGTGAGCTTATTTTTATCTATTACATCTATTACAGCAAGTTATCCAGGCCTTAAAGCAGCAAAGCAGCCCCAGACCATCACACTACCACCACCATGTTTTACTATTGTTTTACTTTCAATATGATGTTTTTTGGCAAATGCTAAATGGCTATTAAAAGAAGCTCAGTAATGCTGTTTAACTGGAGTTTTTCACGGAATTCCCAGCCTGTGCATGAGTGAAAGCTGAAACTGAAGGATGTAAATCATTTTCAGTTTCAATCATCAGCTTAATGTGTCAAAAATAAGGTTGTAGAATGAGATTTTGTTTGTATATGACGTTTACATTCGCTATACTGTGATTTGATTTTCTGACTTACATAAACTCCCATTATCCCATTAATGTTTTCCTGATCATATTATTACCCAAATTCACATAAATGATGTGCTCAGATTACTGCTCAGATGCTGATATTATGTAGTAATCAGATAATGAAGTGCATGTAAACACATTCAGTGTGTTTATATGGATTAAGGTAATTAGATAATGGAAAACCCAGGGTTTACATGAGTCAGGCAGTAACTGTTTTCTATGCAAGCTAAACTCTGGAAGGCGTTGAAAACGTTTTCTGGGAAGTTTTTACCGGACTAGTCTTGTTAGTGGCAAATACCTCAGGACACTTTTAGGGCCCTATTTTAGCGCACCAGCCAGTTACAGATCACGCAGCTGGATTTAGGACATGTCTGAGGGCGCAAAATATACACCTTGTGCTACTTAAAACATGCAAAAGGCATGTACTAAGTACAGTAGTCATTCCATAGTCATTCAAAGGTGCTGACCTGCACCTTTATGCTGTGAAGATAAACCAGCAGCTCATTTAAGGGAACAGCAAAGTTTTCTTTTTAGTTTTTATTTTTCTTTATTCTGGTTATTTTTGAGCCAAACGTATGGTTTGCGTGCTGCTGGGCATGCGCAGCGTGAATGGCAAACGTATAAAATGGATTTTGACGATTGATTGTTGTCCAGGTTCATTTCAGTCAGTGGCGCACCAGTGTTTTCCACCTCACTTTCAGACCACCATGTCCATCAGTGTAGATTTATTCCTAATTTCCTAAGCTATTTTAACATAGCGGACAGAAGGCGTGAAAATAGACCGTTGATGGGGTGTAAGATACCAAAGAGCATCATAACGCACCTTTTGCAGGGTAAATGATAGAGCCTTCAGAGATCATGAAGTCCATGCCTTAATGAGTCAAATCTGTTGGCAGTGCAAAGGAGGTTTACACAATATTAGGCAGGTAGTTTTAATGTCATGGTTATTGACAAGACTACAAACAAATCTGTGAAAAAGGGGTTAAATTTGAAGGTTCATACAATATGTTTCATATTGACCGTAACCATGAAATGTTAATGAATGTAGACAATATCTGATCCATTTAATAACATTAGTATTGGTACAGAAACCGACCCGGTATTGAATGTTCATCAGTCATGTCTGACCAGTAATAAGACTAGTATCAATATCAGACTAGTTGGAACTGGTGCACCACCATATTCCACTGAGACTTAATCCTGAAAATGATCTAAGCTCACACACCAACCCACCAACTCAACAGAATCAAATCTCTTATGAACTTACACTATAAACCTATACTATATATACACTATACTATATTACAGACTCATAATATTTGCTATAAGTGTCTACAGTGACATACTAGCCGTCATAAAACAGATGAACCACTAGCACATACTGTAGATCCTAACGGTGACAGGCACTAAAGCCGGAATGAACTGATGAGTACACTTTAAAAGGCCCAAGGGTTCCTCGCAGTCTGGAAAACCAAGCCAATAACAGCAGAAGCTATTCCGGAGACGGCGGCGTGAGCTGTGGCAGGTGCCTCGCAAGTTTGCAGGTTTCAAACCCTTCATGGCACATCAAAGAAAAAAGATTAGATGTCCCAGACCTGCAGGCCCTGATAGCTATCGTGCTCTGGCATCGTATTTCTGAATAAAATATGTCTGCGAATTATGATGAAAAGGTGATATCACATGTATAGCAGGTCCCCTCTGCTGGTTTGGTGCCAGTTGGAACCAGTCCTAGATAATTCCTCACACCAGCTTCTTTATGGAGGGTTACTGCCTGATTAGGAAAGGAATTGCCCCAAAGGGAAAAGACAAGAAACTCACCCTGAAAATTACCCCACAAGGAGTTTTTCCCATTTTTTTCCCCAAAGAAAGGTACCTTTGGAATTATGCCATGGAGTAGGGTTTTGAGTTCTGGTCTTTGGTCTGACAATTTGGACAACTCTAATATATCTATTAATCCTGGCCAATAATACTGTGGATTTTAATGAGACATAATAAGTCTTTCTAAACAAATAAGAATAGGTCTATGGGTTATACAAACCATATTCATGTTCACGTTCTTTGGACATAATCAATCGTTTACGTAAAGAGATATCACCATCTCTATTCCTGCCAGTTTTAGTCCGTTTCAGAATGAGCCATTAAAGGGCTCTGACACTTTTATGCAGACGCTCAACATCTTAGGCATAGTGCTCTTAAACCAGCAGACCATAATGGTAGATCTCCAACTACTACATCTACTGGGTGGGGCTCGGGTGAAGGTTGACGAGTGAGGGGTGGTGCCAGGGTGGTTCGATGAAGGTTTCCTCATTGTGTTTCCACATAACAATAAGGGAGCCAATCAAACGAATCGCCTCATAGAAGCATATGATTCCTTACAACAGAAATGCGCTTGGAGTGTTTATAGGGGCAGTTAAGACACAAGTGGAAATACAAAAGCTTGCAAAAAGTGAGTTGTACATAAAATGTAATTTTTTCATTCATTCTAAAATGTCTAGTCGTTGTCTCTAGTATGAATGAATGCCATGTGAATGCCATTTTTTGTGAAAAAAGTGCTCAGGTGTTTCTATTTAGCCCTGCTTTAGTCCAATGAATTATTGTTCTCTGAAAAAAGACATGATTTGGTTCTTGCTCATGAATATTCATACAAGCAAACATATTGGCTATGATTGTTGGATCCCCCCACCTCATAACATCTGACGCGAACGGCGTCTGCTTTGACCGGTGTTCTGTCGAGTTGAGCTGCCTTCACAAACCGTGCTTCCCTTGTGTATATTTAAGGTCTTATTAAAACGCAGAATCAACCGGAGATCCGATTTAAACCTACAGTTACTTAAACAAGATAGCAAACGTTAACTATGTGTGTAAACAGAGCTGTTAGCTCCTCCTTAGTTATAGCTTCTTCTGCTGCAGCCCGGCTTCAGCTCTGTCTGTGGGCGGTCCTAAACCGAGGGTGGAGAGGCCATGAAGTCACTGGTTGACGTAGACTTCTGAGCCTTTCCTGATTCTTTTTTTTGCAGGCTTTTCTTTTACTAGCTACTGCAGACAAGGGAGTCTGAAGACTAGTTTCATGTGCAGCGTGCACATACAACGTAGAGAGACCTATTGTGTTTTACAAAGAACGAAAAAAAAAAAAAGTTGATTTTAGGGGAAGGAGACCTTTCAAATGTTAGAGGTGTGCCCTCCAAGAACAAACCACAAAACCCTACCATAGAAGAACCACTATTGGTTGCCTAAAGCAGGGTTGCTTAAGGCAGTGTTTGCATATTCCCAAATGTTCAACAATACTGGAATTACTTTAATACTTGTGCTCTTTAAGTACCACATAACTCCAGATAACTCCACGTCATTAAGACATTGGCACCCACATTGGACATTGCAGTGAGTGGTAATGGATTGGCCATCCAGGATGCTTGGTGTCATGATGTGGGTGCAATTTTATACAGTGACAGATCACATTTAAGCTTTATTAAAGGCAATTTGACAAGATACAGAGGCCTTGAAGATACAGATGTTATGCCATGGCCATCTGCCTTATGCAACCTTAAGCTGAGATGTCTGAGATGTGGTGTTACATTATATATGTGTTACACTTTACTCTATCTTCCTTTCTAAAAGCATTAAAATCTGACAATTTATCTTAATTATACACAATATATATAAAAAAAAATGCTGGTCAGCAGTAGGGCTGCAACGATTAGGCTATATAATCGACAATGTTGATTATTTAAAATTGTTGATTACAAATTTAATTGTCGACTAATTGTTATTTTATAACAGTACTGCATTACACAAAGTCCTGGGGACATTCAACTTAGTCTGCGTCTTCAAAAGTGCCCAAACAAAACAAAATACATATGAACTCATTAAATATTAATACTTTCCCTGTTTAAACAACATCTATACATTTAAATGCCTTTTCAGCATTTAAATCTCATGTTCAGCTGTTTCTATCGTTTTAAGAGATGGAGCACATTGAAGAAGTAATCGTTGACTAATCAACTAATCGGAAGAAAATAATCATCAGATTAGTCGAATACCAAACTAATCATTAGTCGCAGCCCTAGTCAGCAGGCCAGCTCACTGGCACCTCACCCAAATCGTAAAATCCCATTATAAACCCATTGTATTTACTGAAGAACCCTTGAAGAACCACTGGTACTCAAACTTCTCTAGCAGCTAAACAGCTAAAGCAGAAAGCATTTTCACACCGTAATGCAAGCAGATGGAAATCTCTATGAGTCAGTGTTCTAATGACGTTATTTCTATGCAGCCTTGTGTTCTCGGTGCAAAGCTGATACAGATGGTCATGGATTAGAGGGAGCATGCAAATGCCAGCATGAGTGAGGAAGGCAGACTTAACCTTTCTCTGTGACTGTAAATGAGAAGATCTCGCTCTCCTTAAGATCTCTGCTCCTCTGGAACTGCTGCTCTGTGACAGATTGCATCTCATGAGGTCACTGTAGCAGTGCAGCGACTGGATTGGACCACGTTAAAAGGGCATTCTGATCAGAATTTAAAGCAGAACTATTGATACTTTTATCGCAAACATGCTCACTTACCTTAATCTATGGAGCTGTAATAGGCTTGAGAGCAATTTTCCAGTTTAAAGACCAGAAAATTCCCCTTTCTGGAGATGTAGCTTGAAGATGAAAGTTTTGTTTATAAATTAGCACTTTGGGAGGAATTGTGGGTGGGCGATTTGGCATGTGCTGCCTATTCCAAAGCCAGAAAACGAACGCTACTGCCAGGAAGCTGTTTATAGCGTTTATGTTTCCTTATAGCTCCATCAGTGCTACTCTATGTTAGAGTTTAGGAGTCTGTGACCCTGTTTACACCTTGATGCTTCATGTTACATCTTACATATTAATATCATTATTATTTTTGAAACAATAAAAAAAAAAAAAAATTGTAATACCACTAATCTGTCTTTAAATTATGTTGTATTTGTTTTGCTATTTACAGTGAAGCTCAAAGCATCATTTGAATTGTTTATGTTTGCAGTTAATATGCAGTATATTCTGAGATGTAGTATTGTGATAGATTTTTGCTAGAAGAGTCATGTTGGTCCCCTGTGTTTTATCAAGTCCGATAACTTTTATGAAGATGCAGATTTCCGTTTCCAGCAGTACTTGGCTCACTGCCCACACTGCTAAAAGTACCATGCATTTGATACATTGTGTACATTTGTTCCAAATAGTTTTGGTTTCACACTTTATTTTAATGAGCCACTAAAGGACTTTGCTGTTTTCTGTCATCATCATCTACGTATGTGGGCTGTGTTTCCCTATACTTTACATTGGTTGATTGGTTAATTTGGTTTGTAGAATGTTGTCAGTTTGGTAAGTTTCCTTTTTTAGGTGCTATGCTTAATTTGCTTACCCTCCAGAATCCGACTTCCCTTCACATGCGCGCATCAGGCAGCAGAGTGAGCTAAAAAGATGACTCTCATATTATTATGACAACACAGGATTTTTACTTTCTTCTATTGTTTAATTGGTTGGTGTGAAAGCACCCTAAGTGTGGGTTGAGTGTGTTTTACACTTGTTCTTATCTTATCCCATCTTATAAAACGGATATTTAAGGCAGTATTAATTGACCTGGTATTTGGGTAATACGTTACGGGTGTTGTAGTGAAATTAATAGTAGGACATTAATGAATAAAAAAGGGGTGAAAATTCTGATTGTAAATTCTGTCCAATCAATGATTCTGAAAGGTGCCATTCTCTCATAAATCACTAAAACAGCTTCATATGCACCAAAATTTAAAGTCTGCCATTTTCAGTATTTATGTCTTTCAGATTTAGCTCTTTTTCTATGGAAATGCATGAAGAATTCATGCTCAGTGATTCACGAGCATCAAATCCTCCTCAACTCTCCAATGGGGGGAATCCAGTGCTTCCAGTAGCAGTAACGCATGCATAGAACATGCTGTAATGGGCCTTGGGGCACCTATGAAGCCAGATGTCCTTTGTCTGGCTCTTTCATCTCCAGAGATAAGTTCCCCAGGCAGGAATCTTCAGGCATGAATTTCTGAGCGCACTTTTTAATACAGGAACAAGAGGCCTGTTCCTGTAAGCATGGCCGTCATGGGGAAATGGGTCTTTGGTGGAAATCATGCTAATGTGCTCATTAAGGTGTGGGTGGAGAGAGAGCGGTAACGGAAGCTCTGGAAAGAGGCTGATCTATGGACCTTCCATGGCTTGCTACGAGATTACAATATATGAAGCCATACATAAAGCTGTAATGCAATTACACACCATTAGAGCCAGGAACCGACTGAATCTCATCTTTTCCAGGTGTCTGTGTGGTAAAACAGTACGGTTACTCTGCCGGGGTAATTGCACAGGAGGAATAACCAGGCCGTTAGCACTCGCACTGTAATACATCACTTACAACAATAACACAGGTATAAAGCAATATCATAGGTGGAGCTAAATATGCTGTAAAACGGTACAGAATATTTTTATTTTGATGGATTATTTAGATTTTAATATTTTAGAAATAACAAGACTATCTTTATATTTCCTTAGCAAGTTCTCTACCAAAAGAGAAGATAGTTCAAATAATTCAAAGTCAAATTGAAAGCTTATGTATAAAAGCTTTAAATACTTAAAATGAAATAAATATTCTGAAGACTACATTTAAAAATAAATAAATTAGCAATCAATTCTAATTTCTATATACATACAGTACCAGTAAACATTTTGAGCATACCATAAATTCAGTGATTTTTCATAGTTTTAAATGTTCTGCATTGTAAAGTAATACTAAAGTCATCCAAACTATGAAGAAACACATATGGAATTATTTATTAAACAAAAAGTGTTGAACCAGAATATATTTTAGATTTTAGATTCTACAAAGTAGCACATCTTTCTCAGATAACAGCTTTGCACATCTTGGCTGAATTTTCTCAGTCAGCTTTATGAGATAGAGTCACCTGAAATTCAGGCTTTCAGTTAACAGCTGTTAAGAACTTGTCAGGAGTTAATTACTTGCATCAGTTGTAAAGTTGTGAAGAGGTAGAGTTGGAATACAGTGAATAGCCCTATTTGTAGAGCTAATGTTCTAATCCATATTATGGCAAGAACTACTCAACTACGAAAAACTTTGAAAAAAATCAAAAACTTAAGAAAGAATCCTCAAGTGAAGTCTGAAAGAACATCAAAAACATTATGATGAAACTGGCTCTCATAAGGAAGAGCAAGAGTTTCCTCTGTTGCACAGGATTTACAAACTGGAGTCGGATTCTGGCAGAGGGTCAGAATTGAAAAAAGGCATCTCATTTAAGATCATGCCACAGCAATCAAACTTTAACTAGGCCAAACAAAACCCTTCAAAGGGTTTTTTTTGAGTAAGGAACACAGACCTGAACTGAGGCAAGTGAGACCTGCAGTTCTTTAGATGTTTTTCTGGGTTATTTTGTGACCTCCTGGATGAGTTGTCCAGGTCCTTTTGAAGTAATTTTGGTAGTCTGGCCCCTCCCTTTGGAAGGTTCACCACTGTTTCATGTTATCTTTATTCATGAACAATAGCTTTTACAGTGGTCTGCTGGAGTCCAAAAGCTTTAGAAATGAGTTTGTAACCTTTTCCAGAGTAATAGATAATCAATGACTTTGCTTTTTTTTCATCTGTTCTCGAATTTCTTCAGATTGGGGCATATTGTGTTGTTTTTTTTTTAGATCTTTTAGCTGCTTCATGTTGTCGGACAGGTTTTATTTAAGTGATTTCTTGATTTTACAGATCTGGCAGCAATCAGACCTTGTTGTGTTTAGTGAAATTGACCTCAGCTTTCCAAAAAAGTGGTTAATCACAGTTAATTCATGAGGGATGAGTTTTTGAAGAGGTTTGGATAGTTTTTTTTTCCCCGCAATAAATAAAATAATAATAATTTAAAAAATGCTTTTTGTATGTACTCAGGTTATCTTGTCTTTAATGTCTGACATTAAAGTTTGTTTGATGATAATTGACGTACGTCTCAGTGCAGATTCTGGTCATGTGAGCAGTAGTGTGTATCCTCTGTCCTGTGCAGAGTGTGTTTTTGCTGAGAGTGAAGCCCCAGCAGGAGACCCCGGTAAAGTGCGGCCCCCTGGCAGGATCACTGCAGTGTGGACTGAAAAGAGAAAGAGAGAAAGAGAACGAGTGAGTGAGTGAAGAAGTGCACTGTGGGACATCCAGGCTGCAGTGATGGACACATCACTGAGGCGTTCAGCTTCCACGCACAGCTTTCCATAACTGCCGGGACAGTCCTCCAGGACCTGAGTGAGGAAGAGGCTGAAAGAGAGAGAGAGAGAGAGAGAGAAAGAGAGAAAGTGAGGGAAAGAGAGAGAGAGATGTTTCAGGCTGCAAATTTACTCTGCCCGAGGCTACGGAGCTCCGCGGCTGAGAGGAAAGGAGCCACTCTGCTTTTTCCCCACATCTCCTAAATGAGGATGGAGGGCCGGTGGAGGGCGGACTGGGAGTTGGGGGGGGCGCAGGTCGTTAGGCTTGTGTTAGCGGAGGAGGAAAAGGGCAAAGTGGAGATGCTGACATTTCATTAGCAGTGCGGTTCTGGGAGCCTCACACGAGGTGTTTTGGGGGAGTTTGGGGGAGTGTGTGTGTGTGTGTGTGTGTGTGCATTCAGAACAAGAACTGAATAAAATAATAGAGGGATTATATACAAAAATATCCCACCTTAAATTTGTAGTTCTTAACCTGGAGGGTCAACATCGTCCTTGGAGGGTCATGAGGGTGATGCTGCACTGTGTACATAAATGTAATTTATAACAAAAATTACTGACAATAACAAACAATAACAAACAATAAGAAAATTACTGATTATTTTTGTACTATTCCATGTTACCTCTATTTGTGCATAATAGCTTTTACTGTGTTCCACTGGAGTTCTAAAGTCTTAGAAATGACTTTTCCAGACTAATAGATGATCATTTTTTTCTTATCTGTTTATGAATTTCTTTAGATTGGGACATATTGTGTTGTTTTTAAAGTTTTTAACACTGTCAAACAGGTTCTATTTAAGTGATGTCTTGATTCAACAGGTCTGACAGTGATCAGGAATGGTTATGGCTAGTGAAATTAAACTCAGCTTTCCAAAAAATGGGGTTAATTACAGTTTATTCATAAAGAAGGGGGCAATTACTTTTTCACATAGTGTCAGGTTGGTTTGGATTGCTTTTTTCACTTAATAAATGAAATCATGATTTTTATTTACTCAGGTTATCATTGTCTGACAAGTTTGTGTAATAATAATTTACTAAGTTCTCAGTGCTGATTCTGGTCATGTGAGCAGGAACCCCAAGCGAGTCCCAACATCGTCCTTGGGGTGTTGTGGGGGTGATGCTACCCTGTGTGTGATTGCAACTCTTGACGATCGTCAGAATGTAGTTTAAATGATAGTAAACTAAACAAAATTACTGATTATTATTTTTATTTTTTATACTAAACTTAACATCTTTGAGTATATTTAACCAAGAATTAAACAAACAAACAAAAAAAACACGGCATGTTCCTGTATGTTTTGTGCCAAGCAGCTCTTTAGGGACCATAGGAAAAACACTGGACAAAATGAATAATGAATAATAAATCTATTTAACTTTCGCAAAATGTGACCTTTGTGAAACTAC
Source organism: Astyanax mexicanus (assembly GCF_023375975.1). Lineage (NCBI taxonomy): Eukaryota > Metazoa > Chordata > Actinopteri > Characiformes > Acestrorhamphidae > Astyanax > Astyanax mexicanus. Next base: position 11,527,024 of record NC_064418.1, on the reverse strand, counting down.
ATGTGTACATTTCTTTGCATTGTGCCATTGCAAAATCACATTTTGCAAAAGTTGAATCAATTTATTCATTACTTATTTGGTCTGTTATTTCTCCTACGCTCCCTAAAGTGGCACTTAGGGCTGAAAACACAGGAACATGACTTGATTCCGCCTCATTCTCTTGGTCAAATAAAACTAATATTAATTTAAAAGTTACAATAAATTAATGAACAATGTTTATTGTTCTCCAGAATTAAAAAAATAACTAATCTGTAGCTGCTCTGATTATTGTTCTCAGACATTTTTGTAGTTTTGGTGTCAAAAACAGAAAAAAAAGGTTTGTAAAGTTTTGTAAAAGATTTGTAATAATCGTTTAACAAATTAGTAATTACACAGGATTTTCATACATTATTTTAGGAAAACGTATTCACTCATTCATCTAAATCATTGAATTTGTCAGTCCTGTCACTGTCTGTCTGCTTACCACAGACTCTAGTTCTTTCAAAAAATGACTCAATTTCTCAGGATGCACTTTTTAGACATGCCGGATCACGTGACGCACCAGCTTTCTGGCTCACCGTGCTTCTGAAATTGCTCACACCTGGACAATTTAGTATAAATAGCCCCTGTTTTCCTGTTGGCCTGGTATTGAATCTGTTTTTATAGCTCTTCTACCTTGTGTTTCTTTTGTGTTTTGCCCGTAGGTTTTTCGACTCTTTTTGCTTCCTCAACTACTCATTCCTCAACTTAGCCCTTTGTTATTTTGTTAGCAGTTTTGTTACTGATCTATTTTTGTATTTTGAGTACTCCTTTTGCCTTGCCCTTTTGCCTTGTTGTGGATTTTCGTGTATGACCTCATTGCTTGCGCACTCTGATATGTTTGTTAATGCCATTTGGTTATTGACTCTGCCTGTCCCTGACTATTCTTATAAGCCTGACCACGTACTTAATAAATTGTGTGTTTGGTATCTGCGCTTGTCTGTATTGAATTTAGCCACCATCACAGAATTCGAGTGTTCCAATCACTTCTGTAGATACAAGTGTATAAAACCAAGAAGAAAGGCATGCAGAGTGCTTTTACCAACATTAGCAAAAGAATGGGTCATTCTCAGGAGTGAATTCCAGCATGGTACCATGATAGGATGATTCCAATAGTGAAAGTAATGTTCCATGGCCAACTGTCAGTGATATTATTCTGCAGTCAATTATGACAGATCTCCAAACTTCACGTAGCTTCAGGTCAGCTCAAGAACAGTGTAGAGTGTAGAGAGCTTCATAGATGGGTTTCCATGGCCGAGCAGCTTCATCCAAGCCCTAAATCACCAAATGCAAGGCAGGCGAACTGATACTTTTGCTAATTTTTCTTATTAAAGTTTGCATATCTGAATTTCTCAGTTTGTTTTAATGTCAGAAAGTGACATAAATTCATAGAAGATTAATTGCTACCAGATACTTCAAAATGTTATATAAAGTAGCCGCCTATTCGCAACTACACTTTTTGATAGAAGCTCTGATTGTTTTAACGAGCTGACGAGTTGGAAATAATGAACTCATAAAATTACATGCAATCGAAGGCGATAACCACGACTTCTAAGGCTTAAAGTAATTAGACGGAAGGCAAGATAATGAGATTGATGTTGTACGCTGCAGCTTTCTGACTAGACATCTGTCACACCCAATGACAGGCCGTTTGTAGACACTGCAGAGTGTGTGTGTGTGTGTGTGTGTGTGTGTTTGTGTTTGATTGAATAAGTGATGAGTCTAAGCCTCACAGTAATTTCATGCTTGTGAAGTTATTAAGTCATCATCGTTAACTGCCTGTTCAGGAATAACAGATTATGCACATCTACAGAAGTACAGTATGAGTCTGCTTGGCTGCAGAAACACACCTTGAGTGCACACACACACACACACACACACAAACACATGCTTTTACAGTGTACAACAGGATCTGTACGGTGTACAATGAGATTACAATGGGCACATCACTGAGCCTTTAAGACAGTGGAAGGTAGAGAGCTGAAGAACAACAGGGATCCAAAAAAAAAGCAGAATATGACCCTTAGCTACCACCTGAAGTATAATTTCAACCACCCTACCAAGAAACATCTCATCAAGACCATATGCCATATCCACTTTACAATACCTTAGCATCCACGTAAACTACTATAGCAGCCACCTGAAATATCATTGCAACCCATCAGAACATCCACCTGCAGTACCTTAGCATCTGGTAGAAATATCATAACACCCTAGCAACCACCTGAAATACCGTAGCATTTTACAAATCAATCCCTTAGCATCCAACCAAAGCAACCACTAAGCAAAAACAGATTCTTAGCAACCCTTTTTTAATACCATATCAATATCTGTGGCTTTTTAATAAACACATGATATACTACAGCAAATGTATAGCAACACCCTAGCAACCACCTGGAATACCATAGCATTTTACAAATCAATCCCTTAGCATCCAACCAAAGCAACCACTAAGCAAAAACAGATTCTAAGCAACCATTTTTAAATACCATAGCAATACCTGTAGCTTCTTAATAAACATGAAATAATACAGCCAATGCATAGCAACACCCAAGCAACCACCTTAAATAGTGTGGTATTTTAAAGCAATCCCTTAGCAACCCACCCAAAGTAAAAAGCAAAAGTATTATTATTATGATTATTAGCAGCCACTTTTATTACCGTAGCAATATCTGTGGTATCTTAATGAACATATGACATACTACAGCAAATGCATAGGAACACCGTAGCATCCACCTTAAATACCGTGGCATTTTACAAATCAATCTCTTTGCATCCACTCAAAGCAACCCCTCAGCAAAAACAGATTCTTAGCAACCCCTATTTAATACCATATCAATATCTGTGGCTTCTTAATGAACACATGACATACTACAGCAAATACATAGCGACACCCTAGCAACCATCTGAAATACTGTAGCATTTGCTAATAAATTGCTTATCCAACACCCTAACAACCACCTGAAATACCATAGCATGTTATAAATCAATCGCCTAGCATCCATTCAAAGCAAATACAGATTCATGGCAACCCCTTTTTAATATCATAGCAATACCATAGCACCCTAGCAACCACCTGAAACAGACAAAGGATCATTTGAACATATTAACTTACCTCAACATGTCTTTTGCAATCATTAAGTCTTAAATCACTATTACAAATCGTACAGCGGGCAAGAATTTCATTGTTTTTTATTTTTACCAGACGTGAATATACTTTAGAGTAGTCAGAGGTGAGATGAGTTTTGATGGGAATCATGATGCTCCTTCTCTTACTCACTGAATGCTTCCCATCCAGGAGGGTAAAAATAGCACTGCCAACACACACTAAAAACTGATTTGCTGTCTAAAAGACTATTTGTAGAGAACAGGCCAATCAGAACCCTCTCTGTTTTGCATGCGTTTAATGAATATGCACACAAGTGACACGAGATTGGGGGAAAAAGTCTGTGTCACCTGCTTGCACATTTGTGTTCACTCTTGGGCCACTCATTCTAGATTTTTGGACATTTTATCTTGTGGAAATCATGGAGCCAGTATTGATATGTGAAAGACTCCCACAACTTGGGACGTCTGCTGAAATACCATTTAGTGAAGTAACATTTTCAAAGTAATCCCTCAGCATCCACCAAGGCTACCATAGCAACCACTACAAAACAAACAGTTTCATCCTAGAGACCACATAGCAACAGCCAAGCCTGGCAGTGGAAACCACTTAAGCTGCGCAGCCGGTCTGCGCTCGCTTCAGGAAATGCACTTTTCTAGTTAACATTAAGCTCATGTGCAGCTTAATGCGGCTCTGAGAGCTCACGGCTCGCCTGCGACTGTTGTGTAACAGGGTCTCCCGAGTGCCGTCTCCGACACACACACAAACACACACACACACACACACACACACACACACACACATCCTGCTGGGACTTTTCCTATCTTCCTGCTGATAACCAGGAAACACATCAGCGCTGGTGTCAGTAGCAGGAGGGAGGCATTCCAGCGCTCATAACGGAGGGGGGTTTCCAGCAATAGGGGACGTCAGGTGATGCAGTGTTAATTAACCCTTTAATTCTGCAGCTGTTCCTGCCTTTTCATGTTATCTTCTCCTTTAATAAGGAATTGCTAAATCCAGGTTCCACATTAACTGTGAGATGTGAAGAATATGATGAAAGAACTGTGAAAATGTACACCTTTAATTTAGCAGGAACAGACTTCACAAGACTTGTAGATAGATATGGTAGCATTACTTAAAACGATTACTCTTTGAGCAGTCCTACAGTATCACAGTATAACACCACTGTTGGTTCCTAAAGAGAATCATGCATGAACCTGAACTGAAAATATGGTTTAAATACTCTAATCACTCTAACCACATACTAGTGCATCTTAAAAGATTAGAATATCATTGAAAAGTTAATTTATTTCAATAATGCAGAATATGAAACTCATACCTTATATAGGTGGATTACACACTGAGTGATATATTTTAAGCATTTATTTGTTGATGATTATGGCTTATAGCCAATCAAAACCCAAAAATTAGTGTTTCAGAAAATGTTAATATTATATAAAAACAATTGGTACTTTTGGCAAATTGGCCAGTGTGACAAGTCCTGCTGGAAAATGAAATCTGCATCTCTAAAAAGAGGGAAACATGAAGTGCTGTAAGATTTTTTGGGAAAACACTGCACTGACTTTGGACTTGACTTTGTAGAATTTCCCCTCAGGGATCAATAAAGTATCTGTCTGTCTGTCTGTCTGTCTGTCTGTCTGTCTATCTATCTATCTATCTATCTATCTATCTATCTATCTATCTATCTATCTATCTATCTATCTATCTATCTATCTATCTATCTATCTATCTATCTCACAGTGGATCAACACCAGCAGATGACATGTCTCTACAAACCATCACTGATTGGTAGAAACTTCACACTAGACCTCAAGCAGTTTGGACTGTGTGTCTCTCCACTCTTCCTCCAGACTCTGGTCCATTGATTTACAAATGAAAAGCAAAATTTACTGATGATCAGTGATGGTTTGGAGAGACATGTTATCTGCTGGTGTTGGTCTACTGTGTTCTATATCAAGTTTACAGCACTTCATGCTTCCCTCTGCTGACAACTTTTATGGAGATGAGGATTTCATTTTCCAGCAGGACTTCGCACACTGCCCACACTGCCAAAAATACCAATTGGTTTGTTTCTGAGACACTGATTTTTGGGTTTTCATTGGCTGTAAGCCATAATCATCAACAAAAAATACAGAAAACTGGGATTTGGTATTTTGCTTGTTTTAAAGCTCTTTTTGTTTTTGTTCGCTCTTCTGTTTCTGCTGCATGTTTTTTTTTTAAAGGGGAAATATCACTGTTTGAGGTTCACTACCCATATAGAACAGAGGTAGAGTTCGAGTTTTCCATTCTACAGCCCAGATCTTTAGTTAAAGTGTTCCCAAATTTCTTACCATGTCATTAATTCCAATTGCTGCCTCATAAAACTCACCCATTAGAATGCATGAAAGTTAGCTACCTCTCAGCAGCTCACACCAGACACCGAGCTGCTGAGCTGTCTGTTCAGGCTGAGCTGGAACTAAGTGTGACAGAAAATGACTCCCACTAGACCATTACTTCCCATGTTGTTCCCACTATTTCTCCTAGCACTGTCACACATTACATTTTTTCCTACGTACGCAACTACATTTCCCCTCTCATCTGCTCTAAATTTCCTACCATCAGCCACTCGGAATGTCTGTCCATGTACTTCTCTAAGAGACATGCTTGCACTGACCTGTCGTCCTAATGATCTCTGACCGCTACAACCTGGTCCTGCTCACCAGGTCTCTGGTTTTAGTTCTGCTTCTACAGCTCTGCAAACTTCTTCAGGCGAGTCCCACTGACACGGATTCCTCCACAAATCTTAGAGTTGGCCTTCAGGCAAATGCCAAGCAGTCGGCGGTAGCAACAGGCGGCTACCGGACATCTGGAGACGAGGAGATAAAAAAAAAATGTTAAAATGTTACTTACATAAAGATCACATATCATATAAAGCTGAGCTTTAAGAGATTGTAAGAGATTGGCGTTGAGTGCACACTCTTAGACATAAGCATGATACCTAGGGTTCTTTGAGAAGAATGAAGATGCCACTGTGAGGTAACTACAACTAATGATCATGATGATGCATTATGATACTGTATATACAGGGGTTGGACAATGAAACTGAAACACCTGTCATTTTAGTGTGGGAGGTTTCAAGGCTAAATTGGAGCAGCCTGGTGGCCAGTCTTCAGCAACTCATTGTGATGTATCAAGAGCCACGATATCCAGGGTAATGTCAGCATACCACCAAGAAAGACAAACCACATCCAACAGGATTAACTGTGGACGCAAGAGGAAGCTGTCTGAAAGGGATGTTCGGGTGCTAACCCGGATTGTATCCAAAAAACATAAAACCACGGCTGATCAAATCACGGCAGAATTCAATGTGCACCTCAGCTCTCCTGTTTCCACCAGAACTGTCCGTCACCACAATAAATTATTGTGGTCTAAAACCAGGTGTTTTAGTTTCATTGTCCAACCCCTGTATATACAGTATCATAATGCATCATCATGATCATTAGTTGTAACACCCAAAGGCCTACATTCATTTTCCTTGTTTTTTTTTACCTCAAACAAGACAACATAGAATGCAATTTGAATGTAAATATAGTACAATGTTTTATAAAAAAATAACTTGGGTACGGATTCACCACTCTTTTTGAGTTCACAAGACCTGAGAAACATACAAATACCCAGATTGAGAAAGTGTTGAAAATGTTTTGTTGAGTTTCACCGCCTGTATCTCTCATCAATCTACTCCTTCAATTTCTCCCTGCAAACTACTCTAAACACTGCCTGGACCCTAACTCGGCCCCCCAGTATCGATCCCTCTTTTTGTTTCTTTCTCTCCTCGTTCCCGAGTCCCTTCGCACAAGTCTCACTCCGACTGTTTTGCTGATTAATGCCCTGCGCTCACTCTTTCTCTCTCCTCTCCGCCTCACCCTTTCTTCTACCCTTCTTTCTTTCTTTGGGTCCCGGCACCGGGTTCTGTCGGCGCTCTCCCGGCTGGCGTGATAAATGCCACCTCTTTCTGTTTCTCTCGCTCTTTCTCCGCTCTTATCTCCATCTCTGCCTCTAATGGATTTCTGCCTCTGACACCACAGTGGCCGCTCCTCCCTGAGAGCTGGCTGCAGACGTGCTCTGTGGAAAAGACTGGACATTGATTTTTGGCGCAGGCTCGAGCATGAGCGGCTATTAGGTGGGAACCGGATCCCTCATTAGCATGAAACCGGAGGAAGTTAATGTCATGCAAGCTCGGGGTGAACGGGGATAAACGGGCAGATCTGCTGCCCGTCTGCGCAGGACAGCATGACTGCGGTGCCAGCTGTGAGAGGGCAGAGGGGCACACAGCCGTCAAGGGCAAGACTAGGGGTACATCTGTTACCTCACAGTGATTCGATTCGATTCGATTCAAATGTCTTTCAAGACAAATGGTACACCTGTTACCTCACAGTGATGTGATTCGATTAAAATTTCTTTCAAGACTAGGCGTAAACCTATAACCTCACAGTGATTCGATTCAATTTGATTCAAATTTCTTTTAAGACTAGCAGTACATCTGTTACTTAACAGTGATTCGATTTGATTTAAATCAAATTTCTTTCAAGACTAGCGGTACATCTGTTACCTCACAGTGATTCGATTCAATTCAAATTAAATTGGTACATCTATTTCCTCACAGTGATTCGATTCGATTAAAATTTCTTTTTAGAGTAGGGCTACACCTGTTACCTCACAGCAATTCGATTCAATTTGATTCAAAATTCTTTCAAGACTAGGGGTAAATCTGTTACCTCACAGTAATTCGATTAAAATTTCTTTCAAGACTAGGGGTTAATTTATTACCACAAAGTGATTCGATTAGATTCAAATCTAACTTCTTTCAAGACTAGGGGTACATCTGTTACCTCACAGTGATTTGATTCGATTTAAATTTCATGCAAAAGTGCCGTGCTGTTAAGATATCAACGCGCCAAAGTCAGAGCACACCTTACTCTTAAAGGGAATGAAAACTGACACGCTGATCGTTTTATTGCATGTTACACCCAAAACAGACCCATGATTAATTATTAGAATTAGTATATGTTTTTGCACATTTTGAGCCGTGCAAGGTGTATTTTTTGCGCTCTCATAATACCAAGACATACAGACATGACCTTAACCAAACAACGTGATGCACAATTGACCAATGCACTACAAATTGTTAAAACAGAACCCTAGGTGTACATCTGTTACCTCACAGTGATTCGATTTGAATTTCTTTCAAGACTAGGGGTACATCTGTTACTTTACAGTGATTCCATTAAATTAAAATTTCTTTCAAGGCTAGAGGTACATCTGTTACCTTTTACATGCTGTTAAGATATGAACATGCCAAAGTCAGAGCGCACCTGGCTCTTAAAAGTAATAATAACTGGCACACTGATTGGTTTATTGCATGTTGATTAATTAAAAGAATTAGAACATGCCTTTTGCTTGTTGTTTCGAGCCCCCCGATACCAAAGACACTCTGACATACTGAAACTCACAGTTTTTTAAATTCAAACTTCTGTAACCTCACAGTGATTCGATTCACTTCAAATTGCTTTCAGTTTCTGTCACAGTGATTTTGGTACAATTTCTAAATAACATTAAAAGCAGTAGTACTATTTTTCACTACATTGTAAATGAATACTGGAGTCATCAAGACTGTGAAGAAACACATAAGGAATCATTTAGTAACTTAAAAGTGTTAAACAAACCAAAATACTTTGTGAAGCATTTAGGTGCTCTTATCTGGGGAGCTGCAGTTTCTTAAAGCTAGTAAATCTGCTGACATTTTCCGGTGTAACAGAGGTAACTCTTGCTCTTTCTTTCCTTTGTAAGGGAGTATCCTGATGAGAGCCAGTTTTATCATTACATTTTGATAGTCTTTGCAACTCCACTTAAGAATACTTTCAAAGTTCTTGAATTGGTTCAGATTGACTGACCTTCATTTTTTTTTAATCAGTTGAGTATTTCTTGTCATAATATGGATTAGAGCATTATTCAAATAGGGCTATTTACTGTATACCTCTAACTTTACCTCTTCACAACTTTACAACTGATGCAACTGAGGCAAAAAAAAATTCAAGTAATTAACTCTTGATGAGTTCAGCACAGCTGTTAACTGAAAGCTCTATTCCAGGTGACTCTACCTCATAAAGCTGACTGAGAAAATCCAGTAAATTGGATGACTGTAGTGTAGTAATCTACAATGAAGCAAATGGTAAAATAATGAAAAAAAAATGCTGTTCAAACTTTTGAGTGATAATGTATTGTATTATATACAATTCTTTAAGAATACCTTTATAGACAGGTAGTATACAGTTGTTAAAGCATGTGGCTGAGAAAGAGAATTGTAAATGTTGAGGGAACGAGAGACAGCAGATGTGTAGAGAGAGAGAAAGAGAGGGAGAGAGAATATGTAGGTGTTTGTGTGCGGCAGCACCACCCTACTAATTTGATTTCTGAATTAAAGGCATCAGCAGCTGAGGGAAACAGAGAATGAGAGAACGAGTGCGGAGAACAGAGAAAGAGAGGGGAAGTGAGGAGAGAGAGAGAGAGAGAGAGAGAAAGAGAGAGAGAGAAAGACTACATTTATAATTGGCACTGTTCCCTCATCTGATAACATTAAGCCTGATTCCACAACAACAAACATAATGGCTTCTGCGGGCTGTTGTTCCAGCCATCATCTCAATTACAATGCAATTTTCTCTCCCTCCTCCCCCCCCTCTCTCTCTCTCTCTCTCTCTGTCTGTCTTTTCTCTCATTCAGAATGTGGATTTCTTGCTATTTGTGTGTGTGTGTGTGTGTGTGTGTGTAGGTGTGTGTGTGTGTGTAGGTGTGTGTGTGTGTGTATACGTAGGTGTTGTCAGCAGGAGCCGAGGCTGAGACTATGAAGGCAGAGGATGGGATGCATCCCTGTCACCATGACAACGCATGACCTGTCAGCATCCGGAGATGAGCGTAGATGTGTTTTGATGATGAAACCTGGTCCCTCCAGATGTCTGCTTATTCAGCAACGTTGTGGACAAATTGCATCAAGCACTGTAGGCGCTGAAGCGCTCTCTCTCTCTCCCTCTCTCTCTCTCTATTTCTCTCTCTCTCTCTATTTCTCTCTCTCTCTCCCTTATATACAGTATATCTTTCTGTGTATTGGATTCTCACGGCTTTATTAAGCAACCGTTGCCAAAGAAATAAAAGTGATGCTTGGTTCTGGATCACAGTTGCCACTTTAAACCCCCCCCCCCCCCCCCTTAAAAAGGTATCTGCAGAAAAAGAAATGTATGTTTTTATACTAGTAGTTTTCAGAACCTTAAAATGATTCAATTTAATTACACTTAGTCTACATTTGATACATATGATTCATTTGATTCTTTTGCTTTACAGCAATGCAGTATTACATGTCTTTTGATTCTTATACATCATAATTATTCAGTTTAACTATCATTTGCCTACTTTAATTCAATTCAATTTTGTTTCTAAAGCACTTTTTACAACAAAGGTTGTCACAAAGCCGCTTTACAGAGAAAAACAGGTCCACGCCTCTTATGAGCAGCACCACAGAGATGCCAATTGTTATGGTGACACAGTGGCAAAGAAAAACTCCCTTTAAGAGGAAGAAACCTTGGAAGGAACCAAGACTCAGTCCGAGGAACCCATCCTACTCGGGTTGACCCGCTCAGTACAAACAAACAAACAAACAAATAACAGAACAAAAACAGTACAGAGAATGAATGTGAGCTATAGCTAATGTAACAGGTAATTATTAATGAATATAAAAATGTGATGGGCACAAACTATAGTGCTACGGATAATGACTTTACAATGATTTATTTTAATTGATCTACTTTACAGCAGTGCAGGATTACAGGTCTTTTGATTATTTTACATCAAAATAATTCAATTTAACTATAATTTGCCTACCTTACAATGATTCTTTTCAATTCTTCTACTTTACAACAATGCAATATTTCATGTCTTTTGATTCTTTCAAATCACAACTATTCAGTTTAATTATAATTTGCCTATTTACAATATTTATATTGCTTTATAATTCATTTGATTCTTTTAAATGTAAAGAAATGCAGTTTGACAGCTCGTTTGATTCTTTTACATCACAATGATCAAGTTTAATTATAATTATAACTCCTTTAAGACGCAGAGAAAACTATTCCAGGTGACTCTCCCTCATGAAGACACTGAGATTAAAATACCAAGAGTGTGCAGATTTGTTTTTAAAGATAAATGTGATCCAAAGTATAAAATATATTCTGTATATATTCTATAAACATTTTTTGTTTACTAAATAATTCTGCATGTGTTTTGTGTATAGCTTTAATATAGTCTTCAGTATTAAATGTACAATGTAAAAAGTCATAAAAAAACACATAATAAGAGATAAGAAGAGGTGTGTCCAAACTTTTGACTGGTACGTGTAAATGTAAAAAGGTGTTATTATAAGTAGTTTTTAGAGCAAAAGGTGATTAAAAGGAATTATTTTACTATTTAATCATGGATTAGCGGGGTGTTGTAGGGGAGGGAGGTGTAAAGTCCCTTTATATCCCCTTTTCGAATCAAAGAAATGAAACATCAATACAATACAGTAACATTTTAAATAATTAATAATACATTTTTGTAATACAGCTAAAATAAACAACGCAATCGCACTGGAATGGAATCAATAAAGAAAAAAATGCTTCTTCTTTTCTTCTTAGCGGGACATTTAGCATCAGGTTAGTCAGGTTCAGGTTAACAGTGTGGTTTATGTCTTACTAATGATGCATGCAAATGAGATATGCTAATTTGTACATTGTATAAAATGTGCGCTATTAATATTACATACATTATGTGTTACATTGCAACACATAAAGATGTGTAATTTCTGATAGGAGTAGTTTACATGAGACGGAAAAAAAAATACTGAAGAAAAAAAGTCATTTCTGAGCATTTCTATTGGTCCATTCATCAAAAAAAAAAAAAAAAAAAAAAAACGGACATAGAGGAACTGCCTTTTTCTAATAGAGATAGAAACACCACACAGATGGAGATACAAGGTTTGTACAGACCTGCTTCAGCATACATTACTGTGATTTACTCAAATCATAGCAGTTCACCAGTTCCAGTCAGGTGGGGGGTGTGAGAAGGTGGGGTTTCATGGGTGGGGGTGATAAGGGGGTTGAAACTGCAGCTGGTGACCAACGCTCGGCCTCTCGTGCTGATCAGAGGTTAGCAGAGCAGGGTGGGGGTGGGGGTGGGGGGTGTGTGACAGCGAGGCTTTTATTTTGCCATCCGTCACTCGGTCATGTTGGGCGATCAATAAGGACCATTAGATGCTTTGTGTCCTCAGTGGAATCCTGCAGATCATGCGGCTCTGTGGCATTTTCAGTTTCAGCAAACCTGCAGACCCTCTAAATACACAGAAACAGTGGCAATGATCTCACTAACCTGGTCTAATCAGCCTGTGTTGCACAGATTTATCAGCATTGGCAAAAATATTGGCAATAATATGATGCTGCCAATAACTGTGTTCCAAAGCCAAGGCTGCTGCTGAGATGGCACAACAAAAATGGACCAATTTCGTTTAAAATGTTGAGGTGTTATCTCATTTTCTTTGGTTCATTGTATATAACATTTATAGAAGAACTTCTAGGCAACATTTTGAGACTGATTTGAGTTAATGCTTTCCAAAATACTACACATGCATCTCAAAAAATTAGAATATCATTGAAAAGTTACTTTATTTCAGTAATTTCAGTTCAAAATGTGAAATAGAGTGATCTCAGAAAATTTGAATATTATATAAGACAAATTGGTAGTCCTGCTGGAAAATGAAATCGCCATCTCCATAAAAGTTGTCAGCAGAGGGAAGCATGAAGTGCTGTAAGAAGTCTGGAGGAAGAGTGGAGAGACACACAGTCCAAGCTGCTTGAGGTCTAGTGTGAAGTTTCTATAATCAGTGATGGTTTGTTTGGAGAGTCATGTCATCTGCTGGTGTTGATCCACTGTGTTATATCAAGTCTTAAAGTCAGTGCAGAGTTTTAATGGAAAATCTTACAGCACTTCATGCTGCTTTCCTCTGCTGACAACTTTTATGGAGATGCAGATTTCATTTTCCAGCAGGACCTGGCACACTGCCCACACTGCCAAAAGTACCAATCAGTCTTATATAATATTGTAATTTTCTAAGAAACTGATTTTTGGGTATGTAATACATCTGTGTAATATATGAGTTTCACATTTTGAACTGAATTACTGAAATAAAGTAACTTTTCAATGATATTCAATTTTTTTTTAGAACAAGTGCGATTAATCTCAGATATAATCACAGAATATTGCTGTGATTAATCGTGTTACATTTTTAAAAAATCGATTGACACCACTAATAATAATAATATTGTATATACACCGCCTGTGATGTAACAGACAAGTTAAAACATCCTAAAAGCTGTATTAGTAATGCAATTTTGGGCCAGGTTGCTCCCCACACCACAGCGAACTCCGCAGCTCCGAATTAGCATAGCGGCGTAAAATCAATCACCCTGATCGGCCATGCATCTGCGCGCTCGAGGGGTTACGACATGACACGTATGCGCTGTGATAAATATGTAAGAGATTGGCTAAAGAGGCCCACTGCATCACGGGCGTTCAAGTAATGTGCAATTGATGTTGTTTGAAATGGATCATCTGTGCACAGGCATGCCGCAATGGGGGGGAGGTGTCTAAGAGTGTGTGTGTTTGCGTATATGTGTGTGTGTATGTGAATGTGTATATGAGGAGGGGTGGTTTAGAAGATGCATAGCCCCCCAAGGCCCAACGAATGAGGAGGTCTCGCGGCCATCCCTCACAGCAAATGAGTAAATATTATAGCTGTAGATGGTGGAGGGGTGTTTCGGTGATGGACCACGACAGTTCCATTCATTCAGGCTTCATGACAAACTGGAGGGACCCCCAAGGCCTCATCTGTTCTGAATGGCATTTGAAAGCAAACTGTGCCACACGTTTCCAGGCACGGCGATTCGTCACTGTTAGCAGTTGCTTTCAAACCTGTGGCAGCGGAATCGGGAGCTTGTTTATGTTAATGTCGCAACACTGCTAATAGTAATGTGCTTTTGACAAGAAAACAATGAGGGGTAACAGTACAGATGCGCCGACAGCGTAGCAGCATTAGTACGGTGTTCAATGCTCAGCCGCTTTGCCTTTTCACAAACTGTACTAATAGCATAACACATTACGCACAGTAATGGTCCTGGCCTGTATCCAGTCACAGCAGGTGGTCCGGAGAACGCAATTCCATATCGTAAAGTAGAATAGCGCGATGCTAATTCAGCACTAATCGTAGCTTCGCCACTAAAGAAGCTTTGGGCACAATTCGCAGCAGTCCCCGCACGTAGGCCGCGAACGCTCGACCCTCCAAAACCCTGAGTTGTGTCCTCTGCTGTCACGCCGCCATGTCGACAGGATGTAAAACCCGCCCGCTACACTGCCAGCAAACCAATTCCAAAAAGGTTAATTAAATCAGCGAGCCTAATTTATTCTAATTAACCGTCCGGTCGCTAACGGTAGGCAAGTACTCTCGCTGCTTCATCAGTGATGGAGGGGACAGAAAGCAAAGCAAATGAGAAAACCCAGGATCCGATGGAAGCCGAGGTGCTGAAGTGAAGGAACACAGTTCGAAAGGTAGATTAAATCCAATCTGTGAAAAAAGTCCAGATGGAATAAACAAATTTAGGCAGTAAAATAGTAAAAAAGTAAAAGAAATGCTTAATAAGCATTATCAAGACCTGCTAAATATACTATTAGCCCACCAAGTACCACCAAAACAGCACCCATCTGTCAAGATCTGGACTCTAACGTATCTTTTAGCGCTTTTACACCAAAAGAACTCTGGTTCTTGAACCAGTTTTTAATTCAGGCTTATAAGAACCGTGGTGCTTTTCAGCGAACCAGCATGTCAAAACCATCAAAACATCACATCATACATCATCAACAGAGGGTGAGGCACAGCGGTGGTGCTCCTGTACAAAGAGACACGCCCACAGATGTTGTCACGGTTTGTTCCAACTTCAAACTTTTGCTGGTGTACTCATGGCAAATTAGGTTCCATGTTGATGAAGGACTCATGTTCGTGGAAAAGTGCTATTTGTGGTATCTGTGATATAGACGTTCCAGCAGATCTCTGAAGTCTACACTAGGATTTGCATGGTGTTGTTATGACTTGTTGAGCTGGACCACAGAGTGAAGAAGGCAAAGGGGCCAACAAGTGTTAAACACCTCTGGGAACTCCTTCCTTCAAGACTGTTGGAAAACCATTTCAGGTGACCACCTCTTGAAGCTCATTAAGAGAATGATGCCAAGAGTGTCCAAAGCAGTAATCAGAGCAAAGGGTGGCTATTTTGAAGAAACTAGAATATCAATTTTTTTTTTAGTTATTTTAACTTTTTTTGTTAAGTACATAAAACTGCACACGTTCATTCATAGTTTTGATGCCTTCAGTGAGAATCTACAATGTAAATAGTCATAAAAATAAAGAAAACGCATTAAAAAAGAGAAGGTGTACTTTATATCTGTATATAGTCTTATATTTACCCACTGTGGGTGATCTGGAGAGCACAGTTTTGTATGATACAGTAGAAAAGTGTAGCTGAAAAGGAATTTTCTCCAGTAAAAAAACCAAAAGTAGTGCTGTTTTATTCCTAGGCAGCGAGTGCACAATGCTGCATGTGTGTGTAGGGACATCCTGAATGGCTCTGGTAGATTTCTGGCTTTACAGTTTGTGTGCATGTGAGCATAATTACTTTCCTTCAAAGCAGTTTGTTACAGTGGAGCTTTTCTCTCTCTCTCTCTCTCTCTCTCTCTCTCTCTCTCTCTCTTTCATGACGGGTACATCAAAAGGCAGAGTGTACCGGAAAGCAGCTCCCCAAAATTAACCATGCCAGGGCTCTCTCGCTCTCCTCCCTCTCTCTCTCTCTCTCTCTTGCTCTAGCGCTTGTTTTTTCACGCTCTGTGGATCACCATAAGCCGCCGCAGTGTTAGTGCCGGCGTGAACATTCCGCTTGACCTCCAAAGCCTTTCATCCTCTCTTGTAGTCCAAACGCGGCGTTCAGGGAGACCTCCGACTTCTAGCCCCCAATGAAAGGAGACGCGCTGGTCCACAGGGGAGCGGAAACATACAAGAACAAATCGGATTCTGTACGCATGCGGCCGGCGCTTCCTCACCTTGCTGGTGCAAGACGGCTGGAGTGTGTGGTCATGCGGATGCTAGAACCTCTCCCACAAGAGTGCGGGCCTTAAGCTGCTGCTGTGCTCTCACCTTACAGGGCTGAAGTGGCACCAATCAGATTTTTCATGGTCACGTGTAGTCAGTCTCACAAGTCTGGACGGATGGGTTTCATAGAACCAAGAATCAAGTGACCAAGGATCACCTTCTTTTTACAGGGAAGTGTTACAACTGATGTGCAAAATATTCAATATACTGTATATATAGTACTGTATATTGGAATAAATTAAATTACTTTTTACAGAATACATTTTTGACCATGTCTTGAAACTGGCTGTTTTCAAACAGTTGTCCAATATGGCACATGTATTTCATATATATGTCAACTTAAATGAGGATATAATATATCTGTAAGGCATTTAAGATGTATTAACAATATATAACATGAAATTGCCTTCAAAAGGTTCACTTTAAAAGAGAAAGAAAAAAAAAAACTTTTAAGTGAAATCAATGTAAAAAGATTATATTCTAAGTAATTGTGGAGAATTTCTTTTGGTCAGTTCAAAATAAGTTATGACACAATGCATAGAACAACTGTCAGATTCACAATTGTAAGATATGCAAACAAATTGAATAAGAAGATGTGTCCAAACTTTTGACTGGTGTGGTATGTACATATAGTATTTTTGAAATAAGTAATTTATCTTTTCTAATAGTACAATACATATTTGAATATATGTACTGTACTATTAGAATATATCTAATAGTACAGTACATATTTACATATATGCAATTTAAAATTAAACATAAAAGTTGTGAGGAGTTATCTTGGAATGAGGCTTTTAAGTTGTGAGGGCATTTAGCATCTCATGTGTCACATGTGTACTGGGAATATATCATTTTTCAATGTCAGTGACCTGTAGGCTAGCTGTCAGCCATGTATTGCGCGGTTGTGTGTTTTAGG
This sequence comes from Astyanax mexicanus, assembly GCF_023375975.1. Classification (NCBI taxonomy): domain Eukaryota; kingdom Metazoa; phylum Chordata; class Actinopteri; order Characiformes; family Acestrorhamphidae; genus Astyanax; species Astyanax mexicanus. The sequence goes on along the minus strand of NC_064418.1, from coordinate 11,509,714 downwards.
ACGTTTCAGTATGTCTTTGCTATCGTAACGACAGGAAAAGTACACCTTGCGCAGCTCAAAGCACTCAATAAATTATGGGTGTGTTTAGTAATAAACCAATAAGTGGTTCATTTGCCTTACATTTTCTTTAGGAGCCAAGTGTGCTCTGACATTGGTGGATTGCGATTTAAACAGCGCAGCGCTTTTACACTTCTCAGCAGAGGAAACTGACAAGTTTCCAAGATAAAGCAATAAACATTTGACTATTGACGGTTGTCTAGGTTATTTTCAGACAGTGGTACACCTGTGTTTTCTGTTGCTAAGATAGGAATATGGCAGAAAAGCACCGTTGCTATTTAAATGATGCTCGTGCAAGTCGTGAAAACACTGTTGGCAGACTGTTGACAGGGATTGTAGGTTACCAATGAGCATTGAATCGTGCCTTGTGTAGGGTGTTAGATAGGGCTCCTCATATGTTTTGAATGACTCAATCGTAATTAATTCACAATACACTTTTGTACTTTTTACAAATTATTTTTCATGGAGATACGTGAAATCCGAACATGATCCAATAAACAATAATATATGTAAACAGCCTCTTTGTAAAATATGTAACTGGTTCAAAAGCCTCAATATATCTGGCCTTTACTGAGCAGTGAATGCTGACAATCTCCATGTAAAGAATCCACCAAATATTCTGGAAAGCAAAGGGTCTACTAGAATCTGACCATAACAATCCACTAAAACACAGACAGAGTGGCTTTCTGTCCTTCTAGTGTCTCTGTAGCGCCACAACGAGCTGCCAGCTGTGTCCTGCTGTCCTTCAAGCCGACCTCGTTAACATATCAAAAGGGGAACGGGGCTTGACCTTGTTGGACATGTGGATTTTAATTGCACACTCCGGAATGACTGTTGGACAGAAAGAGGGATCCAAGACTCAAGCCTCGCTGGTGCGCTGAAAATGTAATGCATCGAATTTACTCAATTCAGATTTATTCAATTTACATTTGCAGGAGCTGGCTGATGACTTCCACTTACATCATGTCACACAGAAAGAAGAGTGTAAGGTAGGACTGTGTAGACTCTTGCCCAAGGACTATTATACTGGAGATGTAGTGTGTTGGCCTCGACTGGCCAGGGAATCATACCTTAGTACTTGCATCAAAACTGAGACACTGAAGTAAAATTGTAACATTGTAACATAGCATTGATCTTTGATATGGATGATGCGATTGCAGTGACACCTGTGGATACATTAATTCAGCAAATGAACAGTCAGTTCTACCAGATGACGAGGTGACAATGAAAAAAAAAGGACTTTTAGAAGAGACAAACATTTCTGTGCTTTTTCACAACCGGAAAAAAGCGAACCTGTGAGTGGGGCGTTCAAGCATCACAAAAAAAGGCATTGAAATTGTCCCCCGAATTCTGTTTCCAGTTTGTGGAACACGCCCACATTTACATACATAGTGAGTGACTCCTTAAAACAGTGGAAACAGGGGAGTCCATGGATCAATTGTTCAAAGCTGTTTTGGTGTCACAAGGCACAAGACCTACACAATTTTCCAGATAACATGCTTGTGTGGAGCCTGTATGTGTATTTTAACTGGCAACCAAAATGATTTGTGCCTGGATTCTACAGTACAGGCCAAAAGTTTGGACACACCTTCTCATTCAATGCGTTTTCTTTATTTTCATAACTATTTACATTGTAGATTCTCACTGAAGCATCAAAACTATGAGTGAACACATGTGAAGTTTTATGTACTTAACAAAAAATGACCTAGCCTCCACAGTCACCGGACCTGAACCCAATCCAGATGGTTTGGGGTGAGTTGAATCACAGAGTGAAGAAGGCAAAGGGGCCAACAAGTGCTAAACACCTCTGGGAACTCCTTCCTTCAAGACTGTTGGAAAACCATTTCAGTTGGCCACCTCCTGAAGCTCATTGAGAGAATGATGCCAAGAGTGTGCAAAGCAGTAATCAGAGCAAAGGGTGGCTATTTTGAAAAAACTAGAATATCCTTTTTTTGTTATTTCATCTTTTTTGGTAAGTATAAAACTCCACATGTGTTCATTCATAGTTGTGATGCCTTCAGTGAGAATCTACAATGTAAATAGTCATTAAAATAAAGAAAACGCACTGAAAAAGAGAAGGTGTGTCCAAACGTTTGGCCTGTATTGTATGTCGGCCCCACAGATGGATGTCAGTGATGGGTCCCATCAGGTCATAGTAGGTCCAATCTAGGTTGTACACTGCACTTGGGGTCTAAATGGGAGCCATGTGAGATGAAGGTGGTCTGTAATGATTGGGCCCATTTTGGAAGCCCACCTAGGCTCCAGCAACAGCAGATGTACTAACCCACTCGGAGCCCATGCCCACCTGGAACCCAACTAACCCTGTTTTATTACTCATGTAATCCTCAAATGAACATGCTAGCTGGAATTAGAAAGGTAGTTTTAATATTATGGCTGATCAGTATAGGATTTAAAATGTAGAAACTCTGCAGGGAGAGCTGTGAGAGCGCTCTGATTGGACGGGCGAACATTCTTTAGACTTTGTGCAATAGACTTGTTTGCTGAAGGTAGTCATCAGTCTTGGTAATGGCTTATCTGTTTTTAGTCGGCGGCCACACGCTGGGCACACTGCGCGGAAGTCTATTTAACGCATTTCTATCAGGGGCGCTATTTCAGCCTACAGTGGCCACATCAGAGAGAAATATGGAGCGTCTGAGAGAGGGCGAGAGAGGAAGAGAGAGAGAGAGAGAGAGAGAGAGAGAGAGAGAGAGAGAAAGGGGGAGGGGCTCACTGAGCCATGCACGCTACCTCTGCAGTAAGGAATGAGGAAAATTGATCCGACATCGATTTTCCATGCATGACTCACACTTTACTCTCTCTCTCGTGTGTGTGTGTGTGTGTGTGTGTGGATGCATGCACAGCAACATGCACCCAACATACAGTGCACCTGGTTCAACTATACAAAAAAAAAACATTATATATTTATATATATATATATATATATATATATATATATATATATATATACATACATATGTATATCTGTGTGCATGTGTGTGTGTACATTTTTACCTATTTGTACCTGATACACTCATGCCTTTCCTTAAATAAATAAATACATAAATACATTTGTTTGAACATATTACAGCTGGTAAACATCAATGGAAATAAACTGAACTTTGGAATTTGATTTTTAAAAATGTCAATTTACAAAGCCTTTGTCTGTAGTAAAGCAGTATTGGAACAGATGGTGTTACTGCACTCTCTACTGCAGCATTTATACACTTACATACAGCACATTCACGCTTTCATAATAATAATAATAATAATAATAATAATAACTAGAAAAAACACATAGAAACACAGAGAACTCTGTAACTATTACAAGTTAAAGTATTTTCTTTAGAGAAATTACAGATGAAGCCAGAGAGCGGTGAATAATGTTTCCTACACCTTTAAAAAAAAGACTCTTGGAAACTGAAGAAAACTGATACTGAAGCATTCATGTTCATACTGCAATGTGATGCACCTGCACATGAAGGGCAGTCGGATTTTGGCACAAGACCAATTCCTTTTTTCTTCTGGTTCCCTTATAGTCTGCCTTACCTTCTTGTAATTGGTCTGGAAGTCTGAACTATCTAGAATAGTGCTTTCACACTGCAGACAAACCAGACCATGGTTAAGCAGATCCAGACCAAGACCACATGTTTTGGTTGAACCTTTGTTTCAGACCAAACTGAGAAGTCCGAAAGTCTGGACCAAACAAGTTGCCAATCACTATACATGTTCAAGAACGAATGGGCTTTAATCCAGGTATACGAAACTAATAGCTCAATTACTGTGATTAAAGCAAATGTAATAATTGACAACTATAATTCAGGGTGCAGGGTCATTTCAAGGCATTTAAGGACCCCAAAATGGACAAAATTGTCCCACCCAACCCCCTGTATAACCTTTTCTCATGAATGCTGAAGTTTCATATTTTACCGGCTGCAGGAATGATGAACCTGGCTGGCTGGCTACTGTCAGCAGCTAGTGGGTGAAGCCCTTTTGAGGGGGATTCTAAAAAAACACTGTTGTTGTGCCCCTTAACATGCCTGCATTTTTGTCTTTACTTTTTGCATTACATATTATAAAGGTTTTATGTTTGACAAGATACAGTACTGAAATTCTTTACTGTAATTGTAATAGAAATGAAAAAATACTGTAATGTAATGTAAAGTCAAAATGTAATGAATAAAATCATAAAATTGGCACTGTCCTGAACTTTTAACATTTTAAAATCAATATTTTCCTAAATACAAATTAATCGGTAAAACTTTACAATGCGGTTACTTAATAAATGCTTAATTACTTCTTACCTAGGCACTAAGTAATGAGGAGTTATCACCTTAGTTATTTATAAAATATTCCTCAGTATTATAACACTATATGTTGACTCAAGTGTAATTAATCAGTAACATTCATCAGTTACTGTAGTAAGTACATCATTAAACTAATTCTTAACTAATAACTAGGTGCTTATTAACTTACTAGTATGTAAAACTTAAGCATTAATTAAGGAACCGTACTGTAAAGTGTTATCAATTAATCGTTTCATTGTCCTCCAAACCTTTCGTTTCTTTGTGCTTTCCTTGTTTTTATGTCTATTTTCAATCAAGCAGAATTTATGGCCGATTCCTCTTAAAACTGATCTGAAATTTTATTGAGTGTATTAAGAGTACAATACAGCTTCTTAAAGTAAAGTGTTGTGAATAAATAATAAAATGTGAATAACTTATTTTTCTGCAGAGATAAAGGGATTTGCATCACTTTCACCTGTTAAGGGTTAAAGGGATGCTCACACAGTTTGTCGTTGCATTCATTAAACTCATAATCAGTGATTGTCTGGGGGCCCAAATTGGCAGTTGATTGGTTTTGCTTTCCTTGTTGCAACAGACCTATCAAGGTGTTGATTACTTTTCTTCTCACTTTTATTTTACTCTTATTTTAGTATTTTCTTTTTTTTTATTTATTTTTAAATTTATTTTGAAAAAAAAAGGATTGTTTTTAAGATACAACAAAAATGTTTCATATGGGTACGAGGATTTTCTGTAGGCACCGGATGTTTTCTGTTTTTTTGCCATTTCTGCAAGCAGCAATTTCTCATACATGCACGAATAGCTGGTCAATAAAGTGATTATGATTCTGATCAGTACATTAGTGTGTGTGTGCCTGCGTGTGTGTGTGTGTGGACCTTTCCCCGGGGAGGTGTGTGTGTGCGAGTGTGTGTGTGTTCAGCTTGCTGAATCAGTGGGGCTGTATTGGTGTTCACACGCTGGCCAGTAATGGGGTTAAATGTATTTATTCAGAGGCGCTGACCTGCATCCCGTCTCACTTGTTACGGAACGAGCGAGACCCTCGACGCTCTTTAACGGGCAGGAGGAAAACAGAGCTGAAAGGACCCTAACCGGACCTGACCGCTGTTTCTCCTGCACGTCTCTCGCACGGCCTTCACTCTCTCTCTCTCTTTCTCTTTCTCTCTCTCTCTACCATCGTGACAGCACACGAGTGAGAGAGAAAGAAAGAGAGAGAGAGAGAGAGAGAGAGAGAGAGAGAGAGACGGCCCAGGCCCAGTTAATACCGGCATCACTATTAATAAATGGCGGTCATTATGCGGCGAATGGACCGGGCGTGCGTTATTTACTCGGGGAGGAAGGCGGCCGATGTTTAGTGCTGATAAACTCACAGTGGAACAAAGATTAGAAGCACGGAGACTACTTTATCGCCTAATGAGAAAAGATGGGCAACTCTCTCTCCTTCTCTCTTCTGCTCTCTTTCTCTCTCTCTCTCTCTCTCCTCTTTCTGTCCTCCCCCAACCCGCCGGGGTTGCCATGACAATGGTGGGTTGCCTCGGCAACGGTGGGAGCTGACAGGTTGGTGTAAAAAGAGATAGAGCTATCTGAGACTCCGCGGCTGTACAGGTTAAAAAAAGAGAGAAAGAGTGAGAAAAAGAGATAGATAGAGAGAGAGGGAGAGAAAGAGAGAAGAAGAAAAATATAGCAAGATGAGGAGAAAAGAAGAAAGCAAAGAATAAGAAAGTAAAGAAAAAAAAGAAGAAAGAGAGAGTTAAAGGAAAAAAAAATTAGGTGGGTGAGAACAAACAAAAAGAAAGGAAATAATAAAACAGAAGCAAACAGAAGAAAAATAGAAGAGATAACAGAAGGAAAAGGAAAGGAAAATATATATTTTGACAAAATACAAGGAGATTTAGAACAAGAGAGAACAAAATAAAAAAGGAAAAGAGGAAAGAGATATGGAGGGATTTGGAAGAGGGATACAACTGGATTTGCATTTCAGTGCTGTTGATATGTTGAAATATATTTTAGGTGCTAAGACTGGTGGTTGATAGGTGCTTGATTAATAGATGGAGTTGCTACGTGGTCACTATGCTAATGGATGGTTGCTAAGGTACTGTGGCACTGCTGTATTTTAGTGGTTGGTTGCTATGCTGTTAGTGGGTTTTGCTACAGTATTGCTGGGGTGGTTGCAATTAGTTGTTGCTAGGTGATTACTGTGCTAATCCATTGGTTGCTAAGGTGTTGCTAGGTGATGCTAAGGTGCTGCTGTACTTTAACTGTTAGTTGCTGTGGTGTTGCTAGGTGCTGCTAAGGTGCTGCTGTACTTTAGCGGTTGGTTGCTGTTATTGCTAAGGCGTTCCTAGGGTATTGCAATGGTGGTTGCAATGGTTTTAATAAGCGGTTGCCAGGTGTTTCATTAGGTGTTTCGAGGTGATTACTATGCTAATCAGTTTATTCCCAATGTGTTAAGCTGTTATATGGTATGGTGTTGCTAAGTGTTTTTTAGGTGCTTGACAACATGTGGTACCTTTGCTAATGGGTTGGTTGTGAAAGTGTTGCTAGAATATGCTAAGGTGCTGCTATACTTTAGTTGTTATTTGGTATGATGTTTGCTAGTGAAGTGGTTGCTAAGGTGTTACTATGGAGGTTGATGTGGTTTTGCTTTAGTGGTAGCTAAGGGTTTGATTAGGTTTTACCATGTTGTTGCTATGGTGGTTGCAATGGTTTTGCTAAATGGTTGCAAGGTGTTTGTCAAAATGTTGGTAGGTGATTACTTGCTAATATGTTGGTTGCTAAGGCGTTGCTGTAATTTAACTGTTGGTTGCTATGCTGTTGGTAAGGGGTTCCTAGGGTATTGCTATGGTGGTTGCAATGGTTTTGCTAAATGGTTGTGATTACTTGTCAAGATGTTGGTAGGTGGTAACTTTGCTAATGGGTTGGTTGTATTAGTGTTGCTAGAAGATGCTAAGATGCTGCTTTACTTTAGTTGTTGTTTACTAGGTGGTTGCTAATTTGTTACTAAGGAGGTTGCTGTGGTTTTGCTTAGTGGTAGCTAGGGGTTTGATTAGGTTGTTGCTATGGTTGTTGCAAGATGTTTTTGGCATGTAGTTGTTAGGGTGTTGCTATGGTGGTTCCAATGGTTTTGCTAAATGGTTGCAAGACGTTGGTAGGTGGTTACTATGCTAACCACTTGATTCCTAATGTGTGGTTTTCAACAAGATAATGCAACACCTTCAGAAGGGGAGGGTATGGATACAGTGGCACCCAAATTGTCTTATACCATTGGCACTATGATCTGCTCTCTAGCGCCTCCCCTTGGACACTTAATGATATACCAATGGCAGTGACAGGAGGTTGCACGTCTAACGTTCAACAATAACAGATATCAACACATTTACACATCCACCTATTCAGCCTACAGCAGTTTAGCTCCTCCCAATGCTGTTGCTAAAGTCATAAGACTTCAGGTTCTTGTCCAGATAATTTAAGGCAACCAATCAAGGCATCAGAAGACAGAAATAGAGAAAGAGAGACTATAAATAAAAGGAATGAAAGAGAGAATGGAAGGGCAAAAGAGGGTTGGGTAAAGGTGCTGCTGTGTGTCTTCTTTACTCAGCAGCTCTCCTGTGTAAAGCTCTAAGCTCTGGTGGATGTTGACCTTGGATGCTAAGCTGGCCCCCCCCCCCCCGGGCAGAGACTTAATGCCCCCTGTGTGGCAGCTCACGTATCACACTGGCCTGACTGACCTCAGCAAAGTCCAGCCTTACGATTTCCAGCCTAAAGCACCTTAGGAGGTCTGGTTACAGGTTAGGGGGCAGGTAATAAGTGTTATTTCCCAGAGACCCCAGTATAATAAGTTTCATATCCACCATTGGGAAGTGGTCTACTGGACTGGCAACTCCAAATCAGATAAAAAGTTGGAACAGTATGAAAAATACAAATTAACAAATCATATGTTTACTTGCAAAGGTGTTTTGGGGGGATTTGGGTTAACCATCCTGTTATGTTTAAATTTACTAACACCTTTTATGTTTGGGGTCAATTTGGACCCCAGCAATTTTATAGTACAGAAAATTATTATATAATAATAACATTTTTACCCAAGTTTATGTCACATGTTATATTAGCTTGTTGACTATTTAAATAGCCATTAAAAAAAACAGAATACATGTTATGCAACTATGGAGAAATATGATATGCACATCACCATAAAATCTTATTAATTTAGCTAAAAATGAAAATAGAGATCTCATTGGTATTTTAATGTCTTTATATTATTTTTAATATATTATTTTTGACCCCAGCAATTTTTAACTCCAGAAAAAAAAATGATATGATAATTAAATTGTTACCCAAATGTATGTCACATGCTATATTTGTTTGTTGACTACTTAAATAGCCTTAAATTAATACCCCCCACCCTATCCACCCCCTTTACATACAGAATATGTGTAATGTTACTATGGAGAAATATGCACATCACTATAAAATCTCACTGATTTACATAAAATTGAAAATACAGATATTATTAGTATTTTAATGTCTTTATATTATTTTTAAGTAAAGCTTTTTGTAATATAAAACATTTCGAATTAAAAATACTTTATGTTATCAATAATAGTAGCACATATTATGTTTAGGGTCAATTTGACTCCAGCAATTTTTAACTCCAGAAAAAAAAATGATATGATAATTAAATTGTTACCCAAATGTATGTCACATGCTATATTTGTTTGTTGACTGCTTAAATAGCCTGAAATTCATACCCCCCCCACCCTACCCACCCGCTTTACATAAAGAATACATGTAATGTGACTATGGAGAAATATGCACATCACTATAAAATTGTATTAATTTGCTTAAAAATTAAAAAAGAGATCTTATTGGTATTTTAATGTCTTTATATTATTTTTAAGGAAAACTTTTTGTAATATAAAACATTTATAATAAAAAATATGTTTATATGTATAAATATGTTATAAAAAAAAATAGTAGCACGTATTATGTTTAGGGTCAATTTGACCCCAGCAATTTTTAACTCCAGAAAAAAAATGATATAATAATTAAATTGTTACCCAAATGTATGTCACATGTCATATTTGTTTGTTCACTGCTTAAATAGCCTTAAATTAATATTAACATGTAATGTGACTATGGAGAAATATGTACTTCACTATAAAATCTCACTGATTCACATAAAATTAAAAAAATACAGATCTTATTGGTGTTTTAATGGCTTCATATATTATTTCTAAGTACATATTAGAAAAAAAAACATGAAATTAAAAAAAGTTGAAAATGAAAAAAATGTATGTTATCAAGAATAGTAACAAGTATTACATTGAGTGGGGTCAAATTGACCCCAAACATAATTAAGGTAGGGTTAAAAGAAGATGTGTCAAAGTTGGCCACAGTCTATTGTCACGTTTTGGAACTGGGTCTTGAAGCAATGATTGAAGCTAATTCAGCTAATTTGATTGGTTTCTTTAACATCATACAAACTTTCAGGTACTTTTCCACAGTTTACATGAGGGATTTGCTGGAACAAGAAGTCAAGTCACCCAATATTTACAGTACATACTGTAGTTTTCTCTACTGTAATGTCTTGGTGCCAGATTCCTCAGAGCATCTTCAGAGATCTCAGAGACTAAACAGCTGTTTTGGCAGCATATGGAGATATAACAGCATAACACACAGATGGCCACATTTGTTTTGGCCTACGTGACTACATGGTATGTAATTATGTAATTTAGTGGAAATAATGATACCGTGATAATTCAATCTATGGCAAAATGACACCCGAAGACACCTGAAGACGCCTGAAGATTAATAATGACCTCAGTCCACCCAGCAATATAAGCATCAGCAGGAATTGTGTATAATATGATTTTTCTCTTATGTTTCAAAAAGCTGAAGCAGTTCAGACACTGTAGATTTGGCCAATAACAGAGAGGTAGGCCACAATCTAGTTTGAAGCTTGGTGTAATGACTTCATTTGGGAAATCAAACTCAATTTGTTCCGTTTGGTCCAGATGTTCCAAGCAGCATCACGGAAATCAGAGGCTCGGATGGTGTAAAGCACTTGAGAAACACTCAGCTGAGGAGAGACGTGATGTTTCGTGAAGTCGATTCACAGACACTCATTAAAACTACACCAGATGGAATCCCAGTGATCTTAGATGCACGAACATACACATTTCACCACTGTATTTCACCGCTGTTTGGCATTTGTTCTCTTTCTTTTATCATCTCTCCATCTTTTAACCCCACCCCTCCCTCCACCAGCTCCTCTCCCCCAGTAGTGCTGCTCTGTCGCTTTATTTGTTGGTTATATGATGCATGGTGTCACCAGGCGGATGGAGATGATGAATGGTACATAAAGAGCGAGAGCCGGAGGCTGGCCAACAGCGCTTCACTACACGCTCGCTCCCAAACCCAAACCATTTCCGCAAGCCTTTGGGGCGTTCACGCAAAATCATGTTACTGAACTAAAATGGCTCCCCCTTCAAGCCTATTCCACCACCACCACCGCCCCCACCCCCAGAAACACACCCAGCTCTGGGGCCCACAAAAGTGCCAACAAAACAAGCTAATGTGTGGATAGAGAGGTAAAGAAAATGAGAGGAAATAAAAAAAGTGTACAGAAAGAGAAGAAAAGAGAGGTGAAAAGAAAAGAGATAAAAATGTATTGAAAGAGAAGAAAGTATACAGGAAGATAATAGAAGAGAAGTGTACAGGAAGAGAAGAGAAGAGAAAAGAGAAGAGAAGTGAACCTGTACAGGAAGAGAAGAGAAGGGTAGAGGAGAGAAAAATTAAGAGAGAAAAGAAGAAGAGAGAAGAGAAGAAAGAAGAGAAGAAAGTGTACAGGAAGAGAAGAGAGTGCCTGAGAAGAAGAGAGAATAAAGAAGAGAATGTATGGTACGAGAAGAGAAGAGAAGAGAAGAGAAGAGAAGAGATGAGATGAGAAGAAAGTGTACAGGAAGAGAAGAGAGTGCCTGAAAAGAAGAGAGAAGAGAATAAAGAAAAGAGTGTATGGTACGAGAAGAAAAGAGAATAAAAGAGAAAAGAGAGTGTACAGGAAGAGAAGAGAAATAAGGAAAAAAAGTATAATGTTTAGAAGGACAGGCGATGAATTGGAAGAGAAGAACAGAGAAAAGGAATAAAGGAAAGAGAATGCAAGGGACATAATGCGAAGACAATGGAAGGTAACAGAAGGTAAGAAAAGTGTAGAGAAATTGATGAAAGAAGAAAGTAAAGAGAAGAGAAGACCAAAGAGTAGTAGAAGCGAAAAGGAAAAAAGGGAAGAGAAGAAGAGGAGTAGAGAGTGCAGAAAGGCGGGATGGATCAGAGAGGTGGTGATGGATCCTGAGTTAGGTGGTGTAGGTTAGATGGGGGATCAGGGTGACTCTCTGGAATTAGCAGGTCTCTACGTGAGGGGCTTCTGTATTCTCAACACTGAAGGAACTAACAATCCTGCAGTATCTCCTCCACCTCTGAGCCGGCGTGCTCGTTTAGCTAAAAAGCTGCTGATAGCGTGACTCCTACCGCAACACACAGGAGCCCTCCCCACCTCCAGAAAACAATTTGTGGCCAACGCGATTAAGGGTATCCAATCACACGGGGCACATTCAGCCGAGGTCGACGAGACGGGAAAAGTGGAGGCGTCCGTAGAAATGCTAATTCGGCACCTAGCCGACGTGTGGGTCTGTACGAGAGAATGGAATGAGACTCCATTGGCACATTTCAGACTGTGAACTGCGAATTTGCCTTCATTTAAGAGACGACACAGAAGACCTGAAGATACGGAGTGATGTTAGAGTGCATTACAGGAAGATTTAGAGTCAGTGTCAGGACACACTGTCCACAGGACACTCTGTCATATTGGTCCACGTGTCCAAATAAACAGGTTTGGAAACATCTGACTGAATCCTACGTTTTGTGTGAATGAATTTTGAAAACTCTCCAGCAACCAATCACGAGCAGCCAACCAAGTTTTAAGTAGCCTGTTGGAAAAGCTTGGCAGATGCCTTCTCATGATATGGCAAGAGTCTGCAAAGCACTATCAAGGAAATATAATAGAATATAATGATCAGTAGATTGGATTTGTTGAGCACCTCTAAAACATTCTTTGGTTCCATGCTGTTGCTTCATAGTGTAGGCATTTCAATTTTTCTTCTAAACTATTTAAAACAGCAATGGAAGTAAGTTTCATTAAAACACATTTTCAGAGATTGGATTCCATTGAAGTTTCATTAGATCACACGAAAAGCCAGGTGTGAACTCACTCTGGATGAATTGGGATCATGTCTACTTGGTAACACTTTACTTGGATGGTCCATTTTATGGCCTTGTTGATGCTCAACTGACATTCAACTAACACTGAATTGAATGTCCATTAAATGTAAGTTAACCCTATGTTGAAGGTAAATGATTCAAAATAGAACCTAACCCTACACCTAACATTAACCCTTAATCAACCGTAAAATCTAACCCTACACCTAACCCTAACCTAAAAAAACTTAAAATCTAACCCTAAACCCAATCCCAAAATGTTAAGATTAGAGTTTGAGTTGAATGTAGGGTTACATTCAATAGAGAATCATTTACTTTCACTTTTCAGTTCAATTGCATTTCATAGACATGTAGTTGAATGTTAGTTGAATGTCAGTTGAGCATTAACGAGGCCATTAAATGGACCATCCAAGTAAAGTGTTACCGTCTTTTTTTACATGGTTAGAGACAGATTATTAGAACATTTAACAAAAGTGTAAATGTGTATTTTTGTGAACAAATACTGTGTAGTGTGTAGCGAGTGCTAGACCAGACAGCGCTAGGAAATTTTGTATTTATATTAAAAATGTGCTTTTATACCTGAATTTATATTATTATTTATTCAAAATATAATTATACCAAAGAACAAAATAGAAATGAGATAGTATGAGAAGATAATAAAAGAGAGATAAGAGTTTACAAGAAGAGAAAGGAGAGAATACGAAAAAAGAAGAGAATAAAAGAGAGTTGAGAGAGTACCAGAAAAGAAGACAATACATTTGGTCTGACCAAAAGAGTTGGTCATGGTCTGGATCAACTAAACCATGGTCTGGATCATCTACATTGTGAAAACCCTTTTTTGGGGGGTTTATACAGGTGAAGATGTTCTTCTAGATTTGGATCCCTTAAAGAGGATAGATAGAAGAGTGCTAATTACTTAATTAATCATAATTCAATGAGGTAATCTCAAACTAAAATTCAAGTAGTTTAGGTGCAGGGTTGACAAATCAGGTGCAGGGTTGAACCCAAACAATGACTGGTTATGAATTGAATGCAACTGAATGGCCCTTTTGAGTTCTTTGACGATCAATACAGTAAAGTATCCCCCTCAGGAATCCCCCACAAGGTCAATGAAGGAAAGTTTTTCCCTCAAGAATCCCCCTGAAGAGGGCCCTCCCACTAGTTACTGACGGTAGCCAGCCAGTCGGCAAAATATGAAACTTCTGAAAGAGAAAAAGGAAGGAAATAAAAAACAATACTGCAGTAAGTGATCATTTACATTGAATAAATGACGCCTACATGTCTTCAATATAAATGGTGTAATTTAGCAGAAAGTAGGCTAGCAGCATAATATATGGGTAATGTTTATGTTAGCTCTGTGCCTGGCAGTCAGTGCTTGTAACAAACTAGTTAGTGCCACTTTTTGAACGGTCTAAAAATATGTCCAGTTAGCTTGGGGTCCCCAATGCTTTGAAACAGCCCTATTCAGGTGGTTCACTCTTACTGTTGTCCGGCATCGTTAGACTGTGGTGATGGCGGGTTACTATTGATAGAGCTTATTGATGTTTGTTGTCTGTGCAGAGAGCAAGGCTGCTAGGTCAGTGCTTCCTGTAGATGAGATAGGGCTCTCTTCCTAAATGGTGGCCGCGTCCACCGAACTCCCTGACCTCCCCCCACGTCGCACTGTACAGATAATCAATCCAGAGATCATGGCCGCCACCATGACTCAGCGTTCGCCCCGACATCGCCCATCTCCACTTCTCCTCACCTCCGCCTGGCAAAGTCATCTCCCTGGAATTTGCGATCGGGGTCAGAGGGGTCCTTTCAGACAAGACGACACTGGCTTTTCTTTTTTTCTTCTGTCTCTTTCTTTCTATCTCTCTTTATCTCTCTGTCTTTTTCCCTACTGAAACACAGCAGTGTTAACTGTCATATTTGTACAATAACTATGTAACTATGCAATGCAAAGGTTTTTAAAGCCAAAAGAAATTAGGTACACATTGTATCTTTACTGGGACATTTAATGTCCAGTTCATACATGACATTTTTTAAGATTTTAAGAGTTTAAGAGGATAAGAGTTTGTATCAGATTTCGGTAACACTTTATTTTAAGGAACACAAACTAGGTGCTTATTAATGTCTTCCTATTATTTGCTTAATAAAGCATTAATTAGACATTTGTAAATTAGTTATTCACTACTTATTAGGCTTTATTCTGTGCAAGTGCTATTGGAGCTTAATTAGCGGTCTGTGGAAATTATTAATAATGGCTGTATTAGTTCTTATAGAGCACAATAAACAGTTATGTTAGCACCCTGTTTTTAAGCAGATTAACTTTTAGCTAATTCTACATGTTATTAGTGTAGAATTGGCATCAGTTTGATTAATGTCAGTTAGTTTGGCAAGGTTATGGCTGCGTTGGAGTTCATTGAGTTAATAAAGGCTTAATAAGTCACTAATAGACCAAGAAGTGTATCATATTCTAAACTGAGGTAATGTTCATCAATAATTAGACACTAAAAAGAACTGAATACATTTTTAATCAATCACAGACCCCTAATTAAGCACCAATAACACTTACACAGAATAAAGCCTAATAAGTAGTGAATAGATCATTTACAAATGTCTGATTAAGGCTTTATTAAGCAAATATTAAGACATTAATAAGCACCTAATTTGTGTTCCTTAAAATAAAGTGTTACCCAGATTTCTATAAGTACAATTAACCTCTGGGTTAGTGAAATATCCAAATGTATGTCACTTTGTAATATTGACTTCTATAAAAAAACATTGGACTGAGAGAAGCAGGATGGGATGTTTTTTTTTATTTTGCCCAACTGGCCACTGTCTAGTCTGTCCATCAACCAACTTCACTCTTCTTTGAGCAAGAAACCTAAACATCTATCGACTGGAACCATATTGTCTTTAGCCACAAAACCAGGTTCTGTTTGACATTCAACAATGGTTGTGTTCCAATATGAAGGCTTCGTGATCAGTGCTTCCATCCTGCTGATGTAGTGTAGCAACACACTGCCCCAATTGATGTAATGAAGCAACACACTGCCCCAATTGCTGGTGCAATGATACAGTGATTTGTTGCATAGGACAGTCAGTCACCCCTAGTAGTGATTCAAGGTGCACTAAAGGCTCACCAATGTGTGCAGAACATCCAGCAGCCACAATGCTTCCAACTGCCAATTTTTTCATCAGGACAATGCTTTCAAAGAAATGTCTCAGCCAGACTTCCTAGAAAGCAGCACTTCTCAAGCCTGCCCAGTCTCCAGATTTATAACCAATCAAGCATTAATTGGACCAGCTTGGGGCAAATGTTGCACATCTTCACTTCTCCTCACCTCCGCCTGGCAAAGTCATCTGGAATTTGCAATCGAGGTCAGAGGGGCCTTTTCAGACAAGATGACACTGGCTTTTATTTTTTTCTTTCTCTCTTCTTGACTCGCTTCTCTCTTTCTCTGTGTCTCTCTCCCTCTTTCCCTCTCTCCCTCTGAAACGCAGCAGTGTTAACTGAGGGATTCAACAGAAAACCTGCGAGCGTCGCGTGAACAATGCCGGCAAACCGACAGCAAGGAGCGCCCACTCAGTCCAATTACAGGTGAATAGATTCAATTTGCTGGAGGAGCCAGAGGACGGGCAGTTATGGCATAGCTAGCCTGGGGCAAAGTCATGTTCAGCACAAAAGAAAATAACAATACAATGGAGAATATTTGTGCTGTGGTTGTTTACAGGCACTAGATCCTCGCCGTTTGTGGGAACAACCCATTTATTGATGGCACGGGTAGAAAGTGCACTTCTCTGTGGAGATCTGTGGAGTCTTTAAAAGTTCTAGTCTGGAACAGTCTGGACATCTCGGATCTCAAAGGAGTATCCTAGTTTACACCATACAGACAAAAGTATTGGGACACAAATCTTAATTATTGGATTTATTCAGCCACAGGTGTACAAATCAAATCCCTAGCCATGCAGTCCGCCTTTACTAACATTAGTCCACCGAACTCCACTGAACTCTAGTGTGGTAAGGCTCATTTGCGCTAAACATTAAAAACAAATAAGGATATGGATGGAGTCTACTTCTTCTACTTTGTGTTCAATATTCGTATACATTCTCTGAAAACTTTTGGATACACAAGAAGAAACTGCAAAGAAGTTCTGCAATATGGGCACAATAAAGAAGAAAGAGAAAGAAAAGAAACTTAAAATCGAGTTTTTAGAGTGTTTACAGCTGCTTACTTTGCTACCTCTTTCTTTTTATTTAATCAAGTTTTTATTGAAAGTTTTATAAATTTTACTATACCTTTTAAATCTCATCCACCCCCATCCCACCCCGCAAACATTCAACCCACCCACATGGGCGTGGTAGTGGGGGGAAAAGTGGACCTGACTACCCAGGGCCCAAGTAGGGAGAGGGGCCCATAAAATCCTGATTTATTCATTTATTTTTAGTGGTATTTTTATTATTGAATTGGGCCCTCTATTTAACTATTTATTAATTAATCTATCAAAAATTATTGATAACATCTACTGAGAGAATTAACTTTAGTTACAGTCCTCTCAACATATGGGACATTCTGGGAGCCCCCTCCTGGAGGCGCAAGATGGTTTGGTCCGCCCGACAGCGACTCGGCTACAGGTGTACAGTCAGTGAGCCCAGATTAAATGACCTGGGCGGGTTAGAGACTTCATGCTGCCCCTAAAACAGAAATCAGGTGATCAGAAGAAGAAAGAAAGAAGGCAGAGTGAGGGGAGGCAGCTGTTGACGACTTTCTTTCCCAAAGGTGAACAGAGTTTGCTTGTTATGCTAAGTGTAATCAAAGTTAATGTAGTCCTCTCCACACAGCTGCTGCTGATGTCTGTAGGCTCACGTGAAGCCGTTAGCTTAGCAAGTTACCAACAAGGCTGCTGCTGTAAGAATAAAGGTAATTCTGAGCCGCGTAACGTTAGATATCGACATTAACCGGTCTTAGAAACTCCCCCTTACGTTGGTATGTTGGTTCAAGAGAGAGAGAGAGAGAGAGAGAGAGATTTATTATAAGTTATAAGTAAGTTATTATTTTGGTTCAGTGCGTGTGCTATAGCCTATTGTCTACTAACACAGCAGAGCTGAAAGAGAAACAGTGCTGAGACTTAATAAATGATCCACCTAGCAATATTTCTGCTGCATATATCAACATGTAAATAGCCTACCAATATCTCTGTAGGTGCGAGTACACACTAGTAATATATTAAGCAATAAAGCAATTGATTATTTTTGTCTGGTAAAAAGCCTTAGCATTGCAGTGCAGTGCTTAAAAGCTATTATCAACGCTCAATAAATTCATGATGTTACCAAAGCCAATTAATAATCATGTTAAATAACTGTGATCTCAATATTAATCAAAAATAATTGTGATCATGATTTTTGCCAAATATTTTTGCCAGAGATTGTAGCTTAAAACTTTATTAATGCTTTTTATTTTAGATAAATACCGCTTTTTTGCTCACGTTCTTCATGTACTTGATAGGGGCCCACTGACATTGCGAGTGTACAGGGCCCAGAATTTGCTGCTACGCCCCTGCCCACCCACATCCAGTTCACCTAACCCACAGCCATCCCTCCACAGCCAACCACCACACATATTCACATATACACAAAACAGTCTAATTCTAGAAAATGATCTTTAATTCCAATCAGCTACATCCTCATTATGCCTGGATTTGCTCTATTGGCTCTAGCGCTAGACTCTAGCTAGAGTCAATAGAGTGGTGAGGTAAGTCAAGAATATCTAAGTAAAGAATGTTTAAAATAGAACCGCTACCCCTTTCATATTTTTGTAGCAAGTACTTTTAGAAAGTATCTAGAGAGGAGAGACCCAATTAAAAATTTTAACCAGGTTTGTTGGGCCACAAGAGGGCTCTCCCAAGTGAGTCCAAAATGAATGGATTCATATGAAGTAGGGCTGCCACAAACGATTATTTTTATAGTCGACTAATCACCGATTATTTTTTATGATTAGTCGACTAATCGGATCATACGTTAATTGAATATAAAACACAGTTTATCACAATAGAATGCAGCTGCTATTATACAACCAACATTAGATTTCAGCTATATGCTAACTAAAAATAAAAACAATTAAAATCATAGTTCATTAAACCTTTAATGAAATATGCAGCTTGTTGTAACAGACAATTATTTTACTGTTTAGCATAAAGTGTAAACAACTGTGTAAAATAAGGATAAGGCACTGGCATTTATGAAACATCTCAACCGTGAGGTTGTTTGAACTATTATGAAAAAAAAGTATATTAATAAAAAATGCCTCTCTGTCCAGATATTGTGTACATTACCGTACACAGGGCAGCGGTCTGCACAGATCTGATTGGCAGAGGAGAGCGTTTGGTGATTTTACACCACACATGACTGATCTGTGAGTTTACTGCACCGAAAAGCACTGAAAACAGAAGCCACTGTCAGAATGAAATCCTTCTCTGTAGTTTATCGGTTTGGGATGGCATTTGTGACAACGTCTGGGTCCGGATCCGGATCGCGGTCCGTCTATTAGTGACCTCTGTTTTAAAGCTATCAAGATGAGTAAGTTAAGTACTAAGTTAACGCTCTGTTTACGCTAATTTTAGCAGCTAAATAGCAATTTAGCTTCTTCGTCATTTAATCAGCCACAACATGCCTCCTTTTCAGGTGCTCGTGCATCGCGGTTGTGCTGCCGAGGAAGGCAAGTTCTTCATTGCAGATATTGCATTGCACGCGTTTCACTTTTATTTTCTTGGTGATCCCACACTTTTGAGTTCTGTAGCGGGGTAGCCATGAAACCAGAGCCTGTCTGTATAATGTCCTGAGATGTCGTCCACTACCTACCCCGGTTTCCACTACTGCGCATGTGCGTCCAGGACAGAAAGGCAGTCGCAGCAGTTTGGAGAGAAAAACAAAGAAAAAAAAAAAACGACTAATCGACTATTAAATTAGTCGTCGACTATTTTAATAGTCGACATAATCGTGACTAGTCGACTAATCGTGGCAGCCCTAATATGAAGCAATTTAAGCAAAATGATAAATTAATGTTTATAAAAGATTGTATCATTTTTATACTGAAACATGTTCTCATTTTCTCAAAACAGAACAATATTAAACTTTTCAGCACAGCAGACATCATTTTTAGAGCTTTTAATAGCATCAGCTCACCAACCAGTCAGCTCACAGTAGCAATAACGCTAGCAACTCTGTTGTCAAAAATTAGTTTGCTGTATGAAAATTTGAATACTGTATATACAGGTACATTAGGTGCATTTTATTTGCCATTTTAGCGAAGTACTTCAATCTACCTTCTAAATGTAAAAAAAAAAAATGATTCCAGACAAGTAGTTAATGACTTCCCTGCCTGGCCAAAAAAAATCTCCACCTGGATTTAAGTAAGTAAATGATGTGGGGTTGATGCTGCAGTCGGTCAGGTCTGGGTTCAGCAACAGTTTAGCATTATTTCCTGATATAACTGGGAAAATAGAAAGTGGGTAGGCTCTGATACTTTATTTACTTCATCCCAACCTCTACCACTGCTGTCATGTTTGTCGTTGTCAGAGACTTTTGACCCTTAACTATCCTTTAGAGGATCTAATGGATTCTTACCATCCATGCCAACAAGTATGCAAACAATTATGTGGGTATTGAAGTTTTTAACACTCTTCTGATCAATGCTTTTGCTGTGGAGTGACACACCGCTCCAACTGATGGTGTGATGAAACAGGGAGTCATCGCATATGACACCCAGTCACCCCTAGTAGTGATTAAAGGGACACTAACAGCCCAGCAATATGTGCAGAACAACCTTTTGGCCACAATGCTTCCAACTCTCATTTTTCAGCAGGAGTTTCAAAGGAATGTCTCAGCCAAAAGGAATGTCTGCAGAACTTTCTTAACCTGCCCAGTCATCAGATTTGTAACCAATCAAACTTTAATTGGACCAACTGGAGGAAAATGTAGCGCAGAATGCCGTACGGATCCTGTATCTCATTCACCCGACCCTATCTCATCTCGTATCTAGAGCACTATAGAGCCTCCTTTCAACTGAACAGTTTTCTCTAATATAATCTAGTGTAGAAATTGAGTATGGAGGGCAGAGGCCATTAAATCTAAAGCCTGTGGACCAGTTAGCTCTTAGAGCCTGATGGTGCCACTGCTGCTGCATGATGGTGCCTGGCAGCTTTGGGTGTGTGTTGGGTGGATTACAGGCTGGTGCGAGGCACGAGCTCTGCCCTCAGCTCCTCTGTGGCGGCCAGGATCTGCTGACCCTGCCATTCTGCTAAGCGTCCTCATCCAGCATCTTAATGAGCTGCTGACAGGACCCACCTCCCCCCTCACTGCATGGGGCCGCTGGACTTTGATCTTTGAAGCCCCAATCAGGAATCGTTGCCACTGGCAGACCAGTTTTGGAGCATCGCACCATCAGAAGCAGTCAGATGCCTGCGGAACGTCAGCTGCAGATCTCAAGAGTTAAAGCGAGGGTTCAGCCAAAGAGCACATTGACACATTTCTCATCTCACCCAATATTTACATTGCATTTAGACCAGAGTTACAAGTCTAATACAGATAACATGTGAAAGACAAGCAAATATGAAGCTTATCAAATCATATTAACGACACACGTCACACTATGCAGCTCTACACCAATAGAATTTTTAACACCTGTTAAAATATCACAAAATTACAAAATTGATCACCCATTCGAAACATTGAATTCAGGTTCCAATCACATCCATGGCCACAGGTGTACAAAAACAAGCACCAAGTCACGCAGACTGCTTCTACAAACATTATGAAAGAATGGGTCGCTCTCAGAAGCTCAGTGAATTTCAGTGTGGTACCGTGATAGGATAATGCAACCTGTACAACAAGTCCAGTCGTGAAATTATTTCCACACTACTAAATATTCCACAGCCAACTGTCAGTGATATTTTAACACAATGGAAGTGACTGGGAATGACATCAGTTCAGTCACTAAATGGTAGGCCGTATAAAAATGACAGAGTGGGGTCAGCAGATGCTGAGACACATAGACTGACAGGGGTCACCACCTTTCTGCAAAGTCAATCACTACAGACATCCAAACTTCATGTGGCCTTTAGATTCAGCTCAAGAACAGTAGAGCATAGAGAGCTTCAAGAAATGGGATCCATGGCCAAGCAGCTCCAAGAACGCAAGAACTCCAAGAACCAAACGCGAGGCAGGAGATTGGACACTTTTGGAAATATGGTGTACCAAACATTGTTTCTCAAGAATCTTCCACTAGTCTGAAAACTAAAAAAATTAATATAGCAATCTTTAGAAATCATTGGGCAATTTAAAGCTAGTGATGGGCTAAAAAACTTAAGTAATTTTTAAACATTTAATTTTAAACAGGTAATGAAACAGATGCTTATTATCATGATTTGGCTTTGGAACAAAAGCACCATAAAGAAATGGCTGCATCTTGTAGGATCAAATACAGGCAGAGGATCTCCATTTTGTCAACAAATGTGTGAGAAGATTTTATTTTAAATATCTACAAATTTTCTATTCATAAAGAGAGCTGAAATCCAGTGATTCTAGATATCTTGGAAGAACACACGCACAAAGTCCTTAAAGAAGATCAATGAATATGTGTGCCCAGCATTGATTAAGGATCTGGTTAAATAATGCAGAAAGTTACATTGAGAACTTAGAATAAAATATGTTAACTGTCCTTTACACTGTGTCCACATTTCTTAATGAATGGACCAATAAAAAGATCCAAAATGACCTGAAATGAACTCTTTTTACATTGACTTCACTTGAAAGTTATGCAGGTTTTATCTTTCTCTTGTGAATTACTTTTTTGGAAATACATCTTTTCATTGGAAATGTTTTATTGGACGACAGAAATATGACAATATTTACAGGAACATAAATCTAAAGTATTTTCGAGACAATGCAAAACCAAACACCATACTGCACATGATTACATTACATTACATTACAATATACATTACATTTGGCAGACGCTTTTGTCCAAAGCGACTTACAATAGTGAAGTACAAAAGTAATAGAAGTTAAAGGTAAAACATCTTAAGATAGGACCTAAGGGAGGTCAAAGGAAATAATAGGATAGAGGAGTGAAGGAGGGGAAGAAGAAAATGAGGTTAGAAGTAGTTAGTGTGTTAGAGGTGTTAAGAGATATGTGGGTTTGGGTATTGGTCTGGACTGTGTGTAGTTTCTATTATATGATAATGTTCAGGTAGATCCTCCTGACTCAGAAGAAGGTGACACATGCAGAAGGTCCTGAAAGAAGATCAATGAATATGTGCGCCAAACATTGGTTAAGGATCTTTTGAAATTCTGGTGAAATCTCCGCCGTGTGTTCAGAAAAAAAAAAAAAAAAAAAAAAAAAAAAAATCAGATATCTGCTGCCTTTCCTCTAATGAGGCCGTCTTGTCAGTTTTGTGGTTCGCTGTTGTTTCCTTTTGCTCGTCTTCCTCGCGCTTCATTAATTTCTTTTCATGCTTGCGCATTTAGTATTCACGCTTGTTTTCTTTTTTTTCACCCGTTCGTGTTATTGGGGATTGTTTGCATCTGCTTTCGGATTTGTATTCACGTCTCGGAGTGTGTTTGCCGGCTTCGCCCGCCTTGGTGCCCTCGCGTCGGGCTGGGTCTGGTGTTCGGCACGCGCCAGCCATCGCTGCTGTTTTGTTTTTTTTCCAGAACGTACACTCCATTCCAAACAGGTCTGCCACGTCTTTGAACACGTGGCATCCCGTGCTTCCACCATCTCCACCAAAACTTAGTCAGTCAGTCATAAACACACACACTCATACACACACTCACACACACACTCTGCACTCTCTTCCTTCCTCAATGACATGTAAATAGGTTCCTGCTGGGGGAAACGATGTAGTGCAGCTTTCAGTGTATAACACGCCTCTGACTCATGCGCTACACACACACACACACACTTACACACTTACACACACTGTACTCCGTGCCTCAGCGCCCATCTCCATAATCCTCTTACAGCCTTGTCTGTATGTGTGTGAGTGTGTGTGTGTGTGTGTGCATGGTGTGTGTGTGCAGTGTGTCTATGTCACACTGACACACATTTTTGCAGTCAGACTCGCTAGGCGCTCTCAGAAACACTTACACACACACACACAAACACACACACACACACACACTTACACACTCACTCACTCACTCACTCTCACCTCCACACTCTCAAGCCCCTATCAATTAATCAATGCTCATGTGATACACCCGCCGTCCGCCACCAGGCCCAGCAAGCAATCCGCTCAGCGTCCAAGGTCACAGCCCACGGCTCGTAACGCCGCTGAGTGTGTACACGGCAATTAAAGAAGACAGGGACAGGACAGGGGCGAGTGAGATCGAGGTAACAGGGGGGGGGGGGGGGGGCAGGGAGAGAGAGGAGAGACATGGGAATAATTGGCATCTTATTGGATCACATGTCACAGGTGACAGCGCCAGGCAGGTAAATGTTTGAACGGTGCCGGTCGATAAGTGTCACATGCAGGGGATGAGGAAGGAGGTGACGCACAGGGGTCAGGAAGGTGCAGCAAGAGAGCTGCAACTTCCTTCAACTAACTCCCTGCAAACAAGAGTATGCCACATGTCATGGGACAGGAACTAGCGCCATGTTTTCAATGACTTCCATGCCATGTTCCATGGAAGACTACACCTGCTTCTAATACATCTAAGAATGCTAAATATGTAGTCGCTCAGCCTAAAGCTGGTATCCTCAGAGGATGCCCAACCTTCTCAGGGTGTTTCCACCCTTAACTGCTACACCCTCTGGTCAGTGGGTCAACAGTGGTGGCCAGGTCACTGCCCACCAGCTTCAGGCCTCCAGCCCCCCCTCCTCCCTTTTATGCCAAAGCCAACAAGAGGCTCTTTCTGCTGCCTCCCCAATCCTGCACATGACTGTCTTACGGTCCTTGGCTGATATGGAAAAAACTTTTGACTACATGATGGAATGCCAATACTTTGTCTGACAGAGAAGTGTCCAAAGCTTTCGGGCAGTTCTTTGTCTGATAAAGAAGTGCCAGAATGCTAACGTCCAAAAACTTTTGGTTTAATGCTAAAGTCCAAAAATGTTTGGCTAAAATGTTGGAATGCTAATACTTTTGTCTGATAAAGAAGTGTCTAAATCCTTTTGGTTAAATTCTAATGTCCAAAAATGTTTGGCTAAACGCTGGAATGCTAATACTTTGATATAGCACTCTCCAAAAACTTTTGGTTAAATGCTAATATCCAAAAACGTTTGGCTCTGATAAACAATATAAACCCTAAACTTCGCCTAACCTTCTAACAGTTAGGACACCTGAGTCTATATCATAAAATTTTCTTTTCTTAAAACTTTCTAGAGCTTCTGATCTAGAGCCAGTTTCTTTATTTATGTATAATGTATAAACTAATAGGAACAGATCTGAGTTCAACACCCCCAATTCCAAAAAAAAAAAAAACTACAAATACAGGCCCTGTCTCCATCTCAACATTGTAAGGAAGTACTGAATGGACTGAATGGAGTGGGATTGCTAGAAATATGAATGTGCGAAAGATGTATATGAATAAATATGTAAGACAGCAAGATTAAAGAAACATTCATCCGTTCAGTGAAAGCGTTTGTGCCTCAGTTGTGGCGTGATTTATGAATGGGAAGAGGCGGAAGCGCACTAACGCTCTGACATGCTGTTTAAGACGACGTCTCAATTCTCTGGTCCCTAAAAACAATACAAGCTGTAATTCCAACAGCCTGTTTGGCTGAGGATGATCCCATTCGACAGACACGCGTCCTGACGAGCCGGGGCTGCAAGGAGCAGCTTAGATTAGCTGACTCAGGCCACGGAATCCGAGATAGCTTTTGTGTCTGTCAAATATCGTATCTCTCAGATGCCGCACTAGATTGAGTTTTCACATCGAATCCGTCTGCTGCTGTTTTACCTTTTTCTTTTTTTTCTTCCTGCTTCTTTTTCTTTCCCCCAGGCGCGACCGAGTTCCTCGTAGGGAGGGACGGCGAGCAAAAGATAGAGAGCGAGGGACGGGTGGAGAAATGGAATTGCGAGATCGAGGAGTGACAGATGTTTACACGAGGAGCTGGAGTAAGTAAAAGGAGAGATGAAATAGGGACAGATAGAAGAGATGGAAAAACAGATGAAATAATAAACAGAGCCGTGTTTTATATGGAGCGACAAGATACCGAGTAAGAGAAGGGATATAGGATAGTCTTGTATCAGGAGCCAGTCCAGAACCAAAGATAAAGAAGAAAAACAGCGTCAAATAAACTGCCGGGGTGGAAGACGGATGTGTGTGGAGAAAGAGAGCCCTCTGTTCTTGTCTCTGTCTTCAGTGATTGATAGTTTGAGCTTCCCCACATTTACTCTACAAATACTGTAGAGTGTAGAGTAGAGGGCTGTTTCTGAACCTTTGAGGCCCTAAATAGACATTGCATCCTTATACCATCGGGCCTTATACTGTTCCAAAATTTGATTCATTTGTATGCAAGATGGTACCATGATTGTGCAGCTGGTAGTGTCTGTGAGATACACTCACTGTATTAGGTAGAGCCTCAACACAACACAACAATGCAGGTTTTGTGAGGGTTCCTGGTACAGTATGCAATGTCAGTATCTACCCCTAAAAAATAAGGCTCTATGATCTCAATATTCAACTAGAATGGGAAAGTTTAAGGGCGTTTTCACACCTGTGGTTCGTTTCTCTGGTCTGAATCAGTTAATGAGTTTGTTTACTTGGAGCGTTTTCTCGCTCTGTTCGGTCTGATTTCACATAGGCATAAATGTTAACGCACCAAAATGTGCATCAATAAACCACGCGAGCAGCCTGTGTGCTCTGATTGGTGAGAGCTGTCTGACATGGGAGTACGTTAAATATAAATATACGAAAAAAGTAAATACAGCAAGAAGATTTTGTGTTCCAGCGCAAATATCTGTGCTTTAACACTGAACGCTGAAACACTGCACTTTCAAACACAGTGTTTCTACGTGCAGCGCAGCTTTATACATAATAAACAGAGTCACGCAGCTGTGAGCAGTGAACGCAGCGCAGACGGCGCATGCATGGACACAGTGTTTGTTCACAGCTGTGGTAATTAGCGTTATCTGGCTAATATATCAGTTTAAACTGTGCTTCCTTTATCAGCAGTTTAGCTCAAATAAACGGCTTATATTTAATAGCTGGATCCGATCGAGACCGGATCACGTTCTCACCACAAGTGAACCTCTCCAGAGTTCGTTTGGTACTGGACCGAGACCACCTCCTCTAGCTGGTCTCGGTCCGGTTCTTTTGACCCGCACCCGAGTGCGATTACTGTTTTCACACCTGCTCAATCGAACCGCACTAAAGTTACAAACGGACCAGAGTTCATTTTAACCGGACCAAATAGTGCTGGTGTGAAAACGCCCTAAAAGATTGTCTCTGTCTGAAAAGTGTGAGGAGTGGTTGCTATGCTGTTAAATTTAGGTTAAATGCTAAAGTCCAAAAACTTTTGGCTAAATGTTGGAATGACAACACTTTGATAAAAAAAAGTGTACAAAAAATTGGCTAAAATGGTGGAATGCTAATACTTTCGTATAAAGACTTTTGGCTAAATGCAAAAATCCAAAAACTCATGGCTAATTTGTGGAATGTCAATACTTTGGCTGATAGAGAAGTGTCTAAAACATTTGGCTAAAATGGTGGAATGACAACACTTTGATAAAGAAGTGTACAAAAAATTGGCTAAAATGGTGGAATGCTAATACTTTCGTCTAAATACTTTCGGGTAAATGCAAAAATCCAAAAACGTATGGCTAATTTTGGAATTCCAAATCTTTGGCTGGTGGAACAGAGTGCAAAAATGTTTGGCTAAAATGGCGGAATGTTAATACTTTGTCTGACAGAGAATTCTCCAAAACTTTTGGATAATAAGTGGAATGCAATTCTTTGTCTGATAAAGAAGAGTCCAAAAACATATGGTTAAATGCTAAAGTCCAAGAACATTTGGCTAAAATGGTGGAATGCTAATACTTTTGTCTGACATAGCAGTGTCCAAAACATTTGGGGTAAATGCTTAAATCCAAAAACTTTTGTCTAAATGGTGGAATGCCAATACATTGTCTGACAGAAAAGTGTCCAAAAACTTTTGGATAGTTGGTGGAATGCCAGTACTTTGTCTGATAAAGAAATGTTCAAAATCTTTTGGTTAAATGCTAATGACCAAAATGTTTGGCTAAATGGTAGAATGCCACTACTTTTGTCAGATATAGCAGTGTCCAAAAACTTTTGCTTAAATGCTAAAGTCCAAAAACGTTTGATTAATGGTGGAATGTCAATAGTTTTGCTGATAGAGAAGTGTCCAAAAACGCTTGGCTAAAATGGTGGAATGCTAACACTTTTGTCTAATACAGCAGTGTCTAAAAACTTTTGGCTAAATAGTGGAATACCAATACATATGCCCGACGGAGCAGTGTCCAAACATTTTTGGCTAAATAGTGGAATACCAATCTTTTTGTCGGATAGAGCAGTGTCCAAAAACCTTCTACCCCCAAAAAGTAAGAAGTTGTAACTATGATGTTACAAAAGAGCAGGGGGTGCTACCAGTGGTGCTAATGCAAGTTAGATTGGTTCAATTTTTTTAATAAAACACACATTATACATTATGTGACAGGTACACAGAATAAAATGATTTAATTTGGTTAAAAAAAACTTTTTAATCCACAATATTTCACCATCTGTAAAGGCGAGCAGTGCTGAAATCTTGAGCACTTCTGTACTGTCTTTATCTAACTGTACCACCAAAGTCACATACATTGTTAAAGAATCAAGACTGAATGCTCTGGGAGAGAAGACACCTATTGTCTATGTGTCTTCGCTTTTACACAATGAGTGTGGAAATAGCACAGAACTGCAGGCTGTTTTCCCCCGATGCTTTTAGAAGTATGCTGTGCAAATCAGATATGCTCCCTGCAGTTCATAAGACCAGGTTCTTGGATTCTGAAAAATTTCGTTTGATTGCAGACAACTCCAATCCAAGTTATTTCATGTTTTATGTGGTCAGCTAAATATATTTTGTTAATATACATCCAATCTTAAATTTCAGGCCTATAACACAATCCAAAAACAATTTAGGGCTAACAATGAAGTATAAGAATACATAAATAATAATGTGATTTCCAACGGGCGGTTGTAATCAGTATGTGGCACAAAGGCATTAAGTCTTTTATAAATAACAGCCAGAGGATATCCAAAAACTATTGGCTTAAATGGAGGAATGTTAATACTTTTGTCGGACATAGCATTGTACAAAAACATTTAGATAGTTGTTGGAATGCCAATCTTTTGGTTATGTTCTAATGTCTAAAGATTTTTGGCCAATGTCTAATGTCTAAACACTTTTGGCTAAATGGTGTAGTGCAGAAAAGTACATTAAGACCATATGCTGTCTTTAAGATGACATCTTTTCCATGGATATCCGTGCATTGTTCAACAAGACAATGCAAAACCATAGCTCTTGTGGAACAAGGGGATACTGGTACTGGAAAAAATTAATCCTTGACTTCAAGTTGTGTTTAAAGGAAAATTAGCACAAATGAACACTTTCAACATTTAATTGCTTGGTATCCTCAATTCCTAAACATCTCTTATGTAGCATGGAAAGTAATGACAACATTACAAAGAGGTAGATGCTTTACCGTCCCAACTTTTTTTGCGAATATGTTAAAGGCTGGAAAGCAGGAATGGATGTATATTATTCCTGTTTCTTTCTTCTTTAGGACAATCCAAATGGATGTACTGGCTGTGGCCAATATTTGCGGAATGGCACTGATTGATTTTGTGTACACTGTGCATATGTACTGTATATCGACAATGATATAAAGCAAAGAAAATCGTTTATTGGTTTGTTATGGTCTGAAACATAGTTTTCTCACTGAGGAACTGCTGTGGTTTTCTTTGGTCTACCTGTTTGACATCTGTTACATACTACACCAGTGATGACTTTCTTCTTCAGAATATTCCAAATGTTTGTACTGGCTGTGGCCAATAATATCGGCTCTTATTGATTTTGTGTACACTGTACATATGTATATTGTAGGATATTAACAATGAAATAAACCAAAGAAAATGGTTATTCAGGTTTTTATGGTCTTAAACATAGTTTTCTTACAGATGAACTCCTTTTTTTTACTGTCAAATCAGCAATATTTACTGTATGTTAACCGTTAACCACTGTTAACTTGTACAAAGGTTACTGGACTTTTTTTTTTTTTTTTTTTTACTAACAAGCCCATGCAGTCAGTCCATTGATTGGTGGGCTTAAGACAGTTTGGTATCCCTACTTATCAAAATATATCTGAAATCGCACTTCTATAAGACGGCAAGCTTTTAAATGTCATGGTTTCAGACTGTCAGTCATCGACCAGCAGGCTGGTTTTTATTGGCAGGGGGTCTCAAAATCCCTCAGTAACATCCGTACGCATTCCAGACAGGCTGATTTTGGAAGAGGGTCGATGAGAAGATAAAAAGAAAGAAGGATGAGCAGCGGGGGGACAGTTGAGACAACAGCAGACATGACATCACTTCTGTTTTTTTTTTTTTTTTTGACCCCCCCCCTTGGTATTAGAGATCATAGGGAATAGAGATCGGGGAGAAAATCACCTCGTTCACCCCCTGCTCTTCTTTTCTCTTCTGTTCTTGTTGGGCGAGGTGCCATGATACACCCCCTGTCACAC
Source organism: Astyanax mexicanus (assembly GCF_023375975.1). Classification (NCBI taxonomy): domain Eukaryota; kingdom Metazoa; phylum Chordata; class Actinopteri; order Characiformes; family Acestrorhamphidae; genus Astyanax; species Astyanax mexicanus. The sequence goes on along the minus strand of NC_064418.1, from coordinate 11,479,352 downwards.
TCTGTCACACTCAGACGATGGGGCTAATGCGAAGAGACAAGGCGCTTCACTGATATACACACCGGGTCATTTTGGGCCCGGGCCTGTATATGAGCTATATGTGGCTCATGCTTCATGGCCTGAAGGCCGGCCTGGGTCACACCAGTGCAGACGGAACACACACTGTCGCTGTCCGGAAACCTGACAGCCATAACTCACACATGTAGGGGCCCGGTGCAAGACTGAGGGGATGGGAGGGGAGGAGAGGGGAGGCCGCATGGTTCCCATGGCAAAGAACCTCATTATGTAATGCAGAGGATCCTGGGGGTCTGCAGACAGCAGCGCTGGCCTCGAGATGCCTGTCGCGCCACCGCTGCTGCGGTTTGGTTTATGGCTCTCTGTGCACTGCTTGACCTTTAAGGATGGTGGATGCACCAAACTGTTGTTTGTGCTGGAGGTGCAGAGAAGCACATGTAACAGGTTCATTTAAGACCAAGTTTAAACCCTTAAGGATTTCAACTCCAGGTTCATTATTCAGTTTATTACATTAATTAAAAAGGGAAGCTCAATTCTGAGTGAAAAGTATTTAGATAAATATACAGTAAGTTGTGGAATTGTGATATGTCCTTATGCAAATTAAAAAAAAGAAATTCTGGTAAATAATTACACATATAATATAATATATATATAAATATAATTATACATATAATTGTATACAATTACAGAATTCTGAAATGTAATTATACAAATGTAACAAAGTATGGAATTCTGAAATGTTACTATACAAATGTAGTTAGTTGTGGAATTTCATATATGAAACAAGCTGTGGAATTCTGATTTATAATTACACAAGTCTAACAAGCGGTGGAATTCTGATATGTAACTACATAAATGTAACAAGTTTGTAAAATTGATATGTAATTACACAAATGTAACATGTTGTTGAAAACGGCAACGCAAATACATACATGTAACAAGTTTGGAATTCTGATATGCAATTATACAAGTGTAAGTGGTTATAAAATTCTGATAAGTAATTACACAAGTGTAACAAGCTGTGGATTTCTGATATGTGAGTACACAAATGTAACAGATTATGAAATTCTGATATGTTACTATACAAATATAATAAGTTGTGGAATTCTGATATGGAAATAGCCAAATGTAACATGCAACAAGTTGTGGAGTTACACAAATGTAACAAGTTTGGAATTCTGATTTGTAATTACAAGTTTAACAAGCGGTGGAATTCTGATATGTAACTACATAAATGTAACAAGTTTGTAAAATTGATATGTAATTACACAAATGCAACATGTTGTTGAAAAATGCAACGCAAATACATAAATGTAACAAGTTTGGAATTCTGATATGCAATTATACAAGTGTAAATGGTTATAACATTCTGATAAGTAATTACACAATTGTAACAAGCTGTGGATTTCTGATATGTGAGTACACAAATGTAACAGATTATGAAATTCTGATATGTTACTATACAAATATAATACGTTGTGGAATTCTGATATGGGAATAGCCAAATGTAACATGCAACAAGTTGTGGAATTACACAAATGTTACAAGTTTGGAATTCTGATTTGTCCTTACACAAGTGTAACAAGCTGTTGAATTTATTATTATAGACTGAAGAATTCTGCTATATAATTATACACATGTAACGGGTTATGGGATTCTGATACGTAATCATACAAATGTAACAAAGTATGGAATTCTGAAATGTTACTATACAAATGTAGTTAGTTGTGGAATTTCATACATGAAACAAGCTGTGGAATTCTGATTTGTAATTACACAATTGTAACAAGCTGTGGATTTCTGATATGTGAGTACACAAATGTAACAGATTATGAAATTCTGATATGTTACTATACAAATATAATACGTTGTGGAATTCTGATATGTAACTACATAAATGTAACAAGTTTGTAAAATTGATATGTAATTACACAAATGTAACATGTTGTTGAAAACGGCAACGCAAATACATAAATGTAACACATAAATGTAACAAGTTTAGAATTCTGATATGCAATTATACAAGTGTAAATGGTTATAACATTCTGATAAGTAATTACACAATTGTAACAAGCTGTGGATTTCTGATATGTGAGTACACAAATGTAACAGATTATGAAATTCTGATATGTTACTATACAAATATAATAAGTTGTGGAATTCTGATATGGGAATAGCCAAATGTAACATGCAACAAGTTGTGGAATTACACAAATGTAACGAGTTTGGAATTCTGATTTGTCCTTACACAAGTGTAACAAGCTGTTGAATTTATTATTATAGACTGAAGAATTCTGCTATATATTTATACACATGTAACGGGTTATGGGATTCTGATACGTAATCAGACAAATGTAACAGATTATGTTATTTAGATTATGTAATTCAGATTTTGATATGGTAATAGCCAAATGTAACATGCAATCAGTTGTAGAATTACACAAAATGTAACAAGTTTGGAATATTGAAATGCATTGTAATGCTGTGGAATGTAACATGTCTGGTTTGTCTTTACACAAGTGTAATAAGCTGTTGAGTTTCGATATAGATTATGGAATTCTGATATGAAACTATAACAATGTAATAGTTTATAGAATTTTGATATATAACTATACAAATGTAACAGGTTATGGATTACTGATATAAAATGATACAAACGTAACAGGGTTAAAATTCTGATATATAACTATATGTAACTATACATATAACAAAGAAATAACAAACTGTTAAATTCTGATAAAAAAAAAAAATATGTATCAACAGTGTTGTATATGAAAAATCACATCCAGCTTCTGTTATTACTGTAGATGACTAATATTAGCATTGTTGATTTCAAGACTATATTCAGGGTGGTGATATTATTATTATTATTATTATTATTATTATTATTATTATTATTTGTGCTAAAATTCAATTCTACAAATCTCAGTCTCTCAGTGGAAATGAACACTGATTTGTGATCTCAGTGGAGCGTTTCCACAGCCCGTATCCACAGCACACGATGTATATATCATCATTTATTAATGAGAAGGGATGCTGTAAATGTACAGCAAAGCTCCATGTACATCAGACACACAGTGATACACACATAAACTGTTATTTCAAATGTAACTTTATTTATTGATTTACTTTTTCAAATTCGGATGACAATAGATGTCTTTCTTAATTTATACATGTTAATGAATAGTAATAATAGTTATCATAATTATATTTTTCTTTTGTGAAGAGAAAATATACATCCAATAAATTTAAAGCCAATAAAACTCAAATCTGTAAAACACAGGATAAAAATATAAAGATACATGTAATTATGTAGCTTCCTAAGTAGTTATGTAAATAATTTAAAATATTGTAGCAAAAATGTTATTGCTTTGTAATATTTTAACTGCATCATCAACATGCTTATATCTCCAAATTTACTAACTTTACAGATGAAAGATAAAAACTTAGCTTTCTATTAAAGTCAGTGTAAGTTGCTACTTTAATGAACACACTTTTAATAATGCCCTGCTATTTTTAATGCACTATTTAGTGTGGTAGTGTACGGTTTGGGACACAGCCCCTGATTTTGATGGGCATGCAGCCATCTTTGCGAAATATCGATGCATGTTATGCAAATTGAAGCATTTCCATAATCAATAATGTTGATTACGTCGATTACATTGACAAGTCACCCCAGCCTTGAGTTCATTGAGTCAGTGTTCTGGTCAGGTCAGGCCACTGTAGCAACCTACTGATGGCTGGCTGCGTCCAAATACAGTTTTATTTAATTTCGGGAAACAAATTACATTTATAATTTCATCCAGCACATTCTACTGCTTTAGTAATGTTCATGAAACATTTATAATTAATAAGGGCACTTTATATTTGTTAATAAATGCATTTATTGCTATGTCACTATGCTATAATTTTAAATTCTATTAATGCGTGGTGTAAAAATGGTTATCGGAAGCTTTATTGTAAAATGACATAATGAAACAAAAAAATATCTGCAAAAACAAAAAAAAAAAAAAAAAAAAATCTGAAGTGTCAGATTGCAATGAAATTCAGAAGTTAAAGGTTACCAGGAACAATAAATGATTAGAATTTAGACTGATATTCAGTTCAATTCAATTGTTCATATTTATTGAACTACACATACAGAAGTAGTATATAATGCAACATGCCAGACGTCCCGGCAAAAAGTTGTAGAGGTTCCTAATGGTGTCCTGTTCTAATCCATCTGATTCACAGTTCCTGTAGAGTGTTGATAGTGCAATTGGGGATAGGACTGGTGATGGGACTGACCATTTTTTTTATTATCTGTGTCTCCATGTTAATCTCTTAAGATGGTAGAAGTGTGTGGATGAGCATTGTCCTGTTGGAACTGCACACTATACTGCATTTAGAAAAGGTAGAACCACTGGTTCCTGGACCTTATTGACCAAACTTTGGGTTGTCAAAGTGTCTGTAGACCAATGAAGGAGTTCTGGCATCATATGAAATTGTGCTTAGCATCATCACCAGATTTTCTGGACGTGTGACAACAAACTGTTGATTTTGGCACTTCCACAAACAGATTTGTTGATTATCTCTTTCACTGAGTCTTTCAGCTCTATCACTGGTCACATGGTAACAAATTCCAAGATTTTTCACAATGGGAAAGTGTAGAATCATCTAGGTGTTCACCAGAAACACGTTTTGTCAGCAGAACATTAGCAATGCCATGAAGAAGATACATTGGTTGGACATGTGGTTCTCTCTGTTGCGTAATCCTATTTGTTGATGAAAAACTGGGCTAAATCTTGTAATAGTATGAACTCTTACAAAGCTCTTACAATCGCCTACAAGGTGATGACAGAACAGCTCCTTCCTACCTGCACTAATCTCTCCTGAAGGCTTACGCTACCTCCCGGCCGCTGCGCTCCTCCAATGAACGTCACCTCGCTTTACCAAACAAACATTCACACAAAGCACACAAATCCAGACTGTTCTCATAGTCTAGATTTTCCCAATGGTGGAACAAACTACCTTCCACTACCAGATCAGGAGAATCTCTCACTATCTTTAATAAACTCCTGAAGACAGAGCTCTTCAAAGAGCACTTACTCTCTTAACACCTCTAACTAACTACCTACTACTACCAGATCAGGAGAATCTCTCACTATCTTTAATAAACACCTGAAGACAGAGCTTTTCAAAGAGTACTTACTCTCCTAACACCTCTAACTAACTACCTTCTACTACCAGATGAGGAGAATCTCTCACTATCTTTAATAAACACCTGAAGACAGAGCTTTTCAAAGAGCACTTACTCTCCTAACACATCTAACTAACTACCTACTACTACCAGATCAGGAGAATCTCTCACTATCTTTAATAAACACCTGAAGACAGAGCTTTTCAAAGAGTACTTACTCTCCTAACACCTCTAACTAACTACCTTCTACTACCAGATCAGGAGAATCTCTCACTATCTTTAATAAACACCTGAAGACAGAGCTTTTCAAAGAGCACTTACTCTCCTAACACCTCTAACTAACTACCTACTACTACCAGATCAGGAGAATCTCTCGCTATCTTTAATAAACACCTGAAGACAGAGCTCTTCAAAGAGTACTTACTCTCCTAACACCTCTAACTAACTACCTTCTACTACCAGATCAGGAGAATCTCTCACTACCTTTAATAAACTCCTGAAGACTGAGCTCTTCAAAGAGCTCTTACTCTCCTAACACCTCTAACAATCTACAAACTACTTCTAACCTAATGTCTAATGTTTTACCTTTAACTTCTATTACTTTTGTACTTGACTATTGTAAGTCGCTTTGGACAAAAGCATCTGCCAAATGTAATGTAATGTAATGTAATGTAATGTAATGTAATGTAACTAGGCATTCCATGTCACTCCATGACAGTCTGGTGAGACTACCAACCAAGTTTCATTCCTGTTGGTTTAGTATTGATTCCTTCTGGGTTCCATCAATTTTTGATGATGTGAGATTAGTTGTTATGTTATGTTTTTATACTATTCATTAATATACCATTAATTCATATGGTTACTGTACGGTTTTATGAAAAAAAGGCGTGATGTGAAGTGATGGCTCTTAGGGCCGAACTTAGACTCCTATCCCATTTTTCCTTTGCACTACCACTTAGCCCAACCTCTCTTTTTTGCATGATCACACCTAGTGGTAGGGTGTCCTGATTCTTTTTTTTTTTTGGGTGGAGGTTTATGAGAATAACTGGCAAGATGGCTGCCAAAGAAAGAAAAAAAAAACACAAATACAATAACCATTATTTGCCCATAGTTTGATGTGTAGTTTCAATGTTTATGGCCATTTTACTTTTTTCATAACAAGCAAAAAAAACTGCCAGTAGTTTGTCTCAGTACTTTCCAGTTCCACCTTAAATAGTGCAACAGGTGGCAGAGGCTGCAGCGTTTAAGGTGGAATGGAAAATTAAATAAAATAAAAGCTAATCAAACCAAATTTTAGCTTCCAACCACAGAAGAATTAAGAAATCTACTATAGTAATTAATTGTGGTTACATCTGCTGCCTTTCTGAAGACATACAATGTCCTAGAATCAACTATTTAAGCAGCAGCAGTTAGGTTGCTGAACTTTAGTGCTTTATTGCTATAACTATATCTGTATCTGGTTTATGAAGGGTTTTCCCACTCCTTCCCCTTGTAACTATAAAAACACTTAAAAAACAAGTGGTAGGTGTACAAAGAGAAATGTGATTTGGCCTTATAATATTGTCCAGTGGCTCGGAAAGTTATTTAACAGATTTATAGAGAAAGAAAGAGAGAAAGAGAAACAGAGAGAGGGAGAGACAGCAACAGCGACTACGGCCAAGCAGCTGTATTCGCATATTTCCTCGCATTTGCATCAGTGATTTAGAAGCCTTCCCAAAGCCTGCGACAAGCATGCTCTCATTAATTAAAAGCACCCCCCCCCCTCCCCTCCCACACCCCCACCAAGCACTGGGCACTACAGACTTATTCTAAATAAATTTTCACACAGCCATAAAACCTGTCCCTCAGGATTATCCCCCAGCACCCCAACCCTCATCTCTTTCTTCATTTTCTCTCTCTCTCTCTCTCTCTCTCTCTCTCTCTCTCTCTCTCTCTCTCTCTCTCTCTCTCTCTCTCTCGCTCTCTCTTTAGTTTATCGTACGCGTTCCCAATTCTTTATCTACCTTTCCCTTTTTTATTATTCTCTACTCATCTCTCAGCATCTCTGCTTCTCTAGCCCCGTCTCCAGCCGCGCAATTCCCAGCCAGGCGCCGCAGTCATGACACCCGTCATAACGTTTACACGGCTCCAGTCTCATCAGCCAGACTCCTGACTATCACCACCGAGTCTGGTGGGCTCTGTCACTCAACCCAGACGAGAACTGCCCACTCTAACATAAAGAGGCCTCTTGACTGACACCTAATGGGAAACAAGATGCTATGTGATAATAAACAAGCAGGGGATATATATATAGTATATATACATCTTTTTCTTGCCACTAAACCTTTCAAATAATAATCTGTGGGGTAGAAGATGACATTTTCTAGACAGCAGATAATTTACTTTTCAAAAAGGTTTCTAGTGGGTTATATTTTCTAACATTACATATGTTTCTTAGATGAAAAATAATATAAAAATAAAGCTTTTTACAGTTTATGAAGAAGTTGAGATTAGATGAAGAACTTACAAAAAAGAAAAATTACAATTTAATACATCTGTGTAATGAAATAACTCAATTCTATGACTTTGTAACATTTAAAAATATTACACAGTAAAATTTCACAACTTGTTAGTACATTTGTGCATTTACATATCAGAATTCCACAACTTCTTACATTTCTGTATCATTCATTGAATGTATCATCTGTATCATTCAAAGAATTGATTACATTTGTGTAATTACATACCATAATTCCACAGTTTGTTACATTGATGTAATTACATATCAGAATTCCACAGTTTATGACATTGATGTAATTATATATCAGAATTCCACAGCTTGATTCATTGATTTAATTACATACCATAATTCTACTACTTGTTATATTTATGTAATTACATACCATAATTCCACTACTTGGTATATTTATGTAATTACATATCAGAATTCCAGAGTTTGTTACATTAATGTAATTACATATCAGAATTCCACAGCTTGATTCATTGATTTAATTACATACCATAATTCCACAACTTGTTATATTGATGTAATTACATATCAGAATTCCACCTCTTGATTCATTGATGTAATTACATAACAAAATTCCAAAGATTGTTATATTGATGTAATTATATATTAGAATTCCACAGTTTGTTACATTGATGTAATTACATATCAGAATTCCACAGTTTATGACATTGATGTAATTATATATCAGAATTCCACAGCTTGATTCATTGATTTAATTACATACCATAATTCCACAACTTGTTATATTGATGTAATTACATAACAAAATTCCAAAGCTTGTTACATTGATGTTTTTACATGTCAGAATTCCACAACTTGTTGCATTGATGTAATTACATACCATAATTCCATAGTTTGCTACATTGATGTATTTACATATCAGAATTCCACTGCTCTCAGTTAATCTCTCAAAGTAATTCTACATCTTTTGTTTTTTTTACACTTATTAAAATAATATAATGCAATTTTACACTGATATATCATAATAACTGTACATGTTCAATTTCTGTAATGACCAAGCAGATTTCCATTTCTATGTATTTAGTTAGATCAGATTACAAATTAGAATTTCACAGCTTTTTAAGTTGAGTTGTAATGAGATAAGTTCTGTATTTTAGTATGTTTTAGATTACGTTTCGGATTTACACTACTTTTACATATAAAACATGGGAATCAGAAGTGTCTGATATTAGATTTAGATGGTGGTACTTCTGTGTCCACAAGAAGTATCAACATAGTTTAACATCTGGTTTGATGGGAAATGATGGAAAGCAGTGAAGACTTTGACAGAATAACAGACAGTAGCTTCTGTTCCAGAGCCGAGAGCAGCAGTACTGCCCAGACAACGCACTGGTCAGTGGGCTCTTCTCTCATTGAGCAGTGTGTGTGTGTGTGTGTGTGTTTGAGAGAGAGAGTGAGGGACACTTGGCGATGAGATTGATGGCTAGGACATGCATGCTGGCAGACGTTCGGACCCGAGGAGTCTTGAACCGTTCACCCCGGCGCTCCCCAAGCTGCCTCTTCAGCACCTTCCTCACGACAAGCACACGCATGCATGCATGCACATCTGCAGGTGCAAGACTTGGGTATGTGTCCATGTGTCCGCATCACTACTGTATGAGTGTGTGTGTGTGTATGAGTGTGTGTGTGTGTGAGAGAGAGTGAGCATTTTAAAATGCATCAGGGGAACAAACTGCAATGGCAAGGCTTTTGTCGGCGGCCCCTCGGGGCAGTAGACGCACATGAGTCAGCAGCCAGTCGGATTTACAGCACATTGATTAAATTAGCATTCGTTCCAAGACCTGAATATCAACCCATCTGACCAGGACAACCTCCCCACCTCCAACACCATCATACACACACACACACACACACTCATACACACACATATGCACACACAGAGTCTTTCTTTTTTTCCCTGCCTCTATTTCAGCTTCTGTCGCACCAGGAGCTGCCAAAGCTGTCTTCACGTCGCAACCCTCCCTCCCCGTCCGTCCCACCGCTGCCACCCCCAACCATGACCGGGAAATTATTTATTTCCCTGTGACAGGGAGCGAAAATTGACTCTGCAGCACGGCAAATAAAAAAAAAACACACAGAGGACCTTAAGGAGACGAATGCCACAAATGTATCTCTTTTGTAGGTCAAAGCCAGAGACCGGGCCGAGACCAGGATGATCAAATATCGACTCGCCGTGGCGGAAGAAAGAAAAGCCCGGAGGCTAAAACCAGGCTCGGCTGACCCGCTTCTTTTTTTATGATACATGCACCGGGCCAATTAGACATTTTCTGCCCAATTAATTTGTCCAGGGAAATGAGATCAATTAGGCAGGAGAAACAACGTAGCACTTTTTCCTTTGCTAGGGTGCTTTTTTTACGTCAGCTTTTCTCTTCCTCTTCCTCTCGCTTTCCCTTTCGCTCTCCTCGCTGAAAATAAAAAAAAAGTAAACACCAGGCCGCCTGCACCACTTTTCCTAAAGCTGTATTGATTTATGAATATTTAATCAATTAATGAAATCCCTTTGAAGAGCTGGCCTGTGCTATTGAGTCCTTATTTGAATAGAGCTTAGGAGATTATTCCTGCCCGGAATATGCTGTGTTTGGCGAGCGGGTTTAATGGGGAAACATCGGCTCATCTGAAGGAACATCAGAGGGCACGGCTGGAGAAGAAATTGTAATATGGTACTAGTGAGATGTGGAACACAATTCAAATGGTAAAATGTTGATTGGTTGGTTGGTTGGTTGGTTGTTTAGTTGATTGGTTGGTTGGTTATTTGGTTGGTTGACTGGTTGGTTGGTTGATTGTTTGGTTGGTTGATTGGTTCGTTGGTTGGTTAGTTAGTTGATTGATTTGTTGGTCGGTTAGTTGGTTGGTTAGTTGTTTGGTTCGTTGGTTGGTTGGTTATTTGGTTGGTTTCAATATGGTTGGTTTTATAATATTGTGGTAAGTACAGTTCCATACCCAGCTTTAGAACAGCAGTATATGTATCGTGTTAACACTTTTTTGGAGTAGTTACATGGTTCAGAATATGGGAATGATACCCTTCATATAACGTGGTTACATTTGTGTCAGTGCACATAAGAGTAGAATTACACATTTTATTTGATTTATATACTTGTTGTAAATCAGAATTCCATAACTATCCAAATTAGCTTGATATAGTTATATAATTACATATCAAATCCTCAATTTGTGAAATATATAAAGAAAGACTTATATATTATATAAAGTGCCAGTAAAATGTTTGGACTCTGGAGTTTCTGGAGATGCTGAACAATAGTTGTTTTCCTTCACGCTGTGAGGCTCCAGCTCACCCCAAATCATCTCAAATCACCATTTCAGTTGGGTTTAGGTCATTGGATTGTGGAGGACAAACATTTTTGTACTGTTTACTATATAATTCTTCCATGTGTGTCCCTTATTTATTTTGATCTCATTAAATAAATTATTGAAACAAAGTAAAAAAAAAATGTACCATACACATTTGCTTGATGACACATTTTCCCAGCTAAACAAAAAATGAAAAAAACAAAACAAAAGGGAAGACAGAGAAGGGCAGACAGATTGTTTCCCTGAGAGCAAACCAACATTCAATCACTCACCTGGTTTGCTGGTTTATGCAAACAGGTGGAGGGATTTTGGGTGACGTTTACAAATCAAGGCTAAACAAATCTTGGCTAATCCAGTGCGGATTTGCGAGTGGTGCTAAGGGTCCCTGTGACCACAGTGCAGCCCCGAGCAGGGCTTTACAGATAACACGTTACAAAAGGAACAGAACAAAATGTGCAATTCAAAAGGGAAGCGCTATAATTCCCTTATCGCTCAAATTAGCTTAATAGTCTCTGCCTTCCTTTTCCGCTCCTGTCATCAAATAATTCTTCCTCGCCGCTCCCGAACTCGGGAAAAGTTGATTCGGAGTTTTGCGGAACTGTGATTAAATAACAACATCGGAGCCGTCGCTTCTGTTCGCAGCAGTGGCATCGCTCAGTTGGGTATACTCCATGCTGGACTTTTAAATGGATTACACTGTCATGACTGATTATCGTGATTCTCCTGATTCAGACCGTTTTGGTGCTGGATTTGCAAGTTTCTGCGAGGCGAGTGGCTGCGATTCTGCTGCATTTGTGCTTAATGCTGTAAACTGGCCACCGAAGCCCTATATCGCTTTAGCGGAGGAAAAAAAGAAGACAAAAATGGAGGGGGGTTGGGGCAGAGCATGTGTCAGAAAGTGAGGCATTGCAGTAACGCGCCTCCCCCTGACAATGTGTATTGATTTTGACGTCCGGCGCAGATGAACCTTTCAGTATGAATCTTCACGACCGGCCAAGGTGGTGCTCAGTGATCCCTAATGCTCACATAACGGTCTGGGGAAATGGATTTCAGATAAACATTATGGGCATGGCCGTCAATAAAGAGCCTCATTTATGAATTTTGTTTTGTTTCTCAGCCTGGACCATTTCTCCTGGTCTAACCTGACCGCTGATTGATGGGTTTTTGGGTTGAGGGTTTGTGTATTCATTTATTTATCTATCTATCCATCTATCCATCTATCCATCCATCTATCTATCTATCTATCTATCTATCTATCTATCTATCTATCTATCTATCTATCTATCTATCTATCTATCTATCTTGTTGTCTTGGTCTCCAGTCCTGATTGCCTGGGGAATAGTGGCTCAGCTGCCGAGGAGTGGGCATGAGCGGTGTGGATTTTGACAGCTGCCAAAGGGACATATGTCGAGTAGATTCTGAAGAGTGCTGTGATGACGTGCGAGGGCTTGGCTAAGCCCAGAGTATGTCCTGTCACACCTCAGGGCCACCAGACCATCAGTGACCCTGCTCCCAAAATGACCCCCGCTCAACACTGCTGACACTGTCGGGGTATAAGAACCTCAGACATATATGACCATGACAGCACATGTCGTGCCATCTGCCTGGTGGAGCCAAGAACTGCCCAAGAACTGCCGCAACCCAGCAACACAACACAGGCCTGGAGGACACTCCTGTCATAACTGGACCAGAGGTCTGAATTTATTTGTGCTGCATGTATTAACTTCATCCCCTACTTTATCCCATATCTGTCTCCTCAAACACACATCCTCTTCTCTCAGAATCAGCCAGCTCCTGCGCCAGCCTTAAACCCACTGCGCTAATCGGCACGCTGCACATAGGCCCACGTTTCTGGCAGGAGTGTGGACTAGATCTATTGGGCATTCTGTGCACCCGAACAAATCCCCGGTGTAATCTATTGCACCAGGCGTTTTTTGGGAGGGAATTTCTTCGCGGTGGAAGAGTCTCGTCCATCATGCTGCTGGTGATAAGCAAAGTGGGCGTCACCGGACCGAGGCTCGGTAGAGGCTAGCGAGACGGAGCCCGAATCTCCATCGATCCCCTCGGCTCCCGATATTTATATCTTTCTTGTTGAACAGAAAAGTCTTGTTGCCATCTCACGCAACCAGACCAGACTTTTTTCCCCCTTAAGGATGCCATGGCTGGAATACAGACAGCTATGCAAATGCGTCTACTTAGTATGCAGTTGTCATAACGATGCAGTGAATATCAATCAGAGCCTCAGACAGGGCAAAAAAAAAAAAAAAAGGTGGAAGTGCTTCATTATAGGGGGAAGGAGCTTCACCAAACATCACTCACATCTTCATGGCAGGTAGAATGCCATGGCCAACACGACCTCTCCGTCAGTCATGTTAGCATGGTCTTCAGAACTCTGACAGATTCCAAAAATTTGCAGCCTGGCCTCAAGAGAAATCTGTGCATATCCAACTGAGTGACCATTTCAGGATTTGTTCAATGTGTACTAAATATAACTCAACTCTCCTACATATGCATACATTATTAATTCAACCCAAATAAGGAAAAAAACGTTAAAAAAAATTTAACCAAGAATGGAAAAAAGCAACCACTGTAAGTTTACCTAAGCTTAACCTAAGCCTAAAGTTAACCTTAACACAAAGCAAACCCCTTAACATGTCCCTCAACTGTATCCCCCTAACTGTAGCCTAAACTTAACCCAACTCTTAGCCTAACCATAACCTGACCTAAAGCGAACTCTCTACCTTAACCTGACTGTAACCTAAACCTAACCTTAAAATAAACTAAACCCTTAGCATGTCCCTCAACCTAACTGTAACCTAAACATACCCTACCTCTAAGCCTAATTTATCCAAAACCTTTAACCTACTCTTAAACTTAAAAATCTGTAACCTAAACTTAACCTAACCCTTAATCGAACTTTAAACTAACTGTAACCAAACCCTTAACCTATCACTAAACCTGAACTTAACCTAACCCTAACCTTAGTCGTAACCTAGATGTAACCTACCTATAACCAAATCCTTAACCTTTCCCTTATGCTAACTGTAACCTAACTTTTAACCTAACCCTACACTTAACCTAAATTTAACCAAAACTTAACCCAACTTTGTACCGAATTCCAACCTTAATCATAACCTAAATGTAATCTATCTAAAACCTGTACTTAACCAAACCCTTAACCTATCCCTAAACCTAACTGTATCCAAAACTTAACCTAACTTTGTTCCGAACCCCAACCTTAATCATAATCTAAATGTAACCTACCTACAACCTATAACAAAACTCTTAACCTTTCCCTTACCCTAACTGTAACCTCTAAACCTCTAACTCTTAACCTAACCCATAACCTAACATAACCTTAAACTTAACCTAAATTTAGCCTAACCCTAAACATAACATAACCTTAAACTTAACCTAAATCTTAACCTAACCCTAAACATAACATAACCTTAAACTTAACATAAATCTTAACCTAACCCTAAACATAACCTAACCTTAAACTTAACCTAAATCTTAACCTAACTGTAACCTAAACTTAACCTAACTTTGTACCAAATCCCAATCTTAATCATTACCTAAATGTATCCTATAACCTATACTTACCCCTAACCTATCCCTAAACCTAACTGTGAGTCATTTTAGAAGCTCCAGTGAAGCAGCAGCAGGAGCCTTTCTTTTGCTGCCCTGTTCTCACCATCTTTTTATTTATTGGGTTGTGTAAAAGCTCCTAGTCAATTGCAATATATGTACCAAATAAGTTCAACTGATACAAATCTCTTGGATCTCTTGCATATTATTTGTATGCTTACATATTTTTTTTAGATCTATTTGAAGCTTGTTCCACCAGATTTGTTCCATCATTCCCCGCTCCTTATTTCCTCCATTCCTGACCCGATTCCACTCCATTCCTCCTCTCTTACCAATTCCACCCTACCTTCAGTCAGTGATTCATCCCTGGCCAGATGCACAGTAATTTAGTTATTGCCATAACAACGTCCCAGCTCTGCCCAATGTCAACAGACCGAAGCGCTGCTCTCCCCCCCCTCTGGTTATTGCCTCCGAGAGGTCCTCCTTCCTGCCCCAGCCCATAACACAATTAAAAGCCCACATTACAGTGAAGGAAGAATAGCTTGATTCGATTAGGACGGAGCTGATGAAGGCCAATGCTCTTCAGAAAGCCTGTGCTTTTCCTCTTGTCACCTCTTTAGAGATCGAGGTCACCAGGGATGAGAAAGAAAGAAACAGGTCAAAAGAGACAACAAAAGATCCCTCGATGTGTAGCTGTACCTGTTTAATTATTTATTTAACATGTAACATTGGCCTGAAATTAGCTTGTGGGCTTCTTTTATTATCTAAGCAAATAGAAAGAAGAAATGAAATGTGTTGCGAAACTCAATAATGCAGAAAAGACAGCAGGTGATGAACACTGAAGGTTTGAAGGACACGGGGCTATAAAAAAGGTCTACAGGACTGCTTATCAAAAAGGATTAAAACACAAATGAATCTGTTTTCTGTTCTGTGTAGGTCATTTTCAGGTACGTGCAGAAGTTTTAGGCACCTAAACATACGATATAAAACCATTTCTCTCAGATATAAGAGTGTTCCTTCAAGTTTTTACTTCAGATCACATTAGAACTGTAACCTAACCAAACCCTTAACCCTAAACTATCCCTCAACCTAACCCTATACCATTCCCTAAACTTGAAAAAGCATGTTTGGGAGGTATTTTTGATAAAAAAAACGTGTAAAATTGTTATATTTTCTTTTCTTATCTGCTGAAAAGATGTTGAAAATGAAAGTAACACACCCATCCCCTGTACATAACAATTTGTGTATCTGATATGAATCTAAATGCTTCTATTTCTACATGAGACACTCCTGGAAACCATATATGCCTAAAACTTTTGCACAGTTCTGTAACTAATCGAATTGGACCATCAGTGAACGTGCATCCGCTGAGATTTCAACTGCTGTGTATTACAGTCCTTCCAGAGGAATGCATTGTTCGCTCCCTTGGCCACCATTTTCCTCAGCTCACCTGTGAAGAAGGGAAGAAGCAATAAGATTCTGGATGCTGGTAGATGGAAAAAGAAAATCCATTTACTTGCAGTGGCCTGAGGGCTGGAGGCACAACTCCACGGATACTATGCTATATGGCTTTCTCTCCACACAAAAAAAGAAAAAAAAGAAAAAACTCTGGCAGAAAGCCAATGATCACACCACTGACTGTTGACCTCAGCACCGTCCAGTTAGTTTACAGACACCCAGAATTCAAAAGTAACTACTGTACCAATCCTTTCCTCAACTTCTTGCTGGATTGGCTGGATTTCTTTATTTCCCTTCATCATCATCGTTCCTCACTCTTCAAGCCTGTGGTCAGTGTCTTCCATCACCTCACAGTATGACTAAATCCCTTAGATGAGGGAGCAACAGTTTGACCCACTAAAGTAGAAAGAATTTGGCTGTCAAGGTACATTTCCACGTTTCCACCCCGCAGCTTCTAAGCCCCTCTACATCCCCAGGGTGGTGCTACCGCAATGGTGCAATGGTACTTTCACAGTTTGGCCCCATACCTCGGTAACACGACCCAGTATCTGGCCATATCCTCCCCGAGGGAAGCAGAGCACCCTGATCCTTTTTTGCAACAGAGGAAGGGCAGGGAGTTTGGAGGCCATGCCAATTCAGCTGCCTTCCTATTATCAGTCAGTGCCGCTCAGGTGGAGGAGCTTTTCTTATCCCTTCGTCCACCCAGGGGGAATGACTTCTGCGGCTGCAGCTGGAGACTCAGCTTCCTTTCCTATCTTTACCAGCTGGCTGAAATGATCTCTCTCTCTCTCTCTCTGTCTCTCTCTCTCTCTCTTGCTCTCTCTCTCTCGCTCTTTCTCTCTTCCACTCACCAGGCCACCACATCAAAATCCAAGCAGCGGCAGCAGCAGCAGGCACAGCTGATTCAGAGCTTACCGGCTTCGCCACCTTGCTCCCCCTCCTCTCTTCCCTTTCTCTTCCCTCTCTTTTTCCTCTCCTGGGGCGGGGGAGAAGGCTTGGAGGTGGAAGGCTTATGCTGGCAGGCTGACCAAATAAGATAAGGGAGTCAATGCACATGCTCATCAACAGTCAGAGCCCATCAAATATTCATGGGCCTTGACAGACCCTACAGTAAAATGGCCAATTTGCCTGGCTGTGGCTGGTGCACTAAAATTGGCGGATGGGCTCCAACCTCCTGGATGTCCACAGGGAAGGGTGGAGGGAAAGGGAAGAAGGAGGGAGGCACGCCGCCTCAGGACCAGGCTGGTTTTTATCCTCCTCCATCCTCTTTCCTGTGGGTGACTGTGGTGTTCCTGGTGACTGGTGTGGACAGTGACCATGTGTGCCTGCTTAGGGGGAAGAGGGAGGTGGAGGGGGGGGGGAAGGAGTTCTTTGTCCGAAGCAAGAAAAAGACGAGGAGGAGGAGGTGGTAGTGATTTTTTTGAAAAGAGAGAGAGAGAGCAAGAGAGAGGGGGATGGAAGGTTGGGCAGTGTGCTGTGACAGAGGATATAGAGGAGGGATTAGGAGAGGGAATGGTCAGTGACAGAAGGCTTTAGCAGCATACTGATTTTCCAGGCACGACCTAAAGCCAAAAGCTTGTCACTGATGCACAAACACAAAAGATATAGCCTGCATGGGCTTCTTTTACCACGAGGCTACAGTCAATTCTCTCATCTGAGGGATGCAAATCCTTCCCAATACGTTCCCATGATCACGATTCATGGGCAAACTCAACTCTACAGAAAAAGGGGTTTGCTTTAATTGGATTGAACACATGGTAAAAAAGTAGATATACTTTTGCAGTGTAAATCCAATGTTCCTGATTCTGCAATACTTGATGTCTATTTGACACAGCATTTTCTATAGTTGGGAAGTCGCCTGATTACAGTTTAAAGTATTAATGTATGAATGTAAAGTGGGTAAAATCTAAATGTCAGGATTTGCACTCAACTACATCTTCTTGGTTCTGGTTGCACTGGGACTAGAACCTTCCCTCATTCAATAGGTAAAAGCAGGCCCATGGCAAACAAGACAAGCAAACCAATCAATTGCCTAGGTCTGTAAACTGGGGACAACAACTGGTTATGAATTGAATGAAACAACCTTTAAATTTTTGTGTTGGTCAATGCAAAAAAAGTACAATGACACTGTTACCAGAATTCCCTTCAAGCAGGACCCTACCACTAGTTGCTGACAGTAGCCAGCCAGCCAGCCAGGTTTGTAATTCTTGCAGCCAGCAAAATATGAAACTTTATCAGACATGAAGTGGAGTTATCTATCAGGAAGCCAAAAAAAGACAAGAGAAATGAAGAAGAGGAAGAAAATAATGTTGGTTGTCCATTTTGCTTGGGGACCCCAAATGCCTTTTAACTGCCCTGATCGCTGGTCGCAAGGCAAGAATTCCCTCTGGATGGGTAAACCATACTACAAACTAGTCAGTTGAAAAATAAAGTACACTCTTGAAAAAGTTAAACAAACCTGTCACTGGACTGTCACTGCTCCCTCAAGGATGTACTGTATCTTGAATACCTTCAGTTATGAGACAAATGTGTACTTACAAATGTTAATTTATAGTTATTTTTCCCCACTTTTAAGAAAGATGGGGACAAGTACCTAGAGAAAACCGTTATAGACCTCCTGAAACTCCACACAGACAATTACCATGAGTGAGCACTGAACAAAACCTAAACCCCAGGCCAGCTCATGTAGCTGTGTACAGTATAGAGCAGTATGTAATGGAAAGGAGGGCTACTGGAGTTAAGGTCAGGGTGATTGAGCTGTAAATTGTCCTCTGCTCTGGAAGAAAACTGGCTCAGGGTACAGCCAGAGAGGTTGGGAACTGTCTGCATAAGTGCACCAAAGGCCCATCAGTATAACTCTTCTTGGGGCTTTCACTGCAACAGAGCCTGGAGTTGCTCCAGTGTCCCAGCGCAGGTGCACATCACTGCGTCAGCTACAGTCTTTAATTATATAACTACTAAGTGCTCCTTCATGATCAGGTATTAAAACCAGAATGGTATGATTGATTGTTGTGTATTTAGTATTGTTTTTAAATGTGTATATTACCTTATCGGGAAGTTTTAAGCCTAGTCTTAGACTACACATGATTTTTAGTTGAGATTTTTAATTAAATGGAAAATATAGACAATGGGCCCTATTTTGCAAATGCGTGTCACAATGCTCACAGGTGCGCCACTAACCGATTTAAACCCAGACAGTCAACAGTCAATGGTCACCCATCCATAATATACATAATATCTTATCTTAGCTACACAGGTGCGCATCATCAACACTAAACAAATACAACATAAAATAATATTGCTGTTTCCGTAAATTACCTGCTGGTGCACCTTCACAGTGTGAACTGAACAGAGGTTAGTTTCCTCTGCTGACATGTTAAGATATCAATGCACCAAAGTCAGAGATCCAGAAATTTTAACAGTTTGTCCAAACTCAGAGAAACTGCTTTTTCCACCGTTATCCAGCTCAAAGTAGCTTCACAACTTCTTGCTAGAATCCAGAGAGCCCTGACATCCTATAAGGCGAGCTTCAGCTCCGAGCGCTACCATTACTCTTGGTGCTGGCTGTTATGCTATGCATAGTCTGCGTAGACTACGGTGGGAAAAGCGTATTAGTGGGCAAGTTATGCCTCGTGTCACCCAGTCTGAAGGGTTTTGGACAAACTGTTAAAATTTCTGGATCTCGGAACGCTGTGGGAGAACGGAGGTGTGCTATTCATCAAAGGTAAGTACTTTTTATCATGTTTTACTACATCAAAAGTCCATTTTACACTGGAATTCTCCTTTAAAGGGAATGGCAAGAGAAATGCTGATTGGTTTATTTTTCTTGTTATGAGTAAAAAACAACCATGATTAATTAAGAGAATTAGTACATTCTTTTTGCAAGTTTCGAGCTGCGCAAGGCTTACTTTTTCTCTTCCTTACGATAACAAAGACACACCAACACCCCCTAAATCAAGCTTAAATTAATGCACAATTTATGTCTTTCCTATAGATTACTTCAATTGGCTTTTGACTATGCCTAATTCCTGTCTGAAAAACTGACACTTTATGTTTAAATGTTGGTGTACACCCATTTTGCATTTTAATTGCAAATTTGCACACAAATATAGAGTTTCTAGAGGTTGAGAACTGTCTACATTAGTGCGCTGAAGGCCCATCAGTAAAACTCTACCTCAGGCTTTCGCTTCAACAGAGCCAGGAGTTGCTCCAGAGTCCCAGCGCAGGTGCACATCACAGTCACTCTTACAACCCGGCGGAGAGCACTGCATCAGCGCGGCAGCACAGGGCTAAAAGTGATAAATTGTTGCCTTGCATAGTTTTTGTATTGACACGGCGTGTGCTGTATTTCTGCGAGTTCTTCTTTTTTTTTTTTTTTCAGTCTCTGAGACGCTGCGCTCTGCCAGGGGAGGCGCGGGGGTGGCGTTGGGGACGTGTTGGAGGGGTTTGAAGGAAAAGGAAAAGAGGGTTTGAGTTAATACATTAGCGGGCTGAAGTAATCCGCCAGAGTGTTCATAAAATAAGTGCTCGTAAAACACCCTCCCATCAGGCTGGAGCGGCTCCCTCCTCGCACAGGGCACCAAATTCTGGAGCTGCAATGGCAGGGGCAATGAGGGCGAAGCGTGGTCAGCACACACACACACACACACACACACAAGCACATACACACAACCTCGCCCATGCACACACACACACACTGTGTGTGGCAGTGTGTGGCAGCCATAGACACAATGGAGGCTGGGAAATTAGGTCACCTCGATGGAGAGAGTAATTGGCAATACCAGAGGAGACAACGCGCCGTCGGACAACTGCCGACTCCGCAGGAGATCGGCGGAGGGGGAACTCCAGAGACTAAATCACACTCACTGGGAGACAGAGAGGTGCTGAATTCTCCCCTGGGCCATGAGGCACACATATACACACATAGCAAAAGAAAGAGAAAGAGATACAGAGACAGAGAGATGAAGAAAAACAGAGAGAGAGAGAGACAAGGGCCAGAATAATCACACCGCAGGAGAGCAATGAACTCGCTGGAAAAAAGGGGGAAAAGAAAGATAGAGTAGGTCAACGCAACAAGAGGGAAATTGATATAGACAGTGGAAGGGTCAGAATCAGAGAATCAGACACAAGTGGCTGGAGAAAAAAAGAATGGCGTATCAGCTCTGCACAGAGTCTGAGAATGAGAAAAAAAAGAAAAGGAAAAAAAAAGAAAATTGGCTGTGGAAATAAAAAAAATAAAAAATAAGAGCGCAATTTAAAATCTTTGCCTTCACTAAAGAGACATAAAAAGAAGGGAATGTAGTCGGGAACACATGGGGCTTGCAAATCGGGGCCCTCTGAAAGATTTATATGACATGTTACAGCTTCGTTCCCATTAAAGAGGAAAACACACCAAATCAACAGAGGTGAATGATTTATGAATGTGGCCTTGTGTGCGTGAGTGTGTAAGTGTGTGTGCCTGCCTGCCTGCTTGTCTGCCTGTCTGTCTGTCTGTCTGTCTGCTTGTCTGTCTATCTGTCTGCCTGTCTGTGTGTGTTTTTTTTTTTGTCTGGCTGTGAACGACTGACTGGCTGTACCACTCACTGTGCGCACTGTGAAATGCATTTTAATTAAGCTGACCTGACATTCATGTGTCAATGCTTAGACTAATACGCCCACATAAGGTGTGTTGTATCTACACCTGTGACCACTCCATCAAACGTGTGGCATTTAGCGAGATGCGTTTAACTGGAAGGTCAGGCTCAGTGAAATAGTGAACAGGAATGTTTGTGTATATCATAAAGGATTGGGGATAGACTGTGCAGTGAAAAAGTATTTGCTACATATAGCCCTACAGATTTTTTTTGTGTTTTCTGGGTTTTTTTTGCTGACATTTTTTTAACAAACACATTTTAACATAACCTGAGTAAATATAAAAAGCAGTTTTGCAAGTTAACAAAAAATAAATAAATTAAACCAACCTAGCCTTCTGTGAAAAGTATTAGCCGCCTAAACTTGCCCTTAGAAGAAACAACTGCAATCAATCTTTTAATCTACCGATAACTGGCAATGAGTTTTTTACCTCTCTGTGGAGGAATTTTGGTCCACTTTTCTCTGCAGAATTGTTTTAATCCATCCACGTTGAAAAGTTTTTTAGCATGCTTTTGTTTTTTTTTAGCCTTCAGAGGTAGACTTCTTGGCGTGCTTCGGATCATTGTCCTGTTGCAGAACCCAAGTATGCTTGAGCTTAAAGTCGTGAACTGTTGGACGATCATATTATGTTTGTTGGCAAATGTGAGATGGGCCTTTGTGTTCTTTTTGGTCAGCAATGGATCTTGCCTTGGAACTCTACAATGGATACCATTTTCTCCCAGTCTCTTTCTTATTATCGAATCATTAACACTGACCTGTTCTGTAGATGGTGTTCTGGGTTCTTTTGTGAACTCGTGGATGAGTTGCTTGAAAAGTTAGTTGAGTTGGTATACAGTGAATAGCCCTATATGTGTAATGTTCTAACTCATATTATAGCAAGAGCTACTCAACTAAGTAAAGGAAAGAAGTAACGTAAAGTAAGGAAAAAAAATACTTTTTAAAAGCCTTGAAACAATTTATGATGAAACTGGCCCTCATCAAGATCGCCCCAGGAAAGAAAAGGAAGGCCAAGAGTACCTCTGTTGTACAGGATAAGTTCATCAGAGTTAGCAGCCTCAGAAACTGCTAAGTAACAGCACCCATATTTTGGTTTGTTTAAGTCTTTTAAGTTACTACACGATTCCTTATGTAGTATGTGTTTCTTCATAGTTTGGATACGTTCAGTATTAATCTACAAAATATTAGAAAATAATAACATTCTGTACTGTACTGGAACTTGTAAGCTAAATACAAGGCCATTCCCTTTTTAACTAATACAGGTATATATCACATATTTAATACACAAAATAACAATAAATAAATACACAGATGAATCTATTTGATGCTAATAGAGCGAAGCACGGGTTGAAGGTACAGGTGCAGGAGTGCTCTGGGTCAATACGTGCAGAAAGTCTGCCATTAATTGGTGATAAGTCACCGCCGGACTCTCCGCTACCCATGAATGTTTGCGTGGGCAATTGTGCGTCCATCACACTTACATCTGCTTTATAGCAGCCAGTCCAGCATTAATTAAGGTATTGAGAGAGTGTCATTAACGTGGCGATAATTCAACGGGCTAAAAGACTGCGACTGGACGCGCCTCATTACCCTCATATTTCATTGCTTAACAAACACGTAATTGAGTGCATATGTATTTGCCTATTGATGGGCCCATTTGCACTTTCCCGGAAAGCTGTTCTCGACTATCCGGATGATAGAACAGGGGGATGGGGCGACAGTGGGCAAACATCAGCAGACCGTTTATCAAGCTGCCTCTAACGTACCTTTAAGAATTCCCTTTAAAGCAGATCCATCATTCTGGAGTACTTTCCCCGACGCTCATTTGTTAGCGTGTTATTGCGCGTTTGATGTGGGTAAACATACAATTATGCCGTAATATTTCTGCCAAGGTTTTTGGGGTCTAATTTTTTTTTCCTGCGCTAATTGTCTGCAAAGGGAGTTGCAAATCCAGTGGCAGAGCTGCCAAATGGCCCTATGGCCCTGACAGCCGTTCCCCATTTAAAAGCACATTTCCCCGTGTATGTGTATGTGTAAGTGTGTGTCTGTAAGGCGACCAGGCCTAGTATGCTTGGACCCGGCACAGCGCCTCTCAGTGTTTATTTGGCCTCCATTATCTTTTATTTGCAGCCTGATGCCTTCTCTTGGCAGGAGTTGAGCGAGCAGTAACTCAGCTCTGCATGGAGTGTGAGGGAATGTTACAAGCCTGCAAGTCAAGTTGGTGTCTTCATATAGACACACTGTAAAAACTGTAAAGTCAGGCCAACACTGCACTGACTTTGGTCTTGATATAACACAGTGGACACATGCACAACACAACATACAGGGGTTGGATAATGAAACTGAAACACCTGTCATTTTAGTGTGGGAGGTTTCATGGCTAAATTGGAGCAGCCTGGTGGCCAGTCTTCATTAATTGCACATTATTGCACGAGTAAGAGCAGAGTGTGAAGGTTCAATTAGCAGGGTAAGAGCACAGTTTTACTCAAAATATTGCAATGCACACAACATTATGGGTGACATACCAGAGTTCAAAAGAGGACAAATTGTTGGTGCACTTCTTGCAGGTGCATCTGTGACCAAGACAGCAAGTCTTTGTGATGTATCAGGAGCCACGGTATCCAGGGTAATGTCAGCATACCACCAAGAAGGATCAACCACATCCAACAGGATTAACTGTGGACGCGAGAGGAAGCTGTCTGAAAGGAATGTACCGGTGCTAACCCAGATTCTATCCAAAAAACGTAAAACATAAAATACAGTGTGCTCCTTTGTGTTGGTCTATAACTTTAAATCTCAATAAAATGGTGCATCTCAAAAAACTGGTCAAAATGTGAAACTCAAATATTATATTGATGTATTACACACAGTGTGATCTATTTTAAGCATTTTTATTACTTTTATTGTTGATGATTTTGGCTTACAGCCAATAAAAAAAATCAATGTCTTTATTAGAAATTTAGAACATTATATAAGACCAGTTGGTACTTTTGGCAGTGTGGGCAATGTGCCAAGTCCTGCTGGAAAATGAAATCCGCATCTCCATAAAAGTTGTCAGTAGACGGAAGCATGAAGTGCACTGGACTGACTTTAGACTTGATATAACACAGTGGATCAACACCAGCATGTGCAAATGACTGTCAAAAAGAAGCACTTGACAACGTGTTATTACATCTCAACATAAGATAGCAGAATAAAGAGAGAGAGAGAGAGAGAGAGAGAGAGAAAGAGAGAGAGAGAGAGACAAAACAGAAGCAAACAGTTTACAGTGAACAACATCTTTTGGGAGAAGGACAGACAAACAGAATATACAAATGGTACAAACATTTAGAGCTCTATGGTGACACTAAGGACAGTCAGAACTGTATTTACACTATAGACAATCAAAAATCTATGGTGACACTCTGTGGTGATTCCACAGACAGTCAGAGTTGTATGGCAACACTAGGACCATCAGAACTCTATGGACAGTAAGAATTCTTTGATGACAGTGAGATTTTTTTTGGTGATGCTAAGAAGAGTCAGAGTTCTGTGGTGACACTAAGGACAGTCAGAGTTCTGTGGTGACACTAAGGACAATCAGAGTTCTGTGGTGACACTAAGGACAGTCAGAGTTCTGTGGTGACACTAAGGACAGTCAGAGCTTTATGCAGATACAATGGACTGTTAATGTACTGTGGCAAATATTTAGACAGTTAGAGCTCTGAAGTGAAACTAAAGATTTTTTGGTGACCTTATGAACAGTATTAATAGTTCTCAATGACGACGCTAAGGACAATCAGAGCTTTAATGATGAAACTATGAGGTTTTAATGCTCTATGGCAACACTATGGACAGTGAGAACCCTTTGGTGACACTAAGGACAGTTTATTTTTTTTCCAAAATAACAGCCAGAGCTCTGTGTTAACACCAGGGCAGTCCTAACTCTATATTGACACTAAGGACAGTCAGAGATCTGTGCAGACACAACAAACAGTTAATATACTGTGGCAAATTTTTGGACAGTTAGAGCTCGGAGGTGACACTAAGGACATTAAGATTTTTATGTTGAAATTACGAACGGTTAGTTCTCAATAGCAACACTAAGGACAGTCAGAGCTTCGTGATAAAACTATGGAGTTTTAATACTCAATGTCAAAACTATAGACAGTAAGAAATATTTGATGTCACTAAGGACAATAAGAATTTTAAGAGTACATCACAAACAGCTGGTTCTCAATGGCGACACTAAGGAGAGTCCGAGATTCGTGATAAAACTATGGCGTTTTGATGCTCAGTGGCTACACTATGGTGACACTTAAGACAGTCAGGTTTGTTTGTTTTTTGGTGACACTAAGCAGAGTCAGAGTTCTGTGGTGACACTAAGGACAGTCGTAGCTATGTGGCAACGAAAAGGACAGTTAGAGCTCTATGCAGACATAACAGAATGTTAGTGTACTGTGGCAAATATTTGGACAGTTAAAGCCCTGTGGTGACACTAAGGACATTAAGATAGTTATGGTGACTTTATGAACAGTATGAACAGTTTTTAATTGCGACACTAAGGACAGTCAGAACTTCATGATAAAACTATGTAGTTTTAATACTCAATGTCAAAACTATGGAAAGTAAGAAATCTTTGATGACACTAAGGACAGTAAAAAAATTAAGGTGACATCACGAACAGTTGGTTCTCAATGGCGACACTTAGGAGAGTCCGAGCTTCGGGATAAAACTATGGCGTTTTGATGCTCAGTGGCTACACTATGGACTCTATGGTGACACTAAGGACAGTCAGGTTTTTTTTTTCTTTTTTGGTGACATTAAGTAGAGTCAGAGTTCTGTGGTGACACTAAGGACAGTTGTAGCTACAGTATGTGGCAATGACAAGGTCAGTCAGAACTCTATGGCAACAGCAGGGCAGTCTGAACATTATTCCAGCACTCAGAGGTGACACTAAGGACCTCCAGAGCACTGTGTTGGATCTAGCGACATTCACAATGGCAGTCAAAGCTTTATAGCTTTATAGCAACAGTGAAAGTTAAATGCTAATAATAATATTCTGAGTTCTATAGTGGTACTAAGAATAGGCATACTCTTTAAACGATGGCACAATAAAAAAACCTGCAGAAGAGATAGCGGTT
Source organism: Astyanax mexicanus (assembly GCF_023375975.1). Lineage (NCBI taxonomy): Eukaryota > Metazoa > Chordata > Actinopteri > Characiformes > Acestrorhamphidae > Astyanax > Astyanax mexicanus. The sequence continues at coordinate 11,452,522 of NC_064418.1, read as the reverse complement.
GGCGGAGGGCGACTCGCAGAAGCAGCCGAAAGAGTGAGCCCAGGGAGACCTGGCACTGCTGAGCAGAGCTCCTCGTTGCCTAGCGGCCCCAGCCAGTTGCCTGGGAGACATGTATCTGAGGGGGGGTGCAGCAGGAGGGGGACCACTGCCGATAATGCCGCTCCAGCGACTGCCAAAAGCCTGAATTAGAGAAACACTGTAGCCAAGAGCCAGTCACTGAGAAAGGTCACGAGAAAAAACATCCCAAAGCAGACGCAAAGGACGATGCGACCTCTACGGGTTCTCCCCGTGCTCGCTCCGAATCCCCTAATCTGATAAGCTTGAAATGGATAGGGTGGGCTTGATAGAGGACAATTGCTTTTAACTGCATGATTTTAGCTAGCCATGTGCGTTTAACCCTTGCCGAATTGGGTGGACGTGGGGGAAGAACTGCGCAAAATGTCAGCTGGTAATGGGAGGGAGGAAATAGCCCTACAAAGAAAATGAATGGGCCTTAGATTTGTTGGTCACTCTGAAAAGGTCAAACAAAAATATTAAATAGCCTGGAAGAAGAAAAGGGGCTGATGAAAGTTGGACCGAGGATCAGTGTAATCACTCCCCAAGAGTATCTTCAGGTTAAATGAGGGGGTGACATTTATTATGTGATCATTGAAATGGGGGATTAATTGAAGCACTATAATGGTTATTGGGATTTCAACATTAGAAAAAAAGCCTTCAGAATTAAATGGTGATCGAAAGCCATTACAATGCAGAGGTTGTGCTTTAGGGACACTTGAATATTCTCTTATGACTCTGTCTTATCTGAAATGTTGTATAATTTTCATGCATTTGGCTTTACAATTCTGGAAAAAATAAGAGACCACTTAAAAATGATGAGTTTCTTTGATTTTACCAAGTTGAAACCTCTATACAGTATATATAATCAAGAGGAAGATGGATGATCACAATCCATCAAACCAAACTGAACTGCTTGATTTTTTGCACCAGGAGTGGCATAAAGTTATCCAAAAGCAGTGTGTAAGACTGGTGAAGGAGAACACGCCAAGATGCATGAAAGCTATAATTAAAAAAAGAAGTTATAAATTGTTTTCTTTGCATTATTTGAGGTCTGGAAGGTCTACATCTTTTTTGTTATTTCAACCATTTATCATTTTAAACAAGATTTTGGGAGAAATGTTGTCCATTTTTAGACTTAAACATTTTACTTAAATATATACCTATAAATAGCAAAATCAGAGAAACTGATTCAGAACTTATTTTTTCCAGAGCTGTATATACATGTGAATATTTCTTCATTTCTTCATTTCATTCTTGGGTTACAGTGTTTTCGATACAGATAATACCAGTAAAATGTGCAGCATTGTAGAGTAGTATTTAATCTAATTTACTACTCAACTAAGGAAAAAAAACTTACTTTAAGAAATAAAGGTCAGTCAATCTAAAATATTTAAACTTTCTAATCTTCATCAAGTGCAGCTGCAAAGACCATCAAAAACATTCTGATGAAACTGGCTCTCATCAGACTCGCCCAAGGATAGGAAGAGCAAGAGTTACCACTGTTGCACAGGATAAGTTCATCAGAGTTACCAGCCTCAGAAACTGCAAGTTAACAGCTCCCACAAAGTACTTTGGTTTTTTTAACACTTTTTTGTTTAAGTTTACTACATGTGTTCCTTAATAATCTGGATTATTTCAGTATAAACCGTTACAGTTGCCACTGGGTAGTGTGCCTTTTCGGGTAATCTGGTGGCTTGAGGTATATTTTGCCTCATTATGTTATTTAACTGTATCCTGTTAACAGGTGGTTTAATATTTCCATTTAGTTTTGATGCCATTTTCATGAATTCACTTTTCTAGATGAATACACCCCCATGCTTCACAGTTGGCAATGTGTTATTGTCATGTAATGCAGTTCTAGATTTTTCTCCATCTGTACCATTACTGATTCTGGCTTCTTTAAATATTCTGAAGAGAATTTAGCTTGCATTTGCATGACTTTGCTTCTTACTACTCTTCCATGAAGATGATGATTCGTTTGTGCCAGAAATGTTTACACCTCTTGACTCTTTAATCCAGATTCTTAACAAACACGTGAAAATTTTAATTTGTCTCAGCAGCAAGCAAGCAAGCTTTTTTGTCTTTTCTTGAGAGATTTCTCCATTTTACATATCTGATCCTTCCCTCCTCTGTTTCCCAGAACTGCCATTTCTTAACAGTCCACACTGGATATACTGTATCTACTTATAGGATTTTCTTGTCTTCTTAACATTGATTACTTTAGACAACGGCATTGTAAAGCAAGTATTTGATGAGCCAACATTTGAAGAGTCAGATGATAGAGTACATAAAGCTTGGACATTTGATTCAGCTGACAGTTCCTAATCAGAATTTGTGTTTTGCCTCAGGCCTGATTTGCTAATCAAAGTCTGAGACCTTCTAAAAAATATCTGAGCCTGTGTGATGATTTTGACTAGATATAGAGAACATGATATCAGTCATTGTGTTTCTATAGGTCATTTTACTGTCCTGGAATAACCTTTTACAAAGTAGATAACTGGCTCATCAATCCATCTTTTGGAACCATTCTTTTAGCTTCCAAAATGATCATATTTGTCACAATCCTATTTATAGGCACAGTGGCTTAGTGGTTAGTCTGTTCGCCTCCCAGCGCTGGGGTCTTGGGTTCAAGTCCCTATCTGGTTGGAGTTTCCATGTTTTCGGTTGAGAGTACACTGTGTGTGATTGGCTGCCACTTCTCACCAGTGTGTGGATGAGTGCTGAGGATAAATTGTTGTTTGTAAAATGTTGTTTTGTTTGTTTGATTGTAAAGTAGCTTGGGTTTCTAGAAAGGCGCTATATAAATGTAACTTAATTAATTCATTAATTTATTCATTCATATCCTTGTTCTTCTTCCATTTTCTTTGTTTTTTTACTTTTAAATATTTCTTTTAAATATTTGCTCACCCTGCAGATTCTGAGATGTTAACTCTGTTCCAACTACACTTTTTCTGTACTCATTTATTTGTTTTTGTTTTTTATTCCTCATTCCCCAAATTAAGTCCTCATTTATTTTCATCCCCAACCCTACTAAATCCCAATCTCCCTTTGTCCAACTGCCTGGACTTCTTCGTTGCAAGTGCCTAAACTAAGTCTAATCCACAGCTATACTGACCAGCCCTCCAGCCCTGCACTCATCTATTTGAATTTTGTTCATCCTTCCTTCCACCCATTCAGCTGTGCAATCATTTAGGGTTTCCTTACAGAAATGCACATTTCTAGTTTTAAAGAGGGCTCTACAACTTTTAGCTGTGTCAGTGGTGGTCCAGCAAGCCTTCAAACACTAATGATTAAAGCCATTATTTTGGTTGTAAACCACCACACCTGAGTGTTCTCCGTATTGATTGCCTGCTGAGTGAAAGTTTGCTTTAACACCCACGGGGCTGCAGTCCAGAATCACCATTGTGCACAAACATGCACGGTGCTCGACATGCTCGCCATCGCTCCTTCGCTTGCTGTCGCTCCTTCTTTTCTTGTCTCCTACTATCGCTGCTTCTCAGCCTTGAGAGAAGTCACCCAGCAGTCAAGAAGAGAAAGAAGAGAAAAAAAAAACTAAGGCTGCCAATCTTCCCAACCGTCTCTCCACAGGGTTCCTGAAAGATAACAGGACCCCTTCTGCATGGTTCGTCGCTGCAGGACTGTCTGAGAGCGACACCGGTGCGAACGCGGCCCGGTAGTCCGAGTCTTCGCAGGCAATTAGCAACAGGCTGTTTGATGTCCCGTCCGCGTCAATTAGCAGTTCCCACATTAGCGGGGGCCGGAGACTTGAGTTGATCAGTTGCCGTGTTTTTGACGTGGGTTCGGGGGCGCTCTTTCTTTCCAGAACTGCAGAGAAACGAAAGTGCTAAAAGAGTGTGAGCAGAATGCGAGCAGAGCGCGAGCAGCCATGCTGTGGAGAACCTGGTGGGAGGCATGGCAAACAAGCCGCCGGAACCACCAGGGGTCCGCAGCAAAGCGAGACCTAATATTAGCCCGTGGGTCACACCCCTGCCACAACGTGGCCGGTTTGCCCTGCCACGCTTAAATTGGTCCTTATTTTTCCCAAGGCAGAACGGCTGCCTCACGCTACGATCAAGCTACGCACCTTTTCAAGTGCTCTGCGTGACGCCAGCCATGCGGGGCATCCTCCACTAGCACTCCAAATTAAGATCAGCCACCTTCCTGCTGAGGACTGGCACAAGCCCGGCACAGTCTTGGCTTGTGCTGGATTCAGCAGCAGTGCACCATCTCTTGGCGCTTATTATGCTCACAGTTTGGATATTAATATGAATTTGACTTGATTTCTCTTCATCTCGACTGCATTTCCAAGCCTTTATATTAACCCACATTCTAATAAGCTAGTCATGTTAGAAACTCCGTCCTGCTCCCTTAAGCGTTAAATATACTTCGGCAGCATTCGTGGGTAGTGCCAGTTCCCCCACTCGATTGAAAAACCAGCGTCAGATCATCTGAAAAACCACTGGCACGAGAGACACACCATCAGCAGTAAATTGGCCTCCATGAAGATCAGTGAACAAATTTCAACAGCTCGGTGCCGAGCCCTTTCCACTCTTGACATTTTTAAGATGGTACCAATGAGTCGCCTGCCAGACTAAAGAGTAGTCACTACTGCCTGCAGATGTGTGATGTCAGCGGCAATGAGCGCTAAAATATCTGAGGAGGAATCATAAAGAGGTGACTGGAGCTTTCCCCTACCTCCCCGACTGCCTGACTCCAACACCCCCCCACCCCCAACCCCTGTCCTGAGGGAATGGCGTCCCCAAAGCGGGGGCAGCACCGGGAACAGGCATCGCAAGCTGGACCCAGTGTGGCGCCACTGCTCTACCAGCCTAACAAGGTCCCCCAGGTCGTAAAAACACATGGGTGTGGAAATGATGGTGTGTATATGTGGGGGGGGGGGGGGTGTTGGGCAGGGAAGGGTGGGGTGGAAGGAGGTGGGAGGAGTGGTTGCAGGTTGTTAATGGAAGGGTGTACTGAGCCCTTAAAAAAAAACATCCCTACCTGTAAATCTGCTTTACAACAGGAGCAAGCAGGAGAAATATCGTACTGTTGGGTAATGGCGAACCCTATCAGATCTCCTCTGATGTTATCTTAAGAGTTTAGTCTTTGAATAGGGAATCAATTTCCAGCATGTCTATTGGAGCCACGGAGACGGCTTCACTCGCATTTTCGCTCCGAGAGAGAAATCTCAGGTATAAAAGGAACACTGCAGGGTTAGTGGAATTTTATCCAGCGAGGGATAAAAGCACTGAAATTGGTTAGAACCTAAAACCCCCAGCTGCCTGAGCTATCCTTGGACGACTGTCTTATTTTACAGTTCAGCTGCCGACCACCGACTGCGAAGACGCACCCTTTCATTATAAAACAACAGTGGTGGTGACCTTGGCGCCAGGTTCGCTGTAAAGCTGAAGAGCTGAAGATTTTCGGGGGAATGTTGGCCTTGACAATTGAAACAACTCAAGAAGAATATTTAAAGCTCTCTAATAGCGGCATGAAATCTGATCATGAAGTATTACCACCACAGATGTAACAGTTTGAATTTGTTGTGAGGTACTATCTGTATGTTTTCATTTCATTTCTAAAATTGAGTAGGCATTTAATATTTCCAGTGTCACATGTGGACAGTAATGCAGTGGGTGGGAATGATTGTGACTCGCAGCATCTGGCAAGAATTGTCCATGCAAGTAGACAAGCAACCCATGGAAGCATCAAATAACTGATGATGTTTTTAATTCCTGTTCCATTACTTTTGCCATATCAGTGTAATTGATGTCCACAAGGCAGCAAAAAAGGCTATCAGAAGATATCAGAAAAGGTTAAAACTACTTTTCTGCAAAAGCCCTACAGGAAGATAAAGCAGATTTTGAGTACTCTGGTGGTGCACTTTTCTACTGTGCAGGGCACCAGCACAAATATACAGTAACTTTTGTGGAAAAAGCTTAAGGAAAAAGAAGTTTAAATAGAAGTTAAAGAAAAAGTATGCAATGGAAAAAAATAGGTTGCAAAAACTCTCTGGGCCCTATCTTAATCCTTGCAAGGTGCGTTGTGATGCCCATTGCTATCTTACACCATGCCAAATGCATTGTTTAAACAGCAACAGTGCTTGTGAATATGTCTACGCTAAAGTGCGAGGTAGTCTGGCATTCTTGGCAAGGAAAAAACACAGGTGCATCACTGACTAAATGCAACCTAGATAGACATCAACAGTCAGACGTTCATTGCTATCTTGGTACCGAATTGTTAACAGGCGCATGTCCACATAGCTGCTCCCCTGAAATGGTAATCCACCAAAGTCAGAACGCACCTGATGGCAAGGGACACAATAATTGGTTTATGCCACTCTACACCTAAAACCAATCCATGATTAATAAAGATAATTAGAACAATGCCTTTTGCGCATTTCAAGTTGCACACGGTATACTTTTCCCATCGTTACGATAGCAAAGACACAATGCAACACCTAAACCAAGCTGCACAATGCACAGTCGATGGCTTGCCTAAAGATTGCAAAAATATGGCCATCTAACTGTTAAGCAGGGGGGTGGATGTCTCTGAAACTTTTAAACCATTACACTGAAAATATGAAAATGAAAAGATACAGTACTTTGCTTTAACCATAAAATAAATGTTTCATCCTTGAGTTGAAGGCTTTCTGAGATCAGTTCATCTTTTTCTTGATAAACTACTCACAGTAACACCTTCATTTCTTGCTTACGTTTTAGTGGCTATTATACTGTCTGGCTATTGTAAAGATTAGCGAGAACCGAATATGAATGTCATTATGATATATATGTTTTCAAGAGGTAAGAAGAGGATGCTTCAGAGCTACTGTTCCATTCTGCTGTGTTTAGACAAGATATAGTATAATTCAGTATTAAGTTTTTATTCTTTCACTGAGGACGAGTAGAAGCTGAGTAGAACTGAGAGTTACATGTGATACGTACTACTTGCTTGAGTGTGAAAGTAAAGAATTGTGTAAAGATTTATTATCCCTGTGGTATATTTACCACATCTTTATCCTCTTATACAGCAGTTTAAAGCTATACAAATATCTTGTCTCCATTGTCAGAAAAAAAGAGATGATTTACTGCTACTGCTAGTTTTGTTCCCCAAGGTACAAGCAGTTCCAATGTACTCTCAAAAACACAACATGATCCTTCAGGTTCAACTGTCTTAAATTCCTTAAAACCTTATAAATTAAGTGAATATGGTGCAAATATGTCACTCAACTAACAATATTGAAGACATATAGTACCAGACAAAACTTATGACACATTTCTCATTCAATGTTTTTATTTTATTTTTCTTTCAAAACTTGTGAAAATACTTTCTAAAGCATTTATAACTAGATAAATCTAACTATAAATCTAAACTCTTTATCTCTCAGATATCTCTTGATCTTCCTTTTCTAGGACGGTCCTGATGAGAGCCAGTTTCATCGTAACTGGACTCAAGGATACTTTGAGTCCTCAATTTTTTTTCCGGATTGACTGACCTTAATTTTTTCAAGTATTTTTTCTTTACTTAGTTGAGTGGTTCTTGACATAATATGGATTCGAACATTACGCAAATAGAGCTATTCACTGTATACCAACTCTACCTCTTCACAACTTTACAACTGATGCTCTCAAACACATTAATTAAGAGGGCAAGAAATTCAAGTAAATAACATGATATATTGCAATTGTTTAAATTGTATCCAAATTATAAAACAACAGTTTGTTACAGTATAAAAAAACAACACAGTACTGCAAAACAATAATGCAAAGCAATACTTTGATATATCAATATTTTTTTTACACTTTTAGTGCAGTTCCTGCTTCAGAACATGCATATCCAATTATGTATAATTCATATTCCATTTTCATCTCACTTTATAACAAATGTCTCTAATTACTGTGTAGGTACACATTAAGAATCCATGTAATAACAATGTAACTATTAGTAAAGTACACATTGTTACAGATTGAATACAGTTAGACATAGCACAATATTTTGTCCATCTTCCCCTAATGTTATCTAGTGGTCGGGGTTTAATCACAACACAAAATGAACCACTATCTGACTACTATCTTTCTATCTGAACTAATAATTAAATATCAATATTAGGATGGTGTTTTTGAAAATTGATGCAGTATTGCAAAACAAAATATTGCAATATTTTGATATTTCAACATTTTCGTACAATTTTAGTGCAGTTCCTGCTTTATAACATGCATATCTAATTATGTATGAGCATCTCTTATGTCTTAACTAACTAGAAAAAACAGTTCTGGTTAAGGCAAATGCATCAGCCCTTGTTAAGTAGAGAAGATTCACAATAAATAAAGAAATCATTCCACCGATTTAGAGACAATTTTGTGAAAATATATATATTGCACAAACAAAGTCAGATCTACATTCATATACAACATTTAGCTGACACTCATGTTCTTATTCTTATTACAGAGGTGGACCAATGTAGTGTTAGGAGTCTTGCCCAAAGTCTCTTATTGGTGTAGCACAGCATCCAGTAACCCAGACCAGTCTCCCACATGATGTTGTAGCTCACTGGCCGGGAGTGGTGTTATCCACTCTGCCACACCAACCACATACGAAAAATAATAATATATATCCTAAAACCTTCTGTCAGAAGCTTCAAGTGTTCATACTGTACCTACAGAATCAAGGACACCCAGAAAATGAATATGTTGAGATGTTGGTCTTGGTAAATCACCTCTGTATAAATAAGTGCTCGAATCTGACACAACCAGATCTCATCCATCAACTGGAAACAAAACCCAGCGCTGGCTTTTTTACACATGAAAGCCCGGCTTTAAATTTAGCATGGGCTCACCTCGTCACCCTGGCAGACCTACGGAGAGAATGAGCAAATGTCAACCGCTCATAAAAGGACGGGAAAATGCCCGTTGCAATAAAAACGGCAATGAATAGAGACCCCATTTGCTGGTCACTGTCTGGAAAAGGTCAAGAGCCATTTAAAAAGCTTGGAAACCCACAGGACCTGAGCACATGCAATAAACATTACTGACCAGAGCCGATCTGATATGGCTGGATGGGCAAATGTCATTACAGTTGTCAAGCAGAGCAGAGCCTTCTGGTGTAATATGGTATTTATATATATATATATATATATATATATATATATAGAGCCTTTAGGGTTGCTATAGAATGGACCTGTAGTGACCATTTTCTCAAAATGTTCTATACTGTAGTGCAGAATTCCCATTGATATTGTTGTGTGTTAAGAGCAGAGCTGGTACTGGACAGTGATGATGCTTCAACACTCATTGAAGCTGAAGGTTACAGTGAATGTAAATTTAGAGTTAAATCAAATGGTATTATAAGCAGTTTTATGTTAAATTGTACCCAGTTGTTTACAGTTTTTCTCACTAGAAGTTCTTACTAGTGATAATATTAGATCCTATTTGTTTTTTTTTTTATAGAATTAAACTATATATTAAACTATTAGGACTCCAGTGGACTCCAGTGAAGGCTATTATTCACTGGCGAACCTTCTCAGGAGTGACTGGCCTACACAGAAATTACTCCAAAAGGGTAGGGAGAACTCATCCAGAAGGTCTCAAAAGAAGCCAGAACAACAGCTAAAATAACTGCAGGTCTCACTTGCTTCAGTTAAGGTGAGTGTTAATCATTAAATAATAAGAAAGAGTCTTGGTAAGAGTTTCAAGACAACAAAAAAAAACACAGCTGTCCAAAAGTAGCACAAAGGCCCATCTTATGTTTGCCAACAAACAGAGAAAAAAAACCCATCATACTAAAAGTCAAACATGGTGGTGGTAGTGTTATGGTCTGGGGTTGCTTTGATGATATACCTGAATAACTTTTCATAGTAGATGGATCCATACATTCTGCTTTATACCAAAAAAATCCTGAAGGAGAATGTCTGGCCATCAGTTTGTGACCTTGAGCTTAAGTGTATTTGGTTCTGCAGCAGGACAATGACCCAGATCACGAAAAAAAAACTAAAGGACGGTTTTAAAGTGGCCCTGTCAATGTTTGATTAAGATGATGTGGCATGCTCGAAAATCCTCCAACGTGTCTGAATTAAAACAATTCTGCAAAGAAGAGAGGACTGAAATTCATTCACAGAGTTGATAAAGATTCATTAGCAGTTATAACAAGCACTTGATTGGAGTTATCAAGTTACCAAGTTGTTAGGTTTAGGGGGAAAGACTTTTTTCACATAGGGCCATGTTAGTTTGGGTTTATATTGTTTCCCTTGTTAAATGAAATTACTGCTTTTTTAAACGAAAAACTGCTTTTTGTGTTTACTTAGGTATGACAAAAAAGGAAAAACCAAAAAATTGCATGTTATCTCACTTACTGATGGTATTTTAGGCCTAAAATGGCTTGCCTTTGTAGAGCACCTGAAAGTGAAGCAGTTTGCGTTTGGGAGGTAAAGCTGGTCTTTATTGCTCAGGTCCTTCTAATTCTGTAACGGACCGTCACTCACACCTTTCCCAATGCACCGTTCCTTCATTAGCCAAATCAAAAAGTTCCACTTCATTAGAAAGCGAAGGTTACTTGTTGTTAATGAGAGGCCCAATTAGGAGAAGCAGAGTGTCAGCCTCAGCGGAGCTGCCTCTTACACAAACATTAAATCACCTTGTTGAAACCTTGCCAGTTGTTCCGCAATGGAAGACAACAGACAACAAGGTAGCTGAGAGAAGGAGAGAGAGAGAGAGGGAGAGACAGTGAGAGAGAGAGAGAAAGAGAGAGAGAGAGAGAGAGAGAGAGAGAGGACAGCAGGATAGTTTTTCATTTGTGTACCAACACTATGCTGACCTCTGCACTCCAGAATTTGGTTATTTTATTTGTGAAAGATCAGTGTTTTTGAGTCTCAGTCTCGTCTCAGAATCGACCTTGTTTGGAATCGGTCTCGTCTCAGTCTCGGGTGAGGCGGACTCTGACACTGTGGACGAGACGGCCCAAGACCAAGTCCTTTTTCTGAGGTGAAGTTCATTTAAACGGACCTAATCAGTACTTTCTCTGTGTGCCTAGAGTTTAGGCACACAGATTGGCTAAAAAAGCGACTCCCGCTCTTGGTCAGTATCCAGTTAATGCACATTTTGTTAGGAATTCTTTAGTTGCATGGAATGGTGTGTTACTAATTCTGTTTTTTTGTTTTTTGAGAGTGTGTGTGCATAGTCCTGTTCCGGTACACAGGACTAGTAGTTTTACTACTTTAATTTAATTTAGTAATAATAAATAGTTTGACTGTTTTCACATTTTACATTAAAAACAAATGGAATTAATTCAGATGACTTCATGTGGTGACTTCTGATTAGGTTTTTAAAGAGACAAAGGTTAAGCATCATTTTGATAAATAGAGATGATACTTTTGTGATGAACTTTTCCTTCTTGGTCTCAATTGTCCTTGCTCTCAGTCTTGACTTGGACTCGACTACTAAAAATCTTGGTCTTGACTTGGACTTGGCTCTAGCGGTCTTGACTACAACACTAGCAAAGGGTTTAAAAATTCTTCTGTAGGACTTGAAGTATCAACTCAAGCTTTTTACTTAAGTAAAGGTGTAAAAGTACTGGTTTAAAAACTAAAAGTAATGTAGGGGGGGGAATGAAATAAGGACAAAACTTCAGGTGAAATAAGAGAGATTAATCTGGATAGGGTTATTCATTTATACATTTTTTAACAATGCGAAGCCGGAATGAAAACAAACTGAAATTAAATAGGATTAATGAGTAGGAAGTACAGATAATTGAGTGATGTTGTAAAATGTAGAAGTGAAAAGTTGGCTTCCTTTCCTTGGTGGGTTTTGGGGAAGTCCTGATGAGAACCAGTTTCATCATAACATTTTTGATGGTCTTTAAAACTTGCACTAGCACTTCAGGATACTTTCAAAAGAATCTAAAATATAAAACATATTTTGATTTGTTAAACACTTTTTTGTTGACTAAATATTTACATATGTTGTCTCTTTATAGTTTGTATTAATTACATTTGTATTAATATACAATACAGAATCTGTTATGTTGAAAAACACACCGCTCCGGAAAAAAGAGACCCCTTAAAAACATCTTTGATGTTACCATATTGAAAACCTCTGGAATATAATCAAGAGAAACATGGATGATCACAAGCCATCAAACCAAACCGAACTGCTTGAATTTTTACACCAGGAGTAAAGGCATAATGTTATCCAAAAGCAGTGTGTAAGACTGGTGGAGGAGAACATGCCAAGATGCATGAAAACTGTGATCACCAAATATTGATTTCTGAACTCTTAAAACTTTATGAATATGAACTTGTTTTCTTTGCATTATTTGAGGTCTTCATAGTTTGGATGACGTTTGTATTAATATACAATGCAGAATCTGTTATGTTGAATGGATAAATACTAATAGAAATACTAATAGCCTCATAAGACCCAATATGAGTCATGCAATGTTTAAAAAACTGTGTAATCCTGAGAATTACATGAAGCCACAGTTTACAGAATAGGATCTTGCGCTTTTGTCTCCAGGTGAGAATGAACGAACACACTTGTGAATGAAACCAGCAGACAGTCTCAGCGAGCTCCAAATGGTTTTTCCAAAATGTTCGTGCTCACAGATCTAATTTAATGTGCAGAAAGCTATATAAAGAACACGGAAGAACTCTGCGACAGCACTTCAGTGATTAAAGTCCTCTTGCCTCATTTAATCAAATATGGGATGTAATTTTCCAAGAGCAGAGGAGCAAAATGATCACTAATAAGGGAAAAACCAACCTCGCTCCATCTCAGGAACAATGAGCAATTCAACCAGTGTGAGGAAGGAGTTAGAGGAGATTTGAAGAGACATCGCACGAAATGGAGTGAAGTCGGGTGCATCGGGGAGGAGAATAAAGGATAAATTCATTCTTTCGTTTTCTTTTCTCCTTCATTTTTTTTTGGGTGGTATTGTAACCTGACCTCGAGATTCCTGGATATAGTTAACGCCTCAGTGCCGTTTTTCTTTTGTGTCTTTTAAGAAGGAATTCTAAGCCAATTATGGTTATGGAAACCTTTTGTTAAAGGCAGAGTAGGTGATCTCTCTGAAAAACTGATTATTGTTATATATTAAAATATTTTCTACATCCTGACAGAACATTAAGAAAGGTTAAGGCCACAGAACTTTGGATAGTTCAAACAACATGCACGAGTGAACAATAGTCATGATTTTGGATAGGAAAGTATCTTTAACCTGTAGCCTGGAAAGTGATGCTGTTGAGCTTGTAAATCCCATTTGTGACTTTTTGACATTTTTTCTGATTCATTTAGTCAACATACAGGCACTATTACTGTATGTTGTATACAGTATACAGTATATTTTATATCTTTTAGGTGACGAAGCCACAGGGGCAGCACACAAAGTCATTTTTTACACTCAGCTGTAAAAATAAAATAAAATACATATAAAATATTTTTTTATTTAATCATTTGCTAAACATACTGTATGTTAAGTCATTCAGATTGGGGTTTGACTTTGATTACTTTTTAAAATTGATGTTGAGGATCCAGAGGTAGCCATGACCACAACACAAATAATATGGACAATAAAATGGACCTAATACAAAAAATAATACACAATAATAGGGACCTTCTCTACCAACAAATCAAATCAAATTCTATATATGACCACAATTATTTTTGCTGCAATGCAAAACCGTGTATCTGCAAAATGCAACTTTATAAGAGAAAAAAAAAAATATATATATATATATATTTCTATTGTTTAATGAAATTCAGTTTTAATAAACCAGATTTACATTTCAAAAAGTGAAATATTGAGATATATGTTAGTTTAACAGTGAAGAAATGTCTTCTTTTCCCATCCTAATTTTTCATAAGGACAAATCTTTAATAAAGCCTAATCCATTTTCATTCCTACCATCAAACATTGCTCTACTTAATGACGTCATTCAAAGACTCTTTAGGAGATTCAAATCAAATGTAATGTATAAGACATGAGAGAGTGACTTCATACTACTAATGACCGCAGAACATCCAGCACTATTGATCTGCAGACCGTACTCTGATCCAGTGTTGACTAACGACTTGCCCACATCCTGTATAATTTATTGGTTACATGCTCAATGTTTAGACATTAATAAATCACCACTACAACTGGTGTGTAAGATGGAAACCAGTAAAGAAAAATGTGAAGCTTCAAAAGTGACCCACTAAGTGTAAGAATATTCCTCATTTGTAGGACACGTTGATCGGTATGGCAATCTGTCACATAGGCTGGAGGCAATCCAAATGAAAATCACCAGACGTGGCTTTATGGTAACGTTATCTCAGGGTGTGGTAGTTTGATTGGTCATGATTTATAGATTAGATTGCTTTCTTCTGACAGTAAAAAGGTTGAGTGAATGTGGATATACGGACATCGGTTGACGCATACTCTCTTTGGGACTATCAAGGCCACAGTCCTTGACTTTCAGATTATATTACATTATATGTTTGGTATGTGTGCACGTTACGACTTCATATGCTCTATTCATATTTCATGGTTGGTTTGGCTCAGTGTCGGATATGATTAACAATAGTAAGGACTGTGCTTCTGATCTAAAGTGGATATCTTTACTTCTTGATTAGACATAGTGCTTTCTACCTGAATTTCAGAAGTAGAATTAAATTTCTTCATAATTAACTTTCATATGTTAAACACACAGCTCCAGAAACAAAATGAGAGACCCCTTAAAAATGATGAGTTTCTTTGATGTTACCAAATTGAAAACCTCTGGAATATAGTCAAGAGGAAGATGAATGATCACAAGCCATCAAACCAAGCTGAACTGCTTGAATTTGTGCACCAGGAGTAAAGGCATAAAGTTATCCAAAAGCAGTGTGTAAGACTGGTGGAGGAGAACATGCAAAGATGCATGAAAACTGTGATTAAAAACGAGGGGTTGTTGCAACAAATATTGATTTCTGAATTCTTAAAATCTTATGAATATGAACTTGTTTTTCCTTTGCATTATTTGATATAAATAATATGATATAATAATTTGATATATAAATTGAAAAATCTGAGAAACTGATTCAGAAACTAAAGTGGTCTCATATTTGTTTTTTCAGAGCTGTATGTTAAGTAATTCAGATTGGGTTTGACTTTCTTTTATTTCTTTCATATTGATGTTGAGGAACCAGTGGGAGCCATGACCACAACTACACAACACAAATATAGCCATTTTATTTATTTATCTGATCTGATCAGTTAAACTACACGTGTCTTTTAAGTTAATGATGGTAAAACACCAACAAAGAACCTGGGAATATTTCGTGAAAATAGAGCTATGGTTCTCAAAGTAAGGTCCAGAAACCCCCCAGGGGTCCATGACTTATAGGTAGGGGGACTGTGACTTAATATAAATGTTCATTTGACCCAAAAGAATCATGGTACGAGATATGCCACAATGTCACTGATCCATATATTAATACTGTTCAATACTGTTCATACTGTGCAATCAACAACAATCAACATAAGACATGCATTTACAAATATGAAACACAACAAGAGTTATTGTATGCAGTATATTTAAACAATTATATTGTGCTATTGTATTAAAGACAAGTTTAGCCTTAATCCTTAAAGAGTGGTTCTTTTGTGACAGTAAATATCCAATGTAAAATTCAGTCCTTTAGGAATCCCCTAGAAGGTTCAGATTCGTGCTCCAACCCAACTTGCAACAAAATATAGAGTTACAGAGGAGAAATGTAGATCTTCTGGAGGTCCCCGTAGACTGGCCTAAAACCCACAAACACCAGTATGGCATCTCACCAAAGAACTCAGAGTTCTGAGCCTTTATATTTAAGCCGAATTCAATCATCGAGGTACTGGTGGCTGGTAGAGTGGGTCTACTTTTTTCTCACCAACCTTCCTCCAGCCCTGGGCCACCAATTCCCTTTATGCTGGTGTAAAAGGAGGAGAAAAAGAGAAGAGGATGATGAATAGAGGGAATACAGGCCAGATCATATGACATTGGGGTTTGGGCTTGAGGCAGTTGCTCCCCTCCTTTTGCAACTGAAACCTCTGTCTCTCTCTCTTTCTCTTCCTCTCTCCCTCTCTCTCTTTCTCTCTCTCTCTCTCTCTCTCTCTCTCTCACACACACACACACACACAAAGACATCCTCTCCAGTCCAGATTACAGGCAGCATGGAGTCATACACACCATTATTTTACATCCCTGGGTCAATGTCAGAGAGGGCTGCTGGCAAATTAAAATCTGCTCCCCTTCACTCAGGTTCTGTTCACAGCAGGATACACACTTTCTCCCACCTCATCTTCAAGAGCTGCCATAATACCCACTACCCACCCCCTCTCTCCCTTTTTCTGTCTCTCTCCCTCTCTCTCTTTTTTTTCTCTCTCTCTCTCTGTATGGGCCTTAGCTATTTTAGTCTATGTGGAAACATATCCACCTATTGTATCTCCTTCCAGAGAGCACTACTGTTCACACGCTGAATTCACTGCTCCTCTTTCGTCTTGCTCTCATTTTTACCCACTTCTTCCTTTCGCGCCTCCCTACATCTGTCTCTGTCAAATCCGAAACTCAATTCATTGCCTCCAAATCGCAAGCTTCTCTCATTTGGCTCCTTCTGTTTGCCCCCCTCCCCTCACTCCCCAGGCTCTGGGATGGTGAAGAAACATGAGTAGGAAAAGGATGCTTCTGAAAACCAAAAGGAGTGAGAAGGAGAAAGAAATAGAGAGAGAGAGAGAAAGCAAGGAGTGAGAAAGAGAGAGAGAAAAGGAAGTGACAGCTTCGGCAAGGAGATCAAAGGCAGGGCGGCAGGGTATCCAGGCAGCCAGCGAGCACAGCGCTATCGCAAGCCCTTCGCTTCTCCATCAGCAAGCGCCTGAACCGGCCCATAAAACCGCTCAGCTGAGGAGAAATAAACCAACAACGGATGCAGCAAAAACAAGGTGTCAAGGGAAATGGTTTCATCAAGTTCAGCTCGTAAAAAGAAGATTTATTGGGAAGCGGGGTAAAGGGTGTGAATGTAAAGGGAGGGGGTGGTTAGGGTTTCTTCGCCGTTGCTGGGCTCCCCTTCGGACTGTGTGATTCCCCCGCACTGACCGGTGGCTCCGTTTATGCCGTCACAGGGGCCGTAATCAAGGCCAGGGTCGTAACTCACACAGCCGGGTGAAGGGAAAATGGGGGCAAATCCAGTAAAACAGATATAGAATGTAGCTCAGGAGCAAATAATATCGGCACAGTGAGGTGTGCGTCTCATAAAACGGCTGGATAGATTTGTTGCCCCTCCAAGCTCCCGCTCTGGTGCTTTCTCTCTTACTCGCTCACTTGCTCTCTCTTTCTCACTTTATCTCTTTCTCACTTTCTCTGAAACAAAAAATGCAAAGAAGCTTTAACAACATATTCAAGTCAATCAATACACATAAACTAGGCCTACATTTAATACTATGTATCGCCACAAACACATTCTAACTCTGAAGAATAAATGTTAACAGTTTATTGGCGCCATACAGTACATTTATTGAAGAGTATTTAAGGAGCTCTTTGAGGTATAAACAGTAAGAATGTGACTTTAGTTGGGGTGTAAAAGGGCGTAATGCAGTTTAACAATCATTTTTACTGCTCAGTTTTTTACTCTGATTTTGCCTCCCAGATGTTCATTGCAGATCTCTTCCCTCAGTTTTATCGAGATCAGGTCATTTGGGATGAGCTGAAGCTTCACAGCGTGAAGGAAAGCAGCCAACTATTGTTCAGCACCTCCAGGATCTCCTTTAAGATGTAAAGAAACCTTTTGACAATTCACTGCCAAGATAGCAATGAATGTGTGGCTGTTGACATCCGTCTTGGTATTTCACAAGCGCTTTTGCTATTTAAAGCGTGGAAATGTTGGTGACTGTTGGTGATGTGTAAGATAGCAATGAGCATTGCAATTCTCCTGTTGCATGGTGTAAGCTAGGGCCCTTAGTGTTGCCATCTACTATGGGTTTTATTAGCATGGTGTGTGGTGTTCAGCCTAGCATTAGCTTAAAGCATTAGCTTTATCTGAACATCTGGGTGCTGAGTATTCATTTAGCTTAGCTTTAACAAGCTGCAAGGTAATGTAACAATATTGGCACAATTTAAAGCAAGATTTTAAAATGACTATATCAGACATCACTGTATAAATGCATTCCAGTCAGCTTAATGTTGACTAAATGTACTCTATGAACAAAATTATTGGAACACCTTCTCATTCATTGTTTCCTTTGGAATTAAGGGTATTCAAATGAGTTTGACTGGCTTCTGATAGAGTAACTGTCTTTTCTGCCTCTTATGTCCAAGGAAGACAAAAGTGTTAATGGGGAAAGGATGTTGGATGATCAGCGTCCCAACTCATTCCCAACATTCCAACTTAGCCAAAAAGCATTGGCAGAAGCACCATCATTCCAGAAAGTTCTATTATATTGGCACTTCTTCTCTACGTGGACATGACAAGTATGCAAATGCATTCATTAGAAGGGGTGTCCACAAACATTTGGAAATTAAACATATTTAATTGCCCGCAGTTCCATACCATTGTGGTTCCAGTGTGCTGACCCAATTTCCCAATTTATGCCTAGTCTTCAGTTGACACTTGGTCCAGCTCACTACCCATGACCCCCCCCCCCCCCCCTCCTCACTGCACACTACTCTCTCTTCCCATGATGCTGACCCCAGATGGAGTCGAGCCCCTGAGCGAGTTTCTGCCCGTACCCTTCCAGCTTCTTCTTCACACTTCTGGGGGAAGTGCACGCAGCACCTCCATCTCTCGCGTGAGGGGTCACTTCCAATCTAGCGAAACGTTATTTGAACCCCCCCTCGCTTCCAAATGCATGCCCTCCAGCCTTGACCGCTGTCTCTTATCGATTGCACAACTTCAGTCACACGCATGACCAGAGCAGCTGGACCAAACAAAAAAGGGCAGAAGGACACCTCAAAACATCCCACCTGCAGGTGTATAATGGAAGAAATGGTATGTTTGGAGAATGTGACCAGTTTTTGCCAGTGGTCACCAACCCTACTTTGGGGTCTCCTTCAGAGAAGAAAGCAAGAAAAAAGGTTTGAATATTTAGATGGATATGGATGGTCCATTATTGATGATTTATGGATCCTTACCTTCCATTTAACTAACATTTAATCCAATTTATATTCAATTAAATTACCTAAAAGAATCAAGGTAGAGTTGGTGAACAATTGCAAAAACTGCTCACATTCTCCTCACAAACATACCATATCTTCCATTATACACCTGCAAGAAAGATATGCTGATGTATACATTGAATGTATATTAAATGCACCTTAACTCTAAGCTGAATGAAAACAATTTTTATAGAACTTAACCCTAAAACTAATCCTTATCTCAACAAAATATCATCCCTAAACCTCTCCTGAATCATCTCCTGCAGGTGTATATTTGAAGAAATGCTATGTTTGGAGAATGAAACCAGTTTTTGCCAGTGGTCACCAACCCTACTTTGGGATGTCCTTCAGAGACCTGCTACAGGAAAGAGAAAACAATTGGGTTTCACTTTAGTTGGATGGTCCATTATTGATGCTTCATGGATCCATACCTTCCATTTAACTAACATTTAGTTCAATGTATATTCAATTAAATGATCTAAACAAATCTAAATTTTCAAACTATTTTTCTCTATCTTTGAAGTAGGGTTGGTGACCACTGGCGAAAACTGGTCACATTCTCCCAACATACCATTCCTTCCATTATACACCTGCAGGAGAGATGTTTTTATGTGTACAGTGATATGTATATTAAATACATCTTAACTCTAAGTTGAATGAAACCATTCTTTATAGAACCTAACCCTACACCTAATCAATATCTTGACCAGAAATCAGCCCTAAAATCTAATCTTATCCTAACTCTGGCTAAAACCTTAACCTAAACCTTGAATCTAACCATTTAATAGACATTCAGTTAAATGTCTTTTAAGCATCAGGCATATATAATGATCCATCCAAATAAAGTGTTATGAGAAGTATGTTTTTGATCAAATGTCTTTTTTAGTGGGCATCAGGTGTTGCTTAATTTTAGAATGTAGGTGTTATTGTAATCATGCTCATGTCTTCTCAATACATGATGAAAATCTGAGAACTAAAAAAGGATGAGGCCCTTCTGGAGAGCATCAGGGGGATTTTTTTCTTGATAATCACACCTCTAGGATACATGTAGATTACTAAAATCCAAAATAAGACTCTCAGAGCAGCCTATGCCTTTCAGTATTTTAATCAGGACACAAAAAGAAAACTATGTACAAAAATGTAAACTTTTTAGTCTAAATAAATAAAACTGTTTAGTGCAAAATATCTACTTAGCAAAAATGTGCAATTATCATTAAAAACTATATAAAGTAGTGCCATACCTAGCTTTAGTTTGAGTGCAGGTAGTCATTTACTGATATTATTTGGTTTGAAACATCATATAAAAAAGTTTGAAGCACTAAAGGTAAATAATATTGGTTGGGGAAGGAGATCTTAATTTTTTTAGGTGTTTTTCTCAATGTAAATTCTTGTAGATGCTTTACTGCACTGGGATGTGATCACTATTTTTAAAAAGAGTAAGTTCCGCCCTTTTTAACCATTTATGGGTTATGTTGATGTATGAAGGGATTCCTGAGTAATTAAGCTGAGAAATCAAGGTGCGATTCTGGACAGAAAATCCGTTGGTAGTGTTCTATGGGTTAAGCTCCTCTGATAAAACTGGCCTTATTAGGGCCACAGCAAAGTTTTGAGACAATACATCTGGAGCAAGGAGCAAGAATGGAGGTCACTGGTGTATGTGTACAATGTTTCCTAGCACTAAAATAATCCATTACAGAGTAAAGTAAACAAGGTACTTTAGACGACCTTTGGAATATGCTACCCGGTTATTCGCTGTGTACAAAAATAAAAACCCCTGTAATAAAAAAGCACTCTACAAGCCCTCCCACATATCTGGAAGAAAAAAACATCTCTGTTTTCCGTGCCAGTGCTGTACGTTGTTAATATCGGAATGTAAGCCTTTAAAAAAAAAAGCTAAAATAAGAACAAATATGAGGCATACACTCCTTCAAAGGTCTCCAGCAGGTAGGAAGCATTAGCTTTAACTTGTGTCAAAACCACCCACCTCCGCATCTCCTCCCCATCCACCATGCAAATGAGCGGCGCATTTGCATCTACCTGACTAAACAAACACGAATTAGGATAGACAATCAGCGCGCATAAGGAGTGAGAAATTAGATCTGAAAACACCTCTCTGCAGGCTTATAAATAATGCAGCGCTGTGTGTTTTAAGAACTGGTGCGCTCATATTGAAAGCAGCGCTCAGGTTTGGTGGTGCTGACGGTGCTCTGAGCCCCAGCGCCATTTGCCTGAGGCGCAGCAGCAGTTAGCATTGATTTTAACGTGAAACTTTCCCTGCTGAGGTCATAGCTCGCAACCTCTTCATCACAATATAATCAAGGGAACCAGTGTAGTTGCTTTCTGGGATCCCAAAAGAAGACTGCTGTGGACAGACGTCGATCTTAAAAAGCTACGGACATTATAAAAAAAAAAAAGCACATACTGTTCTCTTTCCATGCTTCTGAAAGGTGTAAAATAACTATGTAAAATAACTATACGCTTCTGAAGCCCCTGAAGCTTCTGACAGCCCCATCCATCAGGCTGTGAGGATGCTGAACTCTCTTCCTGCTCTACCCCCCATCCCAATCCTGCCCCCAGCACACACTCACTCAGCATCCTGACCCCCCCACTAATAAAGTACTGAAACTCTGCACTACAATGCACAAAGTACTGGTCCCTTCCAAACGGACTTGCACTACACAACACCTGCACTACTGATATACTTGCACTGTCAATACGCACTTTAATTCCACTTAATTAAACTGTGAACTTTAAGGACTTACGCACCCATTCACTTTACCAGCCTTAAGCTATATACCATATACCGTATTTGCACTACTGTTATTTACTATTTTTACTGTCATTCCATCTCAATCACCATCAATATTGCACTATTGTCTTACGTATGTTTATTGTGTCTTGCTGTATTGAACATATAGTTTCTCCCACTCTTTTATATTATAATTATATATCTATTTTTACTTATTTACTTATATTTATATATCTATTCCTCCCCCACACCACTGCACCTTGTTTTTGTCTCATGTATGTCTATTTGTGTCCCTGCTGTATTGTACACATAGTGTCTCCCATTCTCCTATATTATATCTATTATCTGTACTTGCTGTAAAATTGGGAAGGAGAGTAACGTAATTTCAATTCTCTGTATGTCCTGTACATATGCAGTATTGACAATAAAACTACTTGACTTGACTTGACTTGACTTGACTTGAAATCTTACATAATTTAGGGAAAATAACTTTTTCCACGCCATCTAGGACCCAACCCTTGTTCTGGAAGACTTGCTGCCCTCCACAATTTAGTATACACCCTGTGAAACTATCCAATTCTGAGGTCATGGCTAACAACTTTCTTATCAGAAGTGGATCAAGGTAGAATATTTTAAGTATAGTTCCTTTCTGGGATCCCAAAAAAAGATGTCAAAAAGATGTCAGTCTCAGAAAACTATAGGCAGGTTCTGAAAAATGAGTATCCTGTTCTCTTTCCATGCGTCTAAAAGGTGTAATATAACTATACATTTCTGACATCTTACACAATTTGTAGAAACGTTGTACGACCCAACCCTTGTTCTGGAGGACTTCCTGCCCTCCACAATTTAGTATATGCCCTGTAAAACTATTCATTCTAAGGTCATAGCTCAGAAAATCTTCATCACAATTTGATCAAAGGAGCCAGAGTAAAGCGTAGTTGCTTTCTGGGATTCTGAAAGACGTGTTCCTGTCCATTCCTGTTCTTCCATATCTTTGACAACCAAAAAGAACTTTATCCAAGTCATCTTAGGGTACAACACTTGTCCTGGAGAACCTTGTGCTCTGCATATTTTAAGTCATGTTCTAAATGGAATGTATCTTCAGAGTTTCCCATGCTTCCAAAATCCACCATATGCAGCTAATCAATTGAAGGAAGAGTATAGAGAAGAAAACCAAAAAAATGTGCAACATAGGGTGTCTTCCAAGACCAAGCTTTGGAAGCACTGTTGTCTGTCATTAAGGTAACTGGTGTGTGTAAGATATTTCCTAGCACCAACAAAGGTATTGTGGACAGATGTCCACAAATCTTAAAAAAAAAGGTTCTGAAGAACCTTTGTCATGTCCTTCTTTCATCTTCCCAACCTTCCAAGTGATCTTATTATGCCAATTACTTGGCCTGTCTTGAGCTGGATCTGATGTGTAAAAACATGGAAAACTTTCAAATTGGGGACTGCAAGTGGTCCAGCAGATTAGGATGCTGCCACCATGATCAAAGGATAACCAGTTTGAATACTGGAACTGATAGCTGCTTACCATCAGCGGCCAGAGTCAGAGAGAGCTCTATTGGCCTTTCTCTCTAGGTGGCTAGATGACGCTCTCTCCTCACATCAATCTGAAGTGGAACCAGCACTGTTCCACCAAGAAAAGTAAGTTCTGGAACCAGGAACATTCATTCGAAATGGGAACCGAAGAATACTAGGTTCTTCAGCACGAATCGTGATCGCTTCTTTGCATTGACATTTGTTGATGACATATGATGTGAGAGTATGACAGTTCCACTAAAACTGCTTGAAACATTGGCTGTTTGCTGAAAAGCACCATGATTCTTATAAGCCTGAACGTAACTGGTTCAAGAACCAGACTTCTTTTGGTGGAAAAGCACTAATAGTACTAGTGTGATGGTGGATGACACAGGCATCTGTTAGCTGATGTATCAGATCTAGGCATGTTCTCTATCCTAATGGGTGCCCTAATGTTTGGATGAAGTAATTTTTTCTCCAAATTGGGGATAAAAATGGGATTTAATTTGAACTAAACTATTTTTAAAAAGTAAGGCTTACGAACCAGCACACTAGAACTAGAACTCTTACCCCTTAGCAAGGCGGTGCACCTCAAGCTTGAGAAGCTGGCAGAGAGAAAACGAAGCTCGGCATCGTTCCCGAGGTGTCAAACTTCAAACGCCGCATCTACCCTCAGATGTGCCATTCTAAATGCCTTAGATCTCGCGTTAGAGACTGAGGTGAAAGGTGAAAGCCACACAGGAGAATGACAGGGGTCACCTACTTCTCGTTTGCTTCCCCCAAATCTTTCGTTCGACTTAATCGGAATCAAGGAACGACGAGTTCCAGACATCCGTCTCTGCAGCAGAAGAAGCAAGCAGAAGAACCGACTGCTGAAGTGCCCCCTCCCCCTCTCCCACATCGCTCCCCGATGAAGATGTTTTCCCCTACTGTCTCCCCACTCCACATCCCTTTGATGCTCTCTGGCAGAGCTTCGAAACAAAGCAGTCATTAAGGAGAGAAACTTGTCTCCTGAAACTTTGAGGACCCATCAGAATATACAAATCAAGGGAGCCTCTTGTCAATGGCGGGCATGTTGTTATTCACGTGGAGTGTGCTGTGTCCCAATTGCCACCCTCTCTCTCTCTTGCTTTCACTCTGATTACAACTTACAACCACACTGTGCACAGTATGCCACTGAGGAGGGGACTTCCCACCATGCGTTTCTGTTGAGGGACCAATTGAGAAGCAGCTTGATCATTAAAAATGTTGCTTTTTGCCATTGCCAGTTCATTTGAAATGAGTTCAAAGCTTGAACTGTAAGAATCTGATTCTTACTGCAGAGCAGATGTAACAGGTTGGCACCTTGAAAGAATATGCAGAGCTTAAACATTCTGTGACCTTATTGCTATTTAATGCTAAGAGATCTTAGGCTAGTGTCTTTGCTTTCGTCCTGCTCTGTCAAGTTTCAACTGGCTTCAATGTTCACTTTCCTCACCAAGCTGTGGCTTTAAAACGAACTCTGGCTGCCAAAGATGGCAGATGGGAGCGTGGAACTGCAAATTCTTGCCATCTTATCTTTCCTGATCTTCTGTTGTGTCTTCTGGAACGGCTGCGCTTTCCAAACCCGTGTAAACACACGTCCTAAACTCGACCGGTCTGCTCTGCTGTGCTTTCTTGAACTCAAGGGTATCCTGGACTGCTGTAGGTTCGGCCGCAGGCCAGATGTTTCGTGCTGTCTCTACACCACCCCGCGTTTTTTATCAGCAGCAGAGGTGACCGTGCACCCTCTCTGACGGGGCATCTTTTCCCACAAATGCTGCTGACCCCCATTCGCACACCATCTGTCTGCAGCTTCTCCTGCATGCGCTATCACACTCTAAAGGCTGTTTCCCACTCCAAATATGTACTCAGCGATCAGGGGCATTACGAATGCAATTTGGAGGAGGATGTTACACAGTTTTTCACAGCCAAAAGCTGATAGAGCTCCTCTGTAGAGATCAGAGATTTCCGTCTTCTACTCGATAGTGTAGGTTAGCATTATGTTGAGAAATTCTTAAGTGCATTGAAGCTTATTTTAGTAAGGATGTTGTCCGCCATAGTCATTAAAACCTTTTGAAATAATCTTAATCCCCATTTTCCATTAAGGGCCAATATTCCCATATGGATATTAAGATTTACAAGTCCTGAAAGATAAGCAATACACAAACACAAGCACTACACAAGTCTTAAATGGAAAGTCTATATTTTTTTCATTTGATTAAAATGAGAGTACAGTACCTCTATTCATAATTTGTGTCAAGAAAATATATCTGTAGTTCCATATTATCCCAGACCATAGTGTTATTGTGTGTTATATGTTACATTGTATACATTTCCTCTGGTTAGTTTTAGTTTAATACCTCATTTCATATATTTATATACTTGTTTGTTCAACAGTTGCCTCTCCAGGTGCCGAATTCTGCCTCCTTGCCAGAATTTACATTTAAGTGCACATGCAGCGAACAGCAGAATGTGCAAAATAGATAAACCTCAGATTTCTGTTATATTGTGTTTAAATAAGGATCAATCTACAGTTATAGTAGATACAACAGTTGCAAGCATAAACTTCTGTGACCATACTGCTGCATGATGCATATGCACAAGAAGAGGAATCAATCCTGGACAGTTTTAGCCTGCCCCTGTTGTTGTGTACATTTTACATTTCATAGTTTATGTGTTCATAGTAAAAAATGACTGATCTTTTGTTTGTGAATAAATCTCCATTATAAAACGCTTTGTATAAATTTATGTTATGGTAGATCTTTAATCAAATTTAACTGAAAAACCATTGAATTTTACAAGTTATTAATGTCTATTGGCTATTCATAGGATTTAGGTATCATTGAGTTGAACTCATACAACTTAATGTAAAATGGCCCTCATTTTGTAGTTATTTTGACTGTAACATATACTTACAGTTAGTCAAAATTTGCCAGTATGATTACTGGTGAATAACGAAAAGAACACACTTAAAAAGCAACAATGACAAAAGGCCATTTTCCCAAACAGGACTCAATCCTAGATTCCATATTTTTTAGATTAGGTTTAGTTTTTTTACTCAAGGAAAACTCAAAGTGCGCCAATGTACATCACAACAAACCATGCGAAAATGTTCTCTCTGCTTATTGGCTAGGTCTGGCGGAGCAAGAAGGTAAATACAGAAAGAAGGTACTGCATATTTCTGCACTTGAATCTAGTAGCCTAGCTGTAGTAATTATTTGGGTGATGTACCATGTTGAACTTGTGGAGTATACCTGATAATTGGGTCTGATTGAGGTTGGATCATGTTTTTCCCACAAGCTTGTTTGGAAAAGGGAAAAAAGAGTCTGGTTTAATTGGGTTTAAAAGTGCAGGTGTGAAACTGGGGATTCTTCATTGTAAGGAAAATACAGGCATTGGCTTAAATCCCTCTCTGGGAGCAACAGTTGCTGTTGTTGTTAGAGTTGTAGAGTTCATGTAATGAGTTCAGCTGTAATTCAGGCAGGTGTGGTAGAGCTGTAAGACTGTATATATTGTATATATTTAACTGGAAGATAAACATCAGGGAGGTCCAGACGTTTAGAAGCCAGACAAACACAGGCAAGCGGAACAGTAACACATTACATTTTACTACGAGAATGAAAACAGCAAGCAGGAATAATTCACATGCGGTTTACCCAGCTCTCCCAAACCAGTCAAAACAAAATAAGGGAAATGGGTTTGGGTGTCACAGAGGACTTTCAATTATTATTATATTTTCTCTCCCTCTCTGTTCAATTCCTTTCAGATACAGAAAGTCAGCCTTCCCTGTGAATTTGGCACTTGACAGTGACAGAGTGCTTCTCCAGTTTACTACCACACACTACTGGGAGACGCTTCAAAGCGCCTGCCGCTGTTGACTGCATCGTTAGCGAGCGTGGCGCCCGCATTCCGACGTTCTTCTTTTTTATTTTTTCTTTCCAGCGGATGGATCTCCAGCTCAGCTCCTGCTTGCTGCAGCCTGGTCGACATCCTTCGCTTCCTCCTCCCTGCATGCCTTATTAATGAAACAGGTGGGGAAGACGCACAGGGACATCATTACCCCGACAATACAATGCATTTGTTTGCCTGATCAAACATTTGGGAGGCACCTTCATGTAATATGTAGCATAACTCGTGTAGAACTTTTAAAACAAACAGCGTCGCCTGCTCTCTTCTCACGGTGACTGCAGAACCCAGCGCTGCACGTGTCAAGACAAAGCAGGGGGAGCAGGTGTCACTTTTGTCAACAGACTCCCAAATTGAAGGTGTGAAAGTGGCAGCAGATGCAACACTGACAACACCCCCACACATATACACACACACACAACACACACTCGCACACCCCCTGCCTCCCAAAAATGAGGAGGGAATTCAGCTACGGGCGACGACCAACCTTTTGAGTGACCGTTCTAAATTTGTCACACAATATCCACGTTTACGGACTCTAATCCGCACCGCCTGACGTGGCGCAGCACATGGATGGCAGCTGATGACATGGATTTGCAGGAACACCGGATGCCGCTTCTTGTTTGCTTGGGGATCTTCTTTGTTTTTTTTTTTTTATTTTTTTTTTCGTGGTCCACCATAGCAACAGCAGGCGCCAACCATGGCAACATGGGGGTATCTGTGTTATGAGATCAGGTGGGCATTTTTGTTTTTTTCTTTTCTGAAACTGGAGGGGGGACATTTGCAATAACTTGAGCAATGCTGCAGTATCTGACAACACTTTCACACCGAGTGAGAATTGCAGAGTCTCCGGTCAGCACTGTGAGTGGGTGTAGTTGTAGAGGTGTGTATGGATGGTCTATATGGATGGTGACTTTGGCTGAACATGTTTAGACTGCAGGCAAAGTGTTTTCACTGTTACTTACAAGCAATCAGATCAGATTTGCATGTCTGGACACCACAAACCTACCTGCTTGGGTTGGTGTGGTATTGAGTTCAGCATCAGTAACTAATCCTTGGTGCTCCACCTGGACTGCACTTCTCTCACTCGGGATTTGATGAGGTAGTAGTTTGGTGCTTTGTGAGTGATGGAAAATACATGTTGGAATCTGATTTGAGCATCGAGAGCATCCAGATCTACAACATTGATGAATCAAATTTCCCCAATAATTTTGGGCACTGCAAAGTCTTAGCTACCAGAGTGGGCATATGTTAAAGGGACACTAAACCCCCTGATTTTTGCTGACTCCACCCTCAGCTCAAATTTGAAAAAGGCAAAAAAAAAAAAAAAATGGAGGGGGAGGCAGAGGTTGATGTATGGGTTTAGAGGTAGGGCAGGGGAGAGAGCTGATTGGCTAAGCTGCAGCAGCAGCATTGTGCCTTTGATAGTGGTAAGACGCAGTTGGCTGGACCTTAGCAGGGTGGCGGCATTATTGATCGACTGATCTGCATATTGTGAAGTACACGGACACATCCTCCATGCCTATAGCACAGTTGAACCTGAGAGGGCACTGCAGATGCGGAAATTACCACAATAAAAGTGTTTTTACAGGTTAGTAAATGTTTAGAATAAATGTAAGAACACATTGATGACACTGATGAACTAGTGTCCAAATTATCCTGTGTTTTTAATGCTATTTAGTAAACTAAACAGTCTCTCCCTGTATAGTGTAATCTAATAATGTAAGTAAGAACTACTTAAGGGGTGCAATTATTCTGCATTTCCTTAAGGAAATGTTTATACTTTTCTAGTTATAAGTTTTTGACTGTATCTTCTCAGTTTGTGGATGCGTAGGAGAATGTGTGTGTGTGTGTGTGTGTGTGTGTGAGTTGGCATGGAGTGGGTGAATGGAAGCAGGGGTTGGTTTCTAAGGATATACAGTAAATGAGGTCTAAAGAATTCAGAATGAGAATATTGTGGTGGAGAGTCTATAGAGTCTATATTGCTGGTACATATTGACAGTCTCTGCAGCCTCTTTATATACTACATTAGCTAATGTGTGTGTGTGTGTGTGTGTGTGTATACAGGTCTCCTGATACTGTGTACTTCCTGAAGTCATTAAAGATCATAACAAACACAGTAACTAATGTCTCTAGGATTCACAGCATTACTGTGTTTCTGTATGATGAGCAATGTCTTATTGTAGAACCTGTACACATCATGTTACTATAGATCTGCAAAGCATCTACAATAAATATATTTCTCCTGTGAATCACAATACAGTCATTTTAGAGCAGGGGTACCAACTATTAAATGCAATGTGCACATAATCACACCAACAGTTTGAACATTGAGTCACAGCAAAAACAGGATTGAAGTCCTCACTACAAAGCCTCAAATTAAACCTGACCAAAATGATCCCTAGTTCAGTTTGGGAACATGGGTTCATTGATGAACTAATAAAGAAGATACAGTTGCAATCTGTAGCAGTCCAGGGTTCATGACTTTCACGACTTTAATGACAACACTGCAGACAAAAGCAACGATAACTTAACGCGTGATTGACGGCCTAGATGGCAAGTAATCCTTCGAAAAGACTGTCTTGGTAACTTAATACTTTAAATGAATACTTTGAGTCTAATTTAGGATTTGATTGCTTATTTCACTACACTATGACAGTATTTGTGATTTGTGAACCCAAGCACATGTGACATGTGAACCACATCACATTCAGCAACAAAGAAGATAGCAGCTTACTCTTACAGCCTACAACACTACAGCTAAGAAATTAAAATCAGGATTTCTTTTTCAGCAGTTTAAAAAAGAATGTGTTTTTTATAATGGTACATTTTCCTTTACTATTTCCATCTCAGATAGAAGTTTTATTATCATTTCATATCATAAATCACAAAAGGACACCTTTATATCCTTCATAACTGTATACAGAAACAGAAAGCTAGCTAGAATTGTAGAAATATACAGAGGAATGCAGCCAATCTTTTAAGCTTAACAGAACTATGCTAGTGGTTGCTAGCTTGCAACACTAGCAACAGTTTGCTAAGTGGTTAACAGTCAGACTGTTTCTGGGTTTGGCACTGAAAGCTTTATTTTCTAACATTTATTTGAGTTTAGGATGAATTCTTAATGATAAAGCTCTATTAGCTCTATTTTACAATATAGATTTTTTTTTACTTTTTATAATTTTACAATGGTAAAATAAATGCAGAAAAGTAAAAATGACGGTATTACACTCTCAGAAAGTGTGGATTCTTTACTTCTAGACCTTTTTGCAGCAGACATGGAATTTGTGACTCTTAAAAATGGTACAAAACTGACACTGGGGTGGTATCCCTCAAAGGTATATCTTCAGTACCTTTAGTTAAAGAACATATTTGTTATATATCCCCCTAAAGTTATTTTTTTCTATTTCTAAGCGGCACCGTTAGACCTGAAGGATCATGTTGTACCTTTGTGGGTACATTTTCACAGTTTGTACTTCAGTGGAGAAGTGTTCCAGTATCATACACTTTTTTTTCTGACAGTATAGAGGTGGGAAACAGCAGCAGGAACACAGTGGTACAGCTCGAGAGATCAAGAACTGTGCCTATGTGGTTTCCATATTCCTGCAATGGCTCCATCAGAAAAAGTGATGCTACAAGCACTGAAATACCACCAGCTGTGGCTGATCATGTAGAAACAATATGAACCAAGAAGATGTTAAAAAGAACGGTATGAGGAATGGAAAACCAAGAGTTACTCTGTTGCCCAGGATAGTTCATCGGAGTTACCAGCTTCAGAAACCACAAGTTAAAAGCACCCCAGACAAGTGGCACTTAATGCTTCACAAAGTATTTTGGTATTTGATACAAGATTAGATATGGCTGAGCATTTAGGCATACAGGTTGTGTACAGGATATTGTAGCATTCTTAGTTAAAGATGCAGCTAGACCTGTAGATCCTGCACACTCATAGGTTACTGAAGCTAATGTCCCAGCTGGTCACATATAGGCTCAGTTGACAATAAAATAAGTAACTGGGCAGACCAAGGAATTGTATCATGCCAGACACCTTCTTGGGAAGCGCTTGATGTTTGTGGATGAGCATGGAAAAATATCCTACAAATCCTACACTGCTAAGTGTCTATTGACTCTCATTTTACCATTAGGGGTACCGACTATTAAATGCAATGTGCACATAATCACACCAACAGTTTGAACATTGAGTCACAGCAAAAACAGGATTGAAGTCCTCACTACAAAGCCTCAAATTAAACCTGACCAAAATGATCCCTAGTTCTGTTTGGGAACATGGGTTCATTGATGGACTTATAAAGAAGATACAGTTGCAATCTGTAGCAGTCCAGGGTTCAACTTTAATGAAAACACTGCAGACAAAGGCATCAATAACTTGACAAGAGATTGACGGCCTAGATGGCAAGCAATCTTTCGAAAAGACTATCTTGTTAACTTAATACTTTAAATTAATACTTTGAGTCTAATTTAAGATTTGATCGCTTATTTCACTACAAAATGACAGTATTTGTGATTTGTGAACCCAAGCACATGTGTCACATGTGAACCACATCACATTCAGCAACAAAGAAGATAGCAGCTTACTCTTACTGCCTACAACACTACAGCTAAGAAATTAAAATCAACCATTTAACAACATATACCTGAGTAGCTAAGAGAACGTAGCCTTAGGTGAGTAAATACATATTAACATTGACCTAGGAGGGGGCTGTACAGTATATGCCAGGGGTCGGCAATTAAGTTTGGTCGCAAGAATTGGCGGAAACTAAAGTCACGCCCAGCGCAACAGAGAGACGGCAAAGGGGTGTTTAAACTAAAGCTCCCCAAAGAAGCATTTTATTTTTATTTTTTTTATTATTATAGTTTATCATAGTTCAAACAACCTCACGGGCCAGATGTTTTATGCTTGTGGGTCACATCTGGCCCACAGGCCACCTATTGCCAACCCCTGGTATATGCTTTTCGCAGTGCAATGATGTGAACCCTCTTAAAGTCTATCAAATGTGCAACATTTTTTCGAGTGCATTGTAGAGGCATGTCAAACAGTCAGTGGTCTCTCACCAGGAGGTACACTACCCAAACGTAGCCTCTGTGGGCATTTTTATCAGGTACTGTGGGAAGCACTCATCTAACCAGACAACACCTGTATTTTTTTTTTTTTATCTACCCAATACATACAGTAGGTACATGCCAAGATCTGCAGCAATCTTGGGTGCATTACATTACACACTTTTTGTCAATGAGTGTTTTAAAAAAAAACAAAAACAGAAGAAAATCTCTCTTTCGTTTTTTTTTTTTTTTTTATATCCAGATGCATGTGTAAATAGCCTAAATTGCCCCAAGGTATGAATGTGTAATTTATTGAGTGAGTGTGTGGTACCTTGTGATAAGCTGGCACCCTTTCCAGGGGGCATTAGACCCTGCGATTTCACCACAACCCTGACCAGGAAGAAGTGGATAAGAAGATGAATAACAGTTTATTTCTTTTTATAATTGTGCCTAAACCACATTTATAAAATCTTACCCCTGCAAAAAATAAAATAAAATAAAACTGAAAAGCAGAAATCCATAACTGACTTTCTCGATGGAAGGTTCTAGGACTCCTGTGTTCCTGCAAGCCAAAAACAAAAAGGTGTACCGCAGCACTAAAGCTTGCCAAGGTGAGTAGGCAGTTTTTCAACATGTACAGTGTCACTGATTTGGTAGTAAATACACACTGATACAAACACGTGCTTCTTACTGTTTGTGGAATTGAACACAGCAGCATGTTTGCCATTGTTGCGAGGAGGGCCGGAGAGCCGGGATGGTTTCATGGCCCACTCCCCACGACCCCCCTGCTGTAATGTACACACACATCTCACCTACATTTCCAACTGAGCCCGTGGGGTGTGTGAGAGTTTGTGTGTTTCTGCACTGAGAAAAAATAAAAAATAAAAAAACGATACTCTGGACCAATCTAGAAAAAATACTCAAATGTGTTACAAATACAGTACCAGTCAAAAGCTGGGCTCTTATCTGAGGAACTGGTGGTTTGTGAGGCTGGTAACTCTGAAAAACTTATCCTGTACAACAGAGGAACTCTTGGTCTTCCTTTCCCAGGTTGGTGCTGATGAGAGCCAGTTTCATTGTAACATTTTTGATGGTCTTTGCAACTGCACTTGGGGATACTTGTGGATCAAAGCCCTTTTCAAAGGTCTCTCCACTGTATACCAACTACCAATATGTCTTTACTACGTCACAACTGATTGAGAAATTCAACCTAAAAAATTAACTTGTGTTAAGTTCAGCACAGCTGTTAACTGAAACAAGATGTGCAAAGCTGTCATCTAAGCACTTTAGAATGAATTTAAAACGCAGAATATATTACAATAATGAAAAAAGCTGAATTTAAGGTTTTTCTTAACTTATTACTGGTACAGTGGATTTAAAATAAAAATTTAACATTTTGATTCATAATTAATTCAAATATTAATTTACTCAAAGTTACATCTAAAAAAAGACATTTTTTTCTTTGTATTTAAAAAATCACATATTTTCTATAATGCCCAAGTATAATATTTAATTTTGAACAGTTTTTCAGTTAGTTTTATAAATGTTTAATACATTTTCTGATTTAGTTCAATATATATTTTTTAAATATACTTACTGTATTTAGTAAAATATATATATATATATTTAGTCTAAAATGTAAAATATTAGCTTAGAATAATACTTCATACTTTTGATTTAGTCTTTTGAGTTTTATTTTGTATTTAATTTCTTTATTCACAACACAAAGACAGTAAAGTTGTGTGGAAAATGCAAGAGGGAACACTGCAGTTGCTGGGCATGTAAAACGAATATAAGCGTTACTTATTACTATTATTATTATTTTTATTATTAATATTATTCTTTAATAATGTCACATTCAGCTTGCTCTTACAGTCTACAGCACTATGGCTAAGCATTAAAATCAACCATTAAATCAAATATATCTCCCCAAGTGTAGAAGAGAAAGTAGCTTGAGGGGAGTGACTACACACTAACAGTGACCCAGCAGGGGGTCACGCACTACAGTATATACAAATATTGCTGCCAGGAGCCATGGGAAGAGTGGGAGAATGACTGACAGAAAAACTAGAGGAGGAGTCTTAATGGCCATTGTTTTTGTTTTTAGGCTCACTGGAATTCATGATGTTTTTAATAGACCAAAATAAAATAGCTTTTTTTATATTAATTACATGGTTTTGACTGTTTGCAGTGTGAGAGTGTGTGCGGAGGGAAGCGTATATGGACTAGATCCTCTGTCCTACCTTGAACCTCCAGCCCTGAAGCCCAAGATGCCTGGTGAAGACAGAGATGCACATGGGACAGAGCGGCGGCATTCTGGGCACAGACCCACACTCCCACACACACCCACCCACACATGCTGCAAGAAAACATCCAGTGCACACACGGCCACACATTCTCTCTCTCTCTTTCTCTCTTTCTGAGCAGAGTGAGTGTGTATATGTGTATGTGTGAAGGATGTCAGGGTCTACATAGCCGCAGTATAAAGACGTAGGCTCTCTCTCTCTCTCCTGTTCAGCAGATAAGGATGGGAGCGAGGGGGCGTCAGAGCATGGAGGTTGTGCATTCTCCACGTTCGCTTTTTCTCGGCAGCTGAAGGCGGTGCTTCCCAGCATGACATCCAAAGCAGAGCTGGTGCTGCTGGTGACCTTGTGAAACATGTGCAAGTGTGTGCAAGAGGGTTCAGCGGCGATGTTGCTTCCCGATCGCCCAGAGCTGCGTTTCCAGCGTCTGGACACCACATATAGAGTACAGGCCAAAAGTTTGGACACACCTTCTCTTTTTCAATGTGTTTTCTTTATTTTCAGGACTATTTACATTGTAGATTCTCACTGAAGGCATTAAAGCTATGAATGAACACATGGCGTTTTATGTACTTAACAAAAAAAGGTGAAATAACAAAAAAAAAACATGTTTTATATTCTAGTTTCTTCAAAACAGCCACCCTTTGCTCTGATTACTGCTTTGCTCACCCTTGGCATTCTCTCAAGACTTTTCCAACAATCTTGAAGGAGTTCCCAGAGGTGTTTAGCCTTCACTCTGCGGTCCAGCTCACCCCAAACCATCTGGATTGGGTTCAGGTCCGGTGACTGTGGAGGCCAGGTCATTTTTTGTTAAGTACATACAACTCCACATGTGTTCATTCATAGTTTTGATGCCTTCAGTGAGAATCTACAATGTAAATAGTCATTAAAATAAAGAAAACGCATTGAAAATAAGAAGGTGTTTCCAAACTTTTGGCCTGTACTGTACATAATGTCTTATAATGGTTGTCATAAGCTTGTATAACAACCCTTGTAAATAAATACTTATATAAATAGAGTTGACTAATGGCATCCATAACACTTTATAACACATAAAGTACAAGCATGTGAGGTTTCATAAGGACTCATGCAGGATTAAATTTTGTTCATAGGAACCTTAATCGAACTTACCAATATAACCCTAGTGAACCCTAGCAATGCGATGTCCCTCTAAACAAACGTGGTGGTGTTGTGCGGAATTCAGCACTGCCGTCAGGAAAAGTGCCCCCTCACAGGAGTGCACACTATATCACTTTGTATGCAACTGTGGCTCAGATAACCTTGACAAAAAGACTGTTAAGAGAGGGTGCTTTTCATGGCGGGGGTGCTAGCACAACACTAGCAAGTCCGCTGGGCAGTGAGTGAAGACGTAAGCATTCTCAAGGTTGCTCACTTGGGGTTTAGACCCACACATCTGTAATGTCTGTAATGTTTTATTTCCTTTTTTGTTAAAACTGTGTACAGTATAAATAAACCTGAACTTAAACCAGAATTACAGTAAAAAAGCTCCAAAAAACGACTTGCATAACAGTCGCTTCCACCTTTCTGTGGGCATGCATTAAATTCTTCTTACACTTGTTTTTTTCTTTTAAATAGATGAGGCATCAAAAAATTATGAGTGGTTTTATCAGGATCACCCACTGAATTTTTCATCAGTGTTAGTCTAACATTCCCGATTCCAGGTCGCTGCGCTTCATTAGCTATTCCACTGCCAACGGGGTAGCTGGCATGGAGGATCTCCGCTAGCGCATACCAGCCTCCTCCTCTGGCACTGTGCCCGGTGCTGGAGTGTTGGGAGGGAGGGATGGCAGGGGGAGTCTGGGATGATGTGATGGTGAGGAAGAGGATGGGGAGGAGGAGGGATGGGGTGGGGTGAAATGGGGTAGGCACACATTTTCTCCTTCACTTGCCAAAGTGGGGTTAATGCCCACAAAGGAGAGCGAGAGTTGTGTTTCGTCTTGTGTGCGAATGCATGAGTGTGTGTGTGTGTGTGTGTGTGTGTATGCACAAGCATTTCTGGAGCGCCGCCGCAGGGAAACTAGGTCAGCAGAGTGGGCTCTCCAGAAGAGGATATGAACTTGTCACCTTGGATTCCATTAGACTGGCTGTGCCGTACAGGGAAGGGATGGAGAAGAAGGGTTTAAGGTCAGGAGAGCATTTGGCCACTGTGTCTCACCCAGGAACTCCACCAGTGGGCTCCAGGCACAGGCCCTGCCTTCCCTAACCCACTTCAGAAACGACTAAAAGCACTCAACCTTTTATAATCCATAAACAGCCAAAGTGAAGACAACCAAACACGAGGAACACAAGCCATGTAATGCCTGCTCCGTGCAATCCACACTGCTGCTCTAGAAAATCCAACACAAAGTGCCTCTAAATGGTTTCCAGGCACCAATTTCTTCGCAGCCTACACCGCTGATTGAATATGACACTCTACTTTCTGCAGAGAATGAAAAAAGGCCACACACTGGGATGATTATGAAGTCTCACTCTTCCCTTGCAGCCCTGGTGCGCCGCCTGAGTCATCTAGCCTAGTGGCTGCACCTTTCCAATCCATTAGCTAAGCTTACATCAAATTTGCACATCGGAATTCTTAACATTGATGCTGCAAAACATTTATTTTTCTCGACAGAGTCAACCCCAGGTAATACAAGACGTTATACGAATATTTAGCAATGTTTTAAAAAGGTTCCAGGAAGGTCAGCTAACATTTTGAAAACATGTAAAAAGATAATTCTTAACATTACATTGTTATTAATTTTTCACATAACGTTCCTAGCTAGACAAATATTCCTAACAATACTAACAATCAAAAACATTTGATTTGTATTTGCATCAGCATTACCAGAAGATTGGATAGATTTCACATTCTAAGAATTTTAACCTTAACATTCAGAAAACGTTCTACTTACCCCAAAAAAATTGTGAGCTGGGAAGTTTGAAGTTTATCAGTATCTAGGATTGTCACAATAACTACACTAATCTTCAAAAAACAGTTGCACTTACAAGGAATCAACCAACAGGAATGATGGGTAGTCATGCCAGACTGTCAAGGACTAATTAAGATAGTAGTAGATGATCTTTGGTGATAAGACCCACTTTTGTCTTGGACAAAAGACAAGCAGCAATGCAGTTTCATTCAATGCCAAATCACATTTGTTTTTCAATACAGACACTTTGGCAACCCGATGTTCTCTTAATAATGTCCTGCCACCAGTGGCCCTACTTTTTTAATGCATACGCCTGTGCACCATTTCAGCAAGTCAATGTTCGTCCACATACTGCTGCCCTTTTAAGGGCTTGCACTGCAGCGACAGATACTAGCCGATGCTCCCAACCGGTTTAAAATGCTAGTAACAGGTGCATAGCCACAATCTCAGGACCCTGGAGCTGTCCAGCAATCCTCACACTTCCTGCTGTGCCACCATGCAAAATGGATTTTCTACACTTAACACTTTGCTTTTACACATATTGCTGGCAGAGATGCACAAATGCACAGGAAAGGCAAGTATTGGCACCATGGCAGGCATGGTCTAAAGCTGTATAACCCCTCAAGCATTGATCTGCAGATCAGTGTAACTGTGATCAGAAGATTGATGGTGCCTCATCCAGTACCTTTGAGATACTTTTGACCTTATTAATGTTCTTGTCACCGAATGCTGCAGTCAAACCTTCACACCGAAGCTCTTGGACTCAAGCCTTAACACTTAGTTGACTGGATCTGTGATTTGTAAGTATCTCATTTTACAACTATATATGGGGTTCTACTTCTTAATATTCCGTAATTATGTGTATTTTCTGCTCACAACCAACAACAAATGACCCATGAGATGTGCAAAAACAAACTGCAAACATTGCCTTAATCGTGTACTAGCCAGTTCTAACTGATGGCAGCTATTGTGGCTAAATCTATATCAGCTTATTTAAGCTTTGCAGGCTCAATTAAACACTGCTGTTGCTTAAAAGATCATTTAGGGGCCGTCGGACATGGACAACGTCAGTTGGCTAACCACAAATCGTTTCATTGGCAGGGAAAAGAAGGAGGATTTGTTGCATGATAAATCCATGCCCGCAAAGGTCACTGGACTCCTGAAGTAATGGATTTGTCATGTCTGAAACCTGGCCTTACCCTGTGTCTTACTGCCAATGGGACGTCACCACAAAATACGCTGAGCAACAACATGCAGCCCATGAAGCCCTTGCTGCTAGCTTAGGGAAGTGTGGAAATGTAATGTGGATGTAAGGGCACTCTTCTGCATGTTTTAAAGCTCTTGCTTCTTTTGTATTTTAGTGCCCATCACCACACACGCGCATAAAAGCTTCTTGTATGGCTCTCAGCCCAGTGATGTGCCCATGCACGCTGTCAGCCCCTTGCTGGGCCAAGGACGAGTTCAGGCTCTGGTACTGCCAATAGCGGCCAGCCCTCCTGCACCCTCTCTCTTTCTCTCTCTTTCTCGCACTCTCTCTCACTTTCCCGACTGCACCAGAGGAGAGAGGCAAACTAGTGTGAGGATTAGACGGTGCAGGAAGTTTCTGGAGAGATATCTAAAATTTGGAGTCATGAGCTCAGACTTTTGCGGAAAGCACAAATCCACCACTGCTCGGCCGAGGATTAGCCCCCTTGTGCTCAACTTAATGAAGAAGGGTAAGCCCATTCCACCAGCTCAGCACAAGACATGATCATGAAGTGTGGCGAGGACAGGCAGGATGAGAGAGAGGCAGAGGGGGAGAGAGAGAGAGAGAGAGAGAGAGAGAGAGAACGAAGTGAACGACTGTCTGCAAAAGCGGACTCTTTAATTCAGTCTCTGCCGAGGAAGCGGCTCGAGTGGAACGCTGGTCTGTCTGTCACCGGGAGA
Organism: Astyanax mexicanus; assembly: GCF_023375975.1. Classification (NCBI taxonomy): domain Eukaryota; kingdom Metazoa; phylum Chordata; class Actinopteri; order Characiformes; family Acestrorhamphidae; genus Astyanax; species Astyanax mexicanus. Next base: position 11,412,910 of record NC_064418.1, on the reverse strand, counting down.
ACCTGGTGACCGGCTGATGGATCACAGCGTAGTGCAGCATCAGGGGGGCCATTAAATTGGCCTGGGGGGGCTTCCTCACTCTCATCTCCCGGCTAGAGATGCGGCAGCACCGGACAGCTCAGGAACAGCATTGCACACAAGAGACCGTTTATGAGATGCACTTGTCTACAGCAGCATTTCCAGCAAAGCGGTGTTACATGTGTTTAGTGGTGTCTAGAGGCCGACTCCCCTCTTGAGGGAAACAGGTGAGGAAGCACAATAGCCCAGTGTTAAATTTTTGGGCTGAAAGAGCGAAGATGCCTCGGTGGCAAAGCGCACAAAAGAGGCAGCTTGCCTATCTCTCGGTCAGGGATTTGATGTCTGTGCATGACTGAGGAAAGTAATTATTCACTGGGGAGTTTACTGCCCACTATCATCACGAACAAAGCTCTTAATCTCTCCACTTTGCAGAGCAAGAAAGAGGACTAATAGTCAAATTAAGTTGTATCAGTTTAACCCAGTTGATGAAAGGGCCGCCTTTATTTGAAATTTCGTCAAGAATTGGCCACTGGCACTAATGTAGGCAATTCTGATTCAATACTTAAACTAAATAAGCTCTAAAGACAGTTTTTGAATCAAAGAATGAACATGAGCTCAATCAGTTTAATACATTTCACAGTCTGCTGAAAGGGAAATTGGAACTGAACAGCACTTGGACCTCCAGCCTTTGTGAGAGCCAAGAGAGTCTGTGGGCTGTAAAATTTGGACTGACTGGCACATTTTAAGCACTATGCTAAGGAGCGAAATTCAGATGACATACCACAAATGTCCAACTGGCAAGAGCTGGACAGAGCCTAACCATAAATCAAGCCATAAATTGAGACAAAAAACTCAAGAACATTGTTGGATATTAATGCTAGGCAAATTTACTGTACTTAACCTGAGGACTCTTTGAGTAGGATCGTCCATCCATACTTTTTTGACATATTCCAGACACAAACAGATGCATTTAATTTCTGCGAATATCTTGAAGCTTGGTATTTGAGCAGACGCAAGCATTGAGGGTTTCACAAAGTAAGAGCGAAATGCATTCAGCAATGCATTCTGACATACATCAAGAAATCTCCTCACAAGCAGTCATTATCAGTATCTCCTTCAACAGATAACCTAGACACTGGAATATGCATTTTAGCTTTGAGATGAACAATGATACTCTGCTGAGAGTTTCATTCGTGTCTGCATTGTCAAAAAAGTAAAATATGTCACAAAGTTTAGGTCAAAGCAACATTTTAAAAAGGTCATAAAGTGACTCCCATCTACATTGTACTGTTCCCTCTCTTGGGGATGTTCCAGAGAGAAAGATAAATGACAGATAAAAGTCCTCAATCTGTCGAGAAAAAGTCTTGTTGAGCAAAATATAGCTGCATTTCTCAGCCGCTATGTCTTCCTATAGAGCCAAGAAATAAAGCCAACATTTTGGACCGATTTAAAGGATGCTACTTTTATGCATACTTAATGGACCACAATTACCCACAATTCTCTGTGCGCATACAATTTAAAGGAATAAAAGAAAAACAGCGCTATGGACATTGAACAAAATAAAACTTCCAGAACTTTAAAATATTGAATGAATACAATTTAAATTATTTCTGAAATGAAATAAACAAGCACAGGTTTCACACCTCAGTGACATCACTGTAAAGCCTTGTTAGACTGTTCCATGTTTCATATGTGTGACCAACAGGCTACTCAGAAGGACTCACTTTATTGGCTCACTTCTTTGGACAGTCCTGCTGAGGACCTGTCTTATCTCGACTGCAGCCTAGACTTTGGAACACAACTTATGTGTCAAACTGAATGTACAGGTTCAACAAGGTCTGAGAACAAGCAAAAACAAGTTATATTTTTCCCAGGAGCAGGTAGCTGCCTAATTCTTTGGCTCAATGTTGAGCAGCAAGGACATCTGGAGGCATATGCCTGAGAGCTAGCGGTGCTGTCTGCTCTCCTGAGCGTCGTTCCTTAAATGTGTACAGCTTCTTATAACAGGTAGAGTGGCGAAATGAAGTGGCAGGCTTGCCTCTCTGTCTTCCATGCGATTAAGTTTCTCAGGCCCCCTCCACTCCTCTCCCCCTCCATCCCTCAAAAGCCAGGGAATAACTGTAATCCACGTGATACGGGCTGAAATAGCAGTCATAGTGTTTATCACCTCAAGTGGTCCCTGCCTGCACATGGAGGCGTGGAGATGCGGAGAGGCGGAATAATGTGCTGGCTGCAAAAAAAGAAAAAGAGTAAAGTAAAAAATGGAAGAAAAAACACTGTGACAAACGGGATGAGAAATCCTGAGTGACAGCCACCGTACTGTAGCACATTGGAAATCATGCACTCGGGCCCTGGCTGAAGCGAGAAAAACAGGGCGATTGGAGAAAACACTGGTGCACGAAGGATCCCGAACAGCAACCGCATAAACTCGCAAATCCCATAGAGGACGTCAGAGTTGATTTGAAACGACTGCCTTATGAAGCTCCCCTGAGTAGTTTGCTTTCTTTCTTTTTTCCCTGTGATTGTGAGCCATCGTGGCAAAGGGCAAGACATGCGTCTGGATGTTTGCGGCTTGGTGTTTGTCAAAATCCAGATGGCGTTAAAGATGGACAAGCCTAGACCCCGCTGTGGTGAGACTGTCAGCAGGCAAGGCACCTTTTGCAAAGGGGCAGGGTGTCCGGGGTATCAGGAGGGCCAGAGGTATCAGTGAGGAAGACAGCTGTAGAGGTGAGATGCTGTCATCTTATCTGTTTATGAGTGCAAAAGGTCACAAGACAGATGAAAGAGGAAGTGAGAGAAAGAAAAAGAGAAAGGATGGAGGTGACAGAAGAAACCCAGGTGTCCAGATCTCTCCAGATTGATGCCCAGGCAACAGCAGTGATGTGAAATAGGAGGGATTCCCAGCCTTGGTGGCTGTAAACACTCAGCCTTGGGGAGGGATTATGGTTCTATCTCACCTGTCCAGGTTTCCTGCCCAAAACGCTTGTGTTAAATTATATGACAGAAGAATTAGGTGCTGACAACTGCTGACAAATGATACATATTAAAGCTCTCACTGCATTTTTTTTTTTAGAAAAGAAGTACATGGAAATGAACCAATCTCAGTCTATTATAGTGAAATAGGCCTGTCATGACTAAAACATTGATCAAAATCATTTCCTGAAAGAATAATGGCATTGTTACAGAAGTATGTTGCAGCAGAGTGGAAGGGAAGGAACTATGACTAATAGACCTAGACCTTCAGATCAGGTCACAAATGTCAAAACTGGCCTGTACAATACTGCTAATTACTTCCATTAACATTAATAAGCGTTAATGGCAAGACACATGAACATTTTTGACTGTTCTAGATTAAATATTGAATGATGTGAAGTGATTTAAAGCTTGTAACAAAAACACATACATCAAGTCAAGTCATAATATTAGGACCTTGAACTTTTGTTTCTACAATCACTCTGTCTATTCTTCAGCTCCACTGATATTTTTTTTATCTTTATCTTTTTCATTGATTTTTTATATTAGGAATCTCTGCATTGTAATTGAGTATTGCAAACATTGCCCTCTTCAAAATGTCCGACAAATATCCACACCACAGGTGTAACAGAGATAGAGTGGATTCAAATCATCCTTTCAAAATTGATTTCTTGGCTGCTGTTGATGTTGCCATCAAAACTTTCCAAAACAATGCTGTGCACAGAGGAATATTAACACATAAATAACCAGATAGGATTTGTGTGATATATAACCAGAAAGTCTTTAAAACTGAACATGTCCAGAACATACAATACAGGCCAAAAGTTTGGGCACACCTTCTCATTCAATGAGTGTTCTTATTTTCATGACTATTTACATTGTAGATTCTCACTGAAGGCATCAAAACTATGAATTAACACATGTGGAGTTTTATGTACTTAACAAAAAATGACCTGTCCTCCACAGTCACTGGACCTGAACCCAATCCAGATGGTTTGGGGTGAGCTGGACTGCAGAGTGAAGGCAAAGGAGCCAACAAGTGCTAAACACCTCTGGGAACTCCTTCAAGACTGTTGGAAAACCATTTCAGGTGACCACCTCTTGAAGCTCATTGAGAGAATGATGCCAAGAGTGTGCAAAGCAGTAATCAGAGCAAAGGGTGGCTATTTTGAAGAAACTAGAATATAATTTTTTGTTATTTCACCTTTTTTGTTATCTACATAACCCCACATGTGTTCATTCATAGTTTGAATGCCTTCAGTGAGAATCTGCACTGTAAATAGTCATGAAAATAAAGAAAACACATTGAAAAAAAGAAGGTGTGTCCAAAACTTTGGCCTGTACTGTATACACATAATCTCCAATCTGCTACAGTTTTCGTCCTGGAAAGTTTCATTAGGAAGGCTTAACAGGGGTAAGATACATCCTATGAGCTAGTTTAAAGTGAATTAATTGATGATACAGATTATTTGATGATATGAAGCTTCACTGATCATATAGGAGCAGCTATTATTATTTGGGTGGTGGGTCATTTTTTTTAGCACTGCAGTGACCGAACTTAGTGTGTGTTGTACTGCTATGAGTGGATCAGACACAGCAGTGCCGCTGGAGTTTTTAAACACCTCAGTGTCACTGAACAGAATAGTCCACCAGCTAGGTAATAGCATCTAATAGAGTGGACAAGTAGTGTGACACTGCTGTATCTGATCCACTCTTACCAGCACAACACTATACCACACTAACACACCACCACCGTTCCTTTCTCACTGCAGTGCTGAGAATGACCCTCCACCTGAACAATAGCTGCTCCTGTGGGATTCTGGCCATTGAAGAACAGGGTGAAAGGAGGATAATAAAGTATGTCGAGAAGCAAAAGGACTAGAGTCTGTAATTACGGGACTACAAAGTGCTACAATATGTTCAGTGGAGCAAAAAGAAATGTTGGCATGGGGACAATTACAGCTAGTAATGAGGCACACAATCTAAATAAGGATGTGATGTTAAACAGGTAATGGCAACAGGTGAGCAAACTCCACCATACTGTAACACATTGGAAATCATGGCTGAAGCGAGAAAAAAAAGGGTGATTGGAGAGAACACTGGATCACGAAGGATACCGAACAGCAACCGCATCAATTCACAAATCCCATAAAGGATGTCAGAGATAATTTGAAACGATTTGGGCACGATTGATTTGAAATTAATGATTTGGGCAAATATTCTGTGCAAACTGGTGGTCGTGGGAAAGATTTGATTGGAAACGGGAGTTGGACACTTTTGAAAGAAGGATGAAAGTTGAGATTAGAAGTCTTTTAAAGACAGATGGAAGCTGGTGGTTGGTCAAGGTAAGGTGCCATAGCATTGGAGTCTCCTGCCAGAACTACACCAAGCTCATATTTATATCTGGTACAAAATGTGGATTACATTAAAAAATCTTGATTTTTAAAAAAAATATAGTTCCTTGAAAGACAGGATTCAAAGGGCATGTTTCCCCAGTGCATTTCATTGATCTATTTAAGGAATCAGGAGGAATTTCAGAACATAAAGACCAAGGAAACAAGTCTAAATTGTACTCCAGTAATCACCAATCTCTCAGCAGCCATCATTTAACAACTTCTAATAGAACCACATAAGGATGGGATTACCTTTGGGATTAATCTTTGTCATGCACGACAATACAGAATTACAAAGTAACCCATCTCAAGAAGCAGCATCAACTTCTCTGGGCTCAGATGCAATTGGGAGAAGCCAACACAGTGAAAATGTGTATTTGTAGGAGAAGATTTTTGGTTATCAGCAACAAGTCCAAAAGCCAGGGTCTGTCATGGTGTGAGGTTGTATCAGTACACCTCTGTGTTGGCAGTATTAATGCAGAAAGAAATATCAAGAACATAAAGCAACATATGCTGACTTTTTCCAAGAATGTCTACCTGTGTTTCAACAAGCCAATGCAAAAGCATATGTTACACACATTACATTACATACAGTACAAAAGGCATGGCTGTGAAAGAAGAGGCTATGGGTACTGGACTGGCCTGTCTGCAGTTCTGACCTGCCCCAATAGAGAATGTGTGGAGAATTATGAATCAAAAAATGCAACAAAAGCAACTATTACGAATGGTTGCACATCTTAAGACGTGTTCCATTAAAGAATGAGACAAAGCAACATCTGAAACATTTCATCGCTTAATATCTTTGGTGCCAACATATATTCTACTGTAAGTATTTTGAGAAGGAATGGCAACATTATAAGATTGAGCTGAAAAAAAAAAAACGGAAATATCTTGCGTTCATACTCTCTGGAGTGAGACACAAGCTAAAGTATGCTGAGACATATTTTATACACGCCATGTTTTTGGTCAAATCCACTTCTGATACTTGCCCTTATACTGCTTTAACAGATACAATAGCTTTGCATTAAAGTCCCAATGTTAATTGAATTAAGCATTGAGTAGAAACTCTTAGTGTTTTGGATCCTGAATCATTTCTCCAAAGAGCAAAACTCTAATAAGGTCTTATTAAGCTTGTACAGGTGAAATGCCAGACAACACAGCTGCACTCTGCCATTGTTGTGCTCGGCAGTGCATGACCCAGGTTATATAATCATGGTGTGACTCTTGTTTTATCACCTCGGCATTAGAGGAGGCCCCCCTAAAGACATCTAAAACAAAAAGCCCATCTCGTACTAGCCATATGCTTCTGCCATTAACATCCCACTCAGTAACTCTACACCCTTTGATCCTAGATTCCCAGCACAATCCTAAATGCCAAATGCCAAAGATTCCCACAACATTCCAGTGTTCTATCTTTGATGTACTCTACATAATCATGCACCAACTGACTCAGCTGCACTTACTATTTATTACTATTTCTGTCTGGGGAGGAGTATGAAGTCTATCAAAATTACTGCATTGAGAATTTCGGAATCCCCCCACAGCCCGGACAGTCTACCCCCCGCCTTGGTTTAACTTACACAGCTCACAGCATCTGACTATGTTTTAATAAGCTGAGAGTGTTTATAGTGTGGGCCGTCCGTAGACCGTGCCCCCCAGCTCTCAGCGCTCGGCTGGGGCTGGCACTGCCGCTGCCGCCGCCGTAATAGAAAAGCGCACTCCATTGTATGCCTCATTACTGTATAATTATGCTCATTTTGCACTGTGGGGAAAAAAAAAAAAATAAAGATGCGTGGCAAACGGATTACACGCTTCCCCCGTCGACACCCTGGATCCGGTCGGAGGGGGAAAGCTGGAAGGGTGGGGTGCGGGTCGAGGGAAAGGGGGAGGGTTCGCGTGAAAACGACCATTTTTTTCCTCTCTTCTTCATCTTCATCTTCTTCTTCTGCTTTTTTTTTGCTCTCACTTGCTCCTCCAGCTGACTCGACCCTGGCAAATGTGAAAATCCATCCGTCTGACAGGAGCCTGTCACATTCCATCGCTCGGGGGCCGACAGATCCCTCTGTCTGATTCTGAAGGGTTGTTATGTATGAAAGCGCCGGCTGACTCCTCAGCCCCGGTGCCAACACTCTGATAAGCGGGATGACATCTGCGGTGCATTATTCCACCGCTGTTCTTTGTGCAAGCTTGAGATTGGGGGGGTGGTTGTGTAGAATGGAAGGGTTGGGGGGGTTATGAGGTTTGGGACGTGTGCAGGGAGGAAAAGCAATTACTCGCGTTCGAGGGAAAGCCTTTATTGGGGATGGTGCGGTGGTGGAGGGTGCTGCTAGTGGAGAGGATTTTAATGTGACGCACTTTCCTGGCACTCGCTCTTCTTATGCCTGTCTTCGATTTGCCGGCTCGGAGTCTTCAATGGCATGAGCATAAACCCACCTCGAGGCCTTCCCACAAGACTCCGTTTCTTGCCGCCAGCCCTCTGCATCCAGACATCACATACAGGCGTCGCATCTAGGCGCCACATCCAGGCATCGCATCTAGACACTGCATCCATCCTTCGCATCCAGGCGCCTCATCTTCGCAAGACATTCCCAGAGTTTCCCAGTGAGCGTCGCTTATTATTCATGCTGTTGGAGAGAGAACAAGCGAAGGACGCTTGGGATCGAGATCGCAGGAGAGCTGATGGTTTCATACAGTATATCCTTTAAAAGAATGGTTCCTAAGTGGTTCTTGCTTTAGGTGCAAGGTTCTAGATCTCTTTAGCCTTGTACAGAGGTTCTTCTTTGAATCCTCAAGTCTCCCTGCTTCTCTATTGAGAATTCCCAATTGTTGTTCTTCTACAATCTTTCATTCATGCCGAAATTTAATGGCACCCTTCGAGGTTACAATCCTGTCATCTCCCAGTCTTTACCCTCCAGCCTCCTCCCACCATCCCATCCTGTCACCCTCTCTCTCTCTCACTCCAGCTCCCCCTCCCAGTGGGGGGAGAGGGTGCCGCTGTGCCCTGGGGCGTTAATAGTGGTGTTTAGATCCATAATGGGCCTGATGATGTCAGCTGGTGGAGCTTCCCAGATCTCTCGAGGGGCCAGTGGGGAGAGCAGGCAGAGAGAGGATGCTTTGAACTGGGGGCGAGTTGCTCGTCTCCACTCCGGAAGAGGAAAGAGAAGGGACAAGGCCTGTGGCAGGACACACATAGAGACTATAATAATATACATCACACAAACATAAACACACACACACAGTTGGGGATTCAGAGATCAGAGAGTCGTATTGTGATGACAGTACTGCGTATTCCATGTTATGAAACCAAGGAGTGTGCATGGAGTGGATGGCACAGCACAGTGAATAACTACACTACCTTACAATGTAAGAATAGTGCTTGCCCAGCTAAAAGAGAACCGCTACATATCTGTAGAACAGTTAAACATTTTGGAAAAGCAGACCTTTCTCTTACTAAAATAAAGTACCTCTGTTTTTAGGTTAAATACACTATATTTGAAACTTTGTCATGTATACGTCGCAATTTGAAGTCCAAAATAAAAGAAAATCAAGGTGCTATCAACTGAAACCACTGATGTCTTGAAAAACACATTTTTATAGTAAATTATCATTGCAATTATATTTTCAACATCTTGAACAACACTTGTATTAGTATTCATTTTGTATGTTTCAAATAAGAATATTGTTAAAAATAAGAATTTGAATATATGGAATGGTAAATGTAGAAAATGCCCATTGGTTGTATATAGTTCAAAGTATGGAGTCCAATAAAACATAAACATTAAAAGGTTATTATATCACACCACTAAATTCATAACAATCTCATTCTCATGTATTCAAGGTGTATGTTTTATGTGATATGACTGTAGCAATATGGAGTTATGGGAAATGAAACCTAGGAAAAATGTCCATTCAGTTTTGCATAAACCAGAATTTGGAGTTCTATAAAACCAGAAAATCAAATGTTTATCAAATGAAACCATAAAGTCCTTGTAGAAGCGTTGATATACTATCAACTACATGAGTATCAAGAGATATTACTGTATCATTTTGGAGTAATGGGGGGGGGGTCAAACTTAGGAAAAATGCCTATTTGGTTTTGCACAAACCAAAATTTTACATTGGATTGCAGGACTGTTAAATTTGGTGTTTTGGGTTCAATTCTCTCATACTGGCCACTGAATATTCAACATGGCCTCAACAAGCAATGGGGTAAAACTGATTTTAATTCTACATTCTCCTACCTGTGTAACATGATTAAAATTTTTCATTTTAATTCTGGAAATGTTTCCCACACTTTGGGACCATAAGACCACATATTTATATGCAAACACACAACACCCAGCACATTCAGCTCTCAGCATGCTTATCTACAATTTCAAGGCTGTAGATTTAATAGGGTGAGGTGGGGGGGGGGGGGGGGGGCAGTTTGTGCTGTTTAAGTGTCAATTTCTATGCATTTCCGACATTCCACATTCATTTCCAGCGCATTCATCAACGGAAATCAAGCGGCTGGCAATGGATTTATTCCTTTAGCCCTTAATCCCGATTTTTTATTTTTCCCACAAAGGCATTAACTTTTTACCCAGTTAAATGGGTAACCAACACACAGACACGCGCACACACACATAAACACTCATATACACACACATTTAGACTCACGCTGAGCTCCCGTGGCTGCATTTCACGCTGTTGGAGTCTCGCAAAAGGCCAAAGAAAAGGCCATTGTGATGAGATGGGGGAGCGGATCGTGGAGCTGGTTTGATTTGATTTTCCAAGATGATACTAGAGCCAGGAAGTGCAGAGGGAGCGCTGAATCAATAGGCGTGTAGTAATTAGGCCCCATTAAAAAAAAAGAACTTCAGAGGAAGGAAGGTTATGAAATGTTAATGAGCCTTCAACTCTAGCGCTCTCTCTCTCTCTTTCCCTCTCTCTCTGTCTTTATCTCTCTCTCGCTCTCTCTCTCTCTCTCTCCGGCTGTGTGTGTCTCTCTGTGTGTATGTGTACAGTACGAATGTGTGCCTAGAATCCAAGTCAACATCCTACCACTGCTGGAAAACATCCCATGCCATGCATGCAAACATACACAAAAACTGTGCGGAGCTATCCGGTGCGCACTTGTACCAATTAGCATTAGCTTCCAGTAGATCCCGGATGTAGTTGCACATTCACTCTGCTGCAGGTGCTAGGTGATCAGTTGTGCTTTTCCGAGTGTGTGCAAGTGTATGTGTGTGTATGTGGTTTCCCGTGATGTGACACACTGTTCATGTGGCGGGGCCTGTATGGTAATTTATTGGCAGTGATAGCTCCCCGCAGACAGTCTGCCTCCTTCAGGGGGCAGGCAGGGGCACTAATGGAGGCGGGCTCAGGCCCGATCAATACGAGCATGGCAGTCCGCCCAGCTCCACAGCTGCTGCCAGGCGAAAAGGCTCTGGTAATGGAGCACTGCTAGGGAGGGAGAAGGAGGAGGTAGGGCGCTAGGCCTCACATCCTCACACATATGCTAGCCACTGTCCTGCCGGACAACCAGGGACTGATAGACAGGACACTTTGGAAACGAGCATCAGTCAAGACATGCCACTGTGCCTGCCACCACATGACTTCACGGGATCTCCCGTGGCTTGTTTGCTGCTTTTCCCCCAGCATCAGTAGGATATCTTCAACAGGTATTAGGGATGACAATGAAAAGTTTAAGTTTGTTTAGACAATGCTATACTGAAACTCTGTAGTAACAATTCTTATAAATCTTATATTGGAATGTATGTATTACGTACAGTAAAAAGTCTATTAATATGCTTGATTTAACCCTGTTTTTAGCAATTACAGCTAGACACTAAGCAAAAACAGTCTCGACTGCTTATAAAATGAAAAAAAAAAGACCTATTTCTGGAGTTGTCACTTTCCTAAACAGAACCAAGAACCATTACCATAGAAAAAAAGCCCTTTGCATAACACTTTGTAAAGTATATAATTGTACAGTTTCATGTTTCACAAGGTACAATGTAAAATCTTCTTCCAAGTATTTTAAATCTGGTATGAATGTTTCATTTATATATTGCAATGTATTTTATATACATTTGCCTTAGGAACTCTTATACATTTTACATGCTGTTGGTGGCATTTATTGAGGTGCATAGCCTTGGTATTGAACCCACAATCTTGTTATTGATATATATGAATCAGTTTCTCTGAATTTGCTATTTATAGAGTACAATGAACATTTTTGTTTTATTCTATAAACTACGCACAACATTTTTCTTAAATCCCAAAACAATTGTCATTTAGAGCATTTATTTGCAGAAAATGAGAAATGGCTGAAATGACAAAAAAGTTGCAGACCTCGTAGACCTCAAATAATGCAAAGAAAACAAGTTCATATTCATAGTTTAAAGAGTTCAGAAATCAATATTTGGTGGAATAACCCTGGTTTTAAATTACAGTTTTCATGTATCTTGGCATGTTCTCCTCCACCACTCTTACACACTGCTTTTGGATAACTTTATGCCACTTCTGGTGCAAAAAGCAGTTCAGCTTGGTTTGATGGCTTGTGATCATCCATTTTCCTTTACATTATATTCCAGAGGTTTTCAATTTGTTACAAATATATAACAAATATATACAACATATGCTACCTGTCCTGTGGATGCAGGATTTTATTTAAGCCAGGCAAGAACTTGTGTCATCAATTGTTTTGAAGATTAACTAACTGATTAAATAATAGGAATTGGAGTGATTTAGAAAAAACACCTCAGTGTGGACAGGCTTGGCACCCCTGTACTAAACCAAACAGCTACCAAAAAATCCCTATAGTTTCTGCATTAGGATTAATTCATTAATAATAACCAGAGATTTAACATGTTAACAAAAGGCTGTCGTCTGATTTTCCACATGTTCCTTTTGTTTAGTGCCCCTCAATTACAACACTCATCACTTGTCCACTCTTTAGTTATAGGCCTACTGGGAAGTCCTGCACTTTTTTTTTAGAAATGTACAATAGGCTTATCTTAAAGCATAATTTGTTTTTTTGGAGAAATGTGGGCATGTTCAGGGGCCTGACTGAACTTCTGCAAATTGAGCATTCTGCAAATTGAATTAGCATTGCCCCCATGCTAATGACCCTGGCAATGCTCCTGTTCAACCAGCTGGATAAATGGCACCATGATCTTTGGCCTGTTTGTAACACTGGTACCTGTTGCAGATAGTGATGGATCTTTTGGGGGTGGGGAAAGCTAATGTGAGTGCTCTGTCTACAGTATGTGGGGGTCGTTTAGATGTTGCCTCCATGTTGGTAATCAGCGTTGCACACGTGCCGCAGGACACACCCACCTCCCCTCATCCCTCACGCCAGATGACTGGCCGCCACACTTTACCTGCAATTGAATTATTTGGAGAGCTTTTTGCACGATGAGTGGGTTGGTAATGCAATCTACCATCTCCAGCACGAGGCCCGCTGCATGAGGTCAGCTAAGAGAGAGCGACCCCCGCGCCACCGAGCTCAGGTTCATTTGGGAGGTGACGGATGGAAATGACATTAGTGTGCTTTTAGTATGAAGCAGGATGACGTTCCTCTCGCTGACGGTGGCATGAGCGATGCCAGACGGTGTGTATATATTTCCTCAATGTCTACTTCAGTCTGATCATACTTTGTTAAATACTGCACAACCTCACCATCCATCTTTGAACAGCTCTCCTCCTAATGTAGCAGCATCGTTATGTTGCACCAGTGATTTATGGGTTCAATTTGGCAGTCGTCTCTAAGTGTAAATAGGTAGCTAAAGCTAAAGCCAGGTATTTAACAGGAGATTAATGGAAAACTCGGAGTCAAAAGCACACCAATAAGCTGCTTTGACCTCCTAAAACATTGTTCAATTTGAATTGTTCTTAATCGACTCAACTGCAGCTTCCCAGATAGCAAAACCTCTCTAAGCATTTTTGGGCTGAAAACACAAGTTATCTAGGTCAGATTCAGAGCCAAATTCATGGGTCACATCTGTGCATCTGGCAACAATGCACTCCAGTTGCTGAGTATAATATGGGAATTGGCCTGAGCCATTGTTACATGCATCTGCATGTAGATTGTGTTTTTTTTTCTGTCTTTCTCCCTGTTTCTCTCTCTCCCTGTCTGTCTGTCTCTCTCTCTCCCTGTCTCTGATTCGCTAATTTAGTTGTTTTCTTGATCTACTGCCGGCTAATATCCTGCATGCTTGGACTAGATGGAATGGGCATTTTGTGATATAGCATAGCCAAGTCAGTCAGGAGGTGAGACAGTAAAAATCTTTTGCACTTAAACTTCTGCCTGTAGTCAATTTATTTTCCTAATTTTTCATTTGTTTACTTCCCTATTTACCCTAGACCAGATCACTTAATTGGGAACGTAACAGCCATTTTTACCAACACCCTGGTTGCAGAGTATAATATGGGAATCAGCCTAAGCTGCTTGTGCCAACACCCCGGTTGCCAAGTATAAACCACCCTCTTGACCCCAGACAGACACATCGGCAATCAACAGGAGAATACATGTCTAGCATTGACTGACAGCTATCTATAGCCAGTCAATAACAACAACTTAAACTCTGAAATAAAACAATATTACCCAACAGTTTTGCCTTATTATGGGCTACATTTTTATTTAGAGGGTGGGGGAGCAAAATAATATTTGGTGGACTATGGCCCCCCAAAACAGGTCTAACAACTTTAACAATAGATGCTTATATATTTCTCTAGTACAATATTAGCCAAAAACATCACATGACCAAAACAAGGAATGATGGACTTCCATATTTACCAAAAAAAACAACAACACAAAAAACACACACACACAGTCCTCATCTGCCTGCCCAAGCGGGGCCAAGGACGGCCTTTCAGAGCATGCCTTTTTTAATTAACAGCTAACCGTGCTGACACTCCCTCAGCATTGTTTAGCACGCAGAGAGACGGCCTTCTCTGGTGAATAGAAGCTTAGTCATCCACATCAGTAGCGTTGGCTCACCTCCCACCCTGTCAGGAGCTGATACTGTAATCTGATTACACTCTCCTGTTCCACATGCCATATCTCATTCACCATCGAATCTCCTCCTATCTCAACACTCCACTCATTAATGGCATGTACAGCAAAATCAGCTCTGCTCCTTTTAGCTTCCCTCCCCACTTCCCTCCCCCTCGTCCCAAAATGAGCTAGATTTAATTTTACAGATGTACAACAGCATGGCTACAAAACCTTGGTCATGCAGGAAGGAGGAAAGAACAGGCAGGCATCGCAGACCTGATTACCTGATGATCCTGCTGAGTGGTCGGCAGGTACAGGCCTTTTATCACCCTGTGGGTGGCCCAGGCTGACCTTGATTTCCTCTCCAGAGTGTCAGCAACGAACAGGAGACCATGGAAGTTGGGTCTAATGCTACATGGAGTAGGCTTGTGCACTTTTATCTGGGCTTAATTTAGCAATCCAGGAGATTGCAATCAGTGTCCTGAAGTGTCTTGCTGTGTCTTCAACACCTCTTAAAAGTGTGTTTTATTTTTACACCTAAAAGAAGTCCAGACCAGAGTCTGGACCATGCTTCATGTGTTTGTTGCATTGTAAACATATTCAGATTCAGTTTTATTGAACCACCTATAGCATTGATTACAGCACACATTCACTGTTGTATGGTTTTGATAAGCTTTTGCAAGATTGACAAGATTTATATCAGTCCAGTGTTGCATTGGTTTTTCACCAATATCTTGAGTCTGACAGCTGTACAAAGCCTTCTCCAGCTAATCCCAAAGATTCTCAATGAGGTTAAGGTCTGGATTCTGTGGTGGCCAATCAATGTGTAAAAATGCTAATGATCTCAATGTCCCTGAACCTGAAACTCTTTCACAATTCAAGACCAATGAATCCTGGCACTGTCATCTTGAAATATGGCAGTGTCACCAGTGAAGAAAAATTAATCCATTGATGGAATAACCTGGTCTATATTCAGTATATTCAGGTAGTCAGCTGACCTCATTCTTTCAGCACATACTGTTGCCGAACCCAGACCTGACCAACCGCAGAAATCCCAGATAATTTGCTGAGTTTAATAGTTTATAGAAGGTTGTCCTGTTTGGTGAGTTTCCTGTTAGAGCCTATACTGCAATGTGATGCAGATGCATGAAAAGAGGTGACGTATTATGGTACTACAACAACACCAATTCTATTTCTTCTTCTATTGCTTATATGTTGACAATAGCCTGCCATAACCACATTGTAATTGATCCGAAAGTCTATCTGAACCATCTTAAAAAATCACCTGCTACTACTTTGGTTCAGATCAAAAGTCTGAACCAAACAAGGTAGATGTGAAAGCACTCTCATTGACTGGTGAGTCACTATGCATCATGATCAGTGAGTGGTCACTGTCAGTACCACTATTGGTTTGCAGCATCCTCCTCATTCTGCCCAGTTACAAGCTTGCAACCAGGAGCAGGACTCAGGATCAATTATTCAACAAGAGTTCATCCTTCCTCCCCTTCTCCACATCCTTCCACCGCAGGCCTGGTGGCTGGAGTAAGGGGAAAAAAGGAAGGATGGGATGTGCACCACCTTCAACCTCCACAGCTCAGCAGGACAGTAACTCCAGGACCTGCAGGCTGAGTGTTCCTAAGAATACTTTGAGGAATCCTGCTTTTCTCCACTGCTCCACTTTTTCTTCAATTCCAGGCTCTAAGACAGAACCATTTTTAGTATGCACCTGTGTGTGTATGTATGTAAGTCAGTAGGACAAGAAAGGAAGCAAAGGAAAAGCCTGGTCAAACCTGGTAATGCTGCCACTCACATTTTAGCTTTTTTATCTTTCACTTTCCAAGTGACTCCTCCCCAACCCCTTCAAGTCCCCCGTGGCTGCTCTGTCACCGCACCGCCGCCTCACTTTTGTTTTGTGCGAAACATCCCCTGGAGCGAGATTTCGCAGACTGCCCCCGAGTATCGACAACAGACTTCTGTCTCGCCCGGACTGACTACACTCAGCAGGTGATCCCAAGACGAGTGTCTATGTGTTGAGGGGGTTTGATTTAAAATCCTGCAAACAGTCTGCTTGGGCCAGGAGGAATTAAAGCGCTTATGCATTTTTTTCCTCCTCCTCTTGTTTCACTCCCTGCTTCTGTTCTCTCCCCTCTTGCCTCTAGCCATCCAGATTTCGAAGCCCCTAGTTGATCGCAGCCAACACAGCATGTATCTGCATAGGGGGACACAACAGGATTCCAGTTGCGAGGCATTTTGAATCAGCGGAGACATTATTTGCACCATGTAGCGAAGAACATTTGAATAAGTGTAAATAAATCCGTAAGCTTGCTAACACAGCATTATCCCTAATTATGTAAAATAAAGAGGATTTCCGTTTTTTGCTCTCTTTTTTGGTTCCAAATCAGTCTAAATCAAACACGAACAAAAGTGGGTTTGATGTCTTTTTGGATTCTCTGCTGTTTTTGAACTGTGCAATAATTATAATCAAGATCTGATAAGATCTGACGCATCTTTATTAGTTTAACTTTCTTATTTGCACATTTTAAAAAGTCAGCCGACAACAAAACAATTGTGGGCTTCTATGACATAAAAGCTTTGCTTCATGAATCTTTCAGGCTTTAAAGTGATGATAGATCATTCTGTTGATGCCATCTTCAACAACAGACATGATGACATCAAGGATGTTCAGAACTGGATGTTCAGAACTCTACACACAGAGCTACACCCACTCAATCATTCGCCACATGTCTCCATTTGTGCCCTGCTATATATCACTGATGAGAACCCAGCACAAATTGCCACAAGCTCCTCTAATACAATAAGCTGTAACAATGTCCAAAGAGGGATTGATGAGGGTGGGAACATGGCTGCTCTGATCCTCAGCTCTGAGGGTCTTATCACAGTGTCACCTTGCAGGTAAACATTTGAGGCGCGGCGGATCTGCCCTCCCACCCTGTGATAACATTCCTCATTCACAAGTCTCCCTGAGCTCCAGATCTCAATCACTCCGACATGCCGAGGTTAGGTGGCTCACTGACACATGGCACACAGGAAGAGATAGGATCAAAGTGGCTGGTGCTTCCTGCCTATATCAGCCAGGGGAGATAAGAAGAGCCCTGGAGATTGAGAAAGAGCAACAAACCTGACCAGAAGTGTGAGGCTTGGTTGACAAAGCGATGGACACGGAATGGAGAGGACCAAAGAGATGGAGGAACACTTACAAAGTATATAGCTGCAAAACAATTCCCAGTCATGACTTTCCAGTCAAGACTTGGTTCCAAACTTAATTCCATCGTGAAGAAACCACTCAATCCTGCTTTGAGATCAAACAAAGAGCAGTGTCATTGGTTCCAAGGGATTTTCTTGGGTAGCCAACTGTCTGAATGCAGTCCTCTAGACACCTACACAATCGATTCTTAGAGTTTTTTTTTTTTTTTAGCAGAAATGAAACTAAAACTGTAGGCCATGTAGGCCATGCCAAGACTGATATGATTAATGATTTGATTAATATCATCAGATGGTTCCCAGACGTCACACACAGTAAGATGTACACAGATTGTGAATGGCCCTTGCATTGTGCAAATGGTCAAAGTTGACCAAAAGTGCCTGGCACGGTCTTCATTTGGGAGGCAGTATTACTCCAGGCGTGTGCTGCAGCTTGCACTGATTCAATTTGATGGAGCTGTCTAATCTAATGGTATTAGGATTGCTGAGGAAAATGTTCATCATCTGTAATGCAATTTGTGCTGTATTCTCTGGGTTTGACGAACACGGGTGGCCTTCCGAGGTGATCAATAGATAGTGTGGACATTCATGACTTTCATCTGCACTGGGGATACTGGAGGGGACATGGGGACATAACACAGAGGTCATTTAGGTCAACTATGGATTGTAGTTTAGACTCTTGGAAAGAAGGGAAAAGCTGTGTTCTGACATGTTATTAAATACTGCATAATCTAAAGAATTATAAGTGACTTTTCTGAATTGCTATTACCTTTTACTCCTTCAGTAGTTGACCAAAAAACACTATCACAAGAGTGTGAAAAATTGCTTTCGCCACTGCCATGCCACTCACGGGCTACTGTAGGGTAGTGTACCTCTTGGTGAAAGATCACTGACTTCTAAATATGCCTCTACAATGCACTCAAAGAAAGTTTGGCCAGTCGACAGACTTTGAGAGGGGGCACATAATTGGATAAAGAGAAGAAGTATGACTTTTCAGGAACCCTAATCATTACTCTAGTAATCTAGTCAGCTACTACTGTCTTTGTTTACAGCATTATCATAAACAAAAACTACTATGAACTGAACCTGTTTTTTAGTATTTAGTGACATTTCAAGGCTCTATGTGAGATTTGGCAATGGTCAGGTTGTATGTATGTATGTATGTATGTATGTATGTATGGAGGCTTTGTGATGAGCACTTTCATCTTGACATATTTCTCTAACTACTTATGTGATGATCTGGGGCGCTATTACTAACTGTATGTGCTGGACATCCTGCGACCACATCACCATCCTGTTGCTTCTCATGGCAGGGCTGCCAACTTCCAACTGGGTTTCCCAAGAATATGTCCGCAACACTGCAACACTTCTATGGACAATACAGTTGTCAAATTTATGGCCAATCAAGATCAATTGAGATGCTAGCTTTGTAAACTTATGAGTGTCCAGGATCTACAGTCCTAGCTGCAACATATGTTGTCAAATGGGCCACAATATACCATACAGAACCTGTATGCCTCCATGCCCAAGCATATCTTCCCTTTTATACAGACAAGAAGCACCCTAATGAGTGTCAACAAGTGATCATCAATTCTTGTTTTCTAAAGTAATAAAATTCTCTAAAGTTCAACTGCTTAGATAATGTTAATGTCAAGCTCTACAGCAATTTGCACTGTAGCCTTTACACAGCCTGTGTTGTATCTTCTCAGACCATTCTCATCAGTACAAATATGGAACGAAGCCTTCTCTTCCTGAAGCATGTGCTTCAGTCCCTTCCTCTGGAGACTAGCTAATAGGAGCGTGAGAGAGTAGGACACAAACTCATCTCTGCCTCAGAAAGAAAACGTGGCCGTGGCAGAACTCTGTCAATTTGCTCTTCTCGGCAGTGGCGGCAAAAGCTACACCACAATCTTGTTCACTCGTTCCCTCATTCTCTCTCTGTCTTTTACTCTCAACAACCTGGCACCCTTCTTGCCTCCACCGGAGATCCTTCGCCAGCCCCAGAGGAGGGCATCTCAGACCCTGTTCACTGTCATCTTCCATTGTCCTGTCTCCTTCACTGTCTCTCCAACCCACTTCCAAAAGTCTCAACTCCCTTCTGTTTGTCTGTCTCTCTCATTCTCTCGCTCCTCTCCAGGGCCAATCAGGAGGTTTCTTCCAGTTACTTCTAGCGCACAGAAGTGCTGGGGGAAGTATCGTCGTCGGCTTACTAAGTGGAAGGACTGGGTTTTTTGAGACGGAGGGGGGGCTATTGGGGGAGTCTGGGAAAAGAAGGAAGGCAGGCACTGCAGAAAGACAGGAGGCGAGGGGGCGGAATTCAGTTTGGTAGAATTCTGCCAGCAAACAGCGAGGAGAGTTGCAGGGGCCGTGGGTAGTTTGCCACATTTTTTTTTCCTTGCGTCAGGCAGAGAGAGCCGCTCATTACAGTGTGTGTGAGGGAGTGAGTGTGCGAACGAGTGAGTGAGTGGGTGGATTCTCCAGAAAAGTCTAGGGCCTCCAAGGTTCACTAAAGCTGGAGAGAGATGGAAAGAAGCAACCGAGGCGCACCAGCAGATGTGAAGGCCCGCATAATTAGGCTGCATGGAGTCTTCATTAGAATTTGACTGAATTTTTGGCTGCGCACTCCAAAGCTTTGCGCTGACGTCTTACTGTCTCAATTAATTTGGATCGCCTCCCCCAGTTTCTGCAGAGAGGATGACAGATTGAAACCGGCACCACTGAAATTCTGCTGAGGTTTTACAAAATAGCCAGACGCCACGTACGCCGCAACCCGTCCAGCAATCAGTCACATGGCCGATTGATCTCATTGCCCTCCCTCTCATTGTACCATCAACATGCCTCACCCTCATCCACATGCTGACCTTGCACTATTATTACGATGGCAGTAGCGCACTATTTAGATACGAAGATAATTCCTAAGAGCATGGTCCGCATGACTAACACACGGCAGGCCTGCAGCCAGGACTATGATCCCCCCTTTCCCGCTTCCTCCCTCCCACCCTGATGAATCTGAGCTAGGAGATGATACCATCACAGCGATAATGGAGCAATTATGGCCATAATGTATCTGGCTGAATAACATGCCCCGACAATTTGAGATCAATACGGCAGTAATACAAAGACACAGTCAGGTGATTTGAAACGGACTGGTGAGAATCTCATCTCCATAATTGTGGTGTCGAAGAAGGCAATGTGCACTGTAAAATATGGGACATTATGGGCCTCTGTTACTGTATATCACACGCTCGGCTGTTTTATAGCCGGGCAGTGTAGGGGTGGGGTGTTTTTTTTCCTGTTTTCAGTCAATTAACATGTCTATTATCTCTCTTCTTTAAATGGATGTTTAAGTGGACTTTTGTTTCATACATGTATATTGATTGGAAAAATAGAGTGTGAGGACACTGTGAAAATTGAAAATTGAACACATGCAACCGATGTGGCCGGGTTGGAAATGTCAATATAATAGGTTAAGGGCTACACCTTACACCCTGTGCAAGCCTTGTTGCGAGGCTCATTGCTATCTTACACCCCGCCAATAGATTAAATAATTGTCAAGCTTTCTGTCTGGCTTTCTAAATAGCAAAGTCATTTAAATAGCAATAGTGCTCGTTAATATATCTACGCTGATGGGCGTGGTGGTCTTGAAATGATCTTGTGAGTTTAGATACAATTCTGGTGTATTGCTATCTTGGCAATAGAAGAAACAGAGGTGCGCCACTGACTGAAAACAGCCTTGACAGGTGTCAACAGTGAGATGTTTGCTGCAATCTTAGCAGTGAATTGTCAACAGGTATGGCATCCTCTTATAAACTACCCATCTCCATATTTCAGATTGACTTTATAATCTACTGTCCTAATATCCTCTTATGAACTGTCCATTCCTTTATTATTTCACACTGTTGTGTTAATTTAGTGTCCATATTTATATTCTATTCCTATTATGTGACTGTATATATCCTGTTCATCTTGTTGTTTCATGTGATCAGGTAGTCTTCAAAATATTTCACTGCTACAGAGGATGGACAGTGAAACTGAAACACCTGTCATTTTAGTGTGGGAGGTTTCATGGCTAAATTGGAGCAGCCTGGTAGCCAATCTTCATTAATTGCTCACCAGTAAGAACAGTGTGTAAAGGTTCAATTAGCAGGGTAAGAGCACAGTTTTGCTGAAAAGAGGACAAATTGTTGGTGCACGTCTTGCTGGCTCATCTTTGACCAAGTCTTTGTGATGTATCAAGAGCCACGGTATCCAGGGTAATGTTAGCGTACTACCAAGAAGGACGAACCCCATCCAACAGGATTAACTGTAGATGCAAGAGGAAGCTGTCTGAAAGGGATGTTTGGGTGTATTAAAAAAACATAAAACCACGGCTGATCAAATTACGGCAGAATTCAATGTGCACCTCAACTCTACTGTTTCCACCAGAACTGTCTGTCGGGACAATACATTATTGTAGTCTAAAACCAGGTTTTTCAGTTTCATTGTCCAACCCCTGTAGTTGTACAATTGCATTGGCTGGGGGACAAATAAACTTTGATACTCACAGCCATCGAGCTACTAAAACTGTTAAACCTGGTTGCTTTAAATCCCTAAAAAATGACTTCCAGAGGCTAGAAAACATCACAGTGTTCTTTCTCTATTTTATATGCCAAAATTCATAACCCGCTAACAACGTACAATCCAAGGAGCCACACAGTGTGAAGACTAATAAATGAATCCCCTGCTACATCTTTGCTTGAGCAATTATAATCAAATTCTGTTTAAACCCAGCTACTCTAATCCGAATGGCCTGCTATTCAGGGGCACCAGCCTCAGTACCTGATATCTCCACTCCAGAGCCTGCAGCGTGTGCGGAGCTTAAATAACAGCTCGTTACCTAACAGTGGTGGAAGGCTCCATGCCGGCAATACTTTAAGGAAAAGTGGTGGGGTAGCTCTTCTTCACTGGCTTTTTGAGCTTCAAACACAGGGAAGATAAATCCATCAAAAAGAAACGTTCTTGCTTCGCCCAGGATGTTTTCAGAAAGCCAGTATGTTTTAAGGACGTGGCCACTTGTATTGTAGTGTTTTCAGTTTTCTGATACAAAGACAAGTCTTCCAAAGCCGTGCTTCTGAAGTCATTGTCTGCTTGCTTGGAAATTATTTTTCCATATTCCCCTGCCAACCTCAAGTCACTCTGCACAATTCCTGAAAGCCTGCAACCAATGGCCCTATCTTTCCTGAATGCAGACTCCAGTTTGCTGGTTCAACAAGACAATGTTGGTCCATATACTGCTGACATTTCCAAAGCTTGCCTTGAAGACTCTATTACAACAGGCATTCCACGGGCCAGATGTGGCCTGCCAGCATGAAATGTCTGGCCTGTGAGGTTATTTGAACTATAATGAACGATAATGAAAAAATAAATAAAATAAAAAAATAAAATGCATTCTTTGGCGAGCTTTTGTTTACATTCCTCCCCTGTCTCTCTGTTTTGTTCGGCGTGACCTGTAGTTTCTGCCTGTTTTCATTTTTCCTTTAAAGGAAAGTTAAAAGCTTTAAAGGTAAGTTAAAGCTGCATTTCTCTCGGTGAGCCTCTGAGAGGCATCTAAAATGGACCATCCAAGTAAAGTGTTAACAAAATTTGGGACGCTATTTGATGTGCCATCACCACTCCACCCACATTCCACAAAATCTTCCATAATATTCAAGCTGCATGGGATATATGGACGTTTTTACAAGGATGTAGCGAGTGTTCTGAGGCAAAGACAAGTCCTCCAGAGCCGTGCTGCTGAAGACATTGTCTGCTCGCTTGGAAATGATTCTTTCCTATCCCCCTGCCGCCCCAAGTCGCTTTGCACAATTCTTGGAAAGCCCTGAGCAGAAGCAATGGCGAATTTCAACCACGGGGACACATTCACCAGACAGGCCTGCCCTGAAAATGCAGAAAGAGGTGTGGCTGTTGAACGATGGAGCTTGATGTGACATTTTTAGGCCACCGAACGAAACATGTACTGTAACTGTCGTCTATTCTCACGAGTGGGCGACCTAAACACTGGACACTGCTCTGCTTTTAATACTCGCTAAAAAGGAGGTCAACGAGTGGCCATCTTGGCCGAGCCAAAAAGATCGTCCTTCTGGCAGCAACACCTTTTAAAAACAGACAAAGCTGCCATGCTTGTGGACACACACATATACACACACACACACCCACATACACACATACACACACACAAATGCATATACTCTCGTACTGCTGCTGACACAAAGGGCAGAATTTGCAAGTTGTGGCATTTAAAAACTAATAGTGGAGTGGAAACTTTAGATCATTAAACTCAAGTCTCATAGCTGGGTTTATCTGCAGTCTGGAGAGGTGTGGCAAAGCCTCTCAAAAATGCCAACATAATGTGATTTTCTAGCCTAAAGAAATACGCACAGCCTGCCAGCTGTTTAGGGAGAAACATACAGGGAATGCAGCCCCAATGCACAGTGCTTAAGAATTTAATCAGTTAACAAGGGTGGTGGGGGGTGGCAGCAGTGGTGAGGGTGGTGGAGGGGGGGGGGGGCTTAAAACTTAGAAAACCTCCACTTAGAGATATACTGCAAGGCACAAACAAGATATATGCAAACTCTCTGCAGCAGAGTCTGTTTTGCATCAATATCAGTACAGGTAGAACATTGAGGAAACTGTGAATATTGTAGAATTCCCTCTATGTGCTCAACCAAGGCCAACTGTGCTGGTTTAACCTCCAAACTCTGAGACCCAAACTCCTGCATGGCTTGCATTTTTTTTTTTATCTTTGCTATTTGGGCTGATTAGCACCTGATTATTGTAAAAAAAAATTTATTGGTACCACTTTAAAATAAGACTACCTTTATAAAGGGTTTATAAATGGTTTACAATTAGTTTATTAATGGTTACTAATTAATAATGAATATTATTTGTAAATAAATAATGGTAACACTTTACTCGGGTGGCCTCTTTGATGCTCAACTGACATTTAACATTTAACATTCAACTACATGTCTATTAAATGCAAATGAACTAAAAGGTGAAAGTAAATGATTCTCTATTGAATATAACCCCCCATTCCAAGTAAAATGTTATCATCTAACCTAACCTAATATAATCTAATGTACAGACTTTCCAGAATAGTAGAGCCTGTACGTCCAGCAAATATAGATTCTCCAAACTCCCTAAGAGTACCCAGAAGACATAATTTCAGGAGAGATGATTCCAGGACAGATGTCATCCACAGACTTCTGCACATGTGTTGCATGTGGAGGAAGTTCCAACCTATCACAGGATGCCCTGAGCACATCTTCACTGCTATAAATAAAAGCATACAGGCTGCCTAGCCACCTCCTCAGTGCTGTTCCTGGGTTTATCGTCTTTAATTACAGTACTAATAGTGCTCCCTCTGTCAATTGGCAGGAAAATATCCTCATAATTGTTCAGTTAAGGTTTTAATGCGAGGAATAAATGGTAGCACAAATGCTCCGAACAGAATGCAGATTATTCCTGAGCCGCATAGCGTTTGTATGCGAGCTGCTGCTGGTGCTTGTGGATGGTGGTGACTTATCTATGCAGGGTAATTTAAGGGTCCTGCAAGTGGAAGTCCTTCATTCTCTGGAGATGGTTCTTATTCTCCAGCTTCCCCTTAAGCTTGCCCAGAGCAGGAAGTCACAGGATCCATCAGGCAGACTTTAATTACTGCTGCCGTGCCGCCCAGCTCCCATTAGAATACCAGCAAAATAATTACCACTGTCATTGCAGTCACCACCAGTCCTTCCGGCCCATCACGTTAAAGAGATACCTGAGACTCCGTTGGTCTAATAAGCCACCCAATCGCCAGCCTCTGAAACCCTCTTCTTTGGCCACAGGGTTGGCGGGTTTCGGGGGGTGGCAGAGTGGGTGGCGCCAGGAGCTGCTCTAATGCCGCTCGTGCCACGAGCTCATGTAATTCAATTTGCCACTTAGCTCGCCCAGCGAGAACACCGTCCTCCCCAGCGCTGTTTGAAGCACTAATGTATCTTTTGTGCACGTAATCCTGAATATGCAGCCCCGGCCCATTATTTTTGATGGCCGCACATTCCCTTTGTTTTCTAAGTGGCTGCAATCACATCTCAGCTCCTCTTGCAAGCGGCGATTGCCATTTAATAACCTCGTGATGGATGGCGGACATTAGCGCAGATCCTCGTCGTGCCTCCTAGCCCATGGGTGAGGCGAGGTAATGGGAACAGAATCCGAGACACAACCCGTCACAAAGATGCTATTTGGGTCAATATCAATATAATATACTGTATGTTTTGTGTCCGCAGTACAGTTCAAATGTTTAAATTTCATTTCAAACATGGTGTAACAATATATTTATTTTAAGATTCAAGATTTACTCTGAATATATACATATATATTGAATGGATGAATGAATGAAGTTACACTTATATAGCACCTTTCTAGAATCCCAAGGATACTACACAATCAATTACATTTAGCACTCATCCAGACACACACGCACACACATACTGGTGAGAAGCAGCAGCCAATCACACACACACAGTGTACTCTCAACCAGAAACAACCATCCACCTGAAGCACTGAGAAGTCTTGGACTGTGAGAGGAAACCAGAGCTTTTGGAGGAAACCCAAATGGGATCCACCCAAACAGGGACTTGAACCCAAGGCCCTTAGTGCTAAAAGGCAAACATACTAACCACTAAGCCACCATGTAATCTGAGGGTAGGTTCTTTGTCATGCTTCTAGTGTTGACCGGTAAAGTTCAAAGATTCTTTTTAAATGATTAATTTAGTTATTTTCATAAAAAAATATAAATTGCCTGTCTATCTTGTTATCTTGGAATATCTCTACCCCTTTAAGAAAGCAAACTTTTGACATTAGTGACATCGCGACCTTTATACTCCTTTGCAAGAGATACACTTGCTGTGTGTTCATAAATTAATATTACCTATTTCCCTTAGTATTGCTCACATTGTCTCTATAATTAGCAGAGATAGGGCTTAGGCTGTCCACCCTGTCATGGTAGGTATATCACAGTAATTAAAATAATTGTAGAAGTTTACAGTATCAGTCAAAACTTCGGACACATCTTAAATTCAGTAGTTTTCAGTATTTCTTTTACTACTAAGAAAAACTAGATATGGAATCATTAAGTTAACAAAAAAGTGTTATCCAAACCAGAATATGTTTTATGTTTTAATTTTAGATTCTTCAAAGTATTTCCAAAAAAAATTCAAGAACTTTGAAAGTATGCTCAAGTGCAGCCGCAAAGACCTTCAAAAGTGAAACTGGCTCTCATCAGGACTGCCCCAGGAAAGAAAGACCGAAAGTTACCTCTGTTGCACAGGATAAAATCATCAGAGTTACCCGACTTAGAAACCTTTCACAGTGTCTCCAAACGTTTGACTGGTACTCTATCTTCGAAACAGAGCAAGAACAGTCACCACAAACAAATCACAAAGTTTGCAATTATAGGTCAGCCATGTTTTTATCAAATGCCACTTTGCATTAAACTTTTGGTGTAGTCCAAGGTTTTATATATGTTGAAAAAGGAATAGTCAAAACAATTGAAAATCAAAAAGTATTTATTGTGAAGTCTGTTTGATGCCACAATTTCACAGCAAAGAGTCATCGTCACTCTTCATCTCCACAGTAGCTCAACCACAGTGGCTCAGAAGGAGAATCCAACATCTCCAGTTCTCCAATCTCCGGAGAGTCCATCTTTAATGTGAGCAACAGTGGAACACTTGTTCCAGGCGTAATCCAGCTTTGGATGAGTACCATTTTACTCTTATTGTTTTTTTCCACCACCCCCTCCCCCTCAACCAGCACCACCACCAGTTCGGTGTCTGTCAAGCGTATTGGGTTTCATCGATTGAATCCCGCAGATTATGAGAAGACACAATTCTGCAGCACACTTGAAAAGGATTACGGGGTGAGGAGCATGTGGCGGGGGGGTTCTGCCGGCTAGTTGGATTCGATGGGACTTGCTAATCCCTTTAAATCAGCTCTGTTAATCCTGCTCCCACTCTCGCCTAGCCACGGCAACACCCCCCCCCCCACCTCCCCCCCGCAACCGCCATCACATCCCCTCTACTTCCCATTAGTACATACGCACACACACATACACACACACACACACACACACTTACATACTCCTCCTTCCTGTGTACCCCCAGCGGTTGTCTAAGTGCAGCATTATTCGCTTCCCTAATTACCTCGTTTTTTGGCTTCATCCATTAGCGATACTGCAGGGAACCACCGCAGCACCTCAAAGGCAAATGTTGACGGCGAGGACACATATCAGAATGCACTCGGGCCCATCAACGCCTGCGCTCTGAGAAAGCCACAAAAACATTAAACAGAGGAAAAGCACAAAATGGAAGTGTCAGATTCACTTTGCCGTTTTCTGTACGCCACTACGGCAGCAGTCCTCTCTGGACCTCAGATGATTTCTTGGATCTCTACTCCGCTAGTCTGAACTCTGCCATAATGCTTTATGTGATATTAACATTGATTGAAACAATACAGGCTTGAAATTGCAGCTCAGCTTCAGTGCAGTTGCGTTCTGAAGGCTCAGGCCATACAGTACAGCTCTGAAAAGAAATGAGTACGCTTCAGTTTCTGAATCAGTTTTTTCTGATTTTGCTCTGATTTATAGATATATATTTTTGAGTAAAATGAACATTGTTGTTTTTTTTCTATAAAATGATTGCCATTTAAAGCATGTATTTGCAGAAATTGAGAAAAGGTCAAATTCACTAGATGCAAGGCTTTGAGAAGTAAAATAATGCAAAGAAAACAAGCTCAAATTCATATTCAAGTTTTACGATTTCAGAAATCTATATTTTGTGAAATAACCTTGTTTTTAATCACAGTTTTCATGCATCTTAACATTAACTCCTCCACCAGTCTTACACACTGCTTTTGGATAACTTTTTTCCACTCCTGGTGCAAAAATTCTAGCAGTTCAGTTTGGTTTGATGGCTTGTGATCATCCATCTTCCTCTTGATTATATTCCAGAGCTGTATATTGAAAAAGAACTATTTTTGTACTTCTCTTATTAAAGAGAACATTATATCAATGTTTAGCCAGTTACATCTACATGCAGTCCAAAAATGATAAAGGTTTTAAACTCATATTTTTTAACCATTTGGTCTTTGTTGGTTTTAATATAGGAGACTTAATATAGGAGGTTAATGGGTGGAGTAGATATTTGCCACTTCTTTTTTGGCAATTCCCAATTGTGCTCTCTCGGGGCTCTGGCAGCTGATGGCAAGCTGCATGACTGAGATTCAAACCAGCAATCTCCAGATTATAGTAGTAGCGCACTAGATAGATAGATGTAAACATCAAGGTAACTTTTATTTTAACAAAAGGGTCCTTTAGGCTTTTTATGTTGATCTTGAACCATGGAAACTCAAAATATCCCCCTGTAGGCTTCATTGGTTCTTTGCCTGGTTAAAGCTTTCTTTACTTTCTTTAATAGATTTATTATTTATTATAAATAATATTATAAAGTAATTGGAAATACTGTTGTCAATATAATCCAACAGTATTGAGTGTCTACTATTACAAGAATCCCCTTGCAATCAGTAGCACTTCCATTATGCTATAGAAGCTCCCTGCTCCCAAATGATGCAGTATATTATGGCACCATCAACAATAAAAGGTTGTAGAATTGTGACACCACCCAGCCCCGCACCTCACCCTGTGCCCCTTCCCCCATTTCCCAAGGTTATTCCTCCCATACCCATACCATACTTACAAGCTTGAGGGGAAATCAGATTTTGATTTGCTCTTTTAAGCATCTACAAAGAACCCTTGCCTCCAGTAGAACTCAGCTGTTTAATGGCTTCCTTGCTGAGAAGGAACAGGGTGCCATGCTGCAACATCTCTGGAACAACATGAGGTTAAGCATCTTGCCCAAGGGCACAGCAGCCTTGGTGGAAGGAAGGAAGATCTCTTGAACTTCCTTCCTCCAGTACCAGACAAGCATGTCTTGCTGTATATGTAGCCCAGCAACTCTTTGCTTCCACCGTATCCTGATTCCTGGCTGTGACAGCAAGAGCTTAGGAAATTTGTACATATCTAACATTTTTCTGAATACTTGTTTTTTCTCTATTCACCCTGTTCCTGTTGAGGGCTAATGGAGTAAGTTTAGGTTTAGGTTGAGGGATAGTACGTTAAATTCGTGTTTATGTTGAGGGACTGTAGGTTAAATGTTGATTAGTCTGAGGGATAGTAGGTTACATTTATGATTAGGTTGAGTAATAGGTTAAATTTAGGATTAGGTTGAGGGCTAATGGGTTAAGTTTAGGTTTAGGTTGATGGGTAATTGATTAAGTTTAGGATTAGGTTGAGGGCTAATGGGTTAAATTTAGATTTAGATTGAGGGATAATAGGTTAAATTTTCGATTTTCGATTTTTTAAGTTTATTTTGCTAGGTAATGGGTTAGGATTAGGATTAGGTCAAGTAATAGTAGGTTGAATTTAGGATTAGGTTGAGGGCTAATGGTTTAAATTTAGGATTGGGTTGAGGGCTAATGGATTAAATTTGGGATTGGGTTGAGGGCTAATGGGTTAAGATAAGGTTTAGGTTGATGGCTATTGGGTTAAATTTAGGATTAGTATGGGGTTAATGGGTTAAATTTAGATTAGATTGAAGGCTAATAAGTTAAATTATGGATTAAATTGAGGGCTAATGGGTTAAGTTTAGGATTAGGTTGAGGTGGTCGGTTTACATAATATGTAAAAACTGTTTGCTTTTAAACAAACATTCTTTAGCTCTCCTGTTTAATTTCTGTTTATCTGGGTTACATATGTAATTCATAAATATTCACTATAATCATAATAATAATTCTACAAATCCTAAAATATATTTCAGCCACATTTCTATCAATTCTTCTCGAGGCCAGACTGGATGTGAAACTCCATCCTGCATCCTACAGTCCCAATTAGCTGTGTGACACATGTGAATGTCACCGTGAAGCCCACCACATACCGGTGCGAGAGTCGGGACCACTGTCTGACAGCGGGACGGGCTTCTACACGCGGAGCGATGATGAATCCTGCACAGACCTCCCTCCTGGACTCCATGATGGGTGTTTGAATATGCTTTCAGACACCTGATAGAACGGCTGCTGCTTTCTACACGATCAATCTTGATGTGTCCCAAAAAGGATGAGCGGTCTGTGGGAGGGACCGGGGTGGGAGGGACCGGGGTGGGGGGGCTGGGGGTTATATTTACGACCCCTTGGAGTGTGGGTAAGAGGAGGGGAGGCACGTTCCTCATCAGCTGAGCGCGACGTGATGCTCCTGGAGATGGATAGTCTTTTATCTCCATTCTCCACCCCCAATGGAAAGGTCGCAACGGGTACTGCAGGCCTCATTTATAAGCCGCTGTATGAAAAAAAATAAATAAATAAAAATGACCACCACATTACAGGTCCACTGCAGCCAATTCCTACAACAAGCCCATTGTCTCGATGCTGCGTTTGGATTGACAGATTGAAGTTGGTTACCTAACAGGACCACAGGCATGGAGAGCACCAGGAGGTCTGATTGCGCCTCGTCCACTCTGCACCTCCACATTAGCACACAGCCTGCAGCATTCATCTCATGAGACGACGCAGGGAGGAATACATAAGCAAACAGCTGTTTGCAGAGCTGCGGACAATAGCGCGCTGTTACGAAAGCGCTGCTTCATAAAGAAACAAGGTGGCCTGTGCTGTTTACCTGGTAATGGAATCTCTCGGCCCAGCAAGCCACGTGATTGGAGGGCCTCCCCTTCTCATTATGTTACCGATAAACTGTGTACATGGCCGTGGACCATTAAGCCGTCAAGGCTGCCTTGCTCACTATGGTGGGGAAAAAGAGCCAGACTCACATATTAAATATAAGAGGAGGACTGGACCTACAGTGATGTGAAACGTATGTTCCCCCTACATATTTCTATTGTTTTTGCTTTTTGTCATACTTACATTTTTTGGATTAACAAACACATTTTAATATCACACAAATATAACCTAAAAGTAACTATAAAAATAAAAAAAATGAGTTTTGTAAATGATAATTTCATTCATTAAGGGTCAAAAAACCTATTCAAACTAATCTGGCCCTGTATGGAAAAAAGTATTTGTCCCTAAATCTAAAAACCTGTTTTTGTCATCCTTGGCAGCAACAACTGCAATCAAGCTTTACCGATAACTGGCAATTACTGTATTTTACATCTCTGTGGAGGAATTTTGTTTCACTCTTCTTTGCAAAATTTGAATTGAGTTTTAATTCAGGCACATTGGAGGGTTTTTAAGCATAAACAGCCTGTTAAAGACCGTGCTACAGCATCCTAATCAGAGTTTGACTAGGCCACTCGAAAAGCTTCGTTTTGAATTTGTTGGTCTGCTTTGGTTCACTGTCCTGCTGCAGGACCCAAGTATGCTTGAGCTTAAAGTCACAAGCCGATGGACATTCCAAATCAAGATTTTCTGGTTGAGTTTCTGCTTTGATTTTTCTGAAATTATGTGTAATAGTTTTACGCAAGATATATCAGGACACACACCTTTCAAAAAGTTCCACATTTGTCTCGTCAGCCAACAGAATATTTTTCATGGCCATGTGATCAAGTGTTTGATGCCAGATGTGAGATGTGCCTTTCTGTTCTTTCTGGTAATCAATGCTTTTTGCCATGTAACTCTCCCATGGGTGCCATTTTTGTCTCTTTCTGCTTATCGAATCATTAACACTGACCTTAACTGAGGTTCTTTTGTGACCTCCTGGATGAGTTGTCCATGCGCTTTTGGAGTAACTTCGGTTGGCCGATCACTCCTGGGAAGGTTCACTACTATTTCATGTTTTCTCTGTTTGTTAATAATAATTCTACCTGTGGTAGAGTCTCAAAACTTGACTCAAAAAAAGACTTTAAACCTTTTCCAAACTCACATCAATTTCAGTCAATGACTTTCTTTTTTCTCATCTGCTCTTGAATCTCTTCAGATTGATATGTTGTTATTTGAGGTCTTTTTATCCTGCTTCATGTTGTCAGACTGTTTCTATTTAAGTGATTTCTTGATTCTTCAGTTCTGGCAGTAATCAGGCCTGGTTGTGGCTAAAGAAATTGAACTCCATAAAGTGTGATTAATCAAAGTTAATTAATAGGTTTTAGTTCATCTGAAAAAATGTAAGTATGATAAAAAGCAAAAAAATAAAAAATAAAAATACATTTTCACAGCACTGTATATATGGAAACATGCACTTTTTGGAGGATGCTTTGCTGTTGGTGATGTAGTGAGATGCTTTGGTGTTCACACTACAGTAATAATATAGTACCACATATATGTCTCTGGCTACCTCTGAATGAAAAACGTTTGATGCATCCTCAAGACATACTGGTTTAGCCCTGTTAAATTGGATCACCCAACACACGTGTTTATGCCAGGGGTAAATATGGTCCAAGTGATGCCATAGAAGAATCATTTTGCGTGTGAAGAACCTTTTCATCCCCTTTCGTTTCAACCCACACAAACATCACCTTCACAAAATGTATTGTAGCACCTTTACCTTTAAGACTGCAGTGAAAATAGAGCAGAGTCTAAAGATATCCTTGAGATACCCAGACATAAAGATGCACAACTCAGTTCCTGATACGAAAATATCCACTGCAGAGATATGCTGTGTATGCTCACCCAACTGCAATCAGTGTTCATTAAAGTGCTCCTGAAAGAAGTAGGTCTGCAGTTGGCATTTCAAGAAAGCGAGGGACTGTTTGGAGGCAGAGAGGAAGTTTGGCTCACCACTTGGGATCCAGGAG
Organism: Astyanax mexicanus; assembly: GCF_023375975.1. NCBI lineage: Eukaryota > Metazoa > Chordata > Actinopteri > Characiformes > Acestrorhamphidae > Astyanax > Astyanax mexicanus. The sequence continues at coordinate 11,379,515 of NC_064418.1, read as the reverse complement.
GCTTTTTTTGGAACTTAGGTGACTCTGCTCGAGCTCACAAACGCCTGTACCACCACATCTGTCCCGCTCTCAGTCCAACATCAATCTAAATCATTTCCCTGAGTTGATCAATAGAGTTGCTATAGCGCATGCAAACAAATGGCTATAGCTTTGAATGACTGCCAGAAGCTTGTGGTTTTGAAATATGGCTGCAGTTTTTCGTCCTGTACTGGATGCTTTTTCTGCTACAGCTAGAAATGCGAGTCTGCCACACTGTAAAATCTAATTAGATAATGTTAATTAAATTTAGGATTAGGTTGATGGATAATGGGTTAAGTTTAGGTTGAGGGATAGTAGGTTACTTTAGGGATAGTAGGTTCATTTAAGTTTATGTGATTGAGGGCTAGTTTGGTAAATGTAGGATTAGGTTGGGGGCTAATGGATTAAATGTGGGATTCGGTTGGGGGCTATGGGTTAAGTTAAGGTTTAGGTTATTGTTTAATGAGTTAGGTTTAAGTTTATGAAGATGGGTAATGGGTTAAATTTAGGATTAGGTCGAGTAATAGTAGGTTAAATTTAGGATTGGGTTGAGAGCTAATGGGTTAAGTAAAGGTTTAGGTTATTGTGTAATGGGGATAGGTTTAAGTTTATGTTGATGGGTAATGGGTTAAATTTAGGATTAGGTTGAGTAATAGTAGGTCAAATGTAGGATTGGTTGAGAGCTAATGGGTTAAGTAAAGGTTTAGGTTGATGTGTAATGGGTTAGGTTTAAGTTTATGTTGATGGGTAATGGGTTAAATTAAGGATTAGGTCGAGTAATAGTAGGTTAAATTTAGGATTGGGTTGAGAGCTAATGGGTTAAGTAAAGGTTTAGGTTGATGTGTAATGGGTTAGGTTTAAGTTTATGTTGATGGGTAATGGGTTAAATTTAGGTTTAGGTTGAGCAATAGTAGGTTAAATTAAGGATTAGGTCGAGTAATAGTAGGTTAAATTTAGGATTGGTTTGAGGGCTAATGGGTTAAGTTAAGGTTTAGGTTGATGTGTAATGGGTTAGGTTTATGTTGATGGGTAATGGGTTAAATTTAGGATTAGGTTGAGGGCTAATATCTTAAACTTAGGGGAAAATTGAGGGCTAATGGGTTAAGTTTTGGATTAGGTAGAGAGGTCAGTTCACATAATATATAAGTATATAAAACCGATTGCTTTTAAACATAAAGCTAAAGCTCTCCTGTTTAATTTCTATTTGTCTAGGTTACATACGTAATTCATAAATATAAATGAGTGGTGACTGTAGACTTTACTCAACAAAAAGCCACTTCTATCAGCAGAGAAAGTATTAACTTGCAAACAACAGCCTTCAACACTGAGACTGAGACCAAAAGAACACATACAGGAAAATACAGTAATTTGGCGTGAATGACTACACACTGATGGTATATATGAAGTGGGAACAAAATGTCCTGTATGCAACAAGATGTTCTCAGGAGCCAATGCTAAACTTGTGACTTTAGTTCAAGTTTGCACCTTGATAAACCCAGTTCACCTGACAAGACTATGTGGTCTATTTGAGGTTTCCTTAGCTTCCACAATATGGCCACCAATCTTGCTTGAAGGTGGAGACTGAATGTTGCTACTGAGCATGCTCACATGGCTCACATGGCTTTTGTTACTACTTAATTGCAACAATTGGCACAATATGTAAAGCCATATATTTTTTTTTACCTTGCAAATAGCTGCTACCTAAAATTAAAACTAGTAAGAAGTTATTATGGTAATACTTTAATTGGATGGCCCATTATAGGAGCTTCATAGGAGCTCAACTAACATTCAACTGAACTCTTAGTTAAGTTGAATGTAAATGATTCTGTGTAGAACCCTAATCGTACACCTAACTCTCTAACTCTCTAACGAGTTTGGGTAAGAGTTTAAGAGTTGGGTGTAGGGTTACATTCAATAGAAAATCATTTAACTTTAATTTCACTTTAGAATTCATTGCATTTGATATTTAATAGACATACAGTTGAATATTAGCTGATCATCTATGAGGCATCAACAATGAACCATCCAAATAAAAAAAGTGATACCATGAATTTATTTGGAATCTGAGTGAAGCTCACTCATTTATTTTACTAGCTCATGTCAGATAGTCAATTGCAACCTCATGTCCCATGCATATCATTCGCCATCCTGTCAAAAGCAACCTCAGGTTACTCGTCCTCTACCCACTCTACTCGCTCCACTCTAGTGATGATGAACCTGACCCCCCCTGCCCTGTACACACACCCTCCAGGACCAGCACTGGTGCAGTCTAGCACTGGAGACCAGCTGCGTCAGCAGCCCTCTCGCTTCGTCTTTTCATCTGCCCATGTCAGCCCTGATTAACCTCCCCGAATAGGTCTAATTACCACAAATTGCCAGTGCCACAAAGAGACGCTCTTAATTTAAAACTGGACCGAGTAGGGGGCATCTGGGGTGACTCCTGCAGACTCATCCAGCCTCCAGCATCAGTGCTACATCAGTGCTATGCTTTTAGCTTTTCTAGCGCTAAGGCGTGAGCCGAGCCGAGCCGAGCTGAGCTCATGGGATTAGAGATGTACATCATTATTTAGCTGGCTCTTTCTGTAAAGTCTTTTTTTCTTTTTCCAGCCGTCCTTTCTGCTTTCTTCTTCTGTTTCCACTTTTTCCGAGTTGTCCGGACAAGTCTCCGACGCCGCCGCCTTTGTCTCCGGGAGCAAGAGGTGAAATGGCATTAGCGGGGAGGCTAAATGCAGAGATTAGCACCATAAATAATTCACACCGGATTATCGAAATGCATTTAAGTGCGCTCCCGACTTGGGGAATAAATAAAGGACGGGTAATCATGTATTAGAGTGCAATCTCACAGATCCGGTGTGCTGAGGGGAGCGAGCGGCAGAAAGCCCCCAGGTCCCAGTCACTCATTATAATCCTGTCACCTCATCATCTCTCATCAGCCGCTGAATCACTGCAAACACGGTGTGTGTGGAAATCAGCCAGGCCACTTTATTAACTCCGCAATATTACAGCCACAGCTTGTGCATGTGCACACACACACACACTAACACACACACACACACACATAGAAAGAGACAAGCTGAGCGACTCCCTCGCACACGTGAGCCGGCGTACCTCAATTTCATCAAACATCTCCCTCTGTCACTTGCCACCCGTGTCAGGCGCTTCCCGACGTTCACTTGAATGGATGTGGAGCAAATTAAGTAACAAGGAAGCGAATGTGGAATCTTAATAGAAAGCGAGGTGTCAGTCCTCTAAAAACAGACAGCTGAGCAGCAGAGCTAGCAGGGTAGAGGCACGGTAGCAGGGGGTATGTGGGGGTTTGGGGTTGGGAGGGTGGGCGGTAGGTGGATAGGTAGCTCGGTAGGTAAATGAACAAACAAACAAACACTATTATACTGGGAAGCTGACTGACTGACTGGCTGAGCTGATTGAGAAGAGATGCCTCATGTGATAAGACCCGTGGCATCCTTTCCAGTGAGGAACCTCTGATCCTTCCCCCTCCATATCCTTCCTCCGTCTAACTCTCTCCCTCTCTCACTCTCTCAACCTATGTCTCTCACCCTCGCTCCCTCTCTCCCCCAATCTTTTTCCTGGGAATCTGTTTATCCAAGCAGGAGTGGCTTTGAACCCTGGAGTCTTTGTAGTTCTGAGGCTTGTGGTGGCGTCTGCTAATGTCAATGCTAATGACACCAGCCCTGTTCCCGCGCCTGTTCCCCTGCCTGTCGAGACATTTAAAAAAACAGTGCAAAAACCAAGAGAGTTGGGATGGGAAGGTTGTGGTGGGGGGGGGGGGGGGTATTTTTATTTTTGAGGAGGGTCCCTGCATTTATTTATGAATGCGTTCATGGCACTGAGCGGGAAAACAAAGAGGCAAAAAGTCAGGCAGCGAAAAGTCAGAAGCAGAAGAGTTGCCGCTGATGTGAGAAAGCCACTTCTCTCCATAGCACAAAATTAGCATAGGCGCTAAGAGACGCTAGGTGCCCCACGGGAGAGCAGCTAAGGAAGGCTCCCTTTTCCAGAAACGAGGCTGCTGCGAACAGCAGCTCGCCGAAATGAAGGAATAAGCCTGGATTTTGCTTTGCTCAGGAGAAGACAGACCCCCGTGCAGACGCAGCCCTGTCGGGTCCCGCGGCTCCGAGACCCACTAGCGCTAAACGCTATGCGCTAAGCGCTTTCCAGAGCACAGCGCAGCGCAGCGAGAAAATAAGGCATCTGAGGGTCAAACGCAGGAGGCAAACCAGGTCAGGCAATCTCCCACTGTGCAGAAAGGAAAACACACACAAGTTCCACGTCTTCCCACCAGTGAATCACTTTTGGGGTTTTCTGTGTGTTTCGTTTAGCATTTGAAGCCGCCTTGTTTCTTTTTGTGAAAAGGGAATGGCAAAAATCCCCACCGCAAGCCAGACCCCCTACCGTCTTTCTTCCTCTCAATCCCACCTAAGCTCTTTCCCTCAAACCCAATCCCCGACGCCTTCTGTTTGCCTCTATTTGCTCTCCGTTGCTCTGAATTAGCAGCTGACGCTAACTGGCTCTTATTTAGCAATTAGTGCCGGCTTCCGCCACGAAACTAACTGCAGGTCTCTCGCCCTAAAAATATAAACACATCAAAAGCGATTCAATTAACTTGCCCACAAAACACAAATGGGAGATCATCACATTAGGCAAATTAGAACGCGATGAAGGAGCATAACAACATGCTGCAACATGTTAATTAGAAACTTTCAGACATTACAGATCTGCAGGGAGATGGGATTGACCTGAAATCAACAGTCGGGAGAGCATTACACACTGGGTGATTAGATATTAGCGGCTCTTATGTAAACAGCCATAACTCCACTTCAAGATTGCGTCACACTGCGCACATTGTACGCAAATGAGATGTATACTGTACTGTATATAGCAATATATGGATTCAAATATTTATTGTATTCCTTATGTCATATACATTGGCTTCCCTCAGGTGCAGCATATATTTATTGCGTTTGGAAACATATTTATTATATTAATGTTTTTTTTTTGTTGTTGTTGTTTTTTTAACCCGAGGAAGTCATTAAGAATATTCTTTATTTTGTTTACAATGGCTGCCTGCCAAGCAGCAGATGCTATTTGAAGAATATGAATATGAAAAAAAAATGCTTTCAAGTATGAGACACGTACTGTATTTCTACCATATACAGCACTCTATCAAGATGTTAAAATGTTTAAAATACATTAAGCAAAATCAACTAAATACTGTATATCTATGACATGTTGAATTACTATACACAGATCAAGCACAACATTATGACCCCCACCTTGTTTCTACACCCATGATTCCTTTTTGTCATCCAACAACTCTTTGCTTCAACCTTGATCTTGGTCACTTAACCCTTTCAGACCTGAATAATGTGCCAGTGTTGAAACAATATTAATCTGCAATGCACACAAAGAAAGACTCTAGTATATCATAATATAAAATCTATTTTAACATTAAATTCAATTAACTAAAACAAGTAACTGTTTTCTTAAGTATATTGGAAGAAAAGCCTGTGCTTAACATTTTTCGATTTGATATTGACCTTTTTGTTCACAAGTCTACGGAGCCCGGGAGGGGCCGTGGATAAAAAAAACAATTAAATCGAGTGAACGATGTAGCAGTTCGTGCTCACGTTTTCTTTAATTCGAGTGAACGATTTGCAATTCGTGCTCACGATTTCTTTAATTCGTGCTCACGATTTCTGTAATTCGTGCGCACGATTTCTGTAATTCGAGTGAACGATTTCTGTAATTCGTGCTCACGTTTTTATGCGCAATAAGACAAGAAGCTCGGAGGGAAAGGAGCATTTTCTCTCTTGATCTGTTACAGGGGTGCAGTAATGATAATCAGTTATCTACCTTTATAACCTGCTGTTATTAATGCACTAGTGTTACAGTTAGATGTACAGTACAGTGAGCAGATTTTGCCTGGTGGTGGAATCTCTACAGCGCGTGGGGGAGAGCCGTCCGCGGCATCGGTTCCCCCGCCGCCAGACACCTGCCGCGCGCGCAGGTCTTCACGGAGCTTATTTACCAACAATGTAGACAAATACAGTCAATTCCAGTCATGATTAAAGGAAACAAACATTACTAATGCAGGATAACTGTGTGTTATTAAAACCAGATCAAAACAAAGTTATAATGCAATGTGGAACTGTTTATAATTTCTTATTTTCAACAATAGTATAACGTAAAGAAGTATAATTATATAAATATACAGCTATAAGACTTAGGTCCAAATGTACACTGTAAAAGTTAATAAAGATATTACAAAATTAATGCAAGGTGTGACAGTTGTCTATGAATGGCTCATATAAGAGCTGCTTTAAATATGTAACACTATATAAAATCAAAATAGCTGGTCTAAAATACTATTAATACAATGTATTAAGATATTTAGTAAATAGGCATTTCATATAATAATTTGGATCAATTTGATAATTTATTCCAATATGTTTCCTAAAATAATTAAGTTTCTATATCTGATGAAATGTCCTGAATATCTGCTTATTCTCAAATCACAGTGTCCTGCCCAGAAACATGCCACAAGCTTCAAATAAAAAAAATATAATAATTATAAACTTCTTAAATGTATATTTTCTGAATTATGTGTTTATTTATTATACAAATTATTAAAATATAGATTAAATCTATCATAAAAGTAATAATGATGTAACCAGATTTAAGAAGGTGTGCATTTCCTTGGAGGCTGGCTGAATGTTATTTAGAAATTAATAAACACATTTGCACATTGCATTATAACTTTGTTTTGATCTGGTTTTAATAACACACAGTTGTCCTGCATCAGTAAAATGTTTGTTTCCTTTATTCATGACTGGAATTGACTGTATTTGTCTACATTGTTGGTAAATAAGCTCCGTGAAGACCTGCGCGCGCGGCAGGTGTCTGGCGGCGGGGGAACCGATGCCGCGGACGGCTCTCCCCCACGCGCTGTAGAGATTCCACCACCAGGCAAAATCTGCTCACTGTACTGTACATCTAACTGTAACACTAGTGCATTAATAACAGCAGGTTATAAAGGTAGATAACTGATTATCATTACTGCACCCCTGTAACAGATCAAGAGAGAAAATGCTCCTTTCCCTCCGAGCTTCTTGTCTTATTGCGCATAAAAACGTGAGCACGAATTACAGAAATCGTTCACTCGAATTACAGAAATCGTGCGCACGAATTACAGAAATCGTGAGCACGAATTAAAGAAATCGTGAGCACGAATTGCAAATCGTTCACTCGAATTAAAGAAAACGTGAGCACGAACTGCTACATCGTTCACTCGATTTTATTATTTTTTTTATCCACGGCCCCTCCCGGGCTCCGTACAAGTCCTTCCCTAAATACGAAAATAAACATTAAAAAAAGTGTTCTAAAAACAAATTGCTCTTTTAATTTGCCTCTTTGTCTTTAGTGCTGTTTTTTTCCAGTGCTAAGCTATTGTTTTATTGGCTTATACACTTTTTCTTTGGCTTGTTCATAGCCTATTCTGATTAAAAACAGGTCTCAACTTCAAACCTTTGAAAAAATAAGAAATTACATGACGTCCATCGTAATACATGCAGGGTCTGAGAGGGTTAAATGTACCATAAGAAATTCTCCACATTTGCCATATACTTGCAACATACAACATACATTGTTCAAGTATAAAAGTATGATTGCATATTTAGTGAGCATTTAAAGCATTTTGGAATTTTTTGAATTATAGACTTTAGTTCTGTATCTGTTTCTTTGCATATGTTATTAACCTCATTTCACCCTGGTCTTTAATGGTTAGATCCCCACAGGGCCACCAAATGGCAACGAACAGGCAGAGAGTGGATCAGGCACAGTGTCACTGCTGGACTGACAATAGTCCACCAACAGTGTCCTGTGATCAGTGTCCTGTGAGCAGTGTCCTGTGAGCAGTGTTCTGTGAGCCCTGATGAAGCACTAGAGCAGGGGTGTCCAAACTTTTTTTGTTGGGGGCCATAAGGAGAAATACATTTGAAGTCAAGGGCCACACTCTGTAATAAAACAAATAATGAAATATACCACTTTAAATAATACATTTACACACCATTTTACTGGACTTACTATCTTTATCTTTGACAGTGTTGTCTAAACTAAGATTTTTTAAATTGATGTTTAATTTCATGATGTCTCTTAATATTAAACTCCTTAATTACGGCAACTTTTAGACTCTTTGGCCCGTTTTTCTGCGCTAGAAATGTGCACCCTTTCCGCTTTTAGACTCTTTGGCCAGTTTTTCTGCGCTAGAAATGCGCACTCTCTCCGCTTTTAGACTCTTTGGCCCAATTTTCTGCGCTAGAAATGCGCACTCTCTCCGCTTTTAGACTCTTTGGCCCGTTTCTGACACCTAGCGTTCAAACTTTGGATCTCACATTATAAAAACCTGCTTAACAGCGGGCCAACTTTCATTCTATTTCTAAAATACCTCGCGGGCCACTCCAAAAAAAGGAAACGGGCCGCAAATGACCAGCGGGCCATAGTTTGGATACCCCTGCACTAGAGGATGACCAACAAAAATGGTCTCTGGCTTTATGTGTTTAAGGTGAAGCAGCTAGGAAAGGGTGTCTAATTAAGACAATGAATGACAGTGTTAAAAACCTCCAGCAGCACTGCTGTGTCTGATCTATTAATCCTAGCACAGCACGATTTTTCTCTCGGCATGGGTTGTAAACTTCTTTATTATGTTGTGCACCATGGACAAAGAAACATCGAGATCTCTGGAGATGGACCTGTAACCTTGACATTGTTGATACTTGTCCACAATGTCCTCAGACAGTTCTCTCTTCTCCTTATTCTGTTGTCCAGGCTTAGTGTGGCACACACAGACACACAATGCAAAGATTCAAGAGATTCAACCTCTCTTCTTTTTATCTGTATTCAAGTGTGATTTTTGTTTTTATTTTTTACCCACAATTTTTTTAAGAGGTGGTGTTCCAATATACAGCTCTGGAAAAAAGTTATTAGAGCATTTCAGTTTCTAAATTAGTTTAGAATTAGTCTGATTTGGCTATTTATAGGTATAAACAAAGAAAAATGGCTGAAAAAAGATGCAGAGCTTTTAGACCTCAAATAGTGCAAAGAAAATAAGATCATATTCATAAAGTTTTAGAAGTTAAGAAATCAGAATTTGGTTAAATAATCCTGTTTTTTAATCACAGTTTTTATGCATCTTGGCATGTTCTCCTCCACCAGTCTTACACACTGCTTTTGGCTAACTTTCTGACACTCCTAGCGCAAAAACTCAAAGGGTTCAGCTTGGTTTGATGGTTTGTGATCATCCATCTTCCTCTTGATTATATTCCAGAGGTTTTCAATTTGGTAAAATCAAAGATTTTCATTTTTAAGTGATCACTTTTTTTTTCTCATAGCTGTACACAAAGGAAAAAAATGTCTATTACAAAACATAATTTACGAAATGTTCAGAGAATAATACCAAATTTTCTAGGGGTGCCAACACTTTCACATCAGGTTATCTAGTGTTTATTGGCTAGGATGCCTCCTTTTCCGCTGACACTTGCACAGATCTTTTTATTTATTTATTTATTTTTTTGCACAAGTGAGCTTTATTAAATCCGCAGTGTCTCGTTCTTCTAATTTGATTTGACAGCCAAAGGTAGGAAGGGTGGGATTCCTCTGACGTGAAGATGCTCACCTCGACGTGTCTTACAGTAATCAAATAAGACCACCTTATGCAATCTGCTTGAATGAAAGCGGCTCCTCTCTAGCGAGTAAATGACCATGCAGAAATATATTCACTTGACTCTGCTCATGAATAATGCAGCAGCGGCGTTCCCGAGAAATGGCAGAAATGTGTAAGTGTCACTGTGGATGAGGCGAAACAAGATCTGATGAACAAAGCCGGGGCTTTGTCTGCTTCATTTGTGCTGGTACGGAGGAGGTGAGCCGTGCCAAAGGCTCTCGGCTGGACCACGCTGGACTATCGACACTGGCGGTGCGCGGTCGATGCCGGGAGCGGCGCTCCAACTGCGTCCGAGCGCATCTCCACCGACTCGTGTAACTTGTGGATAGCAGGTGGGATGTGGGTCAAGGAGATGATTAAACCAGTTCAAGTTAGCCGCCACAGCGCTTCCAGTGAACGGAGCCTGCTCATGAGTTTTACATCAAATTAGGCTTTTTGGGAAAAGCTACTTTTGAGCTTCCCTTGTCTTGTACTGTATATGTGATACAGTGCCTTGCAAAAGTATTCGGCCCCCCAGAAGTTTTCAACCTCTTGCCACATTTCAGACTTCAAACATAAATTTGCTAGTATTGACCCACGCCCTTGACTGGGCAGAGAAGAAGAAAAGAGCGGGAGCGAACTCAGAGTATTTGGGATGGAGTTCGGGGCAGCTTTGCTGTAAAGCGTGAAGCCGAAGCTCCCCTCTCATGAAGAGAAACATGAGAAGAGAATTAAATTAAAGAAGGAGGAAGATGGGGAGGAGGTGGGTGCGAGGTTTGTTCAATGAGCAGGTAGAGAGGAAGTGACAGTTTAAATAGGGAAGGAAGTGGGAGGAGTGTGGGCGTGATACATAACTCCACGATATGAAATTGTCATTTTTTTGTGAAGAATCAACAACAAGTGGGGCACAATCATGAAGTGGAAAGACATTTATTGGCTATTTTACTTTTTTTTTTTAATAAAAGAAATACCCTTTACTTTCAGTGCAGCAAACTCACTCCAGAAGTTCAGTGAGGATCTCTAAATGATCCAACGTTGACCTAAATGACTGATGAATAAATGATAAACAGAATCCACCTGTGTGTAATCAATCTCCGTATAAATGCACCTGCTCTGTGATCGTCTCAGAGCTCTGTTTAAAGCGCAGAGAGCATCATGAAGACCAAGGAACACACCAGGCAGGTCTGAGATACTGTTGTGGAGAAGTTTAAAGCTGGATTTGGATGCAAAAAAAAAAAATCCCAAGCTTTAAATATCTCAAGGAGCACTGTGCAAGCAACCATATTGAAATGAAAGGAGTATATAGACCAATGCAAATCTACCAAGATTCGGCCGCCCCACTTTTCAGTTTTTTATTTCTAAATAATGTCTAAAATATCCAATAAATTTCGTTCCGCTTCACGATTGTGTCCCACTTGTTGTTGATTTTTCGTAAAAAAAAAAGGCACTGTATTAACCCAAAACTGCTAGTGTTGAATAGTATTTAATAATGTAAAAGAAAGAAGGTTAGTATGGACGGATGTATAGTAAGCATTAGGTAAAAGTACTATACTATATGATCCATATCACTGATTTTAAAGATGGTCAACATTATGTTCGGCCTATGTCTCTTTACTAGGATGCCCGTTTTCCCACTGACACTTGTACAGGTTAGTAGGGTTAGGGTTAGTTAAGGTTAGTATGCATAGATGGATGTATTGTAAGCATAACGCACAAGTGCAATAGTGCAAATTGTGCTCTTGATCCACTCTTGCTTTGGTTCAGTGTTTCAGTACTAGTTGTATTAACATTTGAAATTAACAGGGTGGAATTTATTTAAAGCGATAGTCTGTAAGGACTGTTTTGTGGATTTGGAGACCTCTCTGGTCAAAATTTGTAATCGCACATAGCACGGAAAATAGTATTTTTAACGCAGGTTAATGTACTGTACATGATGTTATACGCCTTTGAGTATATACTATAGTTTTGCTAATTGCAATTAAATCCAACAAACCTACCAGACCACTCTGAATAACTAACTAATTTTTCATAAAAAAAAATACATGTTCAAACTTTTTTAATGTTTCACTACTTTATTACTTTTAAAAGACCAACATATAAAACACAATAGTTTTACATAACTTCAAAACATAACATTGCAATTTTGTTTTAGTTTTAGTTTTTGCAGGGGGTGGTTGCAAATATGTGAGATGAATCATTTTCATATTATATGTTGATTAAACAAATTAAGGCAAGCTGAAGTTGATACTGAAGTTGATACTGGTACAGAAGTTTCATACTGAAAACACACTTTTAACTATTTTTTCTAGATCTTCAAACTTTAAAACAGGTCAATTTGACCCGTAACATAACAGGAGAATTAATGTTTTACTACTTTATTACTTTTGAAAGACCAACATATAAAACACAAGGTTTTTTTTATAACACTGAAACACAGCATTTCAATTTTGTTTCACTTTTTGTTTTTTGCAGGGGGTGCAAATATGTGAAGCATTATGTAAACCATTTTCATTTTATATGTTGACTAATATGTTGACATTTTATATGTACACTAATTAAGGCAAGAAGAAGTTTAATAATAAAAAAAATATTTTTAACTATTTTTTTCTAGATCTTCAAACTTTAAAACAGGTCAATTTGACCCGTAACATAACAGAAGAATGAATGTTTTACTACTTTATTACTTTTGAAAGACCAACATATAAAACACAAGGTTTTTTATACCATTGAAACATAGCCTTGCTTTTTGTTTTTGCAGGGGGTGCAAATATGAGATAGATCATTTTCATTTTATATGTTGACTAATTAAGGCAAAAAGAAGAAGTTTATTACAAAAAAAATGCTTTTAATTATTTTTCCTAGATCCCCAAACTTTAAAACAGGTCAATTTGATGACCTGTAACATGACAGGATGGTTGAAATATTTTTTAAATATATATTGTAATTTGAAAAAAAGGTCATGCGAATGCAATTAATTCTAATATTTGTTATACTTATTTCAATTCTTTCAAACAGAAAATCTTACAGACTGCAGCTTTAAAATATTTAACTATCTTGTCAAGTCCAAATGATGTTGTACTTTGATCTGTTCTTAATTGGCACTGTCAGATTGTATTTTCAGTAGAGCAGATATAGTAGAGAAGAACTCGAAGTGGGCATTGATTGACAAGGCTTCCCTTTCTGAGGCTCCTCCATTCAGCTCCTTCTTGACCACTTGATGCTTTAGAACATTTCCAAGCTCCAAAGTGGGCAAGCGCAGGTGAGGGGGCTGAAGGGTGTCAACATTAGAGTTAATTCAAATGTGATCTGACAATGGTTTTGTCTGTGATCAGTGGGTGATTTCAGATGTGCTGGTGAGGAGTTACCTGTGGGCTGACAGGAGGATGATATTGATGGGCTGCTCCTTTGATCTGAACTGCTCGTGGGCTTTGGCTCTGGCTGCTTTCGAACGCATCTCCAACACTTCCCTGGGTCGATACCTGACAGCTGACAATGCTACGTGCAGTTGCTATGGCTTCCAGGCTGACCGACCAGCCCCTGAGCCTGAGCTCCCGCAGAGCAGGTCCCAAAGGTGGAGGCTGGAGTGAAGGTGGAGCTGTCTGTCAAACCAAAAGGACAATGCTGGTGCCAGTGCTAAAGATGAAGCTACGTAGCATGGGCATCCAGAAGTGCAGAACAAGGAATAAAAGCTTCAGAGAAAGTTCTACTAGGAGACTCTAATGCTACATCGCAGCTTAATCTCCCAACCAATCATCAGCCAACAACTGCCTTTAAAAGAACATGAAAAAAAAAATTGTTTGGATTTTAAAACTTCTATTATGTTCATTTGTCAGGAACAGCAATGGTGTTCCAAGGTCATTTTAATTATTCAAAAATGTCTGAAACCCCCCAAAAATTCCTTACAAGCAGTGTAAACATTTTTTACTAACTTAATTGCTAAATATTCTGTCAATATTTAGTGCAGTGGTGCTCCTTACCTCTAACAGGTAGTGGTTCAACGTAATAATTCATTAATTTTTCATAAGAAAATACATGTTAAAAAACTTTTTTTATATTTTACCACTTTAATACTTTTAAAAGACCAACATATAAAACAGTAGTTCAACATAACATTGAAACATAACATTGCAATTTTGTTTTAGTTTTAGTTTTTGCAGGGGGTGGTTGTTGCAAATACGTGAGATGAACCATTTTCATATATATATGTTGATTACACTAATTAAGGCAAGCAAAAGAAGATTCATACTGAAAAAAATACTTTTAACTAGTTTTCCTAGATCTTTAGACTTTAAAATGGGTCAAATTGACCCGGAACATAACAGGAGGGTTAAATATGAAATATATTTAGACCACATCTATATCTATACTGCCAAACATGTTCAATGAGAAAGCCTAACATCAATGACCACCACTTCCTTGTTTATAAAACTAATGTGATTGTTTTAGTTTGTTAATAACAATGGTTCTAAAGAGTTTGTGAACCCTTTAGAATGTTCTATATTCTGCAAAAATATAGAATATGCTTATTACATGGACAAAACAGAAGGCTAATAGAAGAATTGGTTTAAATGAAATGTGTTACAGTGTGTTTGGAGAAAGGAAAACACTACATTCCAGCATGAGAACCTTATCCCATCTGTAAAGCATGGTGGTGATAGTATCATGGTTTTAAGCTTTTTATGTTTTAATGTATCTGGGCCAGGACAGCTTGCCTTCATTGATGGAACCATAAATTCTAAATTATATCAGAGATATATTTTAAAGGAAAATATCAGGATCATGAACTGTTCATGAACTGAATCTCAAGAGAAGGTGGGTCATGCAGCAAGACAATGACCCTAAGAACACACAAGTTGCTCTACCAAAGAATACTTCAAGAAGAACAAAGTTAATGTTCTGGAATGGCCAAGTCAAAGTACTGACCTTAATCTAGTAGAAATGCTGTGGAAGTTCCTGAAGTGAGTAGTTAAGGTGAGGAATTGAAAGCTTTCCTTCACCACCTCTTTCTTTCTTTCTTTCTTTTGTTTTTTCTTTTTTCTTACCTATCCACCTTCAGAATGGTCTAGCCATATGCCCAGGGGGAAAGCTCCTTTTACGTTTACATTTTACATATATATTTAAGGTATTGTTACTTCAAATATCCAAAGCTAGTTTGTAGACTAGGATCAAGAGACACACAGAGCTTGATCATGTGTAGAACCCTAGGAGTTTTTTTTTTTGTGTAGCAACTCTTTGAAAAGTTGAGTCTTCAGTCGACGTTTGAAGACCGCAAAAGACTCTGCTGTCCTGACAACCAGTGGAAGTTCATTCCACCAGCTTGGAGAGTCTGGATGTTTGTTTCCTGTGGGTTTTGAGGGATGGTGGTTCGAGCCGAGCCATACTGGAAGCTCTAAGAGCACATCGTCTCTGCCATCCTTATTTTTTGGAGTATCAGTTTTGGGTCCCAACAAGACAAGACCTGGGCTTACAGTGAGGTCTTTACCTTAATAGACCGTATTATAACTTACTAATCTTAATATTAGTACAAACAGTTTCTTTTTCCATTCTTCTCTCTGAAGTCATTCCATTAGAACCAACCTCCATCCAAATATGGAGCCCTACTTCTTAGTGTGAAACCTGAAGCAGAGGTGTTCAACAGGAGGAACGCCATCGATCCCTTTATGGACTGGACCTTTGATGTATTGCTGATGTGCTTTTAATGGTTGGGGCCTTTGATTGGCCTGCACGGGAGGTTCATAGCAGGTACTAAAAATAATGATCACCTCCACAATATAGGCCACATTAGCATCAAATTAACCGAGGGCGAGGAGAAAGGGTCGAAACCTCAACCTTACACTTGCTTTCTCACCATCCTCGCCATCTGTTTTTTTTTCTTTTCTGTATTCCTACTTAATTCCTTTTAAACTGATGCCCTCCTTGCCCCCCGAGTGTTCTTCCCCCACTGTTCCCTCTTTTTTTCCATTTTTTTTTGCTGTTTATTCTCAGTCTTGGCACAGGAATCGCCAGCACAGCACTAATGTTGACCCCGCTGAGAACGCACTTTCTGACCATCCCTCTCTCTCTCTCCCTCTTTTTTTCTCTCTCTCTTTCCTTCTCTCACCTCCATCCATCCAAAATCCATGTTGCATTTTGCTATCTGCTCCCCCGGCTGCAGCCTGTGACCTCCCTGGACACCCCCCAGGGAGAAAAACGAGAGAAAATGACCGGACCCCCAAATCCCCCCAGCTGAGAATCAGTCAGTGTATCTATAATGCTCTGATGAACTCCTTCTATGAATGATTTGTGGCCCTCTCTCCATCAGTAAATATTGGCCTTATCGACCCGCGCGCAAACCGAGTGCCGGGGCTATTTGCTCAAAGGCCAACCCTCCCCGCCCTGGAGCTACAAACAGGTTTGTGTTTCCTGATAAAGGACGCGTTAGATCTGAGCTTCTGCATCTGTGCGATCAACACCCCAGCCCTCCAGCCCATCTGTGTCCCACTTCTGATGATTACTTGGAGAAATATATAAGGTACAACCAGGCTCCTAAGAAGGGCAACAGGAATTGACCTATCCAATTTCTTTCCAGGTAAAAAAAAAAACAAAAAAAAAAAAAACATGCTCTATAGAGCTCTATAGAATCCAGGTAATCGAATGAAATGAAACTGCACTGCACAGAACTGTACAGTGTAGAAATAAATATATAGTATAAGGTACAACCAGGCTCCTAAGAAGGACAACAGGAACTGACCTATCCAATTTCTTTCCAGGTAAAAAAAAGAACTTAGAAATAGAACATCTTAGAAATAAATATATAGTATAAGGTACAACATGGCTTCTAAGAAGGCCAACAGGAATTGACCTATCCATAGACCTATGCATAGAACTGTACAGTGTAGAAATAAATATATAAAATAAGGTACAACCAGGCCCCTAAGAAGGGCAACAATCTTTTCATCAAAATGCTGCAGTATTTTAGTGTTTTAGTCATATTTACAATACTAATCTCGAACAGGGCTTTGTTGTTTTGAATAAAGAATGCCAGGCACACTCATTTTTGCCATATTAATCATATGATCTACTGTATCCTAACACAAAACCACATTTCATTTTTTTTTAAAAAGGGGCATTTCCTAATTGAGCACTTCTAAATAATAACCATATATCATATATAATTTATAGACAACAAAAAGTAAAATTTTGTTTAAGTACAAAACTAAAACATGTTTTATTTAGATATGTAGGTATTTCGATATAAAGGTCTTTTATTAAAATGATATTAACAGTAACTCAACAATAAAGAAAAAAATATATACAGTGGGGTAAAAAAGTATTTGACCCCTTACATGTTACTTTTGTTTTTTTGTTTTTTTTGTCATACTTACATTCTTCAGATTATCCAACAAACTTGAATAACAGACAAATATAACCTATAACCTAAAAATCAGAAAAAGAAATCTGTAGTAAAAAATACTTTCACACCACTTTCATTGGAAGTGTTTAATTAAAAATGTCCATGGTTTCAGTCTCCATGGCATTTAAAATACATTTCCAATAACTCTTAATTTTACGTTTTAATATAGATAAGCTGATTAATGCAGTGGATCAGATGTTCATGCTAGTAGTATGACATGATACATAAATAAAAGATATATTGTTTTTAATAATGCAACATAATCTCTGCCTGCCACGTCTATATCATAAACCAACTTTGATTAAGTATCAAAGTTCAAAGACTGAAATAAGCTGCACTTTCAGCAAAAAAGAGTTTTTTTTTTTCTCATGGCCATTTTCGGTGCTACATAAGGGAAAAAAAACATATAAAGAACCACTTATGCATTAAATGAGAGGAGAGATATTATGCAAAACTCACTTTTTGGTATTTTTGTATTTCCACTTTGGTCTCAGTCTATAGTGGAAAGACTTTTTATAATATTTATAATTTTTGGCACCCTATTAAAATGCGGGAGACTGTAACTCTGTATTGTAGAGCCTGAATAAGGTAAAGTAATCCTTGCCCATATGGTTCTATCAGCTATTGCTGAAGAGCTGTTCAATCTGTGCAAGGCATACAGTACTTTTCCTGTCATTACGATAGCAAAGACACATTTACACACTCAAAATCAAGCTGCACGGTACATGGTTAATGGATCACCTATAGATCGCTAAATTAGTGGGCGCTAATGGGGCTCCGAGTGGTCCAGCGGGCTAAGCGCTGCCACTTAGGAGATCGTCGGTTCGAATCCTGTTCATGTAGCTTGCCATCGGCCACCAAAAACCCCGATAGAGCACAATTGGACCTGCTCTCTCTGGGTGGGTAGATGGTGCTCTCTCTCCCTACATCACTCCAAAGGGTGATGTTGATCAGCACAAGGCATCTGTGAGCTGATGTATCGAAATCTAGTCGCTGTGCTGTGATGCTACTCAGCAATGCTGCATCAGCAGCAGTTGGAAAAGAAGCGGTGGCTGACTTCACATGTGTCGGAGGAGGCATGTGCTAGTCTTCACCCTCCTGGTGTGTTGGGGCATTACTAGTGATAAGGGGAGTCCTAATGAGTGAGTTGAGTAATTGGCTGTGTAAATTGTGGAGAAAATGGGAACAAAATTAGAAATAAAATTATATTACACTTAGGGCTGCTATTTTCACTTGCCTTTTTTATTATATATATTTTTTTTACTGCTCTAACGCTTTTTCTATTAGAGATAGTATCTGTTCACAGGGATGTTCAACCTCTAAAAAGGTCAAATTAGGAGCGGGGTGTTCCAGCACAGGCTCAGAGGTTTTTGAAAGAGGTTTTTAAAATCCTTCGCAGGCCTCTCGGTGCACAGTGGTAATAGGAATGATAAATAGTGCTGAAGAAGAAGCTGAGTGTAGCACTGTGTCCCATCTCCAGCAGTGAGGCTTAAAAACAGTCCATGATCATTTCTAAAACCTCTCAGAGGAAGCCCTCCAGCAGGACACACCAGACAGCACCCCTGTTGCTATACACACACACACACACACACACACAGATACACACACACACAGATACAACAGTGCCAAACACACACACCAGCCACTGGAGCAACCCGCATGGCTCTTTCTAATGAAAGACAAGCCTGTTAGAGCAGCATGCCATGCTTTCCCTGGGCACTGGGGACTTCCCAGTACAACACAAATCCCTACCAAGCCCCAAACACACACACCCACACACACACATACACATACAAAACACACACACATACATACAAAAACACATTGCTGTATTACTGTATTTATGGGGGTCTAGGCTGATCTGCATGGATGATGTACAGGGGTTGGACAATGAAACTGAAACACCTGGTTTTAGACCACAATAATTTATTGTGGTGACGGACAGTTCTGGTGGAAACAGGAGAGTTGAGGTGCACATTGAATTCTGCCGTGATTTGAGCAGCCGTGGTTTTATGTTTTTTGGATACAATCCGGGTTAGCACCCGAACATCCCTTTCAGACAGCTTCCTCTTACAACGTCCACAGTTAATCCTGTTGGATGTGGTTGGTCCTTCTTGGTGGTAAGCTGACATTACCCTGGATACCGTGGCTCTTGATACATCACAAAGACTTGCTTTTGAACCGTCTTTTGAACTCTGGTATGTCACCCATAATGTTGTGTGCATTGCAGTAGACAA
Organism: Astyanax mexicanus; assembly: GCF_023375975.1. NCBI lineage: Eukaryota > Metazoa > Chordata > Actinopteri > Characiformes > Acestrorhamphidae > Astyanax > Astyanax mexicanus. The sequence continues at coordinate 11,360,152 of NC_064418.1, read as the reverse complement.
ACTGCTACACTGTCTACATGCTACATAACATATCCACTCTTTGACAGGAGCCACTGGAACCAGATTATCCCTGTTATTGACTTCACACTATATTATATGAATATTAATTCATTTATTTATTTATTAATACTAATGAACGCTGCCTTTTATTCTCATGGAGACCAGCCTTGGTCATCTTGTGAACTGCAAAATGATCCGTACAAGGAACTGAATACAAGGCCACACACACACACATTCACACACACACTAACACACACACACGCCAGGAGCAAACAACAACTCCCCCCGAAAACCTAATTTAATCACTGACGCAAAGCTCTTCTCCCAGCGTGGGCCCTGCGTGCAATTATGAATTCATTTATTTCCGATTTGTTTTATGTCAAACACGAATCTAATGGCGTCCATGCGGGTCATGTGACAGGCCTCTCGCTGTGTGATTGAGCTGGAGCAAGGCGTGATGGGATAGCGCCGCCGCGCCGAAGTTATTCTCTTAGCGAGTGGAGGAAAAATGGCTTTACTGCAATGTGATTTGGAGGCTGAAAATGGGGCGTGATACCGAGTCTAATAAGCACTTGGTTAATGTATTGTATAATCTCCTCAAATTAATATGTTAGACACAATTGCCTCGTAATTAATTCCTGCAAGTCCACCCAATGAGAAGATTTATTCGGAACTGTCAATCACGCCGTAAAATCCGGCCCACCGGAGGGATTACGCACCAGCCTGGCACAATTCTAATTATATGGTTATGTGGAATTACATGGTTATATTGACCATATATACTGTGTATGTATAAACAGCCATTACCTGCGCAGTAAAAAAAAAAAAAAAAAAAAAGCCCTGCCGACAAGGGCTGATCATCAAAACGAAGGTCATTCTAATAGATGAACAGTCTGGCCGTAGCCTTTTCTTTTATGGCTTCATAAAGAATACGTCTCAATGGGGCTATCAAAACCAGGCCTGTCCCTCTCTATCTCTCTCTGCTATCTCACGGCCGCCCCTGCTTTTCCACCTCATCGGCAGCACCAGGTCAATACATCTTACATACTTGGGACACATTATTATTATTGTTACACATATATTTACGTAGATTCTCATGTAGACACAGTACATAGAGGAAAGTGTATTATTTAAAGTGTAGTATTTATTGTTTTACAGAGATTACATACAATACTGTAAATCCTTGCATATACAGAGAACACTTCATTTTCTGATTTATATTTATATTTTTTAGTAAAATGAACATTGTTATTTTATTCTATAAACTACAGACAACAATTTTACAAATAACAAAAAAAATCAATATTTGGTGAAATAACCCTGGTTTTAATCACAGTTTATATGCATCTTGGCATGTTCTCCTCCACCAGTTTTACACACTGCTTCTCTCAGTTCTAACCCTATTTTGTGTATTCTCTGTCCCTTTTTGCCTTTTGACCACTCTTTAGCTTAGCCCATCGCTTAGGTTAGCTTAGCTTCTCTTGGTTCTAACCCTATTTTTTTTTATTCTCTGTCCCTTTTTGCCTTTTGACAACTCTTTAGCTTAGCCCGTAGCTTAGGTTAGCTTAGCTTCTCTCGGTTCTAACCCTATTTTGTTTATTGACTCTTTGTTTATTACTTTGTTTATTGCTCATTTTTGAACCTCCTGTGTATGACCTCCTGTCTGTATCACTCTGGTATGTTGTTTATTTACGCTGCTATATTGTTTCTTGCTCTGATCTGTTAAAGTCCTCATTTAATAAATAATTGTTATTGTATCGGGGCTTGTCTGTCTCGTGTTTGGATCCCATGATAGTATCATATACATATTTAGGATACAGTATAACTACTACATGTAGACGCATGTATATACTGTAGAATGCATGGGACCCTTTACTACTGCATGTATGTAATCACACACTCATATAAGTATATGTGCATGACCGCTTGTCTTAACATTGTATAAAAACAAATATAATATCTGTGTGTGTGTGTCCCCGCAGTGCTCCAGTGTCCGGAAGTTGGGAGTCAAGGTTGACAGTAGGAGAGGCGTCCCGGCTCGGAGGGGGGCAGCCTTTGATCGGAGGTTCAGATTTGAGCTGAAGCGACAGTCCACCAGCACTCAGCTTGGCCCTGGCTCTGGTTCAAACTGCTACCATGCCGCAGGCTCCAGGGGGGGCAATACCGGGTGAGTGCTTGTGTGTGTGTGTGTGAAGCTACACACACAGACTCATAATCTGATAAACAAGCCTAAACTCTCACTTGACTGAGTCACAACAGTATATTAACAGCTCTCACCATTTCATTTGTTTAACCTTTTTTTTTTACTTTTCTTTTTTTTCTTTTTATTTGGAATGCACCAATTACTTGGCAACCAAAAATATTCAGCTGAATATAAGAGAAAATAAAAATGTATTAAAACAGTAGGTTTATGTTAATTATTATGCCCTACTCAAAAAATTTTTAATTAAATAAAAGGTTCAGCATCATATATCAATTTACTGATATGGTTTCCTACCACTTCTTAATCTATCTGTTTCCAGTTTAAAGGTACAAGCTGTACAGAGTTAGCATAATAACAGTAGCTAAGCTGCTGTATCCTTACTGTATTCTTATTTTTTCTTTCATGTAACCTAAATAGCACTACTAAGGTAAATGCAATAATAAGATAAGATAAGATAAGATTAGATAAGGTAAAATAAGATAATATATGTTAAGAAAAGATAAGATAAGATAAGACAAGGTAAATGCATTACTAAATTTGCACTGCTTAAGTACATTTTGATAGAATGGCACTGCTGAGGTAAATTTATGCATAAAGTTGCACTGCTTCAGTAAATTTATGATAGAATTGCATTGTTGAGGGAAACTTTTAATTAAAATTGCACTGCTTCAGTTAATTTTTGATAGAATGGCAGTGTTGAGGTAAATCTATGATTAAAATTGCACTGCTTAAGTAAAAGTATGACAGAATGGCACTGTTTAGGTAAACCTATGATTAAAATTGCAATGAAGCAATTTTAGATAAGATAAGATAAGGTAAATGCATTACTAAAATTGGATTACCTAAATAGATTTATGATAGAATGGCACTGTTGAGGTAAATTTCTGATTAAAATTGCACTGCTTATGTACATTTATGATAGAATGGCACTGTTGAGGTAAATTTCTGATTAAAATTGCACTGCTTATGTACATTTATGATAGAATGGCACTGTTGAGGTAAATTTCTGATTAAAATTGCACTGCTTAGGTAAATTTATGATAGAATGGCACTGTTGAGGTAATTTTTTTATTAAAATTGAACTGCTTAAGTAAAAGTATGACAGAATGGCACTGTTTAGGTACAGTTATGATTAAATTGCACTGCTTAAGTAAATTCATGATGAAAATATCACTGCTGAGGATACTAGCTAGGTACATGTTTGTCTTTTTTGCAGTGCATCTGAAGTAATTTATGATTTTATGAGAATTTAGGAGCACTTCTGAGCTTAATGTATATGGCTAAAATTGCTAAAGCTAAATGTGTGACCAGAATAGCACTGCGTAAATAAATTCATCATTATAATAGCACTGCTGAGGTAAACGTGATGTGCTTTGTTGGTTCAATAAATTGTAACTTATAGTGTTGTAATTGCCTTTTGTTTGAGCATATATTTATGCTATGCACTTTATTATTTATGGTAAAAATGTTCAGCATTATGTATTTGGGCTTTCATATTATTGTGGTTTGGGTTTCCTAATACATTCTCAGGAACCCTTCATTTTATATATAATTTTATTTACCAGTATTTCTATTTATTATTTTTTTTATTATTTGATATAATGCATTATAGTCCATGTAATGTGGTTATACATATGTCATAAAAGGATTTGAGATATTCTAATCCAGCCAATTCCTCCGTACCCCCCCTCCCCCACATGGACCCCCATATCCATTCTGAGTACTTTAATGCAAAGTACCAGCTAATACCAATCCTTTATAGTGTGGTTAATATCTCATAATCCAATCTGACTGACCTCCCTGACAATTAGTCTCCCATGCTGCACAGAAACCACTTCATGTGTGATTAGTTCTGCATCACACACACACACACACACACACACACACACACACACACACACACACACACCACTCTAGCTAAACCCAAATGTGCTGGGGTTGGGGGTGGGGTTATACTCCTGTATCTACAGTAGCTGATGTCTGTCACTGGGCAGCTCCGGACCACCCGTTCACATTATGTGAGCAGTGTGGGAATGTCTGTGTCAGCACTGGAAACCTTATAGCTTTACATAACATAGCCCGTTGCTAGGCTGTGGTTACATCCTACAGTCATGTTTTTATATACAGCATGTTGCAATGTGGTTGCTATGGTATCCCAGGTGGTTGCTGTGGTGGTGTTACGTGGTTGAGATAATATCACAAGTTGTTTAGGCTGTGTTGTTAAGTGGTTGAGACGCTATAACAGGTGCTAGCTGTGGTGTATCTACGTAACTAAGAGGTTACTCTTGTGTTGCTATAGTGTCACAGGTGGTTGCTGTGGTGTTGCTAGGTGGTTGTGATAGTATCCCAGGTTGTTGAGGTCATGGATCTATGTGGTTAATCTAGTGCAGCTAAGAGGTCACTCTGGTGTTGCTCTGATACCATCACAGGTGGTTGATGAGGTTTCACTAAGTGGTTGTGATGGTGTCAGAGGTGGTTGCTAAGGTGTTCCGATGTTATTGCTCTAATTCTGCTATAAGGTCAATCTGGTGTTGCTATGCGGTTGCTGTAGTATCCCAGGTGGTTGCTGCAGTGTTGCTAGGTGGTTGTGATAGTATCCCAGGTGGTTGTGGTCAGGGATCTATGTGGTTAATCTAGTGCAGCTAAGAGGTCACTCTGGTCTTGCTCTTATACTATCACAGGTGGTTGATGAGGTGTCACTAAGTGGTTGTGATGGTATCAGAGGTGGTTGCTAAGGTGTGCCGATGTTATTGCTCTAATTCTGCTATAAGGTCAATCTGGTGTTGCTATGCAGTTGCTGTAGTTTCCCAGGTGGTTGCTGTGGTGTTGCTGTGAGGTTCTGAAGGTATCAGGTGGTTGCTATGGTGTATCTATGTGCTTGCTCAAGTGGTTGAGATGGTATTGATGGTAGATGTAAGTGTTGCGACTTGGTTGCTATGGTGGTGCTTGGTGGTCACTCTGGTGTTTCTAGGTGGTTGCTTTTGTGCCCCAGACACATTGCTGATATGTAGTTTTGGTATTCCAGTTGGTTGCTTATGTGTTAATAGATGATTACTGCCAGGTAGTTGCTTTGGTGTCGCTATGTGGTTACTCTGGTGTCGCTGGGTGGTTGCTGTAGTGTAACAGGTAGGTGCTGCTAATGGTTGCTGTAGCATCACAGGTGGTTGGAACGGTGTTGCCGATAGTTGTAATTGTGTTGTTAGGTGGTCAGTCTGATGTTGCTAAGTGGTTACTAAAGTATACTAGGTAGTAGCTATGCTGTTGCTTAAGGTCACTGTGGTTTAGCAAGGTGGCTGCTTTGGTTTTGCTATGCTTTAGGGAGCTTTGGTGCCAACAGGCGATGGCTCTGGTGTTGCTAGGATGTTTCCATGGTCTTACATGGTGGTTTCTATAATATCGAGTGAGTAACATGTCCTAAATCAAGCGTAAAACTAATTATAAATTAGAAAATGGTGTATAATAAACTTTTGAGCCATTTAGTGTGACATGTGCTATTACCTTATATAATACCTTATACACTGTAAAGTTAAGTAATGGGTAATGAAAACTTAAGTTAGCATAACTTAGAACATAAAGTTATTATAAAAATAGGCGGAAGTTGATTTAACTTTTTTATTTTTGTTATACTGTAAGACCAGATAAGTTGAGTTTACTTAACTTTTTAAGGTAGCCGGTTTGCTCATTTTTTTAAAATAATGGTGAAGGAAAAGTTGAGTTACCATAAATTAAAACATCAAGTTATTACAACTGAAGGGGAACTTGATTTATTTCTAAGGTAGCCCAGAGAGAATCACTACACACTGATGGTGAGTGTCAGAAACTGTTGGACACACCCAGTGTGCAAATAGATTGTGACAGAAGCCAATGAAAAAATGCTGCCAATGGCAACAGCCTAACAGACACATCTCAGTTTGAATGTTCATGTGCCCACAAATGTTCAACTAGAAATGTTTAGAAATATCCAAATTTATGTAAAACAGACTTAAATCAAACAATGTATGGGCTTATAGTGTATTATCATTGACATATGGGCGTCCCCTGATTTTGTGACTCACCCTCTATGTAAAGATTCACATAGATAGATTTCTCTAATGCATTAAAAACCACACTCTAGCACATCTAACAAACATCTGTGTGGCCTCCTAATGTTTTTTTCGAGGCCTCGGTAACACACAGCTTCACAGGACATTATATAGGACACATTAGCGCTCAGGGCTTCCTGGGCCACTAGCCATCCATTTTAATTCTATGTAAATATCAGCCTTAACTGCTGCCGTTATTATTACTTCTCAGCCGAAGGGGATGTGCTCGTCTCGCTGTTTGCTGGAGTAGTGCTACTCTGACACTCCGGCTCCTGCGCCTCCCGTTTATTAAACTCCGTACGCACAATTAGTGGGAGAATATGCTTAACCTCATATACGTCCCATAGCAGGAGGATATATTGCCTCCCCTCCATTATTAATAATATGCCTGGTGGAAGGGGGCTGGGGTGCAATTTCGCTGTTATGTATGAGTTATCTATGAGTGTAGGCCTTTGGGGGCTGTAGGGGTCCGTGGGGGGCTAGGGGGTGCTCTATATTGCACTGTGTGTATTTGAGACGAGTGTCAGGCCTCATATCTGGAGGCGTGGTGCTAACCTCATTGGTAATGCCAGCCCCCCCCCCCATGAATGGGTAGTAAAATGAGTGTTTTTCTTTAGATCTGATGCACCTACAAGCCCCCCTTCTATAACATACACATACTGCCATATTGCCAAGATATGGGGCCTCCCCCCCACCGCATTGCCCCTGGACGATGGGCTGGGGGTCTTATGAGACCCCACTAGCGCTGCCCTCGGCCTCCTTTTTAAATATTTACTCTCCGCTCAGCCATGTGGAGATAAGACGAAGAGACTAGTGAAGAGGCAATTACTGCCACCTCCTCCCTGCAGGACCAACATATGTATGGTATATATATGTGTGTGTGTGTGTGTGTGTGTGTGCGGGTGTGTTTGTCTCTGTGTGTGTGTTTGAGACTGTTGTGGTTGTAAATAAATCAAATATCTTGATGACCAAAGGTGCTGAGATATGATGCAAAAGGACTGATAAATAAAAGAAAGAAAGACAGCAAAAAATAAAAAAAATAGATAATTGTCATGTAATTAAGCAATAATGCACTTAAGGTTTGTGCTATAACATGTAATACTGGCACTGCTGTGCTGCGGTTGTAGGCGCAAGGCTGCAGGCCGATATTACACTTTATAGCATGAACCTCAAGTGTACTATTGTGAATATACCACAGTTCCACTATTGTTGTTTATTAAAATATTTTAAGTTAAAGATGATGAGAAAATACAATCTGTTTCATTATAAAAACTCTGCGAGTTAAAATACTTCCATTGCTCCTTTGTTTGGAGCTGGGAAGTTTGGTTTGTAAGCGGTGCATTGTTGCTAAGTTACCTGTATATGGTGGTGTAATACATGGAGAGCTTCGGTTACAGTGCATGACCGGCTGATAACGGCACTCATAGAACGATTCTCAGCCAATCACTTTGCAGGGTCTGAACTAACTGTGGTTATTTTAAGAGAGATATACGGACGGACACATAGAGAAATTCAAATGAAAAGAAAAAAATTTGATTACAGACATGCAATGGAATAACGCTTTGTAAAGTGGTTAAACTAGACAGTACTCTGCGAGGTGTGAGTGGAATGAGGGTGTATGTATACTGAGGTGAACAGGTAAAATCAAATATTCAGGTGATTGACTTCTTGGAAGTGCCGTGTGCAGTGTCAGATCATTGTTTGAGGGAGTGATGTCAGTGTGAGGTGCGTTCTGGGTATCGTAGTCCGGAGGCTGGAGAGTGTTGGAGAGACAGGAGTGCTTACAGCGCCAGGTGTGACAGAAAGAAGGAAGAGGAGATGAATGAAGGAAATGTACAAAGAGTAAATAAAGGAAGGAAAGAAGGAGAAAAGGTCTATGGAAGGAAATCTATCTCCCAGAACTGTCTGGTGGGTTTGCGCTCCCAAGCTTATGATATTTGTTGGGGTGAGAGTTCACCTTCTTCGAAAATTGTCTTTCTTTTGTTCTGCTTTTGCAGTTTATGAAATATCTGAATGTAAACCTGTCTAATGATAAGATGATAAAAGAAAAAAATTAATAGAGAGTAAATATATGAAAAAAAGACTAAACAAAGTACAGTAGGATTACACAGCCTATTAATCAGGTACACAGATATATATGATATGCCACCCTGAGCCAGAATCTATTGAGAGGAGCAGACAGAGGAGGGCAGCAGAGTGGAAACTGAAGAGAGGCAGAATGAGGAGAGCAGTGGTACAGAGTGCAGGGGTACGACTAGAGAACCCGGAGAGGAGGGGAAGAAGAAGAAGAAACAGGGAATGGAAGAGAAGAATAGCAGAGAGAATGTAATAATACAGGAGGAGATGAGGAGGATAAGGAGTGCTGTATGGATTTGGGGGTGAGGAGGAGGAGGAGGAGGATGGAGGGTGTAATACAGGCCGAGGCACAGATACAGGCCATGAAGAGCGAGTGTCTGGTGAGGAGCTCCAGATGTGTCAACTGGATGGATGTGATGCTGCAGCGGCGCGGCTCACTCTGTACTCCCCAGAATGCCTGGAGCTTCCAGCGTAGCCTGGACCGAGCCTCGGCCTCGGAGCATACTAATGAGATTACAGCCCAGTCAGAGCATCCCCCGTCCCAAACAGGCTTAGCCCAGAGAGAGCGTGTCCGTGTCCCCCCCCCCTGCATCCCGTACACACTCCCGGGATGGGATAAGTTGGGATAACTCAGCACTAGCCCCGTGTCATCCTGTTTTGGGGGGACACGCCATACCCCAGTGCTAAAATGAAGCCCCCAACACTAAATCTCAAATTCTCTCAATGTCCAAAAGTATGTGGACACTTGCTTAGAACCCTACAGACAGATTTTTTTCCCGTCCAAAATCGCACCTTGGGTTTTCAGCTGAATTACTCAGGATTCTCTCACACATCAGCATAATCCATATATGGTTAAAAAGAGCAGAACTTACTCTTTCTAAAAGCAGCAATGATGTCCCATTGAGAAAAACACCTAAAAAAGTGAGATCTCCAACCTAACCAATATTATTTACCTTTAGTGCTTCAAACCTATTTATTTATGATGATGTTTCAAACCAAATCATATCAGTAACTGACTCAAAAGTGTCGGGAAAGTGTTGGAACCCTTTATTTTTAAATCAAATCAAATTTATTTGTATAGCATTTTTTACAACTGATGTCGCAAAACAACTTTACAGAAATCTGGTGGTAGGAAATAAAATCAGGAAGGAAAAACATCAAGCCCAAGAAGTGGGCAGTCAATAACTTGGAGGAAGGCAGAAAGCTGGAATTATAAGCTGCGGTCCAATCTGAAGGGAGCTGCCTAGGTAGTCATTGCCTTCAAAGGCAGCTCCCTCGTTCGGCAGCATTTTCACCCATAAGGGATCTTATAAGGCAGCGCGTTCGGGACACGCTCTGGAGTCAGCATACGTCATCACGTCTAGCGCGCTGTGCCCGTGAGCTTGTTTATAAATAACTAAAGTTAATGATCACTTACCTCGGGATAAATCTCAATGCAGCGGCAGCTATTTCTCTTTTACTCATCCAAATATTACAGATATTTAAATATTCATGATTTACTTTAATTATACACTTTTCCTCACTTCATTCTCAGAGTATGGTCAGTTTTATGTATGCATTTATTTTATTTTTGATTAGATGCTTTGTAGAAATGCATGAGTAATGAAACCATAATATAATAAATATTTTGTATGAGCCAGAGCTAAATTATCAAACTAAGCTACGTTTCACACAATAGTACATTCATACACAGTCAGCTAATTTTTATTATATCTTTATCTTTTAGTTGCATAAAACACATGATTCATAAACTTTATTTTTTTTTATTTACCCATACCCACTAGTTGAGATGTGATACTACAATAAGCATAGTGACAATAAAAACACAGCAAGCAAAAATAATAATGTTAAGAGAGAAAACTTTATTACATTCAAAGAAAAAATATATATATTCATAAAGGGAGCTAACGCTGCCTCCAGCCGGTCTGACCAGAGTTCACCTTCCCCGGCCCACGTTCATCCCTGTGGAAAAAATAAATCTGAATTAGTAACAGCGGTTTATGGAGAACACGCTCATAATTACACTACAGGTAACTCTAGTTATTCCCTCTAACAATTAAACTATTTACACATTAAATCACTGAATTACAGGTTATTCTTCAGTGTTACACTATTTACACAGTAAATCACTTAGTTATACGTAACAGTGACTTAAAACAGTTAAAACTTTTTACACTGGACGGCCAGGGTGTCTTTGTTTCCTAGCGGGGGTTTCCTCAGCGCTGCAGCCGCGTTTGGTACTCTGTAAGTCGGCTAGATGCGTGTTAGCTTACCCAGTAAATTAGCGCGATAAGCTAACGGTAGCTTCCGCCGGTCAGGTCTTACATTAAATGAAGTACAGGCGAAAACAACGATGGAAAACAACTTAAAACAGTCTAAAATATGCTAGTTTGATAAACCCACGCAGCGGTGAGTGGAAATACAGGAGGGAATTACTTACATTTGAACAGAAACTCCCTCGCAGTGCCGGCTCCGTCCGCCATGTTTTTAAATCTGAGCGCTGGAACTCTGAGCTGGTGAAATGCATCATGGGATTGCCTTCGCCGTGAAGGATACATCTCACGCTGCCTTCAGAATCGGGGTAAAATAAGGCAGCTGCCCAGGTAGGCAGCACATGCCACCTTCCGAATGGGACAGTCCTTTTCTCGGGAGCGCGCCTATGCTGCCTGAAAATGCTGCCTAGTTGGGCAGCTCCCTTCAGATTGGACCGCAGCTGTTGTGTGACTAATGTCTCTGGCAGATCAGAACATACCAGCCTAAATAAAGGTAGAGAGCCAGCAGGTAACATAGACATGGAGGCACAAACCTGAGTGATCACATGCAGTGGGTTATAGTGGACGCCAGCCCCAAATTACCATCTCAATTTACCACAATTTCCTATGTCCATGAACCCTCATGAATCTGCAGCCTTAATCTCAGAAAAAAAAACATTAATTACCAAAAGCTAAGCTAAAAAAGTCTGTTTTTAATCTAGAATTAAAGATATTCCTGAGTTGGTGGCTTTGTGAGAGAAAGCTCTTCCACCTGCGGAACTCCTCTCAATTTTGGCAACTACTAGGAAATCAGCAGCCTATGATCTAAGTAATGTAATCGTAATAAGAACGTAATAGGGGACTTATGAAGTGCATTCATTTACTTACTCAATAAAATTAAATTCCAGGCCATTCTGTGATATTTTAAGCTACTAAACTACTGAATCAAAACCATCCACCACAACATAGACACTCCAGCCATTCAAAATTTCCCATTCTCCAGTCTGACTGACTTATTGAAGACCCGTTCAAAAGAACGATTCGCTCACAGGTCGGACATCACTGATACAAACCCTTCCTCCTCCCAGCGGAGGAGCAGGAGGAGGAGGAGACAGAGGCTCGCGTGCTGGAGAACAAGGATGAGCAACTTGCCGCGGAGTTATGACAAAGCCATGGAGTGCCACGGTTAATTGCGAGCGGGTTTCGCGCCTCTGCCTTCCTGGCTGCTCTCTCTCACACCGCGAGAGGCGTTAGATGAAAGGGTGCGGATAAATGTATTCCCTTTATCATTCAGATCATCGCTCCTCGTGCTAAATTAATCATTCTGTTCTTTTAAGGGTTCCAAATCAGGAGAAAAGAGAAGAAAAAAATACCCGGTTTCATGCTTCGGTGGGGGCCGAATGAATGGGGAGGTGATAATAAAGGTTGGAGATGCGACTGCAGGCGCTTTTCTGATCTCTCTCTCTCTCTCTGTCTCTCTCTTCCCCCTCCAACCTCTCCTCCCTACTTTACTCCAACCCCCTGCCCCCATAAAAGGTGTCCTCTGCTGCCAGCCTGGTGTTTTTAAGGGTCGAGGTCATGTCAACACACACACACACACACACACACACACAGAGGGAATAAGAGAGAGGGAGAGAGAGATAAAGAGAGAGAGAGAGGTAAAGAGAGTGAGGTAAAGAGAGAGAGAGATAAAGAGAGAGAGAGGTAAAGAGAGAGAGAGGGAGAGAGGTAAAGAGAGAGAGAGGTAAAGAGAGAGAAAGGTAAAGAGAGAGAGAGAGGTAAAGAGAGAGAGAGAGGGAGAGAGGTAAAGAGAGAGAGATAAAGAGAGAGAGAGAGAGGTAAAGAGAGAGAGAGAGGTAAAGAGAGAGAGAGGTAAAGAGAGAGAGAGAGAGAAGTAAAGAGAGAGAAAGGTAAAGAGAGAGAGAGATAAAGAGAGAGAGAGAGAGAGAGGTAAAGAGAGAGAGAGGTAAAGAGAGAGGGAGGGAGAGAGGTAAAGAGAGAGAGAGAGAGAAAGGTAAAGAGAGAGAGAGAGAGAGATAAAGAGAGAGAGAGAGGTAAAGAGAGAGAGGTAAAGAGAGAGAGAGAAGTAAAGAGAGAGAAAGGTAAAGAGAGAGAGAGAGATAAAGAGAGAGAGAGGGAGGGAGAGAGGTAAAGAGAGAGAGAGAGAGAGAGAAAGGTAAAGAGAGAGAGAGAGATAAAGAGAGAGAGAGGTAAAGAGAGAGAGAGAAGTAAAGAGAGAGAAAGGTAAAGAGAGAGAGAGAGATAAAGAGAGAGAGAGGGAGGGAGAGAGGTAAAGAGAGAGAGAGAGAGAGAGAGAAAGGTAAAGAGAGAGAGAGAGATAAAGAGAGAGAGAGGTAAAGAGAGAGAGAGGTAAAGAGAGCGGTAAAGAAAGAGAGAGGTAAAGAGAGAGAGAGAGAGAGAGAGGTAAAGAGAGAGATAGAGAAAGTCTTCCCGCCCGTCTGTAAGAGGAGGGCTCTAATGCGAGTGGACGTTTTCATCTCTGTGGCGGCACTCCAGTCCAACCTAATTGGGACAATTCCCACTTGTGATATAATTTCATTCCTACCTCAGTGTGACTCCTATGATCTCATGCTCCAGTCCCCTCACCGCACCTCCCTACAACCCCACCGCTCTCCCTCTCTCTGCCACACTTCAGTGCCAACCTGAATGGGCCACACTAAAATAAAACAAAATAGAAAGTCCTAGGACCCAATTCCCCCACTCATAACATCTGCAGAATAACGCCTTCCTCAACCATGAAGATCTTCTGCAATCCAGCTGCCACGTTCACATTACGACAGCCGACAGACAAACTGGATTTTCCATGTTTTTTAATAGAGCAGCGACAGCGACAGTACCTCTGTGCTGAGACTTCAATTTTCACAACTTTCTATCGACTACAGCAGTGGAATACGCTGCAATATAGGCCTGAAAAACTTGAGCTCTGAAAGTCCAGGCCTACAGTTACAAACAATAAAAAATAAAAACATATTTTAATACTAATACTACTAATACAACAGCCAGAAGTTCAACACTACTAGAGTGGTGCTGTTTATCATTTTGAGTGTTTTTCATTTTGCTAAAAGACTATAGATTAACACGACAACAAATAATATATCCTACATTGGAATACATTGGCCTTGTGCTTATGACCGCATCACAGCAGTGCCAATATTACACGTTATAGCACAAACCTCGAGTGTATTATTGCGATTATACCACAGTTCCATTGTTGCTGTTTATTTAAAATATTTTAAGTTAAAAGGGCGAGAAAATGTGATATCGGTTTGGTTATAAACACTCCGCCAGTTAAAATAGTTCCATAGCTGCTCTGCCTTTAGCTGCGCTGTAAGCTCTGCATTATCGGTCGTTTCAGTCAAAATTGTGAGACTCTAATTTTACTGTAAATAAACAGAAGTGCTTTACTCACCCAAATAAACAGTTTTCAGAAGAGAAATCTCTGTAGGTTAAAGTCCAGCGCTCGTTAGACTGAAAGAAAATGTCCACCTTACATTCAGTTTAAAATACCCGATATTAACTGGAAAATATATACACTTAAGCTTTTATTTTAATAATAACAACTCTTAACCTGATATTAGTGGCCAATAATGTGGGTAATAATACATAATTTCAAATCGCTGGGCTTATTTATTTGTGGGACCTCGTCTTTTTCTATTGAAGACATTCTAAAACTCAATAGTGCTTGCTGGTGTCACTAAATCATTTTAAACTCTTCAAATATCTAACCACCTTAAGACAGCCTGTACCTTTTTTAGTTGATTTCTTTCTTTTACCTTTTTATATATTTTTTAATTTAATATTTTATTATGTTGTCTTTTTATTTATCTAACTTTATGTTTTACCTTTAGCCCTTTTATTTTATTAATTTCATCCTTATATTTTTTATACTTTTCTAACTTATTATTATTATTATTATTATTATTATTATTTATTTTAGTTCCATCATTTACTTTTTTATAATTGTGGTGTTATATTAGTCCTCTATGTATTTAATTGTGTTTATATTTTATTATTCTAATTATTTATCTCTTTGTTTTATTGCTTACATTTTAACCTGTCTGCATATCATTATATTTTGAATTATTTTATTTTTTCTTCATTAAATATTTTACTGTTTGCTTGTTTTTATAATTTAAACTTAATTTTTTTAAGGATCAGCTGCATTGAAAATTAGGATTGATTGATTGATTGATTGATTGATTGATTGATTGATAAGTACCTCCAGGTAGTTCTCCGGGTGCCACCATCTTAAAATAAAGTCACGATAAGTCGACTGATGAGTACCAACAAATAAGTAGGAAAGGGGAACAGATTGCAATTTTTTTTAGTGGAAATGCATGATATTATATTATATATAAAATTGTTGCAAAAAAAACAAATAAATAAATAACTCCAGTCCAAAACTAATGACAGTATTCAAGTGACTTCTCCATTTTTAGTAGTTACTTTATGCTCATCAGCTGACTTGTCAACATGACTTTTTGAATTTCAAGATGGAGGCGCTCTGAGAACTACCTTAAGCTACTGTGTGTGTAAACAGTATTTTTCAAAAAACATTTCAATACATATATCTGTATTGGGTTCTTGAAGGGTTGTCCCAATCCTTAAGAGCACTGTAAATGCATACATTGTTTGAACTCAAACGATTTAAGTCTGTTTTACATAAAATTGGAGATTTCTAACCAATACTCAACCAATACTTTGAGTTAGTTGAACATTCGTGGGCACATACTGGGTGTGTCCAACAGTTCCTAAATGACACTCACCATCAGTGTGTAGTGATTTCCCCTGGGCTACCTTAGAAATAAATCAAGTTCCCCTTTAGTTTTCATTACCTGTTACTTAACTTTTTAAGGCAACTGGTTTCCTCAAATTTTTTTAAGTAAATTACACTTTTTCAGGCTTACAGTGAGTGCTATTTTACCCATTCCTATTAGGTTACACAAAAAAAAGGGGTAGAGGTACAAATTGATAATAGGACTGAGTCTTAGTGTTGCTTTTGCAGCCGTCAGTTTGCATAGAAATGATGTGTCATGATGTGTTAGTAGCATAATCTAAAATTAGCTGTATGAAAGAAAGTGAGCAGGTGAAACACTGAATAATGAGTCTATAGGGTTAAAGAAACGTGCTTTGTGCCTTTCAAGCCTTTCTGAAAGTGGTGCTGTGCTGTGTTTGTGAATCGGGGGAAAAAAAACGATCCTCATCACCTCTAAAAATAATTCTCATTCTAACACCCTTTTTGCACTCTCTCTCTCTCACTCTCTCTCCTTCTCCCCCATCCCTTTCTTTCTATCTTTCTTTTCTCTCTCAACACTCAACATGTGTGTGATAGATCTGCCACGTGTGACTTCACGCTCTTCCCTGTGTTTCAGGAGCCGCGGGCGCCCGCTGTGTGAAGGCTCTTAAAAGGATGTCGGAGACGCCGGTTGTGAGCTAAGGTCACACAAATCAGAAGGAGGGGGCTGACGGTGATGATGCAAGTGAGCGTGGGGTGGGCTCTTCTTGCAGTTAGCTTGTAGGGAATGTTTGGATATCAGGAATGAACAAACCATACTTCTGCAAATACGTGTATGTTGACTTTGTTTAATAGAGTTATTCTATTTAAAGGAGAACTCCAGTGTAAAATGTTTTTTGTTGACTTTTGTTGTAGTAAAACATAATAAAAATTACTTACCTTTGATGAATAGCACACCTCTGTTCTCCCACAGCGTTCCAAAATCAAGACGTTTTAACTGTTTGTCCAAACACCCTTCAGACTGGGTGACACGGGGCATAATTTGCCCTGATAAATCGTTTTTTACCACCGTTATTATTCGTTATTATAAGATTATATATTATTATTCAGCCCCGTGTCACCCAGTATGAAGGGTGTTTGGACAAACTCTTTAAATTTCTGGATCTCGGAACGCTGTGGGAGGGCGTAGGTGTGCTATTCATCAAAGGTAAGAACTTTTATCATGTTTTACTACAACAAAAGTCCATTTTACACCGGAGTTCTCCTTCATTTTTTCCAGAGCTGTACTCACATGCGCCTTTGCTATTTACATGATGAAGGTAGAGGTTGTCGGCAGGGTGTGAGATATCAATGAGCATTGCGGCGCACCTTGCACAATGAGGTGTAAGATATGGCAGGTCATTTTTCCATTACCTTCCAAGGCTAATTTGAAAGGGAAGCCTGTGCAAATTAAGTAAATATTTGAACCCTATTTATGCACCATATTATTTTCTACAAACACATTAGCAGAAACATTAAGACAGATTGTGAGTTCATAAGCCAAACTTTGGTTAAATGTTAATTTAAGGGTTAATTTATCCATATTCTTTAATATTTCATCTTTATTGTTCATATTTTTATGTGCACCCTTTTTTTAAGTGATCTCAGATTGTCTCCTAGACACCACTGTGATGAAACAGTTTGTTAAACACGAATATTCAGATTCAGCCAAACTGATTATCAGGCTCTTCCCTAGCAACAGGGTCTACTGGGTTCTCAGGTAGTCCAGCTGGGGGAATAGGGCTTATGGTGGGGGGGGGGGGGGGGGAGAGAGGCAGGAGTGACGCCAGGCTGCCAGGCTTTTCCCCCTGTGTGAGGCGGTGGGGTGCAGTGGTTGAACAGACCGGGCGCGGCCAGGGCCTGTGTCAAGCCCCCCATCCCAGTCCCACTGGGTTGGAAGGGGAGGAAAAAAGAGAGAGAGAGAGAGAGAGACAGACATGTTTACACAAACAGATCAGTTGCCATGGCTATCCATGCAAAACCAGAATTCACATGATGATGATGTCACCCCGGGCGCACGAGGGGTAATAAACAACAATCGGCTCACGCGGCTAATTAAAGAGCACATAATGCAGGATTACCTGCCACGCACACCATGAGCTGATTGTAGGTGATGCTTCATCTCCACTCTTTGTGCAGTTTCTTTTCGCCTCAGTATTCCAGCTAATCTTATTGACGTCTGCAGGATAATCATTACCAGCGAGGGTGAAGTGTCGGCCCAGTAAAGCCCTCTCTGTCTTCTCCTAGTGCCGGTGATCCATGTGATGTTTTTATAATAAGCAAAACAGCGTAAGCCTCATCATGATCTGAGCTTTTTATTACTTATTATTAATTATCACTGTTGTTATTACCCTTTTAGGGTGTCTTTACACCTGTAGTTAGTTTCTATGATCTGAATCAGTTGATGAATTTGTTTATTTGGAGTGTTTTCTCCCTCTGTTTGGTTTGGTTTCACACAGGCATAAATCTAAACTCACCTAAACGCACCAAAATGTGAACCAATGAACCATGCAAGCATGTTGTCTCCTCTGATTGGTCAAAGCTGACTGGCATGGGAGTAAGAAAGTAAATATAGTGTAAAGATTTTATGTTCCAGCACGTATATATATATATATATATATATATATATATATATATATATATCTGTGCAGTGTAAAGCTGGTTTAACACAGAATGCTAAAAAATTGCTATTACCAGTGTTCTCAAGTCTCACGCTTTGAGCACCTCAGCGAGTTTACACGCTACACATGGTATTTCTCACGCTTGCCAATTTATCAGCTGTATATTATAATGTACTCTCGTTGAGAGTCAGAATATAGACCGCTCTGTTGTTAGGCAGACCTAGTCAAAGTGGGTGGAGTTTCAGCCAGAGTGTCAGGCGCGAAGAACTGTCCGATTCGAAAGTCTGAAACGCACGTCGGTGAACAACTGAAGGAGAACGACAGCAACCCAACCACACATCATACCACACCCCACCCCCCCCGCCCCATTTAACAACTGAAGAACAGCTAGCACCCCACAACCCTTCACTTTTTTTTTTTCTATCTGAACCTGATTTCGATTACTGTTTTCACACCTGCTCAATCAAACCACACTAAAGTACAAACAAACCAGTGATGTTGAACAAATGGTGCTGGTGTGAAAAGCCCTTAATCGATTTATCTCATTTTTAATGCTAACACACAATACATACCATCCAAAATCTTGTTGGTACAATGCACACACAAATGCACACCTCTTCCCAGCTTATGTAAATGTTTCCAGGTCTTCTTTAGAGTAGAACAGGCATGCTGACATGGTTTAAGGCAAAAAGTGACTTACTGTGAGTTACAAACAAACAAAACTAAAATAGAGCAAATTGTGTGCATTTTAAATAGAAAGAAAGCTGAGACAGAAGTTTAAAGAAATGTCTATCACAGCTTTAAATTATACTACTATCATACTTTTTTTTTTTTAATTAACAACCCTAAATCACAAAAAACAAACAATAGTGTTACTTAGTGTACATGTACTTTTCCTTCCATTTGTTTGATTGCAGACTATTTGAACCTATGAATTTTATCATAATTTATCTGGTCAACTGCCTTTCATTTGTTAATATATTTACGCTTACCAGCTGTTTGGACAAGAACAAGAACACCAATTGATGAAGTGTTTCAGTGTTATTTGGGCTCATTCTTCTCAAAACAAACATGTCATAAATGCTCACAATTTAATGCTAACACTACAATCCTCTCCTCTGCACCAAACTTCTCTCCACCAAACAAAACATATCTTCTTTATTGTGGAATAGACATGCTGACATGGTTTAAGGCAATATGTGACGTAATTCCACTGCACTGTGTACTTGTACTTGTATGAAATGACAATAAACGCCTTTTGACTTAACTTTGTGTTCGTGAAATGATTTCTTCAACCTGTGGAATGAACTGCCCAGTGGACCACACAGTGATACTATTCATTTTTTTTATTCTTATTTACTGTTTAGATCCTAAAGAAGCTATTCAAGTCTATAAGTAAAATTTGATAGAGCTTTATTTGTTGTGCTGAATGTGTTGAGATCATTTTAAATGGTTAATAACATTTTCAATGGGAAGCAGAACGTTTTTGTAGTGGGTAAAGTGGGTCACAAGTTGCAAAAGTTTGTGAACCCTACTTTAAATCAATTATATTAAGCTAAACTTATTTAGCCATTCAAGTCTATAAGGAAAATTTGATAGGCTGCATTATTTGTTGTGCTGTATGTGTTGAGATCATTTTAAATGGTTAATAACATTTTCATTAGGAAGCAGAACATTTTTGTGGTGGGTTAAGTGGGTCACGAGTTGCAAAAGATTGCAAACCCTGCTTTAAATGAACCATATTAAGCTAACTTTATATAGGCATTGTTTACTGGTCAATGCTAATGCCTAAGCTAACATCATTAAGGAAAAGACACTGGTCTGTTATTGTATCATGGCTGATTTCAATCAAATTAAATGTTTATATGTATGAAATATAAAAAAAGGCCTAAAATCTCGCACTTTGAGAGCTGAAGGTAAGCTAAATTAGCATATTTGTTTTATAGCATATGCTGCAATGTAAAATGTACCAGACTGCTAATTTATGCAATTAAGCTCAAATCTAATTCCAGAAGATTAGCAATGAAGAGCTGTACTGCACACCATGGAATAGACCACACAGTTGTGTGTGTGTGTGTGTGTGTGTGTTTGTGTACACTGTGTGTGTAGATACTGTGTGTGTGTGTGTGTACTCCATCCATGGCACGGTGGGACAGAGGGTTAGCAGAGGGAGACGGAGCAGAGGTAGCCGTCCAGCTGTGGCGGACTCACACCTGCCCTTAACCTGCCGTGCTGTGTGCTGAACATACACACACTCACACACGCTCTCTCTCTTACTCACACAAACACACACACACTCACACACACCTGCCTCCCACCATCCCTTGCGTACTTCCAACTTCCTCCTCTGCTCGCGCCAGCCAGCAAAGCTGAAGCTAGGCGCAGCTGCATCTCCCACGACATCTGACCCCCCTCCGTGTGTGTGTGTGTGTGTGTGTGATTGCGTGTGTGTCGAAAAAGCCCTCGGCTACAAGCGCCCAGCTGCAAACAGCTGGTATCTTCTAATGCACGTTTCTGTCAGACAGAGAGAAAGAGAGAGAGAAGGTAACATAGACAGAATGAACAATACACCCCCAGAACACACACACAATCACACACACAATCACACACTCAATATACACAATCACACACACAGACACTCAACACACACACTCAACACACACAATCACACACAATCAACAGACTTAATTACACACACACACAATCACAACACACACATACACAATCACACACACTCAACACACACAAACACACATACACTCAACAAAATCACACACATATACACACTGAACACACAATCACACACAAAATTACAAGATGAACACACACACACTCAACATACCCAATTACACACACACAAACACACAATCATAACACACACAATCACACACACTGCACGCACATACACAATAAACACACACTCAACACACACACACACACAATAAACACACACAATAAACACACACACACACACATACTCAACACCCACAATCACACACAATAAACACACACTCAGGACACACAATCACACACTGAACACACAAAATCACAACATGAACATACACACACTCAACACACCCAATTACACACACAACACACACTCAACAAAATATCACACATACACAAACGTGCACACACACTCAACACACACACACATGCACACACAATCACACATAAAATCACAACATGAACATACACACACTGAACACACACAATCACACACGATCAACACACCCAATTACACACACACAATCACATACAATCACACACATGCACACACAGTTACACACACAAAAACACACAATCAACATACATACACTCAACACACACAATCACACAGTCAACACACACACAATCACACACAGTCAACACACTCTCTCTCTTTCTCTTTCCCCATTCTGTCCACTACCAACCCCCACTCCAGCTAATTCTCACTGGCAGAAAGACCTGTAAAAATCAATAGGGAAAATGTCCT
This sequence comes from Astyanax mexicanus, assembly GCF_023375975.1. NCBI lineage: Eukaryota > Metazoa > Chordata > Actinopteri > Characiformes > Acestrorhamphidae > Astyanax > Astyanax mexicanus. The sequence goes on along the minus strand of NC_064418.1, from coordinate 11,338,648 downwards.
GAAACAGCCAATCTAGCAACCATCTGCCCCCGGACTCCGCTGAGACAAAGCCCCGCGTCCCCCGGGAGAACGGAGCACGAGAGAGGAAGCACAACACACATACAAACTCAATTACTCGCCACCGCTAAAACACTCCATCCTGCTGCAAAGTCCAAGCTACGTTTTTCAGGCAGCCACTTTATCATAATGGGGGACTAATTAAAAGACGGTTAAATTCACATTTTGTCACGTCTCTTTTTGTATTGCTGTGCGGCGCTACTGTTATATATTACAGCCAAACATAAAGGTAAATGCAAATGCAGGACAGGTCGTTCATCATTGTGAGAAGAGCCAGCAACTACCTTTTATACAACTGCACTGAAGTATTAGCCTTCAGCGGGGACCTGCCCTGTGAGTTTTACAATAATACACTGTGTTAAACCAACAAGCACAGGATGACACTCGTGTTTAAATGTGTTGTACAGTTTTGTACAGAGTTTTGTGGAGAGAAAACACTGATAATGCAGTTTAGGTAGAACTTATCTGGAGCAGCCAGCTTTATATGTTTTAAAAATACATAAAGCATGGAGTATACATTCATTAATGAGATCATGAACTTGTTTTGAATTAGTTTTTTCATACAATTTATTCATTAAACATATTTACAGTTCATTTACTGTATGTGCATAATTGCTGGTCAGTGTTTAACTATAACATTTACTAACATAATACTGGGGAACCAAACAAACACAGTTTTCCCAAATGTTTAAACGCATTTCTAGAAACTTGGCTCAGTTTCTCAAAACTCTAAACACAAACTGAAAATGATTAACTGCTTTGTTAAAACTCTGTTAAAACAAATCTCACGCAAAACTGATTCCTTCTACTAAAACAACACACACAGCTATTTATATACTTATCTCTTGCAGAGCATCAAATAAGCGCTGACAATATACATTCAAAGCACTTTTATCAGAAGTATTTGGTTCTGTTTTTGACTTCATGAGGCCACTGTACAAATTCAAATGCACACCCATGTCCATGGGAATATGTTCCCATTTAGCATTTACAGTACTACATGTATATATGACACAAATGTAAACCATTTTTCTGTATGTAGTTTTCAGAAACATAATGAGGAAAAAGAGTTCACATACAAACAGGTAAGAAAAATGTTTTTATTAGGGTACCACTTTAAAATAAGACTACCTTCATAAAGGGTTTATAAATGGTTTACAATTAGTTTATTAATGGTTACTAATTAGGTTGTAAATGCCTTAAAAATCGTTAATAATCAGTTATAACACATACGTAGAAAGGGCAACAAAATAGATGGCTGTGGGTTCACTATTTGGCAAACCACAGGTCATTGTTGCCCCTGTTTGGACAAACTGTTAAAATTTCAGGATCTTGACGCTGTGGGAGAACGGAGTTGTGCTATTCATCAAAGGTAAGTACTTTTTAATCATGTTTTACTACATCAAAAGTCCATTTTACACCAGAGTTTAATCTTTAAACCTTTAATCTAAATGCATTTATTTTTATAGTTAAAATCACTGAATTTAAACATTTGACTGGTTTTATTTTATAGGCAATTTATTTCTACTAGTACAACAATTTTCCCTATTCTAATATGCTACAATGCCTCTAAAAGCTCAAAGAAGGTTATTAAACCAAATGGTTGTAAAAACACTGCCTGAACCAGAGTGGATTAAAAGCTTTTGGCCTGGCTGTGTTCGCTTTTTGTTTCCATACATTCAGGATGGAGGGATACGTGCAGGGTAAAGTGCCACAAAATAGTTCCCACATTTATTACGTTCACATTTACCACTATAGGCAGATTTACTGAATAGGCAACATTCATGTACTTGTAGGTCATCATTGCTGCTCTGTGATAATGTCATATGACTGCACCACAGGCAGCTGAATGCTATAATTGAGTTACATTAGATATACAGCATGCTGTCGCTCACTCAGTGGACAAAAGAGAGAGAGAGAGAGAGAAAGTGAGAGATTGAGAGAGATTGAGAGAGAGCGAGCAACCATTTGTACCTCGCTCAAGATGACCAGCTATGGGATGCTTTAATAAGATCATAAACACTATATATCAATATGCTATATATCGTATTGTACATTATCCAGTCAAAAGTCTTCCCATTCAATGTTTTTATTTTTTATTTTTCCTACATTAAAAACTAATACTGAAGTCATTCAGACTATGAAGGAACACATAAGGAATCATGTAGTAACTTGTGTTAAGTAGGAAGTGTTAAACAAATCAAAATACTCTGTGAAGCATTTAGGTGCTCTTAACTGTGGTGCTGTTTACTTGCGATTTCTGACTCTGGTAACTCTTTGATGATTTTATCTTAACTGTGCAACAGAGGAAACTCTTGGCCATACTTTCCTAAGGGAACCTGATAAGAGCCAGTTTTATCATAATGTTTTTGATGGTCTTTTTGCGACAGAACTTGAGGATACTTGAGGATAAGATCTTTTTTTTTTTTTTAGATTGCCTGATCTTTATTTACTAAAATAAATTATTTTTTTTCTTTACTTAGTTGAGGAGATTTTGCCATACTATGGATTAGAACATTACTCAAATAGGGCTATTCACTGTATACCAACTCTTCACAACTTTACAACTGATGCTCTCAAACATTAACATTAAGAGAGCGGGAAATTTAAGTAATTAACTCATGACCTTTGCCAATATGTTTAAGGCTGTTATCTAAGCAAGAGGTGCCTATTTTGATGAATCTAAAATATCAAACATATTCTGTTTTGTTTAACACTTTTTTTTTGTTTATTAAATAATTCTATTTTTTTTCTTAATAGTTTGGATGAGTTTAGTATTAATCTGCAATGCAGAACATTTAAAAATAATGAAAAAACTGACTGGTGCTGTATTTTTAATAAAACAAAGGCACTCTGAACTTTCTAAGACCCCAATTTGACTTACTAAACGTACTTCTTTATTAGTCCACATGGTGGCGCTAATCAAATGAAGAATACTGGTTTGCAATAAATACATAATTCCTGTTTTTAGGAGTATTTTTTCCTCTTTAGTAACACAGATGCTGTGAAGTATCGTAGCTAATTATCTTGCGATATATATCAAGTATTGCAGAATCACAGTATTGTGATATAATCGTATCGTTACAGTCTATAACAGTACTGTGTTTAACATCATATGGCTTTGTACAGATCCAGGTTTCAACCACTATTTAAAAGTACACCAATCTTTACCATTCCTTCTTGGCAACTCTCTTACTATGTAGTTAATGTAAAGCCATTTGTAATGTAATGTACTTAGAATGTAAACAGTATATTTACAGAGTATAAAGTCTCAAAACATAGTCATGTATTATTAACATCAGGCGACTACACACACTGTCATAAGAAATAATTAAAATGTAACATTTGCTTTGCTGATCAAAACTGTACGCTAATTAAAGGATAGATGTTTTCTTACTCCTGCCGCCCGTAGACAATATTAATGGCCTTGCCCTACACTGGTAATGGATATTAAGCGAAGCTTCTTTCTTAGGGACCAAAGTAATGATGAGACTCACCAGGCGTGTGCGGTCACCGAGGGGTCATTTCTCTCGTTCTCTCGAGTCCCATAGGCTAAATAATACACATTGTTGGCTACAGTTCCTGAGAGATTACAGAGTTTCTAGTGGTTTTAAAAACAGCGAGAGAGTGCTTGGCCTAGTTTTACTGAATGTCTCGATCTGTTAGTCAGTTTGAAGTGAGATACGTGGCAAGGCCTAACAACACACCGAGCGTATACGACTGGCCTATATATCCACGCAGGCATGCGCCAAGCTGAGGACGGGGTTGGAAACCCACTTTGTCAAGTTTTTCAGAGAACATATCTTGACAAGACATTCAACACATATCTGCTTGTGTGTGTTTTTGTATATTTTGTAAACACGAAACTCTGAAATCGCACTATTTTTTGATCTGATGGGGTGTGACAGTTGTGCTGGGCAACACAGGCCTCTGCAATGTGAAATGTTTCACCTAAAAAAGAAGCTGTGGCTATACACTCTAAATTTAAGACGGTGTAAAAGTCTCAGGCAGTCACGAAAACTGTTCGAAAATGTGCTGTGTCTAACTTTGCTTTAAAATGATAAATAACAATAAACCACAGTGGTGCAAAAAAAAGTGTTTGCCCCCTTCATTTTTGAGGCTCATCTCAATTTTGAAAAAAAAAATAATAATAATAATATTGATGATTGCCAAAACTTTTAGGAAAGTACATATTCTGTGGACTGACAAGACAAATATTTAAACCTTTTGGAAGGTGTATGTTACATCTGGCGTTAAAAGTAACACCGAATTTCAGAGAAAAAATGCCTACAGTAAAACATGGTGGTGGTAGTGTGATGGTCTGAGCTTGGTTTGCTTTTTCAGGAGAATGTCCAGCCATCTGTTCATGACCTCAAGCTGAAACAAAAACTTGAGTTCTGCAGCAGGACAATGACCCAAAACACACAAACAAGTCTGCCTCTGAAGAAAAAGAGTTTGGCGCCTTTGGAGTCAAAGTCCTGATCTGAATCCTATTGAGATGCTGTGGCATGACCTTAAACGGTCAGTTCATATTCGAAAACACTCCAATGTGGGTAATAAAAAATGATTAAATTGGCAAAATATTATTTCTCTGTAGTCTGCTTCTTGTGATAAATGTGATAGTCAAAATTATTTATTTTTTGTAAGTTAGGAGACCGCAAAAAGCACAGTATTCTAATAATAAATACACTGTTTGATGCCAGAGACATTGTTTTACCATAGTTGGTCAAAATTATTGCCAAAAGATTTTATTCTAACACTTTAATGGTAAAAGAATACATGCAGCATGAAGTGTCACATAATAGTCCCCAAATTACCACATTTAATCGTAATCAGCATTCCCTACGGAATTCAGAAGACATCTGTAATTGCTGGTTATGGATAGTACATAAGATAGCAATTATTTGTTGTATTTATAGACCTTACAATTGACACCTGATTTCGTCACACACCACTGTAAAAAAATAAAAATAAATCCAAATCAAGTGTCTCAACAATTTCACAACAAACATGACCTGACTTGACCTGACTTTGCTGCCACTAAGAAATGATGTAGAAAAATAAAGAATAGAATACATTTTGCATTTCATCTTATCAAATACTTTTACATGGTGCTCTGTGTTTTAAAAAAAAACTTATCATGCCCTTTCAGTTTGGACAAAGGCATTAAAGTTTAGGATATATTGATTCCCGGCTTTATTGTGGCCTGCGGGTGTCGTCGCTTTGGAATTGTCCATTACAAACCAATAACCAGATCAATGTGATAAATCAATATGAGCAATTATGTAACAAGAGTTAATGAAGCTATCTGTGCTTGTAGTGCCACCTCCAGCCACAGTAGCACTGTGATATGGTCCATTAGTTTTTATCCAGCTGTAAAGTTGGATTTATGCCTTTTATTCCACATAATTCTAACATTATTTCTCAAATATATTAAGTATTTCCACAGTGGGACGTTGATATTTTCATTGCCTTCAGTTTAGAAGCTTTTATTTTCCATTGCAAAACGATCTTTTTTTTATTTCTTTTATAATTGAATAATCTACTGAGAAATGCAGCTCAAGTTCAGCTGATGGTGGTGGTAGCTGGTTTCAGTCTTAAGCTGGTCTTTGATGGTACAGGTGGTTGGTGATTGCAATTGATTTTGGTCATGCTTGGACATGCTGGTTCTGCTGGTCACCTTGCTTAAGTCTTGTTTGTCAATCAGATTGGATTTACTGGCCATCATGGTCAACCAGCTTGGCTATGCCAGCTTGTCAAACATGAGCTTGGTAATGCTGGTTAATCACAGCTTGGCCATTAGAGTCAACAATCCTGGTCTACTGGTCTTGGTCATGCTGGTCAACTTGCATGGTCGAGCTTAGTTATACTGGTTAATTAATGGTCAACTTAATCCCAGCTAACAATGTCTGGTTAGTCAAAAAGCAGCTAAACCATCAAAGTTGAAACATACCCTATACTCTTAAAGCCTAAATTAATCAACCATCTTGAGCTGCCATGCTAAGTTATCATTTTAGCATTTTGCAAGGTCTATTAGCTGTTACTTAGCTGTAAAGTTGGACTTATTCTTTTTTAAGCAATATTTAACATATGTATTAACTATTCCTCTCAGTCAAAAGCAGCTAAACCATCAAACGTAAGCCAGAACATACAATCTACTCTCAAAGCCTTAGCTAACACATCTATCTATCTAGCTGTAAAATTGGATTTAAGCCTATTATTTTACATAATTCAAGCTACATGTCACACGTGTCAACTATTACCACTGATATTCCCTTATTTATTCATTCATAAAGGAACTAAAACATATATATTTATACTGACCTATACTGGTCAAAGCCTAAGCTAATTAACAAACTTAAGCAGCGTGAGCTGCTATGCTGTTTTTTTTTCAGCAAGGTATATTTCCCCTTTTTACCATTAGCTGTTATCATCCAGCTGTGAAGTTGGATTAATGTCTTTTATTTCACATTATATAATATTTCACACAATATTTCACAGCTATATCAACTATTTCTGGTTCTGGTTGCTGTTTTTCTATTCTTCTCAGTCAAAAAATAAGCTAAACCAATCAAACTTAAGACAAAACATACCCTATACTGGTCAAAGCTTAAGCTAATCAACAAACTTAACCACATTGAGCTGGTCATGCTGGCCACAGTAGCATTGTACTATAGTCTATTAGCTGTTATTCAGCTTTCTATTCCACATAAACACATATTCCACAAAACGCAGCTAAGCCATCAATCTTAAGCTAAAACATACCCTATACTAGTCAAAGCTTAAACTAGCATTGTAGCATTTTTTTACAATTTTATTCCACATAATTTAAGCAATATTTATGAAAATACATCAAATATTGCTAATAAGCTAACCAACAAACGTAACCAGCTTGAGCTGCATTTAGTAGAATTGTGGTATAGTCAATTAGCTTGTTTTTTTAGCTTAAAGTTTAATATTTTTTTATTCAACATAATTTAAGCAATATTTGAAAAATACATCAACTATTCCTACTGCTAGAAGCTTTTATTACACATTTTTCTCAGTTAAAAAGCAGCTAAACCATCCAATTTAAGCTAAAACACACTAAACTTAAGATAATCAACAAAATTAACCAGCTTGAACTGGCTGTGCTGTTTTTTTTTCTTCAACCACAGTAGCATTGTGTTACAGTCCATTAGCAGCTATCCAGCTGAAAAGTTGCATTTAATCCTTTTTATTCCACATAATTTAAGCAATATTTCACACACTATTATTATTACACAACTATTTTTGCTGCTAGACGCTGTTTTTTTCCATTCCTGGCAGGGTAAAATCCTTCACTTCTCACTGCAAAGCGTAACAATCTTACAAAACTCCCCTAAAATGTGATCTTTCCCTTTTTTCCTCTCCTCACTAAAATGCCCATAACTGGGAGCAGCAGCAGCTCTCCTCTCCTCCTCCTCGCCTTCCCTCAGCCCGTGTGTCCGAGTCCAGCGAGTCGAGGCTGTTTTATACCTCTCTAAAAATAGCTCACCTTTCACTGCCATGTACGGCGGGATTGGCAGGCGCGCTCGGCCAATCGCTGCGCTGCGCTCGGCTGCGCCCCGCCTTCGCCACGCCCACGGGGCCACTTTAGCGCCGCCTTAATTGGACGCCAGTGAGATCATCAACCCTATTCGCCTTATATGGTCACGCACGGAATTGAGTGACAGCTGGCCCCGCCCACCCAGCCTACTCCACACTCCACCCACCCCCTGAGAGAGTCCCCTCAGCTCGAGCGAGCGCCCCCCCCTCCTTCCCTCGCTCTCTCTCTCTCTCTCTCTCCCTCGCTCACTCACTCACTCACTCTATCGCTTTCGTTCCCCCAATCCAAACCTACTGGATGTGCTTGCTGAGGCTCAGCAGCACGAGAGAGAGAGACTATACCTGGATTTACACTGAAAGAGAGAGAGAGAGAGACGCACACGCTAAGAAAAAAAAGAGAAAGAGAGAGAGAGAGACAAGCAGCGAGAGATGAGGATATAGGTGGCTGCTGCTCGTCGCCACTCTTTTTTTTGCATCCTAAAGGCACGGGATTGCAATTAAAGTGAGGCTCAACATTTTTCTTTTTGGGAAACAATCATTTTTCCCCCTTTCCCTCCTTTCCTCTCCTCTTCTCTTCTCCCACCACATCGCTCCCTCTCTCTTTCTGATCTGCATCACTACTACTACTACTATTACTACTATTACTACTACTGCTGCACTTCCAGAAGGATCTCAAGACTTCTTGTTTTTTTTTTTTCTTTTCCTTTTTCTTGTCCTTCTTCTTACTGGGGTCTTTTTCTTGCATTTCTCGTGTTTCTCGTTTTTTTTGTACGCACGCTCGAGGATCATCATCATTATCATCACCAGCAACAGCGAAGCAAAACCAAAACAAACGCTCTATCTAACATTTCGCGAGCCTCAGGATGGACGTGCTGGCGAATTACAGTATCTTTCAGGAACTTCAGCTCGTCCACGACACCGGCTACTTCTCAGCGCTCCCGTCGCTGGAGGAAAACTGGCAGCAGGTGAGTTTGCCTCTGCTTTCTTTTTCTTTTCTTTATTTATATTTTATTTTGGCTTGGTTTGGTTCGGTTCTGTTCGGTTTGGCTGGTGGCGCTGGTACGCATGAAGTGCGCTGTAGCGGAAAGTGGCACCAAGTGCACCGAAATGAAGCTCTCTCAGAAGAGAGAGAGCGCGAGAGTTTAGTGCAGGCAGTGCAGAAGAAGAAGAAGAAGCACCGTCCAGGCCAATGGTCACTCTCTTAGAGATCTACTACCTGATATATCTCCCTGATCCATCAAAACCATCACTACTGCCTCATTTGTGTTGGACAGGTGCAGGAGATGTAGGGAAAGAAGAAGAGAAGCAAACTGTGCTTGGATGCTGCTGGTGCTGGTTGGACTAGATGAAAGCAGGATGCTTATTTGAGTTGGATGGTGCAAGAGGTGCAGGGAAAGAAGGAGAAGTGTTGGTGACCACTGGTGGTCCAACCTCTTGGTTTTCCTACCTACCTACATGATATGGAATTAGATGGGTGCACTAGAATAAAATAATTGTAACTACAGTTGGTCCTGATTAACAGTGTTTTGGATGCTGGTTGGGCTGTTATGGATGCAGTCTTGGTCATCTTGGTTGTTCCACCTACCTAGTGAGCACTGTTAGTGTAAATTAACAGGGATTTAGATTAAAATACTGGCTGAATTAGGTGGATGCAGCATGCAAAAACACACTAGTGGTGACCAATGGTTGTTTTTTTATGCTGCTTAGGTCTTGATTGACTTGATTGTTCCACCTACCAACCTGATCTCATTATTGGTGCTTGATTTGAGTTGAATGAGTGCAGGTCTACTGATGGTGGGTTTGTCTAAATGAACAGGGGATTGCAGGTGCTGGCCGGACTGGATGGATGCAGAATGCATGGTGACTACTGGTGGTCCAAGCGAGCTAATTGGGTTTAGATGCTGGTGCTCTTCTCAATTCCTGTTTTTCCTACCTACCTACTTGATATGGAATTAGATGGGTGCAGTAGAATAAAGATTTTGTGACACTGTTGGTCCAAATTAACAGAGTTCTGGATGCTGGTTATCCTGGTTGATATTGGATTGTATTGGGTTGGTGGTCCATGCTAGCTACCTGGATTTGAATGCTGATGCTGCTCTGTCATCTTGGTTGTCCAACCTGCCTACTTATATTATCACACTACTGGTTCCTGCTTTGAGTTGAATGGGTGCAGCAGATGCAAAGCAAGAGTTAATGACCACTGGTGGAGGTTTATTTTGGAGGCTGGTGCTGGTTGGATTGGTTGAGCACAGGAGTGCTGTTGATTACTGGTGGACCTGGTTCACTGAATTTTAGATGCTGATTCTGTTTTGTAGTGTTGAATGTCCTACCTACCTACCTACCTACCAGCATACTTGATTTGGATAAGCCAACTGGGTTTTAAATGCTGGTGACCACTGGTTGTTTTCGCTTGCTGTTTTTTTTAAGCTGGTGCTGTTCTGTGTCGACTTGATAATTCTACCTGCCTACCTGGTCCATCTCATCATTAGTGCCTGATTTGTGTTGATGGATGCACAGGGTGCAAGAGAATGTGTTGTGACCAGTGATGATGATGATGATGATGATGATCCAGACTGAATGAGTTCTGCAAGCTGGTGCTGTTCTGTAGTCTTGACTGCCCTACCAACCTACCTGAGTCATCTGATCATTATTACCTAAGAAGGATTAGAGGGATGTAGTAGAAAATGTAGTGATTTTTGGACTGTTTGTCCAAACTAAAAAGGTTTTGGATGGTGGTGCTGGTTGGATTGGATTAGTTTATCATGCAGAATTGCTGGTGACCACTGTTTGGATGCTGGTGGTGTTGTTTTGCTGTTACCTTGATTGTCCTACCTACCTACAGTAGCCTTCCCATAATTGGTACCTAATCAGAGTTGTGGGGGTGCAAGAGAAAGGATAGTGACCACTGATGATGGGCAAACTACTGGGTTTCATCACGGTTTGGTCATCTTGATTGTACCACCTACCTACCTACCTGAAGATTCCCATTTTTTATGCCTGATTTCAGCTGTATGGATGCAGGGGGTGCAGGAGAAGGTTTCCAAGCTGACTGGGTTTTAGATACTGGTGCTGATCTGTAGTCTTGATATTTACTTGATTTTCACTAATGGTTAGTTGGCTAGGTTGTTGCTCTTTACATTTCCCTCATATTAACGATGGTGCTATTATTTGTCAGCATCCAACAAACTATCCCTGGCATGTTGTAAAATTATTATTTTCTCTGGTTGTTATTGAGCTTCTGATCTGCCTGAATGAGCCCAGTTTAGCTAATTCAGGCATGCGTTTGACTAATAACGAGAGACTCGTCATTAAATAATGTATCTGCAGCTGTCAGCCTTGCTTGGTTGTTTTTCAGCCCCGTCGGCACGAGGAGCAGCTCCCGCTCCTCTAATGCATAATGCATTAGCCTTAGCTATCTCCACCAGGAGGAAGGAGGAGAGGAAGAGGAGGAGGAGGAGGTTAAGCTAGCTGTGGTCAAATGGACTCAGCTTGGGCTGCAAAACAGGTTCCTCAGAAATAGCGCATTAGCTACTGTAATTGCGCCTCTCTTGCGCTCTGCACTTCATCATGTTCATTCATTCACTAAGTCACTCACACGCAGGCCACGTAAAGCACGCGTGGAGGCATGCACATGGCTGGCAGGAGGAGCGAGTGCCTGCTCTGACTGGGACAATGCTCGGGTGATGAGGGTGATATTTTGATCTTGTTTCTGGTTACTATGCACGAGAGTGTCTGTAATAGACAAAAACACCGGCTTGCATGCAAGTGCCTTTTTTTCCAATAACTTCACCGCATGCATACAAAAGCACAAGCTCACACACACACACACACACACACACAAACACATATGTCTGGGCGGCTGGCTTCCATGTGCTTCTGCAGAAGTGCTAAGCTTTACCTCAGCAACAAGGATATGAGCTGAATTAATAAAAAACCACTGGCCAGCAAAAAATCAAATGCCCCTACAGCATGATTTTGAACACATCACATGGTAAACTTTGTAATGAGACAATAGGATTTTGGAGAGTGCATGGTTTATTTGTGGATGTGTGAGTGTGTGTATGCATGCGGTGAAGTCAATTAGCTGCACAAGCACACATGGGATCCCTGTCTTTGCCTGCTGCTTTGCATCCGTTTGAACATAAGGCCATCGCTGCTGTGTGTATGTGTGAGCTATACCGCAGTCAGATACTTCTTCTGAATGTCTGCTTCTCTGTAGTTAGATAATGGGGTTAGTTACAGGTTAAATCCGAAAGACTGTCAACTTAAAGGTCGCTCCATGTTCCTACAGTCCCTGACACTCCACACCACTAGAGGTGGGTAGGAAAAGGGAAAAGGGGAAAAGAAAATCAGGAAAGGTATTTGGCCTTGTAAAGCCTGCTATGGAACCATTTAGCTGTGACCCAGCACACACATCTCTGTTGATATGTGTTCTTGCTGCCGAGAAGGCCTTGAGTAAGACCTCAGGAGGAAGAGGGAAGAGGGAAGCAATGTTTTGAGAAGCGCAAACAATAAAAGACCCATTTAATAGAGAGGAAGAATGAAAGGGAGGAAAGCGAGGCCTTGCTGAGCTGACAGGTGAATAAAAGAGGGTGGCTATAGAACGACAGCGCTGTTAAAAGTCTGCTGCTTTTACTGGCAGTGATGGTTTGATAGTGTAGCCCCAGATCTGCCCAAGGAAGGGAAACGGCACCCTTCATCCTGGGGGACAAGATGGATGGGCACTCTCGGCCCTGAGCGAGCGGCGCATGAATCAGAGCTTAATGGACACGATATGGGCGAATTGAGTTTCAGTGCTCCGGCTGGGGCCAGGGGGCTGGGCGGCACGAAAGGGGGGAAAAAGAAGGCAGGACGAAGCACCGGGAGACCTGGAGGGTTTTGTCACCCAGCCGTAATGAAGTTCTCTCAGGGCCTGCTGGCACCATTCTTCCCCACCCGTCCTCTTCTTTAAACAAAGACGCCATCTCTCACTGCCAGGAGGAGGCAGTGAGGAGAAGAGGCAGTGAAAGACATGGTTTGGTGTAATTACAGCAAGCCGGCATCTTTTTTGTCTTTGCGGAGAAGGGATGGATTATTTCAGCAGTGACCCACGAAGAAGGTTAATTCAGAGAGCGGCTGTTTGTGCAACAAGGGGGCCCCTGTTGTCTCTGGATCCCCTCCCCTAGTAGCACCACCCAGAGAGGCCCTCTGAGCTCCAGGCTAGAGGCGGTCGGAGCAGGTGGAGAAGCCTGGGGAATCAGTCTGCGGTGGTAAACAACACCATTAGAAGCGAGTGATGTAGCCGAGCCAATTAGCAAAGATCACCTGAGAGACTGATTGCGAGTGTGGATGAGTGTGTGTGGCTGAAAGGGAGGGGGGTGTTTGTTAGTGTCTGTCCATCTGTCCTCCACTATCCAGGGCACCACGTGCGCCTCTGTTACTTCGTCTTCCTCAGATGACCGACCTTTTTTTTTCCTCCTCGCCGGCCACCGTGAAAATGGGTCACTCTCTGTCTCTTTGTCTACCATGCCTGGCAGACCTGTCTCTCAAATTTGCCTTGTTGTTTTTATTCCTCTTTTTCTGTTTAGAAAGTGTCTATTTCAGGATAGGCTAGGATTTGAAGCATCCTCTGTGTCTGCTCCATGTATTTTTGGCTCAGAGTCAGAGCTTTATTGCAATGCACACGGCAAGACCCCTGTGACAGGAGGGGACCATCAAAGGCCAGCAGACCTGTTTGTCCTGAAAAATCCCTGAAAGACTTTGGTGATAGACTCTAAACCAGGTGGCTCCTCTGGTTTGACCGCCTGTTCCATTAACACCTTCCGTAGGTGTGCCTCAGAGGGACCTGATCTGGTTGAGGGGGTTTCAATATGTCCAAGTGTGATTCCTTCAGAGAAACCATCACAGAAAGCCTTCCAACAGTGCAGCTGTGCAGGTCAGACGCTCAGTCCACAGAGCCACGTTGCAGGCAGTGTAACGGGGCGTCACGGCCCAGGGTCGGGTAACCCCGGGAGAAAGGCCGCAGGCATCCATGCGAGGTGACGGCAGCTCCGTCTCTCATCCAGGGAGCTCTTCCTGTCCCAGAGTAGCCAAGTTTGACAAGATAATGAATCACACTGCATGCATATTCTGCGCTGCAGTTTTTCACATTTCACAGCCCAGTAACTTTCAGAACAGCGGCAGTGGCAGCAGGGGGAGAGGGGTGGGGGGGGTGCGAGGGCACCCGATACCATTAAAAATGGATTCAGCTGGAGTTGTGATGGAGACTACGTCTCTGTTTCTGAAGGCTTTACGAAGCCCCTGCCCATCCTTGAGCATCCTCTACTCCCCCCGACTTTTCTCTTTCAGCTTTCCCCCATTTGGCCTCCTACTGGTGGGGGCCCAGTCAGCGGCCTGCTTTGCTTTTAATTTCATCCCAGGCTTTATGCCTCCACTGGCCGTGTCGAGATCCATCCAGCTGAAGACACTCCCATTTTCTGTCAGCAATGAACAGCTGAAATGTGTGTTACATAATTCTCGGAGGAGCGCAGCTGGTTTCTCACAGAGTATCCGCCAAGGGCATGGAGAATGCTCAGGCCCAATCTCTGAACTGGCCCAAGGCCTACTCTGCCACTGGAAATGCTCCAGGATTACAGCCAGATAGAACTGCCAGGCTGGTGAACTGCAGGCCCTGGGAAAAAAGTCTTGCCGTATCCCCCTGTATTAGTGATGGGGTGTGGAAAGAGTAGAAACACCTGCATGATTTAGAGCTGGAGATGCTGCTGCCCTCTGTGCTTCCTACATGACTGTGCTGGATGTCCGGTCTTCCACACATCTTAAATCTGGCTGTAAATGCCGCCCACTCTGTTTTACAGAGCTACAGAGCTTGTGTGTAATCACAGCTTGGTCATGCTGGTGCTTCTGCTGCCTGACTTTGCAGTCATATGTGGGGGGTTACCTCTAACCAGTTTCACTTGTTCCTTTCGTAAACTGATAACATGACTTTTTGTTTGCACTGATACTCAGGTATGTTGGTAAACGTGAGGTCTTGCACAGGTTTGATGTTGAGACTGATAAGTCCACTGTTCTGAAGAAATATCTTGATCTTGTCATCCAATGTGTTTTTGTAAGCAGCAAACCCTGACTGCCCTTTATTTCTTCATTACTACAGTTATGACCTTAACAGCCATGAGACAAAACTAAAGAAAACATTTGCATGTAAAAAAACACTAGCAGATCATTATCAATGTAATGCTCCATTTGTGTCATTACATACAAACATTGTGAATAAATAATTTCGTCAAGATTTACTCTGAATAGGCACGTTAAAACAAATGTAACTTTTGACCTCAGTGATGTCACAACCTTCACACTGTTTTATTTTCAAGGGACTGCATGTTCAGCACGTATATTAATAATATTAACTTCACTTAAAATATATCATATTGTCTCCATGCTTACATGAATTAAAATTTAGGCTGTTCACCCTGTTTGTGGTAAAATGTCAAGATGAGAAAATCTATAATCTATAATTTAGAAAATATATCTTTGAAACTGGTTGGTTCACCATGATCAATTAGAAATGAGTTGTAGCCCAGCTGTAGGCCAGTTATGATTTCATTCATTAAATGCAGATTATCGATAAAATTGTCCACCATGTCAGACAACTTTAGATTCCATGACAGAGGGGGTGCATGCATGACAGAAAAGGAATGAAAGGAAACAGAACATATGAAGTAAAGTTGTCTGAAGTCTTATTATTATGATACACTGTCATTGAAAAGTCTTTTTTAAGTTTTAAGGGGTCAGAAGGTACAATATTCTGATAATGACCCCAATATTGGTTGCTCAGTTGCAGACATCATGGTCAAAGTCAGTCACTGCCTGTTTTTTTTTTTCAGTACGTTTTTCTGAAGCAATAGGTTTAGATGTGTTTGTGATTCAAATGTCACATTTCTGTATGTTAAACTGTAGAAAAACTGTAAAATGTTTTCCCTGCTATTTTGATTTCCTGATTAGTGAGCTTTGCAACTTTTAATTGACCTCTTATCTCCTCTGTAGTATCAGCTCCTCTGTTTGAATGGGTTACCAGGAATCAGCATGAGCCAGACAGCATTGAGTCACCCACTGGGATTTATCAGTGTGACATCAGAAAGCCAAGCCATTGTAGTAAGCATTTCCTGGATGCTGCCTCTGCCACAGAGCAGAAAGAGCAGAATCAACATAGTCTGGGTGGAGCGTAGCCTCGTCTCAGTGACTCATGGGCTGGGATTAAAACAGACATGAACGTCTAGCGCTCCTCCCACTTTGCTTCTGCTCATCTGACTCAGGTTTCAAATACTAGGTACAGTAGAGGGTACAGTACGGCCCGGCTGAAGCCGAGCTGGGACTCTCTCAGCCTCGCACTCGATCTCTCTCTCCGAGACCCAACCAGAGCCGATCCGTCAGCCCCCAGACAGCTGACAGTAATTAGACTCTGGCATGAGGCAGCAGGGTCTTTCATGTGCAAGGCTGAACCAGGTCTCCTTTGAAGAGAGGGGGACCTTCTACTTGCACACCCATGTTGTTTTCCAACAAACATGCTGTGCACACACGCTACTTCTAGCACGAGTGTGCAATTTTGTAGTGTCCAATCACAGAGCATCTTAAAATACGAAATAATCACAATATTAATGATGATATTGAGATACTGTGACTCTGTGATGCTCAATATATGGCATATCCTAAATAAGTAAATGCCAGGAATTCAGTCATGTTATTAATTATGCAATCTATGTATTCAATATTGGAGCAAAATAAACAATACTACACAGATTTAATCTGTCTTAGATAGATTTATCATGGAAAATGAGAAGACTGTACATTTTCCTTTGCATCAATAGCAGAAAAGTTGCAAATGTGATTATTACACATGCCCACATTGTGATGATGAGGATAATGATGATGATGAAACAAAATTTTGTGCAGCCCTAGCTTAAATCACAATACATTTCTAAATTTCAATTGACCCAATATAATTTCAACAATATAAACAGTATAAAAGCCAATGTATATCCATGGTGTACGTCATTAGAAAAGAAAGAGCTGGGCGATATGGTACTAATATCATGTGACAATATTTAAAGATGTTTATTTTCACGATACACAGTATTTATCATAATGTTTTGGCATAAGACAAAATGCATCAGCTATGGCAGATTCTTTCATGCCTTCAGCAATTAATTCCATTTTTGCTGCACATCATGCAATTTAACAAGATTTTTAAAGTCTATATCATAAAATGTACAGATGGGTAAGTGTTCTTTAAGCACTTAAAGAACCTAAAGCATTTAGTTGATACAGTAAAAAAGTGTATCACAACTCGCAAAAAATATCATTATATTGCCCAGCTCTACCCCTAACAGAAGAGCAGTTTCACCAAAAGACTCGGACAATTTCAAGATTGAATTAGCTCGGGAAATCCATTTGGTCTCCTGTTGCTCTCTCTCAATCATAATTTTGTCATTCAGTGGTGTGAAATTGCTTCCACTATGCTGTGCAAGTTCTGAAGCGGACACTGAGACCTGACCTGTCGCACAGGCTGATCGAAAGCTGTTTACCAAATTTCAGCCGGCATGAAATTTGGCTATTGCTCTCTAATTTATTCTCTCGGCTAGAGGTAGATCAAAGTAGGCGTCGAAATTGACAGGGTGTAGGTTTTCTTGTTGCAAGGTTTTGGTAAAATGAGAAACTGGGAGAATAGTTAGCATTTGTTGTGCATAAGAGAGGTATTTCTTGTGCTGAGAAAGGAAATAGCTCTAAAAATAATATGATTTTAATTAATTTATAGATCATAACAAATTTAAGAGCACCAGTCCAGTTCAATTTTTGTGTTTCTGTTTTTGTGATTAAGCAAAAGTATAACAAACCAGATCATTATGATCAATCATAACTAGCTCTGGGGTTTTGTCAGAGTCTGTTTTTTTTGTGACTGCAAGGCCAAAGTGTGGTTAGCTGACTGTACCACAGAGCCATACAAATGTTTAGTGGGAGGGCTTAAAGATGGAAGGATCTCCCTATTGGCTAAATGGCCTGTGCTAATGTTTACACCAGGGCAGTGACATACAGTAGGATGAGGCCTGTCACCGGCAAAATAAAATTTGAGGCCAGCAATATTGGACAAGTAGCCAGTCAAGTAGCCAGCATGCTAACATAATGCATAATTCAGGTTGCTAACATGCTAATGCTAATGCTGCAGTAGCAATGAGGGACAAGCCTGCTATGGGCTCCTTGCACTCACGGCTCTGACGCATTTCCGTTTTCAAATAATGCGGCTCGGACGTTTCCGGTTGTATTGTTTACATTCGCCTGTAAAGGCAAAACGTACATTTTTTACTAGCGAGAGGTCAAAATGAGTATCCAGCGTGAAGTTTTCAAGCCGTTTTCAGCACTGTTGTGTTCCTTTTTGCACGGAGTCTGCTAAGTTTTATGGAAGCTTTAAGCTTTCATAGCTTCCCTGCTCAGAGTGATCTACTAAACAGTGGCTAATGAACATTAGTCGGGACCACTTTACCATTTCGCCGTATTAAAGGTCTGTAGCAAACATTTCATACCAGACTACCTGGTTAAACCAAAAACGTCAGAAGCTTGGAGAAGACTGGCAAAGCATGCAGTGCTTTTTAAATGGAATGATTAACGTTACAGCACCCAGGCTCCATGTATTTGGGAGAGGAGATCAGCGTACTTGCCTGAATGATCCACCAGCTAGCATTTTTATTATTATTATTATAGCTAGATATTATTATTATTATTATTATTATTATTATTATTGTTATTATTGTTATTATTATTATTATTATTATTATTATTATTATTATTATTATTATTATAATAGCTAAATATTATTATTATTATTATTATTATTAATATTATTAAAATATTATAGCTAGCATTTGTATTCTTATTTTTTACTAATATAGCTAGCGTTTTTATTATTATTATTATTATTATTATTATAGCTTGATTTTATTATTATTATTATTATTTTAGCTAGCATTATTATTATTATTATTATTATTATTATTATTATTATTATAGCTAGATATTATTATAAATTTTACTATTATTATTATTATTATTATTGCTAGCATTTTTATTATTATAGCTAGCATTTGTCTAATTATTTTTATAATGATTATTATAGTTAGCGTTATTATTATTACTAGCATTTTATTAGACTTCCATTTGATAACAGGAGAAACTAACTATCAATAATGCACCTAGCAAGCTAGTTAGCTATACTAGCTAATGCTGAGCTATGTGGGACGTAAAATATAAGAAAAAAAACTTCGTAGTGTGTAGGTATGATATAGTTTATAGGCATATAGTTTAAAGCCTTTCTCCAGCTCTCTAGTGGTAGGCTTTACTGGTCTCCTTGACGTTGAGGTTAATTTTTAGAAGCTCTTGTAAACACCAGCTGATAATACTGCCATAACGAGTGTATTGGAAAAGCCAAACAGGAAACGCTGGAGCAGCACTGATGAAAATGCGGAAGTAGTTGTGCAAAGAGCGCATTGTTATTGTGGAAGTAATGTTGGATGAGCCTGATAGCTGGCATGGCAGTGTAAAAACACACTTTGCTTTTCTCATTTTGCATTTATTAAGTATAATTTTGCAAGTTAGCATGCAGAAATGAGACCAGACACATATGATGACAGCTGCTGGTGAGACTCTTAGTGCTTTTACTGGTCCTGATTAAGCAAAAATGAAAGCAAATGGAAAAACTAACTGCAACTTTACTAACTGGTCTGTACCAAACTGTGCCAAAACGTTTAACCCTGTAGTGGAGAAGTATCCAGTGTGTACTCTTCTTGAAGTTTTGATGTGTTTGCTTGATTGGAACTGAAATCTTCTTTTACTGTTGTTGGTTTTGGTGACTGGAAAGTCAAAAATAGATCAAAAAGTTTTGAGATGTTTCTGTGCTTAGAGACATCTCTTTAAATCGTTTTTTTTTTTTTTCTCATTTGGTAAAAGATTGGAAAAAACAGATGAGCTTAAACTGATTACTGTTTACTTTTGATAAGTCAGTCCGGTTGCATAAGTTTTTCTGGTTAAGTCATCATAAATCAGGTCATGATGAGGTTACTTATGATTGATGGGTGGAATCCGCAGACGCTTCCCTTTCACTTTCCGACGAACGATGAATGCGAAGGAGGGACGACTGAAGGTCAAAGTCCTCCAGCAATTAAGCCCTAAACTAAACACACCTACCTCCGTCCACCCACTCGGCCCACTGACGGCCTAATTATCCCCTCACCTGTTGGAGCGCTGATGGATACGGCCTTGTTACGGGGAGATCAAGAGCTTTTCAGGGACTGCGATTGTGAAGAGGGTGGACGGAGGAGTGGGGGTCATTTGTCTGCCTGCTTCTCAAGTGTCTGTTAGCCTGTGAAGAGGAGGAGCAGCGGAGGGATGCATTTGGAGAGGAAGAAGCAGAAAAAGAGAGAGAGGGATAGAGAGAGATGGGAGAAATAAACAGAGAAAGATGAGAACACGGAAAGCATCTTTATGCATGAGGCCCGTCGTCCCCTCAGCCCGATGGAGAGGCAGCTTAGCCACTCAAGTGTTTGATTAACAGCCTGTGAGGAACCAGCCATTTTTCTCTAAGTGCAAGTGCCCACACACACTGCTTAACACAGACACACACACACACATAGACACACACAAATACACTCCGACTGACTGACAGCTTGATAGCATGTTTTGCTTCTTTTGCCTCTTTTTTTTTTGTCTCAAACGAGAACTTTTGAGAAATTATGATAAAGCGCTTTGACCCGCCGACTGCCGTTCGCATTTGCCACCATCTCGCCAGCTTTCTCAGCAAACCCACCTCTCTGTATTCCTGTCTGGCATGTTCAACATAGGAGAGAGGTGCTGATGAATAATAGATAATGATATTTTTGGTATTCCTAACCAGCTATAAGTAGCACCACAGACTGTCAAAACAGCTGAAGAAAGAGCGAGTGAGGGAAGGAAAGGATAGGAGAGAGAGAGAGAGAGAGAGAGAGAGAGAAGGGAGTCATGTGAAGATGTGAAGGGCATCTCAGCATGCTGGAGTAGAGCTTATGTTTATTCAACTGCTCCTAAGGTTGGGGAGGGCTGGCAGAACCTCCCACACCATTCCCTTCGCTTTCTCTCTCGACCCGCCGCTGGAAATTCCCTCCTCGCATCCAAACACGAGCGAGCGCTCACAGAGCCAAACCCGGGGCTGCATTCAGATTCGCCACCGCTCATTTTCCACAGATGGTAATGGCGGAGAATGGAGCGCGTCTTATCATTTGGCTTGGAAATTGAAAAAGCACCAGAGGGACAACACTTGCCTGTTCACTGGCAAAAGAAAAAAAGAATAGAAGTTATCTTAGCAAAAGTGAAATCCTCTTAATTGCAGTCTAAACATTTAATATCTAACATTTTTATTTGGTTATAGTACTATTCCCTGACTAAAACACTTATTTCAAACTTATTTTAACTTATTTTAAGTAATTTAATCTGGTAGAAATGTGCTATTCTGTTGGCAGATACAGTATGTTATTTAGCTCAAGTCATACTGTTTTCAGAGCTTTTTTCACTATTATTACCCTATTATTTAACTCTTGTTTAGATATTTAGTAAAAAAAATAAAGCTTGAAAAAAGAAATAAAGAAATAAAGCTTGCAAGTTGAATGGGTGCCTTTTTGAGTTGGCCTAAAGGTTAACTGGGGCTGTCTTTTTTATATAAAGGAAAGAA
This sequence comes from Astyanax mexicanus, assembly GCF_023375975.1. Lineage (NCBI taxonomy): Eukaryota > Metazoa > Chordata > Actinopteri > Characiformes > Acestrorhamphidae > Astyanax > Astyanax mexicanus. The sequence goes on along the minus strand of NC_064418.1, from coordinate 11,317,302 downwards.
AAATACAAACACAAGCACTTCAGAATCAGATTGCAAACTTACTGTATCTTAAACTAATCTGTATTAGTATTATTATTTATTTAAGTCATTTTATCTGGTAAAATGTCCTTTTCTGTTGACAGATATGTTAATTACATTAATTCTGAACGTTTTAACAGCCTTTTCACTAATATTACACTATTATTTCACTGTTATTTAGTTTTTTAGTCAAGAAATTAAGCTCAAAAATCATTTGCTAACTGGGCCTCTCTCTTTTATACAGAGCAAATAGTAATAGAAACACTAGCGTTTAGATGAATCAGATTGCAGAAACAAAACCCCAAACCTATCTCAAACCTATTGATACTTATTTTAAGTAATTTTTTAGATATAATTTTCTGTTAGCTGATTTTATGCTTGGTTTAATTTGTTTTTATAGTGATTATTAGGCTTCGTTTAAGAAATAATGCTTGAAACAAACTAAATCATGTGCTACATGATTGGGGCATTTTTAGTAGGCCTAGAGATTAACTGAGGCTGTCTTTTATGTATATATATACCTTTATATATATAAAGGCAAATACAAATACAAGCACTTAGATGAATCAGATTCTGGAAACAACACCTGAAGGCCTTTTTAAATGCATGTGTGTGTGTGTGTGTGTGTGTGTGTGTGTGTTTATGTGTGTGTTTGAGGGAGCACACACGTGCTCACAGGACAGCAGCTCCGGCCTGGTTGGTTGAACGTCTGTTGTGTGGCTGCCAGGCAGGAGCATGAGCTCATCTGTTTGTTTTGGTAGCAGCGAGGTATGATGAATAGGCATTAGACACAACACTGGCCGCACGTTCAAACCCAAACACTCACAGAACAACAGGTACTTTTCCATCACGCCTAAACGTGCCTGTGGGGCTGATCCTGTGCCCCAGAATAGTGCCTGAAAACGAAAGAGAAACCAGACAGAGAGAGAGAGAGAGGCATGGCCTGGCTGTAAACACAACACACACACACACACACACTAATACACACACACATACACAGTAACACACCAGACACACTAATACACACACACAATGACACACAGATGAAACTATTTGCTGATTTAGTAATGTTCTGGAAATGTTCCTGTCCTGGAGCAGCAGAATTCAGGATAGCAGTAAAGCAGTACAGAATAATAGAAGCATATAGGGCTGGATGATATGAGTTAGTGTAGCGATAATCAGTTCAATTTCTTTAAACAGTTTTCTGAGGCTAAAAATAAAAATAGATCTTTTTTTTTTCATTTCTTTCTTTCTCAAACAAAAGTTCAGAAAAAAAGTTGAATGTTCTTTTGATATATATTTTTTTAAAGATTTTTGCATCTTGTAATAAAAAATCTGGTAGAATCTAACTTATTTTTGTTACAAGATTTTTTTTCTTATTTCCTAAAATTCTGAATGTGAGAACAGGAATGAAAAACTAGATGAACATTAGGACCTATTTCTTTATTACTGTACTAAATGAAAAAAAATAAATAAAATAAAATGTTACATCCCATTTTCCATTTTTGATTAGGCCTCAAACAATCAGAACATTTAACTTATAAACATTACACTGGCCGATAAGGCTGAAATAATATTTATATCAAAATATTATTTCCAATTTAGGTCGATACTAGGGCTGGATATTAGCAAAAACCTGGGGCGATATAATACATGTCACACAATTGACTTTATAATTTAATATATCACAAATTCACGATTAATTTACGAATGTTTAGGAAAACGCTTATAGTACAAAAAAATAGAATTACATAAAAAAAAAAATATGAGTAAAAAAAAAGTTTTGGCCAGGGTTTAAACACTACACGAAACTGCTGAACTGCTGTATGATAGCAATCGTACATATTAAATACACTTGTTTAATTTATAAAAAAATTATACAGTGTTATTGAAACTAGGTACAGTATTGTAAAACAAAATATTGCGATTAGATACGATATATCACTATTTTCTAATATTGATATAAACTATACATATACAAAATACAAAATATAGTATATATAGAATGCCACATTGCATATAAATAAGTGTATAATGAATGTCACTCAGTGAGAGAAAGATACTGATAGTGATTTCTGTTATTTCAATACTCATCACTATTATTTATACATTTTCTGTTACAATTTATTTGATATAGTGAAGCCCTAGACGCATAATTCTGATGTTTGTTTGCCCACGTTTTGAAAAGCTACAGTGTGTGTGTGTGTGTGTGTGTGTGATAATTTGTTTGTACTGGTGTGCTGGTGTGTATTTGCATATGCTCTGCGTCTGTGTCTCTGGTGGCCGTGTGACCTGGCTACTCTCCATACTCCCATTATGTCGGAGCTGGGTTGTGCTCAGCTTGCTCGTTTCCACCCATTTCTCTCCCTCTCTCTCTCTTTCTCTCTCTCTCTCTCTCCCTCTCTCTCTCTTCCCGCTGCTGCTGCAGGCAGGGTTGGCATGCGCCGGCCCTTCGCAGAGCTTTCTGCCGAACTCTAACAGCTCTACCCACTAAAGGGATGGAGTGAAAATAAAAAGGGCAGATGCCCCCTTGGCACCGGGTCCCAAAGCCCTTGGTTCACATCTTCAACCCAGCGCTGGCTGAGCAGAAAGCTGTACACACCGTGCACAGAAAGGTTCCACGTGGAGACGATGGTCCTTTTTTTTTTTGATGTTTGTATACGAGAGACATGCCTCTCAGCGCATGTGTTCTGGAGACGGGACTTCCCCACCCTCGAGTGCAGGCCTGTTGTGGTTGAGGTTGCACTTGTGGGTGGAGTTTAGGTGGTTCCTCACTTCCTAGAAGCTGTGTAAGAGTCTTAGGGGTTCTCCCACTGCAGCCCCACAGCCATGCTTGGGGTTGCAGAATCTAGTGGTTTTCATAACTGATACAGTATTTCCAGCAGACAGATGTAGGTTGTGTGAGACTGCAGCAAAGGGTTGGTGATATAGCACTAAAATTATATCACGATATTGATAAAATTTCAAAAGTACACTACTGCCTGCAACAAAATGAATATTAAACTTTATTTGGTGATATTATTGCATATGATATGATAAAGCACACCCTTAATTGAGATTATCACCTTTTGTAACAGATTGTAACAGAAGTCAATGATCCAACATGTCATTATACTAATAATATACTCCATATATATATCTAGGACTGAGGTAAAATAAAAAATACTGGACAGATATAACCAGATATAATCTGTATCTGATAGGTATGATATTTAGTGGGAAATTGGAACAGTATGAATTTTCCTTTTGCGACAAACAGCAAAAAAATAAAAATAGTTGTACCCCATAATTCACGATAATTCAGGGTACTCTTGCGATAACGATATATATATATTTTTTGGCAATATTATTGTATACAATATGATATGGCACACTTTTAGCACAAATATTTTTTATAGTGTGGGATTAATAATCTTATCCTATTTTATCTTATAATGTTGTCACTGCTTCTGAAATTTAAGAAACATCGTAAAAATACACAAAATACACAACTCTACAGAGGGCTTTTATTTTGAAAGGACAGATACAAGAGGAAGACAGAGATATGAAAAAAGAGAAAAAGTAAGATTTTAGCTAGGTTTTATAATTTAAAAAATTTAAAAGCTAACAATTCTGTCAGATTCACTTTATGTTAAAAAGTGGAAAATTTAACACTATATAAATGAATTAAGGTAAAAGTGATAGACCTAAAGCTAATTTAAAATTTTAGAGAGACTTTAGAGTTGCTGCTTCATACATTCTGAGACATCATGAAATTATAATCAAAAAAGCTCTCCAGAGGGCTTTTAATTTGACATGATGGATACAGGAGGAAGTAAGAGTAAGAGTAAGAGGAGTTTAAAAGAACTGAAAGATATGTTATATTGTGCTAAAATGCACCACACAGCATTTTGACAGTACTTCAGTAAGTTAAAGCCACACTGAAACCACAGAAAGCCTAAATGCTATGTTAGCTCAGCTAACATTATTAGACTAGTCCTTTACAGCTCATATCCTAGCTAAATTGTAATTATTGGAGAAGGAAAAACCTTCTTAACATTGAATAGAAGTCAATTATATTAGATTTCAAGTAATTCTGGAGCATTTGTATTGGTCCATTTGTCAGGATTTGAGAACAACATGAGAATGAGAACAACAGCTCCTGAATGGATAAAAGTGGAGATACATGTTTTTCATTTCTACATCAGCGATATCTTTTTTTTTTTTTTTTTTTTTTTTTTTAGAAAAGGGTAGTAAACTCTTACTCCTAATAAATTTGACCAAACTTGATAAGTGATGCTGAATTTTAAATTCAGGATGCCAAATTTCTACAGTGGTTTCCAGAAAGTTTTCCTAAATATGTTTTAAACATGTGGGCCTCCCATCATTGCTAAAAAAAAAATCCTGAAGGAAACACTGCTGCTGAAATTTTAGCGACAATGGTGCTTTGCATAATTGTTACAAAAAAATCCATCGACACCATGTGGTTATGGGTCAACCAAGAGCTTCATCAGCTTATTTCATGCAACATTGAATGTGAGTAGTATTAGAATTACAGCTAGTGTAATTAATTGTTGTTGTAAAAACAAGAATACACAGTACTAGGTGCAAAAGTGAAAATGCACGTCCGCCACTTTCCTGTAGATCTCTAGAACCTAGAATGCTAGCAGTAAGCTACTGTACATTTTCTTGTAGTCCACCAGCACAGCTCATAGATATTCTGCCCTGCTCAATTTTTACAACCTTCACTCTCAGTTCCCCTCTATCTGCTCAAATGTTGCCCCTGCCACATGGACAGCCATCATCCATCCAACCTTTTCCACTACTGTGGTTACGGCCCCTGGCCATGGCCATGAAGCACCTTGTTATTGGGGGTATTTTTTTAATTCTCTGCATGTGTGTGTGCTCTTTATTTTAAGCGCTCCCTAGCTTGTCGCATTCTGGGCTGTGCCAGGTGGCGTACTGTATGCCCGATATAGCTCTGGCTACGGATTCACCAGCGCTGCTGTCTCCCCTCTGAGCGTCTGCGTGCCGACGTTCCGCTGCGAGACCCACCTGTTCTCCTCTGATCCACTTTGCAGAGGAAAAAAAAAGACAAACGAGGAGCTCTGCATCCTCCACCGTGACCTCACATCGGAAAAACAAAAGAGCAGCCATGTGCCAGGAGATTTTTCCTATTTGACATTAACGTCCCACAGATGGGCCATTCGTAAGAGATGTGCGGTACAAAAACGGAAAGTAGTGTGTTTAAGCTGAGCCATAAAAATTAATGAAAAGGTCTTGAGTTGCCTCCCCCATATAACAGATTAATTCTTTTTTACGCTTATGGCCACAGAAGATATTTAGGCAGTTAACAGAAGCTGAACGTTTGCCTGGGATGTTTTTGGAGCGGCAGGCTGTGCCAGTAACCCCCTAACCCTTTAAGAAGCTCCCCAGACAGATTCCTGGGCACATGTCCGCATTCTCCCTGCCTGGTCTGTCTTGAAGGTTATGTACCAGGAAGGCTGTGAAGTGCTTTTTATTTTGGTGGCGGGGGGAACAAGCATGTTCCGCTTAGCCATTAGGGCTTGTGCGCTTGTGTGCTTGTTCTCTTGTGTGCTTGTGGGCTTGTGTATGGCACTGTTAAATGGGTCACATGTGGAGTCTCGACGACCTTGGGAATTTGTCCTGCTCGGTGAGACGTTCAGCTTCTCCTCTTTGTTTTGCACAGCCTTGCCAGGCCTGCCAAGTTCGATATTTCAAGGAAGTGGGATAAAGTCAAATTAGCAAGCTGTTTAAATCGTGGACAGATTTGCTTGCAGGAAAGTTTGCAAGGAGAAAGGTTTTGACGAGTATTTGTCGAGTAATCATTGAGTATTTGGCGAGATCTCAGTGAGTTTCTTTAAGCTCTTCTTTCTGCCCCAGTCGCTTGGCTTGGCTGGAGGACGCTTGACAGTGTTCACACCATCTGGCGGAATTGCTTTAGAAACGGGATGTAAAAGGTAATTATGCTCAGGAAGGTATGGGCGGCGCGTCGGTGGCAGTGCATGGAGTGCAAAGTCTGTCTCCTCTGAAGGGGAGGCTGAGCCGGTGTGGAGCTATGTGGGTCGTCAGCTATTTTAATCTGCGATGTTGCCGGGAATACCTGAGGGAATGGCCAGGCTCTGTCGGAATGGGGGCTGTCGGTGCGCAAGTGCCAGTGTGTGTCTGGGTGGATGGATATGAGTGTGTATGTGTGTGTGTGTTTGCAAGATCAAGCATGTGCACACAGGCATGCAAGTTGCGTGTATAGTCCGGAAAGGTTTTTTGAGCAAAGGAAAGAGAGAGAGAGAGAGAGAGAGAGAGAGGAAAGCCTGCACTTTAAATGGTTGAGTATTGAGTACTTTTCCTCTTTCTCAGGTTCACTGGAGCAAGCAGTATATGTATGTATGTGTGTGTGCTTTTAAGCATGGGCTGCTGCCGCTGCTCTGAGCAAACCCAGTCGAGACAGACTTTCTCTCACCAGCCAGAGCTGTCTCTCTCACTCTCTCTCACTTTCCATCTCTTGCTCGCTCTCTCTCTTAGGCTATCCACAGACAGGTCAACAGCTTCATTCTCCACAGGGAGCGCCCGTGACTCATCTCCATTCTTCTGTATTCAGGATGAGATCACTGGCTCTAACTGGCTTTAAAAGTCTGCGCTTTTAAGAGTTACAGTGCGCCACCACCGTAACCACGAGCCCCATCCGCACTGTAGATTCCAGTAAAATATGATGAGGTAATCCCTCCAACCAGCTCTGGTTCCTAGCATTCTTCCTAGTAACCATTCCGTCATTTCATTGCCTCCGTGACCTTGCGGTGCACCGGAGAAGTGGAGGGGAAAAGGAAATTAGGAGGAGTTTTGGGAGGGAGCTCAGCCCAGGCGCCCCCTCCTGCGGTGTGGACAGGTGTGATGGCAGCAGGGGCACCTGCCGCACCATCCCAGCCCTGATGGGGAGTGCGGCGGCTTCAAAAAGCTCCGCTCCCAGCCGGGTGTTATTTATACACTAAACAGGTTGGGCCGCCTCGGGTGAGCACGCCGGTGCTAGAGGGGCAAAAAATAAAAAACAAAAAAACAACAGAACGTAGTTCCACATGGCCGGCCGCAGAAACATCACAGGCTCCTGTGGCCTACCTTTGCGGCGCACTCTTGGCAAAAGGTCCGCTTTTCCACGGCTTCCATTGTAGTCAGGAATTAATGGACTGCAAAGGCATTCATCAAGTCCCAGTTAGGTTCCCTTTTATGTCACTGTAGTGGCCATGTCAGACGCTGGTAATTGGGTTCAAAGTGCCATCGCTGTAAAAGGCTGCGTGGGAGTGAGTCAGAGGGAGGGTGGGGCCCTTGCCGTCTCAGGTGACCTCACTCTCAGCCAGGCTGCTGTGGTGTGTGTGTGTGTGTGTGTCCGTGTTTGGTTGGGCTGAGGTGGGGTTGGGATGGGGGGATGAGGTCATTCTTTCATCGGAAGTCTGCAGGAGGCACGTGTGTAGCGCGGTGTGCATGAATGTATGCATGAGCTAAAGAAGAACAAAGAAGTATGGCTAAAGAAATTTTACTGCTTCATTTTGCACTAAAAGTTGCTGTAAATTTTTTTCTATTGGATCAGGTGAACTGCTAAAACGAGACTGTTAAACATTAAATCTATTTTCACAAACACCATATAAACAGTGCTATTGTTTAAACTGTTTAAACTGTGTAAACTGTGTTTGCGTTTGGTGGTTTGAAACCTTGAAGAAGCTTAAAACCATTTCCCTCCTCCCACCACCACCAGACTCACACTGGCTCCCACTTAGTGCCGACTGTCTGAGTGGCAGGGCATTGTGTCTGGTGTTTGAGAGATGAGATAGGCTGATATCATGAGAGGAAAGGACAGCATGCACAGATTGAGACGTCACAACAAAGCTGCACCTCCCAGTTCGGCATTGCAGGCACGTAGTGAGAGCAGGATCAGATCAAAAGAGGCATTTCTGAGACAGCCATCTTCTGTGAGATGTGTTTGTGTTCTGTTTTTTTTTTTTTTTTTTTAAGATTTAATGGTTCTCGAATTTGGCCAGCATGACTTTTCTTTTATTTTAGACTAAAGACTAGATTGCTTCCCCACAGCAAATCCAAAGGACAATGAAATCAAAATTGCAGAGAGCAATATATGTGAAATTGCATTTTCCATTTCGCTTTACTAGTCGAAACACAATTATGAACTCCAATTCTCACTATTTATGATAGACAACAGTCACATCTCTGCAGCTAATATGTTAGCCAAATCATCTAACAGCGAGTGATTGGTTGCCTTTTTGTAAATAGCCCCTGCGCCAAGCTTTCAAGGGCTTAATTTATCCCAAAGTGCCCGTGTTTACCCATTCTTTGACGTAAGCCCAAGGGGGGAAAATCGAGCCCACGGAAGAGCAAAGGAGTTTGTTGTCCCATAAAATACCGGCTGAGCTCGCTCTGTGTAATTACCACTCTGCAAGATAATTATAAAGAGGACAGAGTCAGGGATGAAAAAGCCATTTACGTGTCCTTAAGTGAGCGACAGCAATTAACTGGGTTGCCTAACCTGGTGCAGTGAAATTGGGTTGGGCCGGCATCGCGTGCGGTTATCACACAAAACAGAACCCGCCAGCCTCCTCCTATCTCCTGGAGGTGAGCCTTGAAAGGGGCCCTGCACAAGTTGTTTAATTTTTTTAAGCGGCTTTGCGAAATCTGCGTTCTTCGTTTTGTTTTGGAAGCCTTTCGTGCGTGAAAAATCCCCACAGCACAAAGGCTTTTGGCAGTTGTGCTGCAGGATTGGATGAGGGCCTGAACACAGGAGGGATGGAGGGGGGGCCCAAATTCCTGTTATCTTAACTGCCTTTGTCCATTACTGCTGGTTTATCCGGAGTCTCAAATGGAGATTGGACAAGGTGACGTAGCCATACCCCACCACCCCCCAGTCCCTCCCCTCCTGCCACCTTCCTTGGGTAGCATGCCCACTCTGGTCTGTGGTGACCCTGGCCTGGAATGTGCCAGGCAGAATCTTCTGTGTGCGATCGTGCTTATCAGTAGGAATGCAGCCCATGCATGTAGGCCAAGAAGCATTGCATAACCTGTTTTCTAAGCTCAAAGGCAAGGCATGGACATGGTATCTGCGGTCTGGCATGAATACCGGCATCCTACCTGTGCAATTTCCTGTCCCATTTCCTACTGCCCAGGCCAAAAGGAATCACTAAGGTCTTCGGATGTCAGATGGGACAGGAAACAAGCTCACATGCATGGAATGTGTTTCCTCTCTGCAAGGGTCTTCTAGTCACTGCTGTCCCACTCTCTCAGCTGGTCACATCCTGTGGGTTGGCTACAAAGGATCACCCAGAGTTATATTTAGAAGTAAGGCGACACAAATGACTAGAGTGATTGCGTCAGTGTTTTAGGACTTCTCACACTGAGTAGGGTGAAATCATCTCAAGGAAATGAGAAATGCATTCATAGAGAAAGGCCTTGTTGTACCCTTCCTTGCGGTTAACACAGAGCTGCAAATAACTACAACAGTACAAGAGTAGGCTATCTGAGAAGTGTGCTTATCTGGCTCAGTAGCTCTTGAGTAAGACAGGTCCCTTCAGTTCTCCCCTGCTGCGGCTTTGTTGTATGTGCAGTCCCCATGGTGTTTTTGAACACAGGCCTATTGTGCTTGCCCTGGGTAGGAAAAAGGGAGAGCTGGCATTCTTAACTGGTGATAAAAAGGGGTAAGTGTGGATATTCCTGCTAGAGAATAAGCAAAAACGGACAGACAGTTTGAGTCGACAGGGCACTTGCATTGCTTTGACATAACTCAGAACAAGGTAACTCTACCACCTTGCCCTGATCCTTCTGTAATTTTAGCTTCTCATCATGTGGCTTCCCACTTGGAATGCAAAAGTGCCGAGGTGTGCATTGGATGAGAGCCCAGAACCAATGAAAGAGGTAAAGACTGCAGAATTGGGACCAACTGTCTTCAGTCTTAGGGAAGAGATACTTGCTTAGCAAAGAGATGCTGCCTTGCATATCCTGTGTCCATTTGGTGCGTTGATGTTGTTTGTATCCTTGTCCTTGACACGTGCAAGGTGCAGTGGAAACAAAACACTAGGGGGTAGTGTAGGTATTTGGCTGCATCAACATTATGGTAAGTTTTATTGCTGTAAAGAACCCCCGTAACATGGGAAGCACACGCAAGTGCCACTTATTTAAGTTACATTCACAAAGCAGCCAGGTTTCTATACAGCCATATGGCTAAACAGCAAGTACTGTGTGTCTCAAGCCTTAGGGTTTGGCGATTGCTTTGAAGATTGTAGTAATGACACTAGATTTCAAATCACTATCTTTGTCTTTCAAGAGTACAGACCTTGTAATACAGCTGAAACTGACTCCCTTAAAGAACTTGGTCTGTCTGTCCGATCTCTTGCCTGTACCCCTGTGTATGTAACCAAAGCTCTCCACACAAGACCCAGAGGACCATGCATCTTTTGAGACAAAAAGCCCCACTGTCAGCCCCCCGCCTCCAGCTCTCTTTGTTGCCCATCTCCCTTTGTCTCACCACACTCTCCCCTCTTGTTCCCTTTTGTCTTCCGGTGTTGTATCCCCCGCCTGAGCTCCAATCTCTTGGCATTGTATAATGAAGATAAGCCTGTAGTGTGGCACAATAGGATCCCCCCCCAAGCCAACACACACACTCCCTCTCACACACACACACCAGTATCCTTCACTTAGTCTCCCCAATCTTATAACAAGCTGTTAACCCCATTTAAAAGTGTCCCCTTTCAATCGGCTTGTGACGGGGAATAATCCCGCTTGAGCGATTTAATGTAAATCGCTGTATCCTGATTAGATTACCCCAGTGCCGCCAGCCGGCAGCCATTAGCCGACCCGTACACAGATAAACAGCGGCTCGTTCCCCAAATCCAGTTAAAGGAAGACAGGGATCCCTTCTTCAGGGCTCAGCCCGGCTCTTCTCAGCCCGCTGTCTCACTGCCTTTGTTGGTGGGATTACCCCACATTTGGCGTGTCTTTGGCGCTGAGCAAACCTCCTCCTCTTTACCCACAGTACTTAGCTCTACTTACTGGGCACACTGGGCATTTGTCACACTTTCTGACACCCCTCATTGCAACAGTTTATTTTAACGGTTTAATTAAGTTTATTCATGACTTGCACTCGCAAGTCATTATGCTAATTCTTTGCTATTCTTTGTGTCTTTGAAACATTGAAATGTTTAAGCTAGTGTACATGCCTGAATGACATTTGTTCATCTCTTAAACCCTCCACTGTTCCATTGCAGTGTCTTAAGGCGGCAGAGCACACAGGGTAATCTCTGTCTCTTCTCCCAAAAAGCAAGTTCATCTGTGGCCCCCTGTCCGCCCTCCCAAAGTCAAGAGTGTTTGACTGGATTTAGGGTGTGGGTTAATGGGACCTGTGTTGGTCGGGGACTCAATCAAGGGGGCATTGTCTGTTCTACAAACATTTGCTGATAAAGAAAATTAATAGGGTGCTGCCATGCAATTCTCTTCCCTCACAGCCCTTTTGTCCCCTCCATGACCCCCGCCATACAAATTTGGCATCATTCTGAGAGCTAACCCAATGTTGGTCTACGAAGAAATCAGTGCTCAGTAGCCACACACAAGTGCACCCAAAGGCTGATTGGCACACGGTCCGCCTCCACCTCCTTTAAATGGATGTATTCATTAGCTGCAGCTGCACAATGTCAAGCTTAAAGTCTCCTTGTGTATCTGGATACAGATGGTGAGGTTGGCAGACACTGCTCTCCAGTGGCACAGCCAAATAAACGAAGGTGTCCCTTAGAAAAGCCATCTCTACCCACTATCTCCTCACTTCAGTTACGGTGTAATAAGCCATAATAATGATTGGCAGTGCCAAGTCTTTCTAGGGAGGCACTATGACATTTACCAATTGAGGCTTTCTGAGTCAGAGTCATGCAAATTGAAAAACTGAACTCGGATCATCAGCTCTTTTGCTCCAAGGCTGTAAACAGGGAGTTGCTGCTCCACTGACCGCTTACTGGCCCCTAGCTGGAACGTAGTCTCGTATCAAACTATCGACTCCCTGCTGTGGAAATAAGGTTATCACAGGGCATTACTCCACTGGGGAATAAATGAACAGTAACCAGCTCTATACTCTACATGATCTTTCGTACACATGCTGCTAAGCAACTATAGATTCCTCCCAACGTCAGCATGTCTCAGCTCCTTAGATCCCTGCTTAGTTCCTTAGAGTTCTCAGCTATAAGCTGAACTATCTATCTATATATATATATATATATATATATATACACATTACTGGCAGTAATCCCTACCACCAAGGGTGTGCAGTCCAGATAACACCCGCTAATTACCATGCATGGTCAGCATCGCTCTTTGTTCTTCATTACACGTACGTCCGCCAAACACATGTAGATAAATGGGTCGTGTGTCTACAGAGAAATAAAGCTTAATAGAGTCCTTCCAGAGTTGTTTATAAAAATAGAGGATGATTTTTTTTCTTGCCTGCTGTCAGTGTATAGAGCTGAGGCGAGGTGTTTTCTCTACCATGGGTGGCCATCCACAGCCAGCCTCAGGAGAACCCATGTCATAATAAACCTGTCTCTGTTATGTCATGAACCTGAACGGGGGCCCTAATCTTCTGCCAAGGGCTGTCAACATGGATCAACTCACGCACAACTTCTACACCTTCATCTAATGAATGTTCTCATGTTTCCTCGGTTCCTTTCAGGGCAACGACTTTGACAAAGGATGCTTTTGAAAGAAATGGCTTCTATGTGGCCGTTTGCTTGATAGTAGCTATTTATAAATCATAAAGAAATCATAGCTGCCATAGCTGTATTATGCAACTTCATGGACATTAGATAAATGTCAAATACTCTTACCTAAGCTGTCTTGAGGTAAATATCAACCTGAAACAGAAGCCATAGCCTGTCCTGACATTCTAATCCTTGATTGAACTTGCAGGACTGTACTAATTGTACTAATAATAATGTTATTTAAAAGACACATTGGCCAAGACATTGAAACTGCATCCTTTGATTGGCTTAGGGTTTAGGGTTTGGCATTGTCTTGTAGGAATACTGGGTCACTTTGTTAAAGAAAATGCTAATAACTACCTCCCCATTATGAGATTGATTAGTTAGCCCCTAAATAATGTGTTTACCTGTGTACCCAAGCAAAATAATCAGTTATTGAGTGACTTAGGCATTGTCTCAGGCACTATAATCTGAGCATCACTGGTTCAAATTACAGATCATGCAGCTTCAGCATCAGCAGCCAGAGTCCGAGAGAGCTTAGTTGGCCCGGCTGTTGGCCCGGGTAGGTGTCCACGTTCTGGTCTTCGCTTGTTCTTCATGCGTTGGGTTCATTTCTGGTGATAAGTGGAGTTTATATAAAGAGAGGGGTCAGGTCTGTGATTGACCTTCCGTGTTGGGGAGAAAATGTGATAAAACTTGTTTGTGACCGTTAGTAGCTGTGGCCTTAGGACACTCCAAAAAGCATAAACACTTGATATTTGATAGTTGCAGCAAACTTTCCATTTGCCTGTGGCAAACCAACAAAAGCAATAGAATAAAAAGTTAGTTTTTTTTTGCAAACATTTCACAAAGAAAGCTCAGATCCACTGGACTTAGATATTCTTCAATATTCGAAACCCAACAAATGTGGCTGCCATGGAAACAGCTGCAGGGGCTGTTGTGCTCATCTCTGGTTGAGACTCTATCTGTCTGTTTCCTCTCGACTCCCAGAGGAGCTGGCCTGCACTCACCAGCCAGAGACAGAGAAAGAAAGGAAGAGGAAGAGAGAGAGAGAGAGAGAGCTAGAGTTCAGCTGCTGCAGTGCCAGAGAGGCCCAATCTCACAGCACAGCTTTAGGCACCAGAAGCTGCACAATAGGAAACGGAGGGAAGGCGCAGGACGACCAGAATAATGAATTTGTCGTAAGGCGGCAAATCGTATTACGCAATGAACATGTAATTAGCTTTGTGAAAGAGGGTAAATATTGATACACAGTAATGAGTGTGTCGAGTTTACAATAATCTCAGACCCAAAGCCAAGCTTAGCCTTTCATGGAGAGCGTTTAGGCGGATCATGTGTACTCTAGGGTTTCTAGGGTGCTTGCCTAGCTCATTAAACGTCCACGTCAGCCCTGTTTTGACGAGGAGTTGCTCTGTGTTTTAAAAGTCGAGTCGCAATCATTTGTGAACAGCTGAGAACAAAACTTTTCTCAGGAGATATACAAAGATGTATCAGGAAATTGAAAGTGCGGTAGTTGGCCATCAGCAACCAGAGTCCGAGAGAGCACAATTGGCATTTCAAAATCTGGGTGGGTAGCTGATATATTGGAGCTGGGTCGCTGCACTTTTCTCCGAGTGCACTAGCATTGGTGGCAGTTTAAAAAAAAACAACGGAAAGATGGCTGCACATGTGCCGAATGAGGCATGTTCTGGCATCTTCTTCATGCTCTAAGTATTGGGGAGCATTGCTAGTGATATGAGGTGTGACTGGGTAACTGGCCTTCCAAATTTGAGATAAATAAAGAATAAAAAAACAAATAAAAGGAAAATTAAAATGACAGCAGATGAAATCCTAATTGGCATGAAACTATTGAAGATTACGTAAGAATATCAGAGAAACTGATGCTACAAACCAGAACATGATATAGCACTCCATAGACACATGACCTTAATCAGTATGCAAAGAATAAAAAGCAAAGGCCATCCACCTCTGAATCACCTGTTTTCTTACTGACTAGAAAGGTCAACTCAATTTTAAGAGTTCATATTTTTGACTACAGTGTCTATAGTGTCCTAAAATGTTAGCTTTCTTATCTACACTGTGTACTGAATGTACTTGGAACATTAATGAGGATCCCAGCACTTTAGTGAGCGAATAAGTTGCATAAAACAAGCATATCCATTCATAATATGAAATATTTTATACCTTTTGTAGAAACCAAATCAACAGTCTGTATTTTATAGCAAACCTGTATTTTATAGCTAAGCCCAAACATCAAACACTTTCCAATTAGCTTGAATTTAGTTCTTTTTTGTTTTTATTTAATTTTACCCTATTAATATATGCAATTCTAAGCTTATTGTGTGCATTATTCAAAATGTAATATTCTAAATATAATACTATTCATCAGTATTAATAGGAGGTACACACAGATGCTGTTTGCTACTTTCAGAAGATTCTGAAATACTTAGTTAGAAACAAATTTAAACATTATTACAATGTTTTTACACATTTACTAAATGCATGAATGTCATAATTGATGTTTGCATGTAAAAAACTACACAATACATTTAAACAATAATGTAAGTACTTGCTTAACTAGAGTGTTGGTGGGCTGAGAAAATGAAAGCAATTAGATCTAGAGATTTTAGTATTAAGTCATTATCCAGCTTATTACTGTGATAAAGTATATGGTTAGTGATATTGTAAGCATGAGACCTATTATGCTATTAAATGTTTTATTGTATTATTTCTGTGCTCATGCTAAAACTTTGTTGACTTGCAAGACAGAGGACTTGTAATTCTGATCTGAGGCCCAAAATGTCTTTTTATTTATTATATATAAAGGTTGTAATTTGAACATTGAATAAAGCATATAATTTGCATGTGCAAAAATAACTGTATATTGTAAGACATTTACTAATTAAATTATTTGCTTATTATAAAAGTATTTTTTTAACCGAAACCAAGCTAAATATACAATTTCTCTGAATATATAAAAATATAGAAAAAGCATCTAACTCCATGCTGGTTACAATTTAATGGTGTCAGTAACAACATTATTCACCAAAAGTGCGTATTTTTGGATGAATAATTTCATTTAACACAGATATTACAGATATTTTGAGCCATGTTATGCAGTTATTCATATTTATGGCCAGTCACTGCTGTTTCTTTACTGTTAATAAATTGCCTGGGCCTGATTGAGTCTGGGTTACATCACTCTGCTTGATGTTACCAGCAGTCTGTCTGTTTCACTCTGCTCTGCAAAGCAAAGCTGTTTTATTTACAAGAACATCGTATCATCTGTTAGATTAGCTGATTTCCAGACAGGCTGAGAGCGGTAACACTGGTTCCTCCCACAAGCAGTAAACTATTTAGACTAAATTTAGAGAATGGTGTTAAAAGGGACAGAACTGTCTATTCCGTGAAAGCAGCATGTGCTAAGATTGTTGTTCTTTAATACTGAAAGCAGAAGTGCTCCTCCTGAGATGCAAGGAGATTCAGGGAGGTATTTTCTATTTAATGGTATCTGTGTCTGTGTCTATATCATAAGGTTACTATTAATGAGGGTGTCGGCATGTTTCCCTTTATAATTCAGCAGAAACTGTTTATTTGGGTGTCTAAAGTGCTTCTGTCTATTTAGAGTAAGCTTAAATTTCTATTATTTTCATCAGCGCAGTTAGCAGCAGCTCTAGCCAAGGTTAACAGCATTTAGTACTCGGAAAATGCCGCCCGATAGCACTACACTGATGAACCCTGAGTGTTCCGGTAAACCAGGGCACTATCAGCTATCATTTGTAAACACACAGACTACATTCCAATATACTCTCCTCTGAACAGTGAAAAAGCTAGCATTGTGGCTAATGCTTATGCTGCTCTCCAGCCTTGGTGCTGGAGAAACTTCACTGAAACTCTTTTATAACACTATACTTCAGCTGAGTGGCTTTACTGCTCCTTACAACCTGACCAGCAGAGTTCATAAATAAGGCGCACTGGATTATAAGGGGCACTGACGACTTTGGGGAAAATTAAAGGATTTTAGGTCTGCCTCATAGTGCAAAAAATACAGTTATGGATTCTAAAAGTAGAATGGACTTGTAGGTTTGTTGGACGAATTTTGTTCTACAGACTTAGTTAGGGTATCATAAACTACATTACCTGCATTAAAAGTATTATTATACATGATCTGTGCAATTACACATTCTCACCAGAGAGGTCTCCAAAATCCCAAAATCCTCAAAACTTACAGACTGTTGCTTTAAAGCATACAGTAACTTTAATTGGTCATAAAACCCAAATTTAACACATGCACGATATTGCCCTGAAATGATATCACAATATTTCAGGGTATTTTTGAGACAACAATATACTTAGCGATATGAAAAAAATATATATATATTTCAGGAATATATACTACTGCAACCAATTAAAAAATGGTGTTTATGAAATAAATGAAATAAATAAATTTTATAAACACCAGTCACTTAGTAACACTCGTACAACACCATCATGAGTATAAAACAACAAAATGTGACAAAATAAAGAATGCAACACAAAAATAATGTAAAATAATGTGATTTAGCAAAAAATTGACCAAATTACTAAAATGCAGAATATTTAGTGCATGCCTATAAACTGCAAACAAAAACAATAAACTGAAAACTGCTGAAAGACTGCTTTTTAGACAGAATACTGCTATTAGCACCGTATGTTTTTTTTAATAGCATGATATTACTGTGTCACAATATGGCAATATGTCTAGTCTAGTCAGATTATCTGCGACAAAAAAGAAAATGCATCATAAAACATAAAGAATCCTCTTCTCAGGTCTCAGTGTTGGTACATGGCCAGTGATTCAATTAATCTAAGCACATATTTGAGCAAGGTCATCCTGGATACACAGGTACTCCTCGACATCACAGTTTAAATCACAGCCAGCATCTTCATATTAAGCGTGTTAGTCATTACATAACAGTCGACTCAGACACTCTCGCTCACAGCGTTGGCAGCCAGACAGCATTCCGTACGGGGGAAAAAAAGGAAAGTGTGTCGAGAACATGAGACCTGCCACATGTAAGCTGCTTGGCCGTGGAGACTAATGCATGGCCTGTATTGATCGTCTGCGTTCTGCTGAGCCGAGGGTCAGAGTTACACTGTTTCCATCCGTGCTCTGAAAAAAAAGCAGCCGTGCAGTGAAACAAACAAACAACAGCGCACTGTTTAAGAGATGGATTGTCCCATATGGAAAACTGATACACTGCAATAGATAGATTTCAAATATATACCATATCTTAGCATTATATATGCTTATATCTGGTTAATGTTTTCTGTGGTTTTGCTTTGGTTTATTTTCAGTCATTAATATTTATAATTTATTTTATCTCATATTTCTTCATAATCTGTTTTATTACTCTATCCCTTCTTGAATTTTGAATTAATTTAATTAATTAATTAATTAATTTATTTTTATCTCAAATTTCTTTGTAATCTGCGTTTTATTACTATATCCATTTTTGACTTTTTGAATAACTTTATTCACGGAAAACTGAAACACTTCAATAGATTTAAAATATATACCATATCTTAGCATTATATTCGCTTATATACGGTCATTTTTTATGTTTTTGCTTTGGTTTATTTGATTTATCATTATTTGGTTTATTTTGTCTCATATTTCTTTATAATCTGTGTTTTATTACTGTATCCCTTTTTGACTTTTGAATTAACTTAATTTTTTTACTTATTTTATCTCATATTTCTTGGTAATCTGTGTTTTATTACTATATCCCTTCTTGACTTTTGTTTTACATTTGTATATTTAACAGTATATGATTTTAGAAGCATTTCTATTGGTCCATTCATCATGAAGTTTTGACACAGTGTATAAAACACCAACCAGATTTGAAATATTAGTAAAAACGTATATATTCAATAATATTCCACACATATTTTGTATATGTCCTGTCACTGATATGTACTATTTACAGTATTAGTTTATGTTTAACACATACTCTATACAGTGTGTATATATTAGGAATGTAAAAATTGCTTATATCTCAAAGTATTGCAGTATTATGTTTTAAAATATTGTATCAGACCTGTATCAATGCTGTATCAAGGATCAATATTTATTTGATCCTTATTGTTTTCATGCAAAGATTCAAACAGATTCTTTACTCAGACAGTGCTGTAACTACAGTGTTAGATCACACTGTTCTGATTGGATAGAAAAGTAAACACAGATCTACACAGATGTTATGCAACAATAGTTCAAAATATACTGAATCATATAAAATTTCTGTGTTGTGATATGAATTATGAATCGACAAATTCTTGCCAATAAACAGCTCTATTAATGTGTATTTAGTTATGAAAACATTGAAGAGAAAAGTAACTCCATTTATTATGCAAATGTCTTTTATTCTTTTTTTGTATCTATATGGCCGTACTTCTTTACTACAGTATAATTCATATATACAGGAAAGATCTTTTGACTGATAATGGTCACTGTCCCCGCATATCAGCACAGTGGCTTTGTAACTTTTTTAAGTTTTTAATTACAAGTCTGCGAACATTTCAAGGTCATTTCCTTTGGCACGGTAAACCCACTGAAATTCAGTTTGCAGTAAGTGTCGGCTGCCTGGCTCACGAGCTGTAGGAGTTGCTTTTGCAGATAGACACAAGGGATTTAACTATCGCCCGGTAACCAGGCAACCGCAACAATAATGAAACACGTATGTAAATGCAGGACTGGAACGGAGTACAGTCGGCCTCTTTTTCCTCCCCTATGAGAAATCAGGTGCAGAGTTTTTTCGCTGGGTGGAGAGATGCTGCGAAAAATCTGGCGCAGAGGATGCCGAGGCAACAGGGCAGGGACGGCCCGAGGGCTGTCTGCGGTCGCCCATCAGTCACTGTGTGTCTGGGCCAGCCAACTTGCTAATAGGGATCTGTCCTCTGTGAGCAATTGGCCTTTTATTTCTTCTCTCCACATTCTCAGTGGCGTCAACTCCCAGCTATGCGGCCCCGGATTTAACTCTTATCTCGCACTGACCCATTCGTCCACGCTCACAGCTCACAGCTCAGAGCGTTCTCCGCTCATTAGATCATGGTGGCAGAAGTGGGATATTGTTGATCCTTCAGAATGGGGTCTTTCCTGACTGTCACGTCTTTGCTTTTCTAATATTCTCAAAAGAATTGGCCCAATTTCAGATTACACATCTCGTTCTGCTTGAGTTTAAACACTGTGGAGTAAGGAAAGATCTGTGTCAGGCAGGCAGTCATTAGCATGTCACCCCAGGAAGGTCTAATGGAACGAGGCTGGGTTCTTAATGGTAGAGTTTTACAAACGTTTCATAGAAACGTCACTTAGAAACGACTCAAAGAAGGAAAGAGTTGTGGAGAGATTTAAAAAAAAAAGTGTGTTGTGTTGCTTGAATGGATGCAACAAAATGATTTTATATGATCCAGATAATCTAGACCTGTAATGATTATTTACAATTACATTATCAAATTATTGTACCATATATGGACATGACCTCCATAAATTTAGCAGACTTCGATATTGTCCATTATGTTTTTTTTTTTTTCCATTGAGAGCCTATTAACATGAATGATTAATGATTAATAACAGTGACTTTAAAAAAAATAAGTTTATATTTTTAGGAATATTTCAAAATAATTTTTTTTTTATGTCTGAATATTTGTAATAATTGAACGCTCATTGTTCTTATTGTGCTTTTGTATTGTTATTAAATCTGGGACATAAAATGGTCTTAAATAAACAATAGTATTGTTTATCACAGATATTTTCAGGAAAATATATCGTCCAAACAAAAATAGTAAGCACAACAGTTCTAGTCAAAACCAAATCCAAACAAAACTTGGTGTTTTAATTTATTTCAAACATATTTTACCGTTGCATAAATAAGGTATAAGAGTATTTTTTGTCTTGCTATTTAAAGAAAAGACAATACATTACAAGACTACTAGAAGATATAGCCACACAGCACAGTGCAGTGTTTCTAACACATCATGAATCATCACGAAATTGCAGTTACAAAATAATAAAGAGGACTTTTAATTTGAAACAAGGGACACAGACAGAGCAGACTGGTTAGAAAAGTTTAGTCGTAAACAGCTGGGTTAAAAGTGTATTGCTAACAGACACTGGGCTTTTTCTGAGCTGGATTACTCTGTGCTGAGTTGATGGCAGACTGTAGTCTGTTCCTGTAGTTATTGGGAGCCTCCTGTCTGCTGGTTAGCTTTGGTGTAAGTCTTCGGTGACATGGTCTTTTTGGCTCTGTTTTTTTATGTCTTGGATTCCAGTAACAACAAGTGACACCACTGCTGAAAGAGATGCTACAGATGCTACACTGCAATTTGGATTCAGATTTATATTATTCAGTGTAAATGATATTTAGTCTTTTATTTTATTTTCTGAAAAACAAAGAAGTTCTTCATTTTTTTGTGTTGTAAATATTTTTGGATTTTTGGTTGCCAAATCAAATTTAGTTCATCCCTATTTGCTTGTTTTCACTTCACTTCTCCGCTTCTCCGCCGGGAAATGCTTTTAATGCTTCTAATTTAGCTTGTAGCATCTGATCTTTTTTGTTCTTTCTTTCTTCACTGTGAACAAATGCCACGTGTCAGAGGGCAAGACCCGCGACTTGACAAAAGACTCGGTGAGTGTGTTTGGCGGCCCTGCCTCGGTGGCCGAGGGCCAAAGGACACAGGATTAAATTACCCTCCCAAATTAAAAGTGCGTATCTGTCCGGACCCTGCTAACAGCTGTTAGCATTTTTCTTCCGCATGGATCTCCTCTATTCATTTGTTTTATAACCCCGTGGTTATTAGGCGGAGCGTGTGGAAGGCTGGAGTGGGGTAGACGAGGGACTGTGGGCAGGACCCGTGTGCCAAATTCGGTGCCTTGCTGTGCTATTGTGTGTGTGTACATGTGTGTGTGAGGCTATTGTTGGGCTATAAAGGGTGGCTGAGAGTAGGACTACTACTGTACGAGCGGGCAGAGAGGAGGAGGAGGTGGCGGGGGGTGACACAGGTGCAGAGCCAGGCAGATAGGAGGGCTATTACACAGCGGGAGAGTCTGAGTGGACTCACTCCATCATAGGCTGCTGATTAAAATTTTATAGGAGGGGGCCGAGGGGCTGGAGGCTGCGGCGTGGTGTCCAAATCTAAACTGCGGCCCGTGGCCTGTGATGGATTGAGCTGCGTTCATCTGAAAGGTGAAAGGTCAACATTAGAATGAGTCAATCAAGGCTTATTAGCGGACCTGTTATGTGTTGTTTACGACACATCTGTAGCTGTAGCTAACAAGTGTAAGCGTGAAATAAGACAGTATCAAGAAGGTGTATGGCCTGTCAAAGCTGCTTTTTTTTCATCTTATTAAAGACTTTATTACTGAATTTATTCACCTGTCAGACCTCTAATTCTTCTCTTCACTGTTAAAACTATTGAGACTTAGTTCAATGTTAAGCTGCCAAGCTAAAGGCTAAAGCTGTTGCCATGTGGGTCAGCCAGACATGACTCTTCCTGTTCCAGTTTCTCCGGTTTCCAAGAGTTTTTTTTAAAGAAGGTTTAGGAAACAAAACTCACTGCTCTCAGCCTTTATCTGTGTAATTCTTTAAAGAAAAGACTTTTACTTTTAATAGTTACAGAGTTTTCTTCTGTGTTTCTGTCTTTTTCTAGTTATTATGATGAGGAAAGTGTGAATGTGCTGTGTGTAAGTGTGTTAATGCTGCATAAGTGCAGTAACACAGAGTGCAGTTCCTGAAAAAAAAATAGATTTTTTTAAACAATATATCTTTATATACACTTTTATAATTTATTTATTTTTTTTTACAATACTAAAATCCAGTTTTTAGTTTTTAGTGTTTTAAAGGCCCTGGTAATTTGCACCTTTTCCTGTTGTTGACTGAACCTGAAGAGCTTAAATGGCAAAAATAAGGGGGGAAATATTGGTGTTCTTAAACTTTTGACTTTTTTTTTGTTAGTGTATTTTCCCAGAATTAATTATGATAAACAATATGTTACTATGTGACGGTTACTGTATATGCCACTAATAATATGCTAACATTACAGTAATAGCACAGTAATGCAATTACACCCTCTTAAATAGCAACTAACCTTTATAGTGCACTATAGCATAATAATGCTTAGTATACTTTAATCTACTTTTTTTCACTAGGGTTATATTGGTAAGTTCGATTAAGGTTCCTATGAACAAAATTTAATCCTGCATGAGTCCTTATGAAACCTCACATGCTTGTACTTTATGTGGTATAAAGTGTTATGGATGCCATTAGTCAACTCTATTTATATAAGTATTTATTTGCAAGGGTTGTTATACAAGCTTATGACAACCATTATAAGACATTATGTACAGTACAGGCCAAAAGTTTGGACACACCTTCTTATTTTCAATGCGTTTTCTTTATTTTCATGACTATTTACATTGTAGATTCTCACTGAAGGCATCAAAACTATGAATGAACACATGTGGAGTTTTTTGTACTTAACAAAAAAATGACCTGTCCTCCACAGTCACCGGACCTGAACCCAATCCAGATGGTTTGGGGTGAGCTGGACCACAGAGTGAAGAAGGCAAGGGGCCAACAAGTGCTAATAAACACATCTGGGAACTCCTTCCTTCAAGACTGTTGGAAAACCATTTTAGGTGACCACCTCTTGAAGCTCATTGAGAGAATGATGCCAAGAGTGTGCAAATCAGTAATCAGAGCAAAGGGTGGCTAATTTGAAGAAACTTTTTATTTAGTTATTTCACCCCTTTTTTTAAGTACATAACTCATAACTTCACGTGTTCATTCATAGGTTTAATGCCTTCAGTGAGAATCTACAATGTAAATAGTCATGAAAATAAAGAAAACACATTGAAAAAAAGAAGGAGCGGCCACATTTTGGCCTGAACTGTATGCAACAAATTTGCATTTTGATACAGGATCATTTTTTGTCAGTTTTTTTTTCTATTGTTTCACAAGTTATAACTATGTTATCCTGCACAATCCTAGTTTTTTGGACATGTTCTGAAGCAGAAGTGTCATCCCCCAGAGCCGTTTGTTGTTTTGGTGTTGCAGTTTAATGATAGTGGCGTCTGGTGGAGGAAGATCATCACGATGGCGGCGATCACGTCCCCGGCCTCCGCGAAAAGGTGGCGGAATCTCTTTTGTGAGAACATTGGTTCTGATGGAGGGAGTCTTTCATTCCGAAGCCGTTTCCTTTGATGAAGGGAACTGTGAGCCGGATCAAAGGGAGGCGGCTCTGGCCAGGGAGCGCTGCTGATGCGAGCTGATGCGTGTTGACTGTTCACATAAGTGCCTTTCTATTTACTGTCCATTAAGCGTTTTATTGGGGTGCGTTTCCCTGCTTTTGTTGGGTCTTTTGTTGGGAAATCTCGCCTGTTACAAACTCCACTTCATTGGTTTTACGACCTCTTTTCAATTGGCCCGACCAAAAGACACACACACACACACTTGCCAAAACAAACACACACACACATGCATGCACCGTTTTCTCACTTACACACACACACATACACACACACTGCACAGAAGCCCACAGTAAATCACAAAGTGTGCTCTGCTTCATGCTGTAACAGTATCCTCGAAATGTCAGGAACCCTGGGGCTTGGATATTGAGAGGGGGAGGTGGAGGATGGGCAGATGACAGTGGATGGAGTGAGGAAGCTCAGGTCTCTGAGGGTGTATGTGTGTGTGTGTAAGAGTGTGTGTGCCTGCTGTTGTCTCGGACTCAGCAGCCCCCCTGTCAGCCTCCCCAGCATCAGTCACTGCCACACTCCGAACAGCAGGCCAAACGTGACAGTCCCTCTCTCCGGGCTCCGGGATGGAGGGGAGCGGGCCTAGGGTGCGGACCACGAGCTGGAAAGGCGTGCAAATCCGTGAAATCCTATCCGTGACGGCGTGGGCCTCAGATGACTCTGATGTTCATCCTGCTGTGATGACGGTTTAAATGTCATTGGGACAGATAGGATCTACCTCTGACTGTGAGCTTGTCTCTCTCTTTCTATCTCTCTGTCTCTCTCTCTCTCTGTCTTTCCCTCTATCTATCTGTCTCTCTGTATGGATGGGGGAGATGAGACTCACTGGGGGGGGGGGTGTGTATGGGCAGCGAAGATTTGAAATGCTTCCCGCAGTTGATGGTAAGCGCCTGTCACTTGGTTGGCACAATGGTTCTCCTAGGGTCCCTCTGTAATTGTGATGTCGTTACAGAGCTAATGGTGTGGTGCAGTGGCGGCCTCGTCGGTGGCAGGAGTGGCTGTGGCAGTGGCAGCGGAAGTGCTCCACATAAGCTTGAGCGATATGGCAAAAATCTTTTACAAGGATATTTAAAAAATAAATTAGGAGAGGCACTAAATAAAACAGTTGGGTCATTGTCCTTTTAGGGACCTTTAATGACCATGATTAAGGAACATTTATGATTATGATTTCTTATCAGATCTCATCTGATGAATCTACCTACTGCCATTCCCTCAGTCCAATTTCCACAATAAGGGTTGTATAATATAAAGAAAATAGCACAAAAGCAGTGCACTCCAACTATAAAAAAACAGGTAATCACTGAGCTTCAGTAAGGTTTGCTAACCATAGCAGTGGCAGCGGAAGTGCTCCACATAAGCTTGAGCGAAATGGCAAAAATCTTTCACAAGTATATTTAAAAAAAAAATGAAGATGCACACAAAAAAAAAAACATTTGGGTCATTGTCCTTTAAAGGACCATTAAGGACCATGATTAAGGAACATGATTATGATTTCTCATCAGATCTTATCTGATGAATCTACCTACTGCCATTCGCTCAGTCCAATTTCCACAATAAAGAAAATAGCACAAAAACAGTGCACTTCAACCATAAAAAACAGGTAATCACTGCGCTTCAGCAAGGTTCGCTAACCATAGCTAGGTAATTATAACCACCACCACTTGCGTAGTAGAGTTAAGCATTTTGAACAATGAAACATACAGTATATGTGTGTCAATCTGGCAATCTGCGTGAGCTTCACATCTGGGGACTCAATAATCCCCGAAATTGCTTTATAAAGTATATTGTCTAAAAGATTTTTATTGTTTAATCTGATCAAATATCGTCAAATATTGCCCACCTCTAAAAAACACTAACAGCACCCCCAATTAGGTATGTCATGATAATTTTATCTATCACTATCAATTAACTGTACAGAATATATAGACAACATTTTTTTTTTCTATTGTGCTTTTTGACCACTATTTTGGCCAGTCGCGCAATGAGCAATGCATCAATAATTGTGACTTCATACTCACAAAATGAACGAGTGAACTGTAACAGGTAAATATTGTTAAATAATATTAATAATTAAAAAGTAATTGTCCTTTAAAAAAGGATGTAGTTGTGCTGTTATGCTGCATTATTATAGGATCACTTACTGTATATTATTATTAAGTGGCATCAACTGATCTTCAAATGACGATAATATATAATTTATTGCAACAGCAAAAAAGTTATTTTGAGTTATTTTGACAAGCCTAGCCTCAAATAAAGTGATCAGAGACGGGGAAAGTGTGCACTCTTGCTCTTGTGCAAACAAGGAGAAAAGCCCTTCTCCCATATGAAACAAGGAAAGAGTCCCAATTTTACGGCGGGATGGTTATGATGCGTGCGGCGTATGAGCAGTAATGGCTGCGGCGGTGGATGGACGGCACCGTGCCCCGGTGTTATGTTATTGTTATGGGCACGGCGAGGGGGAGGGGATGAGGGAATGAGGGGATGAGATGAGGGGAATGGCATCTCACGGCAGATATCATTAAACCTCCCGGCTCATTGAAAACGGCCGTAGCCTCTTCGCCGGAGTTTCCGGAGAATCGCTGCAGCAGAAAAGCTTGGAGCCCTTGTTGTGCCCTGGGGAGGCCTTCTTCTTCTTCTAGTAGTGCATAACAGAGCCTCCCTCCCACCCCTAGATAAGGAGGAAAAAACGGCCATGGAAAAGCAAAAGGGGGGGACGGGGGGTGTTGTTGGCTGTTAGTTACCGTTCTGTTTTACCCACGCAAACACGTAGGCAATGCGAGCATACACACGCTTAAGGCTTCCCATCAGCAAATTAGCTGAATAAAGAGCCTCTCTTTGCTGGGTCGTTTGAGTGGCTAATTAGTCATCAACGCATGCTGTGTAGGGAGAGAGAGAGAGAGAGAGAGAGGGAGAGTGGGGGAGAGAGAGAGAGAGAGTGTAGTGGAGTGAGCGAGAGGGAGAAAGATCATTTTTTCATCGCGAGGTAGAGCTTCAAACAGCATCTGATGAAAGCCAAAAACGCTTTAATTAAAATCTATTTGTATGTGGGGGGAAAAAAAATCATACTTTTAGCCCAAAAATAGAGGGAGTGAGGAAAAGAGGGAAGGCAAAGGAAAAAAAAAACAGTTTTGCTAGATGCAGGCGGAGATATAAATGCATTAGTTTAGATAATATCCCAACTTTATTATCCACGCAGGCAGCAGAGAGAGCGAGAGGAACCGACTCTGAGATTGGCGCTAATTTTCCCTTTATGTCTACTTTTTGGACCCGAGCCGCATTCGCTAATAACAGTTTAGCGATGCTCTCTCTCTCTCTCTCTCTTTATCTCTCTCTGTGTCTCTTTCACTCTGTCTCTCTCTCTCTCTCTCTCTCTCTAGTGCTCTTACTTTCTATTTCTCCCTTTGTCTGACATCGTTTTAAGCGCTACGTATGAACCCCCCCGGCCCTGCATCTATTATTGATGCTGCTCACTACAGTAGTGAGCGCAGTAGATGCGGGGAGTCGGGGGGCTCGCTTTTAGCAGCGGTCTGTCCGAGGCAAGCAGCGAGTGCAGGGGCAGATAGATAGATGGATTGACAGGACTATAGAGCAACGATAATCCCAGAGTTACCTCCAAACTGTAGTGTAGTACTGCTTTAGTAGCCTGCACCAATCACAGAGTGAAGCTAAAACTAATATGATGATACTGTTTGGAGGAGATGAGTTTGCATCTGGAGATGAGTGTGTGCTCTGATTAGTTACTAGGTCTACAACCGTTATTCAAATTCATTAGCCTATTCAAATATGATTAGCTTTAACTGGGGAGGTGTGAGGAGTAATGTATTGTTACAATGGAAAAATGTATGACTGATTTATTATTCACACAGAATAATAAATATTCTCAGTATCCTCAAAATAATATATTATATAATATATAAATGACTGAAATGGGAGCAGCTACTTGATTTATACCCTGCCTGGTGATAACCTTTTAATTTATATCTTAATTATAGAAATAAAGTTTTTTTTTTTTTTTTTGGAAAGTAGAAGCTGACAGATTGAAATACACCACATCAACTTATGAAGGTGCCATAGGTTGTATTGCTGCTTCCATGTGGCATCAGAAATCTGCTTATTTCATTTTTTGAATAATGGCTGATCATTTGGAAATGACTGATAGTTGCAGCTTTTAGAAGTCTTTTAGAACAGTATCAATGTAGGTAGTCAGTAAGAAGACATGACTATGAGATATAATATCCACTCATAATCAGACACAGTGCAGATACAATGTGCAAAATTAAAAGCTTAGTCTAGGACTAGGCTCCTTCCATATCCTGGAAGCTGTTCGTATGTATAACTAAAGAAAACTTGTAATATCTAGTCCTTAAATATTTAGCATTCCAAATGGAGACTCCCTGCTAAAAGGAGAATTTTACTCCAGGACTAGACTTAATCTCTCTCTATACAGTATGTGTACCTTTAGATGATTAGTATTGATCGACTCTGTACCCGTGCTCTCAGAGCTGTGAAGCCTGTAAGGAACATCCAAGGATGTCTATCGAGCAGCCGAGCAGAGCTGATCTGGCTGAGCCTTCAGCCTCATTTGAAAACTATCTGGGAGTTGCTGAGATAAATATATGCTGTACTCGGCTTTGTCTTACGACCGCACCGCTTGTTACAGGAAGCTGTTCCAGTATCAAGTATTCACATCTCCCTGTGTTCTCATCAGCGACGACTCGCCTTGCGTCCTTGAAGCTTTGGCAAACGCAACGAGGCCCTACAAAATGCATAGGCAAGAGCAGTTCCTGCGATGTAGAACTCCTGTCTGCCGCAGAACGCCTCGCTCTGTACCACACAGATAAAAGACTGCTTATCCTCGGTCCGCATGGATAATTCATACACCTGCCAGGTAGTTCGAAACAGCCTCGTACAGCCCCATCTCAAAACGCACCAGCTTCACTTCACAACGCTGTGTGGTTTCGCGATCTGCAGGGTGGTTAGATGGTTAGAGGAGGTCTGCGTGTGAAGTAGAGTGGGTGTAGGTTGCCGGACGAATGTGTGGTGAATCCTGGCCTGTGGATGTGGCCTGTTTCTTGTACTCGGATTCTTTAGTGCGCCAAGATTTTATGTTACGCTAAGAGACACTTATTGCACAATCTCAGGAAAAGTGCTGTTTAAATAGGCATACAAAACAGGTGATTCAAGTGGTTCTTTGGTATGGTACCCAATGCCTGTTCATAGGGTCATTCCCTATTACTAGTAATGCCCTCGACACTAGGAGGGTGAAGTCGGTCACCACCACCACCGTGATCCAGGACTCGAACCTGCAATCTTCAAATCATAAAGTGACAGTGCCTCGCAATGCTTGGAGCCCAGTGAAGCACTATTAGAATTAACATAAAACAAGCCTACCAGACCAATCTGTCAGTGTTTTTAATAGAAACAACACTTGTTTTTTTTTACTTCTTTTCTGTCAGATATTTTCTGTTCCAGGGATTCAGCGCTCTAGGATTCTCTCTTTTTAACGAACATGTTTGATGTTCCATTACAAAAACGAGTTACTTACTTAAAGACATGTTGAGTCCTATCAATACCGTGGACAAGAGGCTAGCCAAAGGCCTTCTTTCTGCGCTGCACTGTCTGCAATGCAAAAGACTTTGTTCAGCATGTTATTTTTTATTTCAGCAGCCCTTATCAGCGGGTTCAGTTTGAAACAGTCACCTCGAAGAAAACCCTTTGATTTATGTTCATATGCAAATGTTTCCCTATTGGGGAAAAAAATATATTCTCTCTTTTTTTTTTTTTACCCAAATGAAAAGTGCAGCTTATCGGCATGTCGCAGACACTGGGGACAATTTGCAGAGACCTCGTAT
Organism: Astyanax mexicanus; assembly: GCF_023375975.1. NCBI lineage: Eukaryota > Metazoa > Chordata > Actinopteri > Characiformes > Acestrorhamphidae > Astyanax > Astyanax mexicanus. Next base: position 11,287,411 of record NC_064418.1, on the reverse strand, counting down.
TTATTTGTGCTGTGGTTAAAAGGGACAGAATAGAAAGCGTGAGTGAGCAAATGCTGTAGATGCTACGTTTTGTCATGTGTGTGAAATTAAGAGAATGGAGCCACAGTCGCTGTAATTTGCACCGGTGACAAGAAGGAATGAGCCAGAAGGGTCCGGCGACCCAGACTCCCCCCCTTCCAACACTCCTGCGACCTCGCTGCCAAAGTGCTTTTACTGCAACATGCGGAACGGAACACTCTAATATCCAAACTGGCCACTGTGACTGGAGAACAATATTGTTAGACCGTTAGAAAAGAAACTGCTGAATAGGCAGTCAGTGAGCCATAGACACTCTCTCACTCTCTCTCTCTCGCTCTCGCTCACCCACTCTCTCTCCCTCTCTACTCTGAGTTATTTCTCACTTTAATGAATCCCCCTGCACAAAAGAAGGCTAAAGGTTTATTTTCTTAAGCAAGGAGCTTGTTTCTGGCACAATAGCGTGGAGCAAGCAGGCCATCCGAGGAAAAGCATAACCCGCATGGGCAAATGCCTTCCTCTCGCGCTTAGCAAGAGTAATGAAAATTCCTGGGATGTTTTATTTCTCTCCCAGAGAGACGTGGAAAGGGCAGAGTGGGTCGCGGCTCAGTAGAAGCCGCCCCTGCAGCTGTGATCGATCACTCGCCGCGCTGACCTCTCTCCAGCAGGTGTACTTGTTGACACCCCCAGTGAAGCCAACTGCACCGACACAAGCCAGTTTGACAGGCAAGGTGTTAATGTGCCAGGCGGCTTTACAGCAGCTTCAGCTGTGGGCGCTGATACTTTTCTACGCTATTGTACAACAGCTCCATTGACTGCGTCCAGCCAGCCCACAGCGTTGGCCTCCACAAATGAAAAAGAGTTGAAGCATGTGTGGGATTAGGGGAGGAAATCATTTGACTAATGACAAACGGGTATTCTCTTTAAAGAAGGCTAACAGGTGATGGAGAAAACCAAGCCAAGTTTTCTTTTCCTGTTTAATTTTGCCTGCCAAAATTAGCTTACTACCAATTGCTCACCAAATAAGCAAGCAAGCAAGGATGGCAACAGCAAGGATTCCTCAGCCTAAATTGATTTATTTTTAAATCGGAAGTTCTCAGTTCAAGAACCTGCTGCTGATAAACTGCTTATAAATATTAGTTGCTTGTTTCTTGAGAGCTACCATCATGAAGGTTAGATCTCTGTCCCCAATCTAACACATCCCATTCTGATCCTAACTGATCAAGCACTCCTAATGGCAATTATTATTTTATTTTATATTAATTAATCATTGTAAATAATTGTCTACACCAAGTTTGAAGTTTTAAGTAGCAGAAATATCAGTTCTTCTTCGAACAAGTTCTTCTAGTTCGTGGTTGATGTGAACATGCCTGTGCTTGACAGTTAGTCCCCAGGACTATAGTTGAGAATGTGAATATTGTCCAGTTTATTTATTTTTAATATTTGTCTTATTATAGTAAAATTGTCTTGTGGTTCATTGATCAAATTCATGAGGATCAAAATTGTGATAACAATTTCCTATGCCTGACCATATGCTTATCCCTCTCTTTTCTTTGTCCACAGACATGTTTGGAGCTGGAGCGGTACCTTCAGACAGAGCCTAAGAGGCTTTCTGACCTCTTCGATGAGGAGCTGGACTGCCTCCTGACGCCCGCATTCATGAAAGGCGACAGCGACGAGGACCTAATGGACCCATTGCTGTCTGGTCTAGCCAACCAGCCCAGTCCTCCGCCACCGTTGCTTGTCTCCCTGCCCAAGAGCCTCCACATCCCTGCCAGTGGAAAACCAGCAGAAGTATTGGTAGGAAAAGAAGGCAGCGGAGGTGTGAACCCAGCGCAACTGAGTGCAGTCACCTCTCTCACGCCACCCTCTTCGCCCGAGCTGGGCCGGCACCTGGTCAAGCCCACGCAGACTTTGAGCGCCACGGCCGATGGCACGCTCACGCTCAAGCTGGTGGCCAAGAAAGTGGGATTGGGAGCAGCCAAGCTTGTGGCAACGCACTCACTACCCTCACCACCCAGCCGAGGAGCACAGAGTGATGGAGAGGGAGGCGTGGGATCGGTGGGAGTCAACGACATCCCAGAGAACAAGAAGAGGGTCCACCGCTGCCAATTCAACGGCTGCAGGAAGGTTTACACAAAGAGCTCCCACTTGAAGGCACACCAGAGGACACACACAGGTAAGATTTACGAGCATTTTCTTTCAATTGATCAAGAGATCACTTGATCACAATTGCCCTGCAAAGGGAGATGAGGTCGTCCCATCCAGGCACCCCATTTTAAACAGATCATCAGTTTTAATTTATTTCTTGTGTTAAGTGTCTGAGAAGTTCCATTCCACGGTTGTCTTGTGATAAAAAATGAGTAACGAAGAGATACATATCAGAAATCCTTGGGATACAACAGTGTAGCTTTTCAAGGGTTTAATACAGCAAGATCCAGCCCAGCAGCTCTGCCCAGAATACTCCATTCTTCTCCCACCTCCGTCTCCGGCATCAACAAGTTCAGCAACACCATTCAAAACCTGTCAGCACGGTCAGTAATTGCAAGATGATTGATAGAGCAGCTGGGCTAAATCTCGTTTCCCGGCTAATTCAGCCACGTCCACCTCTGGAGCCGCTGCCGTTGCCCTCTTGCTGAACTCAGTGAGAGTGAGTTGCGCTCCATTGTGGCCACGGTTCCCGCTGTGATGATGCCCTCGCTGCGGCTAATCTGGCTCCCGAGGCCGGCTGTTGACTCGGCAGGTTCCCCGCGAGCGGTAGCGATGCTAATCACTGGCGCACTGATGCTAGTGCACAGGCAGCAGTCTTGCTTTTGAAGAGTGAGTGAGAGAAAGTGTGAGGGAAGAAAGAGAGAAACAAGTGATGATAGGAGGGAAGGAGAAAATAAAAAAGCCCGAAGACACGCTGCTGCGTTGCTAGCTCAGCAGCAGATATGTTCATTACAAGCTGGATTCGGTGATGTAATTAGCTTAATCCTCTTTTTTCGCTTATTATTTCAATAGATTACTGACACAGAGAGATTAAGATTACTGCAGGACTTACTGCGGGGAAGCCTACGCGGAGATGGCAAGGCCCTGCTAGGCTTTGTCAACAATGCTACAGTGGGAATTTTAGCGAATTATCTTCCCAAATAGAATACAGGGGGGGAAGGGTGGCGGGTTACAGTGTAGCTCAATAGCTCTGCAGCTGAGATGCAGCGTGTGGGAGAAGGAAAAGCAAGGCCTGTAATTGGATCGCTGCTTAAATTCGAACCTCAGAGATCATAGCAGCTCACTCTCTCTATCTCCAGCTGACTGAAGAAATGTAATTAACTGTGGCATATGCACCTAGGCCACTGGTGGGAGTTCGGTGGGGGGGCTGTTGATTAGGAGGGGGCAAGTTGCTAGGAAACCGTTATCAGGGGCAGAAGAAAGGCACTAATAGGCTGAATATTTGCAGCTCTGGACACCAGTTAACGGCGACAGTGTGCCAATCCAAGCAGCGTGTCCTCTAGCCAAGGGTCCAGCTTCAGCCTGCAGCCCACCCCCACTCCCCTCTGTAGGTTTGGGTTGCCAGGCAACTACATCACACTCATCTAAAGCGAACAATAATTGGCTGGTGCTGCTGGAGAGTGTCCCTCCGTTGCATACTGCAACTGCACGGCTCCCCCTCAACCTTACTTTCCTCCATCTCTTTCTCTCTTGTTCTCTCTCGTTCTTTCTCTTTCTCTCTATCACTCTCTCTCTTTCTGACCGGTTGCTAGGCGACTCCATCATGCATCCGTGCCTCCCCAAGTTATAATTGGCTGGCGTTGCCGTTGCCCTGGTTGCAGGTCCAAGCCTGCCTCGCTGCTGTCTAAAAAGAGAGAGAGAAAGAGAGAGAGAGATAGAGAGAGAGGGAGGACAGAATGGGCCGTGGCAGAAGGAGGGTGAGGGTGCCTGTTTGTGTGTGTGGAATAAGGCTGGTGCAAGGGGGGGTAAGGGGTCTCTGGCCAATTACCCAGAGTGCAGTGTGAAACGTTTGCTGTCTCACACCTGCGGCCCCACCACTTTGCAAATGACAGAGCAAGGGAGGGTTCCTGTTCTGCCCATTTGCGTAGATATAAGAGCGCACGTTGGGGATATTATTTACCACTGATTTCATAAACTGAGGTGGCTCAAGGACAGTGTGATTGCAATAAAAGCGCAAGACAAAAACGGCATTCAGACCTGCTGTTGCTGCGCCTCCATCTCGCAGTCAAAACCAAGCAGCGAGAGATGCCGCGGTCTGTTTATCGCATGCCCTATTCTCTGAGGAGCAAAAGGACAAGCGCCGACAGTTTAGTGGAAATAATGGGAGTATGGTTTTCTCGCTTTGTTGCTCGTAATCCTCAAAGAGAAATATGGGCAGAGGGAAGGGAAGAGGAAAGGGTGGCAGGAGTTACATCACGCCGCTTGCCTTTGTCGTCCGTGCTGTGTCATTCTTTACCTTCTGTTTCATCATCACAGACTTCCATGACTGGAAGACAGGCAAATCCCGAGTATTCCCGCAGATTATGTAAACCCTCATCTTTTTTTACCTCGCATTGCATCACCAGCTTCCAAAAACTAAAACTTAAATTGTGAGAACCAAATGAAGAAGTAGGCAAATTGGGGAATAACTTAAAGATGACACATCCAGTCATCCGTTGCATGTCTTGATGGTTCCACCAAAGATCAAATGTTCTCAGTTTTCTCTCAGTTTTTGTTCTCTGTGGCACATTAGCCAGTTAGTTGTTGGTGTAGCGTTAATGTAGCACAGTGGATAACAACACGGCCTTCCACTGGGGACTGGAATCAGAATTCAGAAGTTACATTCCCTAGCCGGGCAAAAAATCACCCTAAATGCAGGGGTTTCCTGCTAATAGTCTGCTAGAATGTCTTATCCCAAACACATTTGAGTTTGAGGTCCAAAGTGTGGTCAAAAGTGCTTAGCTTTAGAGCAACTACAAGGCTTCTATTAGCTGGTTGAAAACAAGCTGTGGTCTAAATATCAGGAAAGCAGGCTTGGGACTGGAATGTTGCTGGTTCAAGCCTTTGCACCAGCAGGAAATTGGGTCATTTCTCATCCTTAACTTCCTATTCATGGCTGATGTGACCTTGAGTAGCGCTGCCCACTTACTCTGGATGCTGGTGCTCACAGCTTCTAGCCACGAGTGTGTGCGTTTTCACTACAGTAGATGGGTTAATTCTGGAGACTAAACTCAACTAAAGGTTGTACTGCTGTCTATTGACTAAAAATCTGATATTAGAAATAACTTAATCTTAAATTAAGTACCTCTGACCCTGCGTCAAACATGGCGACAAAGCAACATCTGGTAAATCGAAATAAGACTTTCTCGGCTTATTGTGTCAATTTGGACACAATAAAGTTACATTTTAAACTGATTGGCTCGACAATTTCTTCAGAACAATCGTAGACATGGGGGACCAAGGTCCACAGCTTCTGAACTTTGGAACATAAAAAAGGGGCTCAAAAACTGTTGTTTTTCGTTATCCTGTTTACACACAGGAACAATTCAAATAACAAAATAAAGTAAAAAGGAAAAGAAAGAAAGAAAGAAAGTAGAGGTTGTTGGTGTCTCTCGTTGGTTAGTCACTTGATAGGCAGCTTGCTAAATTAGCCCCAAACTTGGGGTGACGTAAGGGACTTGTCACCTGCCAGTGTAAAAGCAGGGTTACAGACTTTCTTTAATGGTTTCTGCCACTCATATATGTATAAACATGCACAAGCCTAAAACAATCATCCTAAAGCATGAATTCTGTCTAAAAATTTGTCCTTTGTAGTGGAAACCATAATTTTTAGCCAAAATATTGTCCCGTTATCTTTCAGCATAGAGGTAAATAAAGATGTCCTCTAATCGCTAATCCCTCTCAGACAGCTATTTGGTCACTACCCATCTTTATTAGCTGGTGCTACTCGACCTCAGGCCGTACACATGCTCTAGAAACGTCAGGCCATTCCTCTACTGTACTGTCACCCACAATCTGGAGAAGTACGCATTTCCGATTGAGCGGCTTGGATTTCACTTTAAACGGCACTTTAGTCTAGTTAGGAAGATTGGTGGACGAGGCGAGAAGCGGCAGTGCTGGCAGCTGGCTGACTGTGAGTGTGGTATTACTCCCCATTAAGCGTCATTAAGACCCCAATTATCCTTACCACCCCTGGATCTGAATCAGCGATGCCGACACCCTTCAGTTCCTCCTCCAGGCCTGGAAGCCCTGGGCCTGATCCAGCCGTCTGTTCCCCGAGAATGGTAGCTCCAGGCTGAGGTAGAACCGTGACCAGAGAGTCTCCCCCAGTCCCCCCATCCCTTTAAGCTAGATAGATAAAAAACTACACCCTGTTGAACAATAGGGATCTCCTCTACCATCTGCTTTATCTTCATCTGAAATTCACGTCGCTCATCAGGGGGCGAGGGAACAGTTAATGGAAATGTTATTCCCTGTTTTTAGTAATGCGACTCTCTATTATGAATTAATGCGGCCGAGTTGAATGAGTTCCTTTAGGCAGGCCAGGTCTAGCTTCTCAATTCATTTATTTTTTGAAACAGAATTGGGTGAAAAAAGGGGAGCATGAACTGAATTGGCTCGCTGAGCGCTGCTGCGGAGGGTGCGACTGCAGCAGGAAACGTGATGTGGGCTGAGAGGCAGACGGAGAGGGAGTTGAGGGGCTTATAGTGAGAGAAAAAGAGAGAGAGAGAGAGAGAGAGAGAGAGATTGGGTTTGAAGGCAGATAGTGGGAGAGAAGACAAGAGTGAGAAAGCCTGAGAGACAGAAAGAGAAAGAGATAGAGAAAAGGCCTAGAGAGAAAATGATAAAGAAAGCGTGGGGCATTTAGCAAGAGAAAGAGGCCCGGAGAGATAAAGAGAGAGAGAGTGATAGATAGAGAGAGAGCAAGAAAAAGAGAGCAAAAGGCCTAGAGAGAAAGTGATAGAGAGAGTTGAGGGCATATAGCAAGAGCAAGAGGCCTAGAGAAATAGATAGAGGGAGAGACAGAGAGAGAGAGGCAAAAAGAGAGAGAGAGAGAGAAAAAATGCCTAGAGAGAAAGTGATAGAGAGAGAGAGTTGAAGGCATGTAGCGAGAGATAGAGGCCTAGAGAGAAGGTGATAGAGAGAGAGTTGAAGGCATATAGCAAGAGAAGGAGAGAGAGAGAGAGAAAGACGGAGATTGAAAGAAAGAATGGTAGGCAGGAGGTTTGAAGGCAAACAGTGAGAAATGAAGAGAGAGCGAGAGAGAGAGAGAGAGAGAGAGAGAGAGAGATTTGGGGTAGATAGAGAGATGCCTTGAGGGAGAGAATCAGAGAGACAGTAAGGGATGTAGATGGAGGCAAAAGACAAGAGACAGAAAGAGAGTGAGATAGTGTGTGAGAGAAAGACCTAGAGAGAAAGAGTGATATAGAGAGAGTTGAGGGCATATGTTAAAAGGAGGGCATGAAAAAGAGAGAGGGGAGTATACAATGAGTGTTGATGCAAAAAAATAAGAGAGACAACAAGAAAGAAAGAAAGAAAGAAAGAAAGAAAGAAAGAAAGAAAGAAAGAAAGAAAGAAAAAGAGAGAGAGTAAGAGAAAGAAGCGAGAGAGATATGGGCCCTCAAGAGAAACAAAGAAAAAAGTAAAAGCCTAGAGAGAGAGGGATAGTAAGTATGGGACATTTAATATGAGATAGATAGATAGATAGATAGATAGATAGATAGATAGATAGATAGATAGATAGATAGATAGATAGATAGATAGATAGATAGATAGTTTGGGTGCATAGTGACAGAGAGATTGAGAAACACAGAAAGAGTTACATATAATGGCCTAGAGAGAGAGATAGTAAGTATGGGGACATATAGTATGAGATAGAGAGAGAGAGATAGATAGAGAAACAGAGAGAGAGAGAGAGATGAGCCCTCATGAGAAACACAGAAAGAAATACACAGAGAAAGACCTACTATGGGGACATATAGTAAGAGAAAGAGAGAGAGAGGGAGAGATAGATAGAGAGAGAGAGACTGATGGGGAGAGAGTGAGAGTGATAGAGAGACACTGTCATTGTGCAGAGTGTAATAAAAGCTAATCATATCTTTATTATTGTTTTAATGTGTGTTTGGATTGTTCTGCTGGTACTTAATTAAAACACGTGTTTACAAGCATGTGAGCACTGACAGGCAGGCTAATGTGGAGTGTGTGTGTGTGTGTGTGTGTGTGTGTGTGCAGGTGAGAAGCCGTACAAATGCTCCTGGGAAGGCTGTGAGTGGCGCTTCGCCCGCAGCGACGAGCTGACTAGGCACTACCGCAAACACACCGGCGCCAAGCCCTTCAAGTGCAACCACTGCGACAGGTAAGGCGCACACACACACACTAGAAACACACACACCCACACACACACACACACTCACACACACACTCACTCACTCACACACACACTCACTCACACAGGGCCTTTTTCATACAGACTGTATGATTAGAAAGAACTATCTCTATATCTCTCTCTTTCTCTCGCTCTCTCTAACGCCCCCACTTTTTTCTCTCTACACCTGTCTGTCTCTGTCTATCAAACCTGCCCGCCCGCAATCCCATCTCTCTGTCTTTTTCTTCCTCACACACACACACACATACACACACAAATAAAACCTCCTCTCAGCTGGGATTCCACAACACACACTAAACTGTGCAGCTCAGATCTAATACTCTCTCTCTTTCACACACACATTTTTCCATCTTTTCATCTCCCTCTCTCTCTCTCTCTTTCTCTCTCTCTCTCTCACTCTCTCACTCTCTTTCTGTTTGCTGTGTTTTGGGATGGATGGTTTTGGCAGACAGCTCAGGCCCTCAGTCCCTTCAGAGCAGTACCAAATCTCTCAGTTTAAAAGTGTTATTATTATTATTATTACTATTATGATTAGTGGACCAATAGAAATGCTCCAAAATGACTTGCCATACAATCTTATCGTATTAACTTTTCTGCTTTAATTTCTTCTGTACTGTTATGGCTTTGGAGATGTTATAAAAATAATGATCAGCAAACCGATTACATATATTTGCATTTTTTCCTTGATTTAACTTTCGCCTTCCATCACTTTCGATCATTCTCATTCTGTATTCTCTCTTTCTTGTCACTCTGCCCTCATCATTGGTTTGTATGTGCCCCCAACACTTTGGCATGGAAGCAGGGAAAAAAGAGAGACAGAGAGAGAGAGAGAGAGAGAGAGAGAGAGAGAGAGAGAGAGAGAGAGAGAGAGAAAGAGAGAAGATAAAATAAGACCGTGTATTTTAAAGCCTGCGAGTTACATAATGCGAGTAAGAGGAACTTGGAGGAAGGTGCAGTAAGACGAGCGTGTAGAACATTCTGGAGATTGTGGAAAGACAAACCTGCAGTGACGCAGGTTCACTAACTGACCGCCTCGTCTCGTCTGTTATTGATTATCAAAGCAAACAGGGACATTAAAGGGCTTACATCCAGGAAAATCTCATTCTCCTTCTTTTTTTCCCCCTTATTTTTCAAATCAAGACATTCTCGTGGTACTATTCATTCTATACTCTGTGTATGGAAACGTTAAAAGCTGCAAAAACAGCCCAGTTTTCATTCACTGTTTTTATGATGTCAAAAAGAATCATACCAGGGATTAAAACCAACCAGAGTTTAATTTAATTAGACTTAAAAGCACAGCTCTGATATATGTAAATCATTGCACCACAGTGCCTTATTCACAAAGCAGTCCAGTCTGAAACATTTAGTATTCCTTGATCATTCGTAAATGAATGGAGCTAAATTGCCGTAGGCTGCACTTATTGCATATGACAGTTGGTCACTCCACACAGTGATACGAGAGACACTAACAGCTTAACCCTTAGAAACCCTACGGACGGATTTTTCGCCTAAAATTGGACCTTTTGTTCTCGATTTAATTACTCAGGAATGCCTTCACGCATTAGCAGAAACCATATATGGTTAGAAAAAGGGTAGGACTTAATCTTTCTTAAAAAAAAAAAAAACTATCCCAGTGCAGTAAAGCATCTGCAAGAAATCCATTGAAAAAAAAAAACTAAAAATTAAGATCTCCTTCAAAGTTCCTTGTTTTATATTTATTTGCTCAAAACACATAATTTTTTATTGATTTAACGTCACTCTTGGGTCTGTGAGTAAATCGCATGAACGTCGTCATTGCCACTGATTCCTCAAAGTGTTGAAAAAAGGGACTTTCCACACAACAAACAAAAAAAATTGTATTTATATTTATATATAATAATTACTGTGTTATAAGACCTGAAAGAGGAACTGATCAAAACAGAGGAAAAAACACACCTAACAGGCAATGGGTTTTAAGAGTTAACTAACATTGTGTGGGCATATTCGTTGTCTTTCATGTCAGAGCCTCCAACTGTGATTTTTCAGCAGGATAATGCTCGCCCACACACAGCAAAAGATTCCTAGTTATGTATAATTACCTGATTGTTGATTTATTGCTGCAGGATGCCATATGAAACATGCATTCTCCTTGCCCAATCGTATCTCACACTGTCTTGTATCTAGGCTAGAGGCAGCCAAACAGGGTACTAGAGCAACCTTAGCATAGCAAAGTTGTTATATATATATATATATATATATATAGCTGTTTTGTGTACTGGAAAGCAAATGATATGTTTTAAGACTGATGTGAAACTGCTTTTTATATAATACTACATCAAGCTATTGGTTTTCAAAGGTACTGGCCCTTTAATGACACTGTAGTTAGAAGGCAGTCTGTTTACAGTTTACTTAAGGCTGGTATATGCTTTGGCAACGTGTTGGCAAAGTGTTTTCTACAGCATAGCCTGTGCAAGTGCCCTACGCCACTGTGAGCATTTACACTTGTGCATTTGTATGTCTGTTTCTTTTTTAGTGGACCAATGAGAGCTGCTGCTGCATGTGTTATGCAATGTGCACTTAGATTCCTAGGCTAAGACATGGGGTATGCACTGTGGCATAGGTTTGACGCAGAAAGGTTTGCTCTAAGTTCGCTCCAAACCGAAAATAAACCCATATAATAGGAAAATATACAGACTATGGGCCCTTTAAGTGTGCTGTCAGTCAAGAGCTTGTAATCTGTTTTCTTCATTATGCAGCTCTTCTTTAGTTACAACACAAGCAATTTGGTTTAAAGTAAAGCTGCTCACAGCATTATCATGCTCAGACTGAGAGATGAGCACCTACACACATAACTCATACAGTCGTACACACACACATACAGCTCATAGAAACATTGTCATTACATCCCACAATCCTGTCAGAAACAAAAGCTCCCTTTGTCTATAAGAGACGTGACAGTGATGGGCTTTGGGAGGACTGATTGAGTGTGTGTGTGTGTGTGTGTGTGTGTCTGTGTGTGAGTGTGTGTGTCTGTGTGTGTATGTGCGAATGACAAAGCGAGAGTGTGTGTTTCCGAGAGAAAAGAGAAAGGAGTGTGAGCGAGGTTTCCATGCACGCGGGGGTAGCTTTGAGTGATAGCCTGTCAGGTGACAATAGCGGGATGCTGTCACTCGTCCCGGACGGTTGGCGCCAATTACACGCCGGCGTCCGCGTGTGCTCCACTCCAGGTGGAACCGCAATTAGCTACGGTGGCAGCAGGCTGGCCAACCTGCACCCCGTCCCGACCGTCCACCTCCACTGCCACTGTAATGCTGTACAGTGGGGTGAAAGATTTGGGCATCCCTGATCATTTTGATGATTTTTCTTTATAAGTCATTGTTTGTTTGGATCAGCAATTTAAGTTAAATACTGTATATCATACAAGGCAAGGCAAGGCAAGTTTATTTATATAGCACCTTTCATACACAACGGTCATTCAAAGTGCTTTACAAATTAGAAAACACACAGAGAAGTCAAAATAAAAAACATGTAAAAAGAATAACAGTAAAAATGGAAATAAAAAGTAAAATAAGAATAAAGCATGAAAAACATGTAAAAGAACAACAAGGAATTAAAAATAAAAATAAAATAAGAATAAAGCATGAATAAAACATGATATAAAAGTTCCGTTACAGAATAAAAGTGGGCGGAGCTCCAGTGTTTTAAACTGAGCTACAGCTCTGTTTATATGATTTACAGAAAGTGTGCAAAAAAATGCTTTAAACTAAATTTTATAAATTAGGCATAGATTTGGGCATCCCAACAGAAAAATTTCATCAATATTTAGTAGATCCTTTCTTTGCAGAAATAACAATCTCTAAACGTTTAACAAATTATTGCACACTTTCTGTAAATCCTATAAGCTTTATATAAACATTTCACTTCTCAAATATCACTGTGTTCATCTGCTATATGATATATTGCTGATCCAAACAACCAATGATTTATAAAGGAAAATCTTCAAGGAAAATTATCAGAGGGGGCCGAATGTTTTTTATAACACTGTATATGTGACCAATGGATGAGAAATCAAACTGACACAGCTTTCCTCTTTAGTGGAGGATTATACTGATCAGCCATAACATTAAAACCACTCATCTAGTGTTGTTTAGTGGTCCCCCTTGTGCTGCTAGAATGGCTCAAAGTAATAAAGCATGGTCCAAGTCCAATAACTTGAAAGATTTTGAAAAGTGGGACCTCCGGGAGCATCGTTGGGCCTATCACTTGAGTCTATCTCATTTTTGGTAGATATGAACCCACAAGGCTGATGTCTGACGTTTGGAGATGTTCCTTTCTAGTCATCTAGCCTTTACGATTCAGTCCACATACTGTGGTGGTGGTCAGTATTTATCAAAAGTGGTCCAGTAAAGAAGCCCAAGGCTTAGTGGTGATGGTCATAAAGGCTCTACCTCACAACTTACAAAATACTTAAAAAAAGAATACACAGCATTAGGCATAGTATTATTTGGTTGTAATGTTTTGGCTGATAAAAAATAAGAGACCTCTAAAAAAAAGTAAGCTTCTTTGATTTTACTATATTGAAAACCTCTGGAATAAAATCAATAGGTAGATGGATGATCACAAGCCATCAAACCAAGCTGAACTGTTTGAATTTTTGCACCAGGAGTGTAAAGCATAAAGTTATCCAAAAGCAGTGTGTAAGACTGGTGGAGGAGAACATGCCAAGATGCATGAAAACTGTGATTAAAAACCAGGATTATTTTACCAAATAATGAACTTTTACAACTTTATGAATATAAACTTGTTTTCTTTGTATTATTTGAGGTTTGAAAGCTCTGCATCTTTATTGTTATTTCAGCCATTTCTCATTTTTAGCAAATAAATGCTCTAAATGACAATATTTTTGTTTGGAATTTTGGATTATTGTTGTCTGCAATTTATAAAATTAAACAACAATGTTCATTTTACTCAAACATATACCTATAAATAGCAAAATCAAAAAAACTGTTTCAGAAACTGAAGTGGTCTCTTATATTTTTCCAAAGCTGTTACATTGTTACATTGGTGCCACACAACATAAAATAACAGGATTGATCAAATTATGGTGTTATCATAGTTGGTAGAGGGCTGTATTTTCCCCAGCACTCACTGCTAAATGCACAGCAGCACTGATTATGTGGAAAGGGCACTGTGGGGGGCGGGGTGGGCAGCATGTGGAAACCGAATGCTGCGTTTATAATTGACTCTCCATGATGCCAAGGTTGTGACAGAGCTGTAAGGCCCAGCCCCCCTCCCATCGGCCCCCTCCCTGTAGCCCCTTGGGGAGCTTTTTAAATTGGACCCTCCTGGTTCCTGTGTTTTTTTTATCTTTTGGATTGGGCCTAGTATTAACCCTTGTGGAACCTCTCTGCAGTTGGCTAATCTGTTTGAGGTATTAGAAAGCATGCTTGCTGATGAAAGCATCTACAAACACCTACACATACAGTATAGTACATTTAGTAGCACATTTAGTCCACTCTGGTTCTGTCCAAATATTGGTTGCAACATTAAAGGGCTCAAATAATGGAGCTTAGCCTTGTCCAGAAGCTGAAATCTGAAACAGCAGTGCTGCTGGAGTTTTTAAACGTTTCGTCCACTCACTGTCCACTGTATTAGGCTACGTTCACATTACCAGGCAAGTGACTCAAATCTGATTTTTTGCTCTATGTGGCTCAGATCTGTTTTTTCCATTTAAACATGCCAATTTCTATTTTTTTAAATCAGATGTGAGTCACTTTCATATGTGATCCTAAATCAGATACATATCCATGCGTTACATGCTTCTTTCTGGTACCCACACATCTCTTGGTGCAGCTGTGCAGCTATAGCTGCAAAAAAAACAGCAAAAGCAAACAGCTTGGCCTTTTTTCAACTCCTCGACCTGAGCTTCAGTACTTCAGACCAGCCGTTTACTCTCCACCCCAGCAAAAGATGCTTCACATATGAGCTGCTAACTCATCCATTTCACCTTCATAAAGCTACGAGTCGTCTCTCAAATATGACGTATTTTGTTGTTAGTGAAAAAGGCGACGTTCATACACGTATCAATGTGCAGCATGTAAGGTGTTTCAGGGACAGATTCGTTCACATTACACACAGATACAGGTCACTTACATTTGTAAATGTGAACCGTCAAGGTTCTCAGTCCAGCAGTTGAGCACATTGAGGTGTTTAAAAACTCCAAAAGCACTGCCGTGTCTGATTTACACTAACACCTCATACATCAATCACCACCATGCCAGTATAGTCACTGCAGAGCAGAGAATGAGAACAACCCACCACCCAAATAATACCTGCTCTGTGGTGTTCCTTTGAGGGGTCCTGACAATTGAACAACAGGACGAAAGGACAAAAATAAAGTATGCGGAAAAGTCCATTTCAATCCTTTAGTCCATTTCAATTCAGTCCAAATTAAGGATACAGCATTAAAGGGCCCATTTCTTGGAAGTTTAGCCCTCTCCAGTTGTTATAAAATGGGGTTTCAATCAGGGCTGATTTTTCTGATGGAACACAGCCAATCAGGGTCCTCTTCATTATCTAACTATGCTTTTTAGAAAGAGATTCTTTACCTGATTAAATGGTGCCAAGGTGTTGACAGAGCTGTAGGGTCTAGTCCTCTGTTTTTTAACCCCCTTCCAATCAACCCAATGGGCAGCTTTAAACCAGACACTCCTGTGATTGTTGCTTTAGCTTTAGTTTTTGTTTTTTTAGTTTTTAGTTTTAGAATTGGACCTAGCATATAACCCTGTGGAACCTCCCCAGACTTGGCTTGTATGTTTTAATTGGATGCTAGAAAGCACAATGGTCCATGTATTGGATCATCATTATGTACTGCAAGGTATCTTCTTATCTTACACTTACACTCTTTTTTAAGTAAAATCAATGGTTATATTAAGAACTATAAAAACTCAAAGGATATTCTTCACTTGGTTAACTAGTGCCAAGGTGTTGACAGAGCCTCTTAACCCCCCTCCCAGTAGTCCCATGGGGAACTTTTTAAATTGGGCCCTTCTGCTTCCTGTTTTTTTTAGTTGTTTTGGATTGGGCCTAGTATTAACCCCTGTGGAACCTCTCTGGATTTGGCTAATCTGGTTGAAGTGAATGCTGGAAAGCATGCTTGCTGGTTTGCGCATCCATACACACACACACACACATACACACACACACACTTAAGAAAAAAGATGCTACAAAGGGTTAGTTGAGTGATGCCGTTAAAAAATAACCGATTTTGGTGCACTAAAGAACCATGTTAGTAATAGAGATGTATATTTAAAAAAACATTAATGATTATTTAATGGAAATTTTCATTTTTTTATTGTCCTCTAATACAAACATGGTTGTTTAGATAAAAATGGGATCCATATACTGTAACTTTGAAAGCATGTTAGAAGCTGCACTAGGGCTCAATTTCAATTATTCATTAATTCAATTTAATTGTAAAAGTAAATGAAACTCACTCATATTCCTCATGTTTCTCACTTTCATAAGTCATGGGACAGGAGTTTTTATTAAATTGACCAAGAAATGTTACCTCGGGCAATGGCTGGGGAATGCCCACACCTGTATAAGTTGTGAGGTGTTATCTTGTGAGTGTGGCTGAACGCTGGTCAGCGTGCTCATGGCAAGGCCTGATAGTAGGTCCCTGTCCTATGATTTTAGGATGTCACGGCAAGCACTGCCTACATGGATTAGTGCACGTGAAAGTGCACCGAATGGAACTGGTACCCACCGGAATGTATTGTATTACTGGCACCAATGCTAACTGATGACTATAGACTTCCATTCACTGTTTAGCACC
Source organism: Astyanax mexicanus (assembly GCF_023375975.1). Lineage (NCBI taxonomy): Eukaryota > Metazoa > Chordata > Actinopteri > Characiformes > Acestrorhamphidae > Astyanax > Astyanax mexicanus. The sequence goes on along the minus strand of NC_064418.1, from coordinate 11,271,224 downwards.
ATTAGCGTTTACGACTGGTTTACGGACCTGACTTCCGAAGAGCCTTAACTTCTCCTTAGCTTAGCCTGAATGGCCACTTACACGCTTTTAATGTCTCAAAAGTGATGCGCTGGCAAGTCGTCAGCCGGTTCTCTCGGTCCCTTCTATGAGGCATTCCTTGGGGGAATTCATCAGTGTGTGTGTGTGTGTCTGTGTGTGTACGTGTGTGTGTCCCACATTACCATCAGAATGGGATGAGAAGAGCAGCAGCCGTGGAAAGTTTAACAGCAAATACAGTCAGCAAACACACACACACACACACACTTTCTCTCTCTTTTACACACACACACATAACAGACACACACACACACTCTTACTCACAGCTCATCATTAATCCTGCCTAATCAAGCCCAGCCCCCCTGTTGGGTGTGGAGTGGGGCTGAGTGAGGGTGGGGATAGGGGGGTTATGGGTGTGCCAGCTGGTGTGGCGGCCAGTGTCATAGGGCCATCTGTCCAGCAGGCCCTAACACCCCCCTCCACCCCCCCACACATACACACACACACACACCTCTGCTCTGTCAACCTTAAATTTCTCACAGCAACATGAAGAAGAGTTGTTTGATGTTTAATGTTTGATGTTTGATGGTCTTCAGAGCATCTTTTCTCCCCTGTTTTGAGGGAAGGTGAAAGGTGCAGTGGGGCAGGGCAATAGGATGCTATTTTAGAGTGCTACTCTAGCTCAGAGTGCTGCTCTAGAATAGAGTACTGCTCTAGCACAGAGTTCAACTATAGCTAAGAGCTAGTCTAGCACATAGTGCTACTGTAGCTAAGTGTTGCTCTATAGAGCTCAGGGCAGTATTCTAGTTTAGAGTGCTGCTCTAGATCCGAGTGCTACTCCAGTTTTGAGTGCTACTGAATCTTAGAGTAATATTCTAGCTCAGGGTGCTGCTCTAGAATAGATTGCTACTCTAGTTCAGTGTGCCGCTCTAGGTTAGAGTGCCGCTCTAGGTTAGAGTATCGCTCAAGAATAGAGTGCTACTATTGCTAAAAGCTCGTAAAGCACATAGCGCTACTGTAGCTAAGTGCTGCTCTAGATAAGAGGACTACTCTATCACTGACTAATGTTCAGGCACAGAGTGCTGCTTTAAATTATAGTGCCTCTGAAGCTATGAGTAATATTCTAGCTTAGAGTGCTGCTCTAGATCAGAGTGCTGCTCTAGTTTAGAGTGCTACTCATGCACAGAGTAATATTCTAGCTCAGAGTGCTGCTCTAATTTAGAGTGCTACTCATGCACAGAGTAATATTCTAGCTCAGAGTGCTGCTCTAATTTAGAGTGCTACTCATGCACAGAGTAATGTTCTAGCTCAGAGTGCTGCTCTTAATTTGAGTGCTACTTTAGCTCCCAGCTAAGTGTTAGTCTAGTTCAGAGTGCTGCTCTAGAATAGAGTACTACTCTAGCACAGAGTTCAACTGTAGTGAAGTGATTTCTACTTCAGAGTGTTACTCACAGCACTCGCTTGCACAGAGCTGAACTATAGCAAAAACTAGTCTAGCACAGTGTTACTGTAGCTAAGAACTGCTCTATTTTAAAGTGCTACTCTATTTCAGAGTAATATTCTAGCTTAGAATGCTGCTCTAGTTCAGAGTGCAATTGTAGCTCAGAGTAATATTTTAGCTTAGAATGATGCTCTAGTTCAGAGTGCTGCTCTAGATTAGAGTGCTACTATAGCTCACTATGATACTGTAGCTAAGCATTAGTGTAGTTCAGAGTACTGCTCTGGCAGAGTGCTGCTCTAGTTAAGAGTGCAACTCTAGAGGAGTGCTACTGTAGCAAAGTGCTATTCTAGTTCAGAGTGCCACTCTCGCACAGAGTTCTACTATAGATAAACACTAGTGTAGCACAGAACGCTACTGTAGCTAAGAGCTGCTCTATTTTAGAGTGCTACTCTATTTCAGAGTAATATACTAGTTCAGAGTGCTGCTCTAGATTAGAGGGCTACTGTAGCTCCCGGTGATACTGTAGATAAGGGTTAGTCTAGTTCTGCTCTGGCTAAGTGTTAGTGTAGTTCAGAGTGCTGCTCTATTTAAGAGCTCAGAGTAATGTTCTACTTTAGCTCCCAGTGCCAATCTAGCTAAGTGTTTTAAGTGTGCTACTGTAGTCTAAAACTGCTTCTCCAGCTCACAGTGCTACTCAAGCTCAGATATCCCTTTTTGTATGCTAATGTACTGCATGCTAACAGATCCCTGTGAGCTTCCATTGATTCTTAGCCACGTTAGCATTTCTTTGGGTGAAGTGTGTGCAGCAGTTGTTGACCATCTGTAATGTAGCTCAGTGCCTCTGTAGCTCACAGCGTGTCTTTAGCTCATGGTGATTCTGTAGCTGAACCATATTCATATCTCACACTGTAGCTCTGTAGAGTTCTACTTTTAAATGCTAATGACATCAAGCTAAATGATCCCTGTGAGTTTTCATTGGTGTTTAGCCACGTTAGCATTTCTTTTGGGTGAAGTGTGTGCAGCAGTCATGGACCATCTGCAGTGCAGCTCAGCGCTACTGTATTAAAGCCCATGTAGAGATTTAGAATTTAGCTCAGAATGCTACTGTAGCTCACTGTTATTCTGTTGGCAGATCATTAATGTTGTTTGATGTGACGGTGATGACATACAGATTGCAGATGGTCAACATCTGAACACACTTCACCCAAAGAAATGCTAACGTGGCTAAGAATCAATGAAAGCTCATGGGGATGAGTTAGCCTAATGTCATTAGCATAATGCCAGCTGGACCCTGTTTGGTTTTAGCCATGTTAGCATTCTTTTTGTTTCTGAAATATTGCTTTTAAGCAGCCAGGCGCAGTTCCGTCCACCTGTACGTCTTCTCTTCTACTATTCCTCTGGAAAAGCACCACAGGATTTAGCGCTGTAGCACTCTGCTAATTAATAATAGATACAGCCACGGGCAAATTGAAAATTTAATTCTTCATTTCTCTCCCACCTCCTTTTCTCACAGTGTTCTTCATTCCAGTTGCGATTCATCTTTCACTGCATACGAATGTAATACACCAATCCCCATAGTCTAATAAATGTAAAGTAGATATGGCATCTCCAAGTAGGCCTACAGATTTCCTCCGCTGCTGTTATTTATCGCTCCCACCACTCACAATTACCACCGGTGAGCTTAATCGATTACGACAAAGAAGCCTCTGGCTCAATCCACATCTACCAGCTCCTAGTCGAGCGCTCCATAATGTGGCCGTGCGATTTATGCAGTAGTTTCACCTCCAGCGTTTGAAATCCATCCCGAAAAGAGTCAGCTGACACGTTCTGGAAAAAAAAAAACACATACAGTACATGTTAAGCAGTTTCTCGTTTCTCTAGCACAGTCACAGCTTGTCTCGGCGAGCTGGCAAGACGATCGCTTTGAGACGATCTGTCATTAACGAAAAAAGAAAAAAAAATCAAATGCTTAAATATTCATCTTTTTTTTTCTCCTCCTGAACACCAAATGTTGTTTCTTTCTGTCTTTCTGTTCTGACAAATCCTGAAAGACTCCATCTGCAAAGCCTGCGCTGACTGTCATATGGTGCCCCATCACCCCTGAAACCCCAGCCGGATCCATCAAACACTGTTATGCAAAGCTGGCTTCTATGGGGCTTTTGATACAACACTGATACTGAGTTAAACTTGAGCTTCACTTTAGCTATTTCTTATTACTATTGGACCATTCTTCACCATTCTTCATATCATATCTCATAAGTCTCATCTTATATGTACATATGTATGGCTGGCCTGTATTCATTTTATTTAAAAAGCAGCACAGGTTGAAGGGTGCGGGTGTCTCGAGTGGCACAACTGTCTAACTGCTGACTCATTGTGCAGTCATTGTGAAATTGAAAGGTTCAGTTTCTGGTGGGACCACAGCTATCAATGGCCAGGAATCCCATAGTGCATATCTTTCCTCTTTCAGCTGATATAACAGAATTAGCAGTTATTAGTTTATTTAAAAAAAAAAAAGCAAAAGCATTTGCCTTTTCTGTGATATATAAAAGCTGCACTCTGTAGCATCCCAATCCCAAAACATTCATGTGGTTACCACTGTAGCCAATACTCTAAGCTAATACTCTGCCTATAAGATAAATCGCTAGCCAGAAGCTAGCATAGATATACTGTTCATTCACACAATTATGGTATGCTGCCATAAACATGACACAACATCCTGTTACATCTCTGCTTTCTCTCTCTATCTCTCTGCAGGTGTTTCTCCAGGTCTGACCATTTGGCTCTGCACATGAAGAGGCACATCTGAGGGAGGAGGAGAGGAGACCGAAAGCGAGGAAGACTGGGAGAGAGAGAAAAGAGAGGAAGAGAGAGAGCGAGGAAGAAAGAGAGAGAGAAGGGGAGAGCGAGTTTGCTGGTTTGCTCTCGCCTCATCCAGAGAAGAAGAAGGCAACCCCTGTGGAGAACTCAAAAACTAAACCGCCTGAGCTTCCTGAGAGGAAAGGGGGAGGAGGCTTTTTTATTCCAGGAATCATGAGGCAAGGAGATTCTGAGGGCAGAGCTTACTGGATCCATCACTTCTCCGGACCATTCCATGCCATTTTCTCATCTTTTTAAAACCCGGTTAATTAGCCCGATGCACTTAGCTCGGGAGTCAGACACTGCCAAACTGCCGCCGTTTCGTTTTTGTCTTTGCCGTTCTTTGTACAGTCAAATCAAAATCAAATGTCAACAACAGGTGCAGGTGCAGGACAATAAGCCGAACCTGTGGACAACGCTGTGAGGGTGCACCTCACATTCATTCACAACGCTTCTGCTGTAGAAGTGGTAGAAATGTAAACGTCTCCCAAAAGAGTCATGCACTCCTGACGCCTTCTTCCAGTAAAGTAGTCCTCCCTTGGAGGGCTCATCATCCCGATGGGATCCCGCCATATCCATGAAGCTCGCCGCTCTGGAAGATGATGTTGCCAAAAATGGAAAAACAAACAAACCTTCCGGACGGAAACCAGCGAAGCCGGTAGGGCCGAGGCCCTGTTGTAAGCAAGGCCCAATGTGGCTGAAGGACTTTCCTTGCTCTTGGCTTGCGAGTGCACCTCCCTTCTCTCATTCTTTCGCGCCTGTCCCCTCGCAGGCAACTGAAACAAATGCGCAGCGACACTTTCTTGCCTTTGTTTTTTTTTTGTAAAAGACAGTGTTACAAAAAAAAGAGAACGATTGTTTCTGAACTGAACATGTCTTAAAACTTATCAGAAAACAACAACAACAGAAAACTTGTAAAAGACTTTTTTTGCATACACGAGCGTGAATGTGCACATATGGTCACGGGGGGGTGGGGGGTGGTTGGGTGGTTGGGAAGGGGGTTTGGGAATGGGTAAAAAGAGTCAGAGTTGGACAAAGCGTCCCTTCTCTGAAAGGTTCAATTCAGCAGCACCTAACTTCTTAACACTGACAGGATGGAAGCGCGACAGGACAAAGCCCGAAAGGATCCAGGACTCTACTGACTTGCGACGGGAAGAAACAGACAGGCCCTGTGTTTTTCTGCTTTCCGTTTCGCTCCATTCCAAACAAAAACCCCAACAAACTCTCGCGCAGCAAAAAAGAAAAGCGTGACGCTTCTCAACACTGGAAACGTTCGTTGGCTCTGTGCTGATACTGGCGCCCATACTGGAGCTCAAGCCTCTCACAGAGGAGGAAGGGCATTAGAGGAAAGCAGAAAGTAGAGCAGTCGGGACGTGCTTTTTTTTTTTTTTTGGAATCTTCTCGGACTGGAGACGCCTGCCGGCATCAGAATCCACGAAAAAGAAATGAAAAAAAAATGAGAACACGATGGCATCAGGCCAGACGAACTTTTGCCTGTTTCGTATCCATTGTCTACACTGACTTTTTTCAATGTCCTCTGTGCTTTTTTTTCCATACAGACAAAAAATAAAAAAAAAAACACAAAAACACCAAAAGGAGACAAAAAAATCTGAAAACAATAAAAAAGACAAACAAATCTCTCTCAAATAGACACGCGCACGCAACAAGGAAACACACAATGGTTTCTTAGCTCACGGCTCTTTTTTGGAAATAACGTTGAAAAGCAAAACAAAATGAAACAAAAAAAACGGGGGGGAAATAATGACGGAGTTAATGAACAGAGATACAGAGAAACAAAACACTGCATGGCAGCCTCTCGCAAACATACACACTTACATACACACTTACACACACACACACACGGTTCAACACGCACGCCTGATTGCTTCCCGGCGATATTTGTTCTACTCCGATATCTTTTCGCAGTAGGGTTGGGGTTTTTTTTCTCCTTTTCTTTTAGCCGTTGTTGTTTTGGAGGAGGATTTCTTTGCGCCTGAAGTCAAGCTTTGAAGTGGGAACGCGAGAGCTCATTCGTATGTTCTCGCCGTCGCGCTAAACTGGGCCTAGGCTTAGCTCTAGCTTAACAATCAGCTTCTAAATCGTTAGGGATAAATCCGCACGGCTGTTCCCAAGGTTTCTGCAAAAGCCCTCCGCGGCCTATGACGCTCCTCTCCTCTGTTAGGTGGTAGGTTAACAAAGGTGAAGGTGAAGTCGGAAGGATGGGGGACGGGGATTTAAAGCCATCGAAACTAAACGGACCCACAACACGGCCTTCAGGGGAACCTTACAACACGATCGATACCAAAAAAATCCTCAGTGCGTACAGCTGCCCAGGCACAGCAGGCCAGGCGCTGCTCTCCGTATGGCAGCTCCTCCTCCACCAACACACAGAGACAAACATTTACACACAAAAAAACACGTACACACACACACACATACTTGTGCGTGCACACACTCACACTCTTCGACCACAAGGACTGAACAATCTGCTCTAGGCGAACTTGGATTTTTTGCTATTCACTTTTTTTGGTTTTCGGATTTGTATGCTCAAAACCTTTTTGTATTTTCACTCTTCTGCTTCATGGGTTTCTTTTTCTTTTTCATTTGTTGTTCTTGATGTCTTGTTGTTGATGTTGATCTCCACTGAGATGCAAAGGATGCCAAAATAATCGAAAGTGGAGGGATGATGTTGCTTGACCCCTTCCACACTCTTGCGTACAATCAAACTTGGGGTTATTATGCGGCACTTTCTGATTGTAAGTCTTGTCGGCGCAAGCGAAGCAGGGCACACATTCCACGAGGAATACTGGTTCAGTGTCATATTAGCATTGGGAATAACACTACATGCCCCATTGGAGACACCAGTTGTGGGACACCAGGGTTGTTTCGCGGCAGCCAGTGCAATAGGATTTAGAATTTTGCAATAGAACTTAGGAGAAGCATAGGTCAACAAAATTTATGAAAGATGGTGGGCAGCCCCGCGAAAACCCAACCTTATGTTGAAGCCAGTCTCCCACAACAGTCTCCCACAATCTCGTAAAAAAGGTTTCTTAAAAATAATGCCAGTCACCGTGCAAAAGAATGCAGCAAGAATGCTCAACCAGAAAACGTGAAAAAGTGTCATATCGTTCCTTTCATCCGAAGGGACACAGATTCATCAGAGGAATATGCAGATCCGACGACGTGTATCATCTATTCCGAACTGTACATTGCCACTGTAAATGCAAGAAGCTATTTTTTTGAGGAGGAAGATATTATTAACGTTCCAGAACGTACCAAATGAATACGACTTATGAGGCCAATCCAATAGAATAGCAATCAGCATGCTACAGACATCGCCTGCACTTGCTGAGGTTTGATCAAACCCCCTATTCCCAACCCACCCCCAGTCCCACCCCACCCCACCCCACCTCGCCTTCTCTCTCCGCACTACGCTAATGACAGCAGTGATCAATGCACAATCAACTGCAGGAACATCACCAGATACATGCTAACTAACACTTTGCCCAAAGATTCACGTGTCTGCCGGGTGTTGAAGAACTAGGAGTTTAAGAAGCGAGAGAACGAGGCTGTTTGTTTTCGTTTGTTTGCGCTTCGTTATGACTACGTTATCACTTAAAACTCTATCCTAACCCCTACCCAAGCCCATTTTTAGAGTTTCTTCCTTAGTTTCTTTCTTTTTTTCTTTCTTTCTTTTTTTCCTTTCTTTTCCTGAGCATCAGCGTTTGTGTGTGTGTGTGAGACCATCGTCATGGTCTTTGGGTATGTGTGTGCTTTGTAATATAGTCATACTGGTTTGTTCGCCAAGCTGAGGGTGATTTATTTGATTCTTTTTTCAGAGTAGCAGTGCAGCAGCGGCAGCGAAGTAGTCGCACTGGTTTTAGTACACTGCATATATTACAGTGGAGTTGAATCTTTCTGAAGGATGTTGAAGGTAGAACGAGTCTTCGGAAGGTCAGAATTGCCTGTCGGAAACTTTCCCAGACCAAATATCTTGAATCCTCTCTCGAAATTTGTAAATTTGGGTAATCAAAGCGAATTCTCTATCGCTCACACTGGATTTCAGATGCTTTTTACAGCTATTTATCTTATAATAAAAAAAAAGAGGGAACAGTTAAATCATCATCCATTTAAGCCACCTTCTAGTGAAGTAAATCCCCAGCTGTTACATTTTGGCTTAAGTGGAGCTTTTCCGGGCACTTTTATTAACTGCTCCCACACAGATAAGAACGATGAACCAGAGGGATCTTTTCTGAACACAGGCAAACGGTCTCGGTCGACTCGAACTCCTCTTACTCACAGATTGTAGGTGTTCCGTTCCTTAGTTGAAACAGAACTTTAAACAGAACCATTTCAATGCATACCATAACGCACTTTGTGTACCGCTATCTTAGACTGTCAGTCCGCACCACCATCGTCCAGTGTCCACTATATGTCTATATGACTGGTTTCAAGATGTACCTGTCACAGGAACTTATGAGCTCTAGGATGTTTTTGACTGATGCAATGGAAATTTACTTCAAAATGTACTTCACTGTAATCTGTTTGAAAGAGAACAGTAAAACCATGCCAGGTGGAGCACTTCAAGATCATGGAGCATTTAGGATTACCTAGCTACAGTTAGTAAACCTCACTGAAGCTCAGTGATTACCTGTCCACCATACAAAACATAGCCAACTCTGCTGTTATCTATAAGTGGCCACACCCAGGGTGTGTTGATATGGGACTGGGGGAATGGGCGATGGGCAGGGCGATTTGGAAGGCTCCATCCCACACAGATTTCCATGACATACCACAAAGTTTAAATTAAAAAATTAAAAAACTGACCAAATTCCTTCTGTCAAGAGCTTACATTGCTTGGAGTTCCTACAGAAAATATAATATAATCCGTAATGGTCCTTTAATTAATGCCAAATTAGTCAAGGGGGTTAAACAAGGTTTTCATCATTGCCACCAAAAAAGACCATACCTTAGATTACAAATCATATTTTAGAAGATCAGGACAAGATCAAATCTCCTTATTCAGCAGGTCATGGCAAGTCCTTTTTCTTGATTGGATTGAAAGCCTGTGGCAATGTCAGTCTTTAATGACCTCAGCACTAGTCTCATATCAAGGGTCATTGACCAGCACAGTAAAATCATTGTCATTGTATTCAATCAGCTGCTGGTGTCTGTATATACATAGACCTCTGAGTATCTCTTTTTTATAGTAACAAGATAATGAAAAAAGTTTGTTTTCCATTCTGGACATTTTGGGCCGTTCATTCCAATTGGTCTGCTCCACTTGATGAAGGGTAGCTGCTGTTTTTTACCACATCAGTGGCAATGTAAAGAATTAAAAAAAACATTTAAATAAGGTCTTGACATGACAGCAGCATTTGGATTTCCAATTAGGGCCATATATACAGTACAGTTATCAAAAAAGGTGGTTCTTCAAGACCCTGATCACTCAAAGGATGGTCTAGGTTTTTATATGGTTATATGTTTGGCAAAAATCTATCTTAAGTCCATGTTTTGCTGGTTTTAGTAACTGGTTTCAGATGGTCTAAGCTGGTTGTCCGAGCACAACCCCACCCTATAATTAGTTCTTGATTTTTTAGTTCCATGGACTAAGCTGTTTTTCCTACTGGAGGATCACTTTGGACAAGCATCCTTAGGCTGGTCAACCTTTGGCAAGTGGTAAATAAGGTTTACCATGTTGTTGGACCAGCTAAACCATCAAATTAAAATGAGAACAAACCTATTTGCTGGTCAACCAGCTTAACCATCTTGAGCTCCAACATCTCCCAGGGTGTCTCCAAGTCTGAGCATCCCAGCCCATTAGTCAATCTACTTTGAGTAAAACTACATTCAAGTCTAGCTGGCATTGGTTTTACTGTGTCTCATTTTACAAAATCTCATCACGTTTCTATGTGGTTCACAATTAGTATGATCAAAATCGAAGCCTGTCATTTAAGGGGTTCAGTCCTTAGGTTCACGTCCTGTGCTGCAGAGTGCATCTTGGAGTCAGTCTACCGTGCTTTTCCGAAAACGTATTGACTTTACCACACCTTTCCTTTCACCACCCCATCCTCTATCTCACATCTGTCTTACCCTGCATCAGCAGGACATCCACCTGATCAGCTCCTAGAGACAGACTCCTCAAACAACCACCTTCCTTCCGCTATCATGCCGCCGCTTCCGTAGAGTGAGAGAGCGAGCTTGCCGTATGCGTGTTCGGCTGGCCAGAGGCCACAACCTTTTACTTGTGAACGTCCCAGGCAGTCCACTAACCAGGGAGCAACTAAACCCAACAACAGACCTCAGCTGAAACGCTTCGAAACGTTTTGAAACGCTTTTTTTATTTCTCGAACAGGTGCTTCTCGCTTCGGCCACTCTCCTCCACCGCCGTCAGCCCCCTCTCAACCCCTTAACCCCTCACGGTGGGGGGCGGCAGTTGACGGTCTGCGCGGGTTTTGTCGGATAACAAAAGGGAGTTCAGTAAATGCCATGTTTCACATAGAAAATACACATTTGTACAGGTTGTAGTTTCTAGCTAGAGCATCCCCCCCTCCGATCCACAATCACCCTATCACCACAATATCATCTTCACCATTATTCACTTATTCACTGTTATTCTCATCATCCCTACCTAGCTATCCACACCACCACCACCGCACCCTTCACTTCCAGCTACCATCACGCTTCACACTTCCTCTATGTTGGTTTTTCAGTTGAATTTGAATTGAATTCTTATTCTGATTCGGTTCCTTGTTTTTTATTTTCGTTCTTCTCCTTTTTGATTTGCTGTATAAAGTGTTTAAAATATTATTATTATTTGTATGATATAATGTTAGTATGGTAATGTTCTTTATTAAGGAAGAAGATAAAAATTTATTTTTGTTACTGGTCTGTTTCATAATTCTTTTTTAAATTGGTATTGTAAAATATCTATGCAAGAACTGTTCAGTGGAGCATTTTTATTTAAGAATGTAATATGTGTAATAAATGGTAGAATCTGAACACTTTTTGGTGTGACTGCTTGTCTGGGTTTGTTCACAGGAGTTCCAACTAAACGTTGGTGTTTTTTGTAGCATCATTTCTCCTCCTTTTTTCTTTTTTATCTTCTTCTTAAAATGTAATCAAACTCTGTGATGTTGGCTGAATCCACCTTCAAATGAGAAAAATGCAAAAAAAAAAAAAGGGAGGAGTAGTTTGAGAGGGGCACTGGGTGATGTATGAGTTTAGGGGTGGGGCAAGAAGGGAGAGCTGATTGGGCTGAGCAGTGTGCCTCTGATAGCGGTGAGACGCAGATGGTGGAATGAAACCAGGGGGGCGATATTATTGATTGATTAATTGATTGATTGATTAATTGATTGATTTGCATATTGTGATTTGTCAACGAACCAAAGTGAGCAGAAACATTATCCTCATCTATAGCACAGTTATACCTGCAAGGGCTCTGCAGAGGCAGAAATGACTGAAAGTAAAGCATTTTTTAAAGGTTAGAAAAGGGTTATAAACATTTTAAGCAGCACATTTCAGCTATTAATATAAAAAAATATGGGGTTTAGCGCCTCTTTAAAAGAGTTGGGACTCGTTTCACAATCTCACAATTATCTCCTAGCAAAAAAAAAAAAGAGAGAGAGAACACACAGCAACAATGGCTCTCTTTATAGCTGCTGTATTAATAACTTCTTTTGTGCACACTGGTGCCATATTTGTTTGCAATATTTTTTGTTGCTTCTGTGTTGATGGCATTTTCTTGCACTTTTATTACAAATTAAAGACCCTCATGAATATCTATAGCCACCCATCCCACCCAAAAAAATTGCCCCCCCAGCCTTTAATTAGAGGCAGAATCATTTCACAAGCCGAATACGCCGCCATTTACAAAACCCATGCCCATGACTTCCAGATTAAGCGGGGTAATCGAATAACTAATGGCTAATTAGAGAGTAATTATGAGGAAGAAATGGGTGATTCTACAGCCCTGTTAATGTCTTCCACACAGCGATCCCCCACCACCTCACCCGCCAGTTGTAGTTGCTTATGGTCATAATTGAAATTTGCACTGTCACTGTCAAGCTCCGACAGTGACTCCGAGGCTCAGTTCTCGGTTCAATTTGGAAAATTAAATTCTCACTGGAGTGCACGGAAGGCTGCACTGGTTTAAAGGAGCTGGGCCTTTCTTATTCCACACACTCTTAAAAAATGAAGAGTTCTTTGGAGCGACGCCATAAAAGAGCTCCCACTCCCTTTGGTTCCATAAAGAATATTGTCACTTTTTGAGTTTTTGAGTGTTTTAACTGAGACTATCCACGCTAAGGTTCTTCAGGGTACTAGTGGCTCCATGATACTGGCATTGCTCCATATTTCCAGTTAATTCCAGATCATTTCCAGCCACAATTTAGAGGGAAAACAACAAGAAAATCAAGTGGAAAGATCTAGGGGGGAAAAAAATCATCATAATGTTTTGACTGGAATCAGACCTGAGCAATGTCATTTTCTCCATTTTTGCCTTTATAACAACATCACACTGAATCCCAACCATGGTAAAAGTTTAAACACTGACCAATGACAGCTTACAGCTTAGTGTTTTGGTGAAGACTTTTTTTTTTTTTTTTTTAACTGTCTATATGAAGAGATATTTTAATAGCATGTACAGTATAAGATTTTTTGTATTAATTCACACTGTGCCCCAAAGTAAAAAAAAAATGACATTTTAACAAGATGGTTATGAGGTGATAAGGACATTAGATAAAGTGATGGTCTATTTATAACACTTAAAAAAATGTATAAATGATGTATACATTTATAAATATTAAAATATTTTAGTTAAAGCTTAACAAAACTTTTTAAACACATTTTTCCTGTAACTTTTCCATTCATACACTCTATGACGGCTTCATAATAATGTAATAAGCAGAGCAACATCTAAAAAAGTTTACTTCAGTACAATTTCATAAACCTCATGTGATGCTAACATATGATGTCCTTAAACTCTTTTTGTGAAGTTTTAGTTCACAAAAAGCCCCCATTTCCACCTTACTTTTGCATGAAGACCTCAATATAGGAGAATTTAGCTTGAACAACTGTTTTATTTTAAACACAACAAAAATATGGCGTCTTTAGGAGTTTGACTAAACTTATTTCCACAAGATGAGCTGTGTTTATTGTTTACAGAGCTAAATTTAACACTCCAGTTAACCAAACATCCATATGTCTGTTCTTACCATTTTATAAAGAGGATAATCTAACACCAGAACATTCTAACCCACAGAAACGGCTCAGAAGGCTCTGAAGGTTACAAAACCCCAGTAAAGTTGGTGTGCTGTGAGGTTTACCTGCTTGCTACATGTACCCATTGCTCCTGCACTCATATATTAGCTTTAAAGCTAAGCTAATGTTCTCCAACAGACTCCAACAGACAACACTCGACCTGTCTGCTTCACAAGAGCTTCAAAACTGAGTTTTCCTCCACAGAATTTACTGCATTTACTTTAAATACAACACAACCAGAAATCTTTAATATGAAATGGCCGCATATTCTAACACAAATTTGGAAGAAACAAACTCTTGGAAGTGGGCGTGGCAGAATGAGGTGGGTAAGTATGCTTCAAATAGAGAGTTACTCATTTATTTTCTGACAATGTAATTCCATTTCAGTTGGCAGTTTATCTAGGTGCCCCTGCCAACCGCTGATTGGTTTTATTTTATTGCTTGTCATGCAACCAGCCTCCACACACAGCTTATTATTGTTGGTAGCTGAGGCCAATTTCTTTAGCTAATTATTCCAGAGTCAATTGTCACTCTTCTGTGGCAACAGATAGTAAGGTAGAGGGGAAAAAGGGCATGTATGAGGTAAAGAAAGGCCTGGTGTTAAATGAGGACTCAGAACAATGGAAAATGACGGCCTTCTGCTAGCAAAAAACAATATAAAGTAACTGAAAAGACAAGAATGGCCAAAATGCTGATATTATTATTATCATATAACATAAAGATGCATCTAAAAAAATTAGTATCAATAAAAATAAATATAAAAATAACTTTATTTCAGTAATTCAGTTCAAAATGTGAAACTCATATTATATAGACGTATTACACACAGAGTGATCTATTTTAAGTGTTTATTTCTTTTGTGGTATCGCAGTATCGCAGAAAATTCGCATATTATAAATGACCAGTTGATATTATTGGCAGTGTGAGCAGTGTGCCAAGTCCTGCTGGAAAATGAAATCCACATCTCTATAAAAGTTGTCAGCAGAGGAAATGCTGAAGTGCTGCACTGACTTTGGACTTGATAAAACACAGTGGATCAACACCAGCAGATGACATGTCTCTCTAAACCATCACTGATTGGTGGAAACTTCACACTAGACCTCAAGCAGCTTGGACTGTGTGTCTCTCCACTCTTCCTCCAGACTCTGGTCCCTGATTTCTAAATACAATTTAGTAAAATGTTACTGATGATCAGTGATGGTTTGGAGAGACATGTCATCTGCTGGTGTTGATCCACTGTGTTTTATCAAGTCTAAAGTCAGTGCAGAGTTTTTCTGGAAAATCTTACAGCACTTCATGCTTCCCTCTGCTGACAACTTTTATGGATACGCGGATTTCATTTTCCAGCAGGACTTAATAGAATGCCCACACTGCCAAAAGTAACAATTGGTCTTATATAATATTCAAATTTTCTGGGATACTGACTTTTGGGTTTTCGTTGGCTGTAAGCTATAATCCTCTACCACAAAATAAATAAATGTTAAATATATATCACTCTGTTTGTAATACATCTATATAATATATGAGTTTCACATTTTCAACAGAATTACTAAAATAAAGTAACTTTTCAATGATGTAGCATAAAAAGTGAGGACATTTGTTTGTTTGGTAGTTTTTTTTAGTTGTAACAATGCTTAACTGCATATGCCATTGGGAAGAGTATTCATTTCTCTTTTAAATGTGGCCACATTTATAAGGAATGTGCATTTGTTGGATGAGCAGCAGGGCTGAGTATATGGGATGGGTCTATAAACAATTTGCCAAGTTCTCTCTGCCAATGGCAAACAGCTTATTTTGCTGTTGCTAGTGACACTTGTTTTGAGCTTCTGGTACCTGATTGACAGCTGATTGGCAGCACCTGTTAGCATGGGCCCTGCTTCAGTTGTCAGTAGGTGTCATCACCAGGAATTGGCATTATGCCACATTTGATTAATCTCGATAGGGCCTGAGCAATAGGGCTTCAAGTTCAAGCTGGTGTTCCAAAACCAAGTTGCAGCAGAAAGTGGGCATCCCAAGAAGGAAACAACACCCCAAGATGATTGTCAAACACCAAACAATTCAATGGCAAAATAAGTTGTTTGGCAATTGCAGAATAAGTTTGGCAAATGATTTGCCAATTTTTTTAATGGACGCAACTCACATGCTCAGCTCTGCTGCTCATCCCACAAATGTTTTTTGGAGTGGCCAAGTATGTCTCTAGACCTAAGCCCAATTGAGCATCTCTAGGGCATCCTCACACTGAAGATAGAGGATCACAAGGTCTCTAAAATCCACCAGCTCTATGATATAATCATGGAAGGCGATTCCAGTGTCAACTTGTGAATCTCCATGCCCAAGAGAGTTAAGGCAGTGATGGACAATAATAGTGGCCAAAAAAACACTGAACCTTTGGGCATTTTTGAACATTTTCACCTCACACAGGGGTGTACTCACTTTTGTTGCCAGCTATTTTAAGGGCACAGCAAATTTACACTGTTATGCTAACTGTAAACTGACTATTTAAAACACCATGCAAGTGTCATATCTTCAGTGCTGTCCCCTAAAAATATGAAATGAATAAAATGTACAAATAATTTCCAAAAATATGAGGGGTGTTCTCATTTTTCTGAGCTACTGTATAAACAAGCTACCCCCTACCAAAGCGCATCCTCGTCCCCCTGCACGCAGACAATGGCGCCCAAAATTAGCGCCTTGATTAAAAGGACGCTGATGTGATTATTGGTGTAATGGGGCTACAATACCCCCTCCCCCTGTAACCAAGGCTCACTAACAAAAGGTCATTTAATTAAGCAGGTGATGGCTGAAGATGTAGGGTGTAATTTGCAGAGAGTCGCGGCAACACACACGAGAGATGTGCTAGAGAGCGTCTCACGAGACCAGCTATAAAAACTACAAAATATTCCAGCTGAAATAAAAATGTGTGCGTAGGGAGGAGGGGGCTGCATGTGAATAAGACTGGTTCATATTAGGGAAAATTCAAAGCAATCCTCCCATTTAAATTGCATATATGGAAAATAAGCTGCAATTTTTGAAGTCCCCGCAATGGTGTCACGACCAAAACCATCATATTTACATGAAAAATAACCATTCAGCCAGTCATACTGATTTTACTTTCCTTAGAAGGACAGTTGTGCATCAGTGATTAGAGCACGGGATTATTCATCACAAGTTTGTGGGTTCAGGTTCCACAGATGCCAAGATCAGGGTTCCTGCAGGTATTTAAAAAGTCTTAAAATGTCTTAAATTAAAATCTGGGTAATTAATGTCTTAAATTGGCTTAAATTTACGAAGGCACATGCTAACTTTAGCGATGAGTTTGATAACGTTATCAGAAAGAGAACTAAGGTTAACAGAGAGCCAACTAACATTAGCCAATGCTAGCTAACATACTAACATTAGCAGTGAGTTATCTAGCTACATTACTGGGGAGAGAACTAAGGTTAGCAGAGAGCTAGCTAACGTTAGCGATGAGCTAGATAACATACTTACATTAGCAGCGAGTTATCTAGCTACATTACTGGGGAGAGAACTAAGGTTAGTGGAGAGCTAGCTAACATTAGCCAATGCTAGCTAACATACTAACTTTAGCAGCGAGTTATCTAGCTACATTACTGGAGAAAGAACTAAGGTTAGCGGAGAGCTAGCTTACATTAGCGATGAGCTAGATAACATAGTAACAAGTTAGCAGCGAGTTATCTAGCTACATTACTGGGGAGAGAACTAAGGTTAACGGAGAGCTAGCTAACGTTAGCGATGAGCTAGCTAACATACTAACATTAGCAGCGAGTTATCTGGCTACATTACTGGGGAGAGAACTAAGGTTAGTGGAGAGCTAGCTAATGTTAGTGGTGAGCTAGCTAGCATACTAACATTAGCAGCAAGTTATCTGGCTACATTACTGGGGAGAGAACTAAGGTTAGTGGAGAGCTAGCTAATGTTAGTGGTGAGCTAGCTAGCATACTAACATTAGCAGCGAGTTATCTGGCTACATTACTGGGGAGAGAACTAAGGTTAGTGGAGAGCTAGCTAATGTTAGCGGTGAGCTAGATAACATTAACAAGTTAGCAGCGAGTTATCTAGCTACATTACTGGGGAAAGAACTAAGGTTAGCGGAGAGCTAGCTAACGTTAGCGATGAGCTAGATAACATACTAACATTAGCAACAAGTTATCTAGCTACATTACTGGGGAGAGAACTAAGGTTAGTGGAGAGCTAGCTAATGTTAGCGGTGAGCTAGATAACATATTAACATTAGCAGCGAGTTAGCTTCGTTACGTTTTGATTTCCAATACAAAAAAAAAATTGTACCAGAGAAAATATGATTCAGTTTTTGGATCTTAAATTTTTTAATTAAATTATTTATTGCGGTCTAAAAAAGGTCTTAAAAAACATTTAATTTGACTTTTTAAAATGGTGCATAAAACCCTGAAGGTACTGGGTTCATAAGCCTCAGTGCTTTAGCTGGAATACAACCTAAAAAACATAAACATCAAATGTAAAATATATACAGTATTTAGTAGTTTAGTTGTGCCAAACATGATTATATAAAAAACAATGATCTCAAAGTGTTGAAATGCATGTTCTCAGATTTAAAACCTGAACATATGCAGTTTGAATACAGTGAGCGTGTGCTGTAAACACCGGGAGGGTGGTCAGTTCTAAACAGAGGAAGAGTCAGGGAAATAATATTTACTACAGCGGAGACCAAGGCCTCGACAGGGGGCAGGGCTAAAGTGCACAGGCCAGGGGCAGGAAATGTTCTCCTTCCTGATGAACCGGAAACGGGAAATGAGTGGAACCGGGGTATGTGAAATAACACATGGTGTGAGTTTCCCAGCATACAGCAATGCCCCACTCTGTGAGAGCTTTTTCATTAAAAACACTAAATAACTCAATATAAAGCTTTATACATATATATATATATATATATATATATATATATATATATATATATAGAGAGAGAGAGAGAGAGAGAGAAGAAAAATCAAACTCATTGTCTCAGATGTCTCAGATTATTTTATCTGAGACTTATCTCACCGACAAAGGTTGCTAGGAACCTGGGTGTTCTGGTTGATGACCAACTCTCCTTCACGCACCATGTGGCCTCAGTTGCTCGGTCCTGCCGCTTTGCGCTCTATAACATCCGAAAAATTAGACCGTTCCTGACGCAACAGGCCACCCAACTCCTGGTGCAAGCGGTCGTCATCTCACGCCTCGACTACTGCAATGCCCTGCTAACTGGCCTCCCGGCCTGTGTAGTAAAACCACTCCAGATGATCCAGAACGCAGCAGCACGTCTGGTCTTCAACCAGCCAAAACGGGCACATGTCACCCCGCTGCTCATTGAGCTCCATTGGCTACCAGTTGATGCTCGCATCAAATTCAAAACTCTTACAATCGCCTACAAGGTGATGACAGAACAGGCCCCTTCCTACCTGCACTCACTCCTGAAGGCTTACGTTACCTCCCGGCCGCTGCGCTCCTCCAATGAACGTCGCCTCGCTTTGCCAAACACTCACACAAAGCAATCCAGACTGTTCTCATACAGAGTTCCCCAATGGTGGAACAAACTACCCTCCACTACCAGATCAGGAGAATCTCTCGCTATCTTTAATAAACTCCTGAAGACAGAGCTCTTCAAAGAGCACTTACTCCCCTAACACCTCTAACTAACTACCTACTACTACCAGATCAGGAGAATCTCTCACTATCTTTAATAAACTCCTGAAGACAGAGCTCTTCAAAGAGCACTTACTCTCTTAACACCTCTAACACACTAACTACTTCTAACCTCATTTCCTTCTTCCCCTCCTTCACTCCTCTATCCTATTATTCCCCTTTGACCTCCTTTTATCCCTATCCAAAGATGTTTTTCCTTTAAACTTATTTTACATTGTACTTGACTATTGTAAGTCGCTTTGGACAAAAGCGTCTGCCAAATGTAATGTAATGTAATGTAATATTCAGAATAACCAAACAAGCTTCTTGTGGGGGATGAAGAATGTGTATTTCTGAGCCTTAATTAATTAATAATGCCAAATACTTTAACAATTTAATTCTACTGTTAAGTACTTTTTCAGTATTTGCAACAACCACCCCCTGCAAAAACTTTAACTAAAACTAACTTACAATTTTATGTTTTAATATTAACTAAAACTATTGTTTTATATGTTGGTCTTCCGAAAGTAATAAAGTAGTGAACCATTTAAAAAAAGTTTGAACATGTATTTTTTATGAAAAAGTGTGAAGAGTGAATTATCCTAATTGAACCATTACCTGTTAGAGGTAAGAAACACCATTGCACTAAATATTAAGAGAATAATTAGTAATAGAGTAAGTAATGGAACATTTTCACTGCTTGTCACGATTTTTTTGAGTTTCAGACATGTTTGGATAATAAAAACATGCACTGGGTCAAACTGAGCCAAGAACATCATTACTGTTCCTGATTAATGAAGATAACAGGAGGGTTACATTTTATTTTGTGGTTCCACATTTACTTCAAACATAACCCAAAACCTAAATTTACACATAGACCTAAACCAAACACTCGCTCTTAACATAAACATAAACCTACACTGAATCTTAAACCTACTATAGCACTTACGTTAATCCCTACTTTAACCCTAAACTTAAACTGACCCTAGAAAACCTAAACCTCAACTCAAAGGTTAAATCTTTCTGACCCATAAACCTAACACTCACTCTAAACATAACCCATCCCTAACCCTTCTTTCCTAAGAGGGACAGTGGTGGCTCAACACACTGGATTGGCGATTGGAAAATTGTGGGTTTAACACCAACAGATGCCAAGATTTTGGGACCTTTAGGTGCCATAGAATATCGAAACCTTAAACCAACACATCGACCTAAACCAATACACAAGTAGACCTGTTCTAACTTGCATAAAAAGAGATACAGTATGTCCCCTTTAAAATAAACAGCAACCACAATCCTAATCCCAACTGAATTAATAGACTAAGCTGAATTGTATTGTTTTAAAAAAAATAAAAAAATATTCACATTCTTATACTACTTGCTTGCACTAAAACATGTAAAAATTGCACATATTTTTCTGTAAAATTCCTTTTTTTTCTCACAAAAGAGAAGCATATGAGGAGATTTCTGGTTTACACTGCAGATAGTGGAGTGCAGCATGAAGTGTGAAAGCATTCTCAAGACACGCTGTAGCCTGCTGGAGAAGAAACAACGGCAAGCCATTATGTCCAGAGTTGTGACCTCTTTCCAAGAATAGCTGGAAGGAAACTCGAGTGCAGCTGTGTGGAGAGACTGCTGAGCGCTGCTCTCGCGCACCACTATCTACAGTAAATACTGAAGTAACGTTACGGGCGCCGTCACTTGAGCATCCAGCAGGAAACGGACAAGAAGAGGGGAAAAAACAGGCGTGTTTGATAAATACTCTCAGTGGGTTAAGGATTATGGAAATGGATCGCCTTAAACACGGTTTAAAAATAGCCGTCTTGCTAAAGTAGACGCTTCTCGCGTTAGTAAACCAGGCTCCTGTGCCCACTTGTGTGGGACCACCTCCACCAACCTTTGGTGCTGCGGTACAGACAACAAGACGCCACCCGGTTCAGCGGAAAATTAACCTGCTGTTTAATTAGTTTAGCGACTTGATTCTCAGCTCTGCCAGTTTAAAGCCTATAGAAGCACTGAGAGGCAGCTTAACTGGAGCCAGGCGGAGTTTGCCAACTGGACCTGAATCCTGTAAAAACGGTTTGCTAATTTCTATTATTAAGGAGAACAGGAGTGGATTACATTGGCAGCCAAGCTCGAAATTTGAGGTTGGCGTGTTTGTGTGAAAAGACAGTCTTCACCGAAAGGTGCTTAAATGCAGATTTACCTTCATTTGAATTTCAATGCTGTCTGTGGGTCCTTTTAGTTTTATCCCCAACAATACTGGCCATGTGAAAATGGTCTGTACAGGCCAGGTCTGTGGGCAATCATTCAAAGAAAAGGTCAAAAAATAAGCAAAACACAAACTAAAATTTTAAACTATGAATTGTAGCTAAAGTTGAAAATATTTTAAACTTTTCTCACTTTAATCCTGGAAACAACCCCAAATGTAAACGCTTAGACACACACAGGAAATTTGGCAGTGTTAAATCAACACTGTTAGTGTTAAATCAACATTGTGAGTGTAAAGTTTAACACTAATTAGTGTTGATTAAACGCTAACAGTGTTGATTTAACACTGCCAAATTTCCTGTGCATGTTCTGCATTGTAGATTGATACTAAAGTCATCCAAACTATAAAGAAAAACATATGGAATGATTTAGTAAGCAAAAAAGTGTTAAACGAACCAAATTATGTTTTACATAGATTATTCAAAGACGGTACCTTTTGCTTACATGACAGCATTGCACATTTTGGCATTTTCTCAGTGAGATATGAGTACAATTACCTGGAATGGTTTTGTAATGTTCTAATCCATATTATGGAAAGAACTACTCAACCAAGTAAAGAAACGAATACTTGAAGAAAAAAAATGAAGGTCAGTCAATCAGAAAAATGTCAAGAACTTTAAAAGTACCCTCAAGTGCAGTCGCAAAGATCATTAAAAAAATGTAATGATGAAACTGGCTCTCATCAGACCAGCCCAGGAAAGGAAGAGCAAGAGTTACCCCAGAGTTAACAGCCTGGATGTCTTCAGTATTCATTTTCAATGTAGGAAAAATAAAAACAATAAATCAGAAGGTGTGTCCAAACCTAATGAATCTAAATCTAAAACCTCAACCTACACTAAAACCTAAACCAAAAACCAAATCAACTTCTCTAATAAACCTAATCATGGGACTTAACCTAATGTTGAGAATGAAAAGCTTTCACTATATTTTAATTTCAGTATTTGTAGATAAGACAAAAATCACCTGTTTAATATGCTGTGATTATTTGTTGTATCACACTAAAGTGTCGAAGCAATAATTGCAAAAATAATTGCACCCAGAAGGAAATGTCAAGGTGCAATGCCAATCAGAAGAAAGATAGAGAATGCAAGGACTAATAAATGATAAAAAAAAATCCTAATGGTGTTCTGCAATAATAAATCTTATGCAGCTTGCATATTTATACATTGTTCCTGCAGATTTCGCAGTTGAGTTCTAGCCTTCTAGAACTCTTAGCTGAAGATTACCTGGTGCCTGAATCATCCATTCATCCATGACAGACTGGCATGACTACCCACCAAGTTTCATTACTGACGGTTGACTCATTTTTGATGATGAATGTACAGTATTATGACTTCTGGATGTCTGGACAATTGCTCTTGATTGCAATTTCAGGTCTACAGTTTCCTGATAGACCTCATCCACCACGTTGGACCAAAATGGAGTCAATTATGGTCTCCGTATCGAGCTGGTGATTAAACACCAAGCAGCCGAGGAAGAAGAGTTCTGACTGTGATCAGAGGAAGAGTCGAATCCAAGCAGGAACGGTATCTTTCGGGTGCAGGCACATCAGCGTTCGATCCGAGCGTCCAGGTGTTTACTGCAACTGCCGGAGGTCAAGGCTCAGCAGTGCCTCAGAGGTTAGAGGTTACCGAGAGGTCAGTTGCTCTAAGAGCTTTAGGCAAATCGTCTTAGCGAGTCTGGAGCAACCTTAACTCGATAAGTGAGGCAATTACAGTGGGTGGTTGAGGGTGCTAGACAATACATACCTCTTAGAACTTATCTCACTGTGACAGTTGCTCGAGAGCCAGTTAAGACGTGGACTCTTTAACCTTTATTTTCTGCCCTCAAGAAGAAAAACTTCTTGACCACCTTTGGTTTATATACTTCATATACTGTATTTCCTGTCTCATGTCTACATATACATTCAGTACCAGTCAAAGGTTTAGGCCTGTGTCTTCTCATTTAATGTGTTTCTTTCTTTTTATGACTTTTTACATTGTAAATTTAATATTGAAGACTATTAGAATCTATACAGGAACACATGTGGAATTGAAAAAGTGTTAAACAAACCAGAATATGTTTTAAAATTTAGATTCTTCTAAGCAGCACAATTATCTTTGAGGAAAGATCTGCACACTCTTGGTATTTTAATCTCAGTGTCTTCATGAGGGAGAGTCACCTGGAATAGTTTTCTCAGCACCTTGAAAAAGAAGGAGTTCCTGGAGGTGCTGAACAATAGTTGCTGCTTTTCCTTTATGCTGTGAATCTCCAGCTCAGTTGGGTTTAGGTCAGGTCATAAATTCTATAAAGGCCCCTTAATTGTTTTTACGTATTTAATATTAATCTACATTGTAGAATATACATAAATAAATGTATGCAGGGGAAGTATCAGGGTAGGTGGGCTTTTAGGTCCCTGGGATAGGCTCTTAATACTCCTTTAAATTAATAATGTCTTTGTTCACACAGCAGGTGAAAGTGGTTTAAATCTGCTGTCAGTTCTGATTTGGGCCACTTTAATATGTGGTATTAAAATCCAACACACATCCGATGTGCGGCAATGTGAATCAGTCTGAACAGCCAGAGCAGAATTATGCAACTTTTACATCAAGGAGAAGAGAAAAATTATGACATGAAATGGTTCAGTGGCAGGATAGCGAGGTAAGAGACCTAATAATATATTTTGGTTGATCTATATGTTCAACTCAGAGACTGTAAAAAAGATGGACGCCGTGTCGCGGTTCCCATTCATTCAACGAAATGAAGCCAAAATCTTCCGCCATGTTGGCGATCCTGATACCCGAGTCTGCGCAGTAGAGACCAGAGGAGGGAGAAAGACTGTGGAGAGACAGCCTACTCATTTAAATAACCCCGCCCCTGAGGGCTGCCTCTCGGTCACAGGTTGCAGAGCGGGGCGGAGCGGAGCTGACGGTCTGTTACTGGTCCCGCCCATAAGCAGCCCTTTTACAATAACCACACCTTTTTTGAATAGAGCTAAATAACTTTTTTAAAACGAATTCTGTGGGGATGTAAAAATTTGACAATATAAGCAGAGGTTACACTAGCTGTTGCATTTAAATAAAAGAGGTAAAATTACAGTATATTAGAAAAAAACGTGATTGAAAGTTGTCTGTTTTGCCATTGAAACCTATGGGGATGGGTGGGGTTACACAGCTTTCTGCAGTCGAACAGCAGGGGGTGCCCGACCTGTGGTGGCTTCACTTTTGAGAGACGATGCTCTGTCCAGCTATATACAGTCTATGGTTCAACTTAATAAAACCAAAACTTTGTGTGAAGCTTTGTTCCTTTGTGCAAGAGCATCAGTTAGAGAGTATTCAATTTTCAGACGAATATTGGACATTTTTCACATTTGATCCAAAACAACTGCAAAGAAACATCAGATTTGGTGAGAAAATTGGATTTAGGCCACTGTGTTCTTTCAGCGATATAAAAAAACTGAACCATTTTTTAAAAAGATATGATTGTGTGAAGAACATTTCAAATTTAGGAAAGCCGATGTAAATTTGAAGGTTTTTTACACACTTAATGGAACCAAAAATGGTTCTTCTATAGTATCGCTCAAATTACCCTTTCTACCACCTTTATTTTTCTTTTATATTTGAGTGTAAGCTTGAGCCTTACATCGTAAAATGTGTTGATTAGACAAAAAACAAGGATGCTTAGCGTTTAAGTCAATGCTTTGAGTGCAAT
Source organism: Astyanax mexicanus (assembly GCF_023375975.1). Classification (NCBI taxonomy): domain Eukaryota; kingdom Metazoa; phylum Chordata; class Actinopteri; order Characiformes; family Acestrorhamphidae; genus Astyanax; species Astyanax mexicanus. The sequence goes on along the minus strand of NC_064418.1, from coordinate 11,246,008 downwards.
CAACAAATTCCATTAAACCTCATCATGTCCTTCTATACCCCCTAATAGAGTTCAGATTGTATCAGAGCTTTTTGACTAAATCTGATGAAATTCTCCCCACAGATCCCATTTCTGGTGTTGCTGACTTGCCGCAGCTGGTGAGATTCGAGCAGTCAATACCGGTGCTTATACCCCTATCTACTGATTGCTAAGACATGTTCCTGTCACTGGGCGTCTTTATCAGGCGGGAGCTGGAGTGTCGGCCCTTAAATTATTAAGGGTAAACACATGCACATCTGAAGAGGTTCGAGAAGGCTTATCTCCAAGCCCAGCCCCTTGTTTCTCTGCAGCAGTTGTCCCCAGCATCTCTGCATGCGCCCAGTCAGTCATTCTGTGCGCTAGCTGTCAGTCCATATGCTCAGATCATTGCAGCTTTATCTCCAAAGCTGTCTCCTCTGTGGACGGACCTTATCGTCTCTTCAGTTCTTCAGTTGGTGCACATCTGCTGATAAATGTTCCTTTTTTAAATATTGCAAAGGGAGGATATATGGCATATATATATATATATATATATATTATATATATATATATATATATATATATATATATATATATATATATATATATATATATATATATATATATATATCCTTATACATATACAGCTCTGGAAAAAAAATCAAGACAACACTTCATTTTCTGAATCAGTTTCTCTGATTTTGCTATTTATAGGTATATGTTTGAGTAAAATGAACATTTTACTTTTATTTTATAAACTACTTTTATAGACAACATTTCTCCCAAATTCCAAATAAACATATTGTCATTTTTTGAGCATTTATTTGCAGAAAATGGCAGAGAAATGGCTGATATTACAAAATAGATGCAGAGCTTTCAGACCTCAAATAATGCAAAAAAACAAGTTTATATTTATAAAGTTGTAAGTGTTCAGAAATCAATATTTAGTGGAATAACCTTGGTTTTTATCATAGTTTTCATGCATGTTGGCATGTTCTCCTCCACCAGCCTTACACACTGCTTTTGGATAACTTTATGCCACTCCTGGTGCAAAAATAACATTTTTATCATCTTTTTTTTAATCATTTTTTAGAGATGTAAAGGTTACCAGCAACCAGAAACTATTAATGATTAAATATTTAGTCTGATATGGATCATATTTAGTCTCCTCTTAGAATTTTTGAGGTTACTGACAATGTCCTGCAATAATCCACCTTATGCAGGTTGAATATTCCTGCATATTGTCACGGGATGGCAGCAGTATGTGGATGAGCATTGTCCTGTTGAAGTAGTGCACCAAAGAAAGCGTGTTCAGAAAAGAAAAAAAAAGTTACTTAGGTTACAGGACCTATTTAATAAGATGTAGTGAAGACCAAAGCTAATCTTGCAACATATGAAATTGCACCACAAACCATGACACCAGGCTTTCTGGACGTGTTCAACTGACCACAGTGCTTCCATATGGATTCATTGGTCGCCTCCACCAAGACAAAAGCAAAAGAGTAGTGGTAAAAAGAGTAGTGTGTCCTCTTTAGTTATGAATCCAGGTTTTATGTTGTTGAAGAGCTGCATGGGATGGATTATCGCAGGAACCCTATCTACACACCAATCCTGAGACATCTAAATATACATATATGACCCAGATTTAAAGTATGTCTGCTTGAAAGCTCCTCAGGAAAATGTTTGCTTCTTTTCCTCCACAGCTCAGTCTTATGTTTGACAGGCAAGGGATGCTTGGGAAGCTACTTCAGAAGAAGTTGAGCTTTGGTTCAACACACGGTTGCTAACATTCCTAACGACCGCAGTCAATTTGTTATGACCTCTCAAGGCTTTTCGAGCACCTCCTCCTTCTCCTGCACATTTAAATCAAAGCGTGCACCGAAATAGACATTTGAATGGCCCGGTACACGGCCGGGCTGGTGCTGATCGTTTGACCCGGTGTTAACATCATACGAAGCATCTGCTCGGCGGAATCGCCGGACTAATCGAATGCAGCTTTTCTTTCCTGGGCGATTTTTTTCTTTCTCGGGAGGGATACGCGAGCATGTACACCTGCGGTTGGTTCAGAAAGAGAGAGGCCGTTAATTCCTCCCCGTGTCAGGTTTCAAATGTTAGACCGGCCTTTGAAGAGGAACTTGAAAGGAGCTGATATCTCCCCCTCTGTTCGTAGGTAAACATCGCCTGCAAATACTTGCACAAGGCGAGAACCATTCCGAGACGCGGCTTTTTTCACTCGCTGAATAATGAAAAACACAAATCGCGAGTTTTGGGTGAAATGGTAGCGAGGGCCCACACATGCTCAAGGCTCGCTTCCTTTTATAGGGAAGGCTGCTTGGCTGTGCAAGTGGCTGATTCGAAGTTCTGGGAGGAACAAAGTCCCTTTGTCTTCCATTCAGCATCGACTCCAAGCTCACGGCAAGAGAAGTGTGAAGGAAAAAAGGCAAGAAACTGAAAGAGAGAGAGAGAGGGAAAGAGAGAGAGAGAGAGAGAGAAAAAAGCGAGGCAGGCTGTCTTGTCTTTCTTTTTGTGTTTTTCCTCTATGTTATCAGGCCCACGAGGGAAGAGGAAAAGGAAGCCCAGAATGACACACACACACACATACACAATGTCGTACACACACACACACACACATATACTTTCAATAGTGGTGATGAACATGTGTTTCCTTCTTCTCAAGGTCTTTGTGCATTGTTCTGACCACAGGTGTGGATTGGAGGCCGTGGGTTGTAGGAGTTCTGTTGGTTTCGCACTTACTGGCAGCAGCGAGCGCGAGCATACCGCACACGCCATGAATGGTGTGACATAGTGTGCCAGCTCCGCTGGAACTCCAGCGCTGCGTTTCCTTTTATAGCCTGACGCCTTCCCCCTGAAGTAACAGCGAGATTCATTTATTCTCTTTTTGCTTGACTGGAACTTCTGAAGTTCTACAGTGCTGTACCTTCTCTGCTTTATCGAATGCGCTCTAAGCAAAGAGATTTCAATAGTGTTCAGGACTGAAAAAAGACTTAAGAGGTAATATTTGCACTTGTAATGTTTGCTGAGATTTATTTATTACATTAAATTCTAATAAAATATACAAAAGTGCTATTTATTCAAGTGTTTTATTCAAGTCTTGAGAGAAAAGAATAGACATTGAACATAAAGTTGTTTGTCCCGCGATATTTGTTACCGGCGGATGGCTGTAAGAATAAGTTGTGAGGTGTTATCTTGTGAGTGAGGCTGAACAGTGTGTGAGAGTGACACTAGAAGCAGGCCCATTGCAACAAGGCAAGCAAACCAATCTACTGTGTAGAGTCCAGAGATTTCCCAAGGCCTGAGACAACCACTGGTTAAGAATCAAATGCAACGACAAACTCGATTACAGTCAATCCAGGAAAGACAAAAAACAACAACACTGTTATCTGAATCCCCCTCAAGGTGGCCCCTCCTTCTAGGAGCTGATGGTAGCCAGCTAGCCAGGTTCATCATTCCCGCAGTTGGCAAAATATGAAACTTCAGCAATTCATTCTACTTTAGGCCCCCCAAAAATGCCTTGAAATGGCCCTCTGGCTGTAAGCTATCAGAGTTTAAGTTTAAGGTCTGAAACTTGTGTGTATTAGGAATACACCATAAAAGGCTGTTTAAGAATAGTTAAAGAATGAGACAAGCAAACAGACAAGCGACTCAAAAGAAATCACATTTACATTCAATACAAGAGACCCCGCATGCATGTTCTGCAGGTCAGTGCAGCATTTGTTTAGCTAGTTCCTGTCCCATTATATTAGATATTAGTGGCATGTCATTGTATGAGAAAATACTATTTTAATAACACTTTATTTAGGACAGGGAGAGAGCATGGAATTAACAGTCCACCCTTTTCCACCATTCACCCCAAAACCAGGAGAGGAAATAATGTCCGACCAGCAAAACTGTGACAACTACACAACAAACACATTAACATAATAAAACACATTCACATGACTACACACATGCAAACAACATTAAATCTCTTATAACTCCAACAAACAGAAAAAAGCGTGATGAATTTGAATTGGTGACAATGGCAATGGCACCTTTTTTACCTTTTATTGACTGACTGGGGAACCTTTCATTCATCCAAATGCTTCCTTGAGTTGTGATGGTTTCTATAAAGAATGACATATAGGCAATACAGTTTTAACTTTACCAGATTAGCATTACACCAGATTAGCTTTAGCCTGATAGCAGTTAATTACAGAGCGTTTCCTGTGTTAACTTAACCAATCTCAGTTAAAAATTCATTTTTCACTTCTGCATCTCAGTTTGTTCAACAGTACAGATTGAGGCGAACCTCAAAACCACTGAGGAGCCTTTGAAGAGCTCCTTTTTTTCGCAAGAACACAGCAGCTTAATTAGCATAGGAAGCTAAGCATTAGACCAGGAAAATGAAACGCGGTCCGGGCGATGAAAGCTGCTGGCCTCTTGTCTTCGCATTTGAGCAACAAGACCACAGGAAATCTCCCACAGCGACAGGAGCGAATTATGATGTGCATGAAGGGAATCGGAAGCGTTCAGCAAAGATGCAGACAAATGTAGGCCCAATATGCCCAGACAGATGCCCCTGGAGTGGCCTCTGAGAGGCTTTTGTACGCTACCACATGGCTGTGGAATGGGGAAGAGTCACCATGACAGACCATCAACTCTGACCGCCAGCACTTTTATGACAGTTGGCCTGGTTTCCACTATGTAGACACACTAAAACACACACACACACAATTATACGTACACTCGCATTGCCCAGATGCATGTACTAGAGTCCACTATGGCCTCGCTGACTAACACGTCCCATTCACCATTACAGCACCATTACAATTTCAGGATCTACGCAGGCCTGCGAGCTAAACAATGGAACAGAGAGGAGCTCATTGAGGAAACTCTCACATGCAGTGGAAGGCTGGAAGGCAAGGCCGGGGGAAAGGCCAGGCTCAGACAAAATTATTCCATTATCTAATCACCAGCACGGCTCAGACAGTGTTATTTCAAGCCGCATCACTACGAACATGAAACCTCAGACGCTACAGAGTGGGAAGTTCAAAGAGATGTCAAATCATTATCAGATGTTCCAGACAACACGTCTCTTTTACCGCACACGTGCAAAATTAAGAGAGAAAGAATCCCAAATAAGAAAAACACAGTTTTTGAGCCTCAAAAACATAAAAAAAGTTTACTGTTTAATCCTGTTTAAAAGTTAGAGCATCCCCTCTCATATGACATCTCTTTAGACTGGGAGGTTTTTTGAAAATGTAACCTTTGTTAAGGGTTTGTGTTAAGACTTCTTACATTTGATGATTAGCAATTAGATTGTAGGGCCACCCAATGCTGAGACATTATACAGTATACTACATAAAAACACAGTTGTAAGTATTAATACATTTCCTTTTTTTTCTTGCACACAGAAATGTACATACAGTAGTATTACAGCTTCTGATTGGAGCCCATCAACAGTACAGCATCAATGGTCAGAGTTCGGAATAAAAAAGGCCTCCTCCCACATGATACACTCTAAACTGTAGATGGAAATTAATCATAAACAAACTCAAGGCTTAAAATTGTACACAGTTATTCATCTTTATCATCTTATTTACTAATGTATTTAGTAAGTAACACATGTACCCAGATATTTTTGAAAACCTTCTCTCCATTTTTGGAAAACATTTCCATCCAAACAGAGACTAAAATATTTGCATAAGCATAATACTCTTGCATGAAGCAATAGTACCACCACAGTAAACACCACAAAGAAGACAGAAATCACAACCCAAATGAAACACTAGATTCTAAATCTAAACAGAGCATTATATATTTACTTAATACAACAGTATTTACTTTTACTCTCATGGAAAAAAATGTAATCTAGTGCAATCTGCATGTAGAAATGATAAACTCATGATATATGTAGTTCACTTTAGAGATAGTAAGGGGGTATTTGAGATTCAGTTACATGTCTGTAAACATGTATGCATATACTGTCACATTCTACAGCCACACAACTCTGAAAAACGTTTTCATAAAGCTCCATATTTTTGTGACCAAAAAAAGACATTTTTTCTATGGACAGGAGACCAAAGAACATTTTTTTAAATATCTAGATGTCTAGATGTGAATGGGATCTAAGCCTCAACCTAATTTGTAATGTAGTAGACCAACGTGAGATGCAAAATTAAAAAATAAGAGTAATAAAATAAGTTAAGTCAAAACATTTTCAGCAATCAGTAACTTTTATTTTAGCTTGAGCTGACTTTTTTTTTTACGTCTGTATCTCAGATTGATCAACTGAGCCTCGAAAAAACTTCAAGCTAAAGCTTCAGCTGAAACTGACTTTAGTTTAGTCTTGGTTTATTCTGTGGCTCCTCCCTCTTGTTCACTGTTTGTTTACTGTTTATTTTCATTTCTGTTAGAAGTCTTTAGAGGAGGATGGGTCTTTTTAAAAAATGGAGCTAGAGTCATTTTTGGGATTTAAACGTATGATCTCTTAAGCACTTGGTAATCAGCAGTTAGACAGTAGGGCCACTCTAAAACACTCTTTAATCAGTTGCTGTATCGTTTGAGTCTGATTTTTCTGATTTTCATTTTTTACAGTGCAGGTGTAATTACAGTGAGGAACGATTACTGTGATTATTGTAACCCACACAATGCATCTCTTCTGGTTGCACTCGTAGAGGGTCAAAGTCAAGGATTTCCAAATAACCTTGAGACTATAAAGAGTCTGGGTCGTCAGATCTTAAGTTGAGAATGAGACACCTTTTTACCTCTTTATTGTGTCTGTGTGCGAGGACTTATCTCACTCAATTCCTTCCTTTGTTTCCCCTCCACTATTTTCTCTTTCAACAGAGACAATGATCCAATTAAGTCTGGGCTTACAGCTTATCTCTTGCCAGTAGCCTGGAGAAGTGAATGGGCTCTAATTGCCTGCCTTAATTGCTGCGCTGATACACCTGGAGCAAGGGCTGGGTAGCAGGGAGGTTCGCGCCCCTCCTGCAGCTGCCATATGGAGATGAAGGCCTAATGAAGTTGCAGGGCAGACCTGCGCCCCACCTCTGACAGCAAGGTAATCCGGGTCTGGGAGGAATCGCAGCATCCTGGGGGATTCCTGCTTGCTAGGGCTTTGGGTTCCCAGCAGAGCTCTTTTCCTTTTTCCTTTCTTTTTCTGACTCCAGACCCTTTGTTCTGATTGGTTTTGGGGGCGCATCCAACACCTCTGCTCTATTATTTTGACCCTCTGCACACCCAGAGATGGAGCACTTCATAGATTAGCACTGGAGGGCTTCTGACACCTAGTCCATGGGCAGACTGACCTCAGAGTCCCTCCATTGATTCGGGCATCGATTGGGAGTAAATTTGTGAATCACATCAAAATGAAAGGAGATCAATAAAGATTAAACCACTTCAACAAGGAGGGTCTTATTAATTGTAAAGCCGACATGATGCCTTTGAAGACTTTTAAGGTTGTTCTAGCAACATCCAAAGTGGGTGGCTTTAGTCCTAATTGGATTACACTTGACTTTGGAGAGCTGGAACACAGCAAAGAGACTTGCTACATAATACTTTCAGTAAAAGACAAGTGCAGAGGATTTTTTTGACAAATACTGGGTTTTTGGATATCTTAGACCATGAGAATATTAGAAAAGAATATTTTGTAGCTTACAAATAAACCTTTCTTTGCAACAAATCTTATGGGGTTGATGTGTTTTAGAGCGGAAAAAAATACTCCCATCCAGACAATGTCTCTTTTATGGAAAGGCTTTGCATTTTTAAAAAAGACATTGCTAAATCACATACTGCATCTACCACAACAGCATAGATTCACTGAAGAGTCCATCAGACAAGAATGGGACAACATGTCCGAAAACTCAATTAGTCTCGTAACATCCCAGACCTTTACAGACTGATTTTAAAAGAAGAGAGGATGCTACACAATGTCAGATAGCTGCACCACTGAAGTAGCAATCTGCCAAAGTCAGAGTGCACCTGGTTCTTAAAGGGAATGACAAGTGACTTGCGCAGGGCATACTTTTCCTGTCGTTAAGATAGCAAAGACATACTGACTTGCTCTAAACCAAGATCACTAAAATAGGGCGCACAGTAACACACCATGAATGATCTTTTTTGCAGAACATGCTCGATTTGGGGTTAAAAGTAGGTACGTATGCTTCCATGCCACATTCAGTGGGCTTTTAGGTTATTCCTAAAATGCCATTTCCACACTAACACAATCAGAGTTCTTGGTGAGGACCAGTTCATTCTGGCTGAAGGTTCCAAGACTGCTCTCTTCAGGCAATTTACAGCCACCACAAATCAGTATGCATTCCAGATTTCTCAGGCCCTCAAGCTCTTGAAACTCTTGCTTTCTGCCTCAGCCCTGAAGCAGCTACATGTTGCTAAGAGGGGTCTGTATGTCATAGTAGAGGCAGCATGTCCTCTGTTGTGCCCTTGTCCTGATTGTTTATGCATGGGACACGACGTGGCGCTAATACTGAGCGATTAACACCACACCGAGTGGCGGGGGATCGAGACACGCGAGGAGACACTTGTGTGTGCCCTCAGCCAAGAAGATTGGATTGAGCTAGACACTCACAAAGCGTCCCCCGCACTTCAGCGCCTTGGGCCGATCTCCAGCACTCTCCCAATCTCCGGCAACGATGGCCGCCTTCCCAGTCTGACTGGTGTCAAACCTCAGGTGTAGATCAAGGAGACACTTTTAAAGCTCATCTTTGTCAAACCTGAGGGGGCAGCCAGGTGGATGGGATGAGGTGAACAATACTGGCTGGTGCAAGAGAGGAAGGATTAGGCTGAGGTGGAAAAGGGCAGGAACTATAGCCGACTGTTGACCGTGGAACCGGTTTGCCAAATTCACAGCGCACTTTTTGTTTGTATGCGCAAGTAAACTGTTTGCAATGGTCAGTAGCATGCATACACAAAAGGCCCTGAAGGACACACTCATCAGGCATCCCGATTACGACCTTGGCCCGAGACCTCTGGCAGAGCCAGCTGATTGGCTGCCACTCTGCACACTCTGAAGCAGCTCCCTGCGATTAACATGTCTCATGGCTCGGTGACATCGCATCCGAGGGGGGCGAAGGGGGGGGATGGGGGATACAGGGAGTGGTGTTTGCCGGCAGAGGAGTGTGAAATCCGCTAATTAACGTGACCTGCCTTTGATCCAGGGAGAATACGCAAATGACATCTGAATCAAGATGGGCAGCAGGAGCGGGAAGCCCCGCCCAGACGCGCTGGCACTTGGCATGCGCTTTGACTCCCTCCACTACACTGCAAAGCCTGCCAAAAACAAAGATGTCACAGAGGTTGAGGCTTGGATGAGCTGTTCGAAAACAAACAGCGACCTCTTTTCTCCCCTTCCTCCAGCACTCAGTGTAATCAAACCCTTGTGTGCAACATCATCGGTGCCCTCGACTCTGCTGTTAACACTGACTTTCCTTTTTTGTCTGATGTGATGCAGTGTTTTTTTTTTTTTATTTGTTCATTTTTTTAAAGGTGCTAAAGATGCATTTATTGGGAGTTTTGGGAAAAAACATGCCTGAAGAACCTCCTTCTTCCACTCTAACATCCTATAAATTACACGTTTTTGCAACCGTCCACCGCCCAACAAAGGTGTCAAAATTTTTCACAGTCATTACTCAGGTAGAAGTATAGATACATATCAACTCAAGCTTTTTACTTAAGTAAAAGTGTAAAAGTACTGTTAAAAGTAATGTAAGGAACAAAAATGCCATTAAAGCTAAAGGCTTAGGTTGTGCCACAGGGTCCTATTGGGCACTACAATGTTATATTAAAATGTTAATGCTAAAACAAATGTCTAGCAGTCAGCAATCTTTCACCAAGAGGTACACTACTCAAGTGTAGCCTCCTAGACCATGTTATATGGCAAGATCCTGTGTCTAACCAGACCACGCCTGGAATCATGTGTTTTGCAATCTTGGATATATTATTTTTTATGTCTAGGAGTGTTGTGTAACAGTTTTGGCCTATTGGACCATTGGACAGCTTTGTTGTCTTCCCAGGGTTTTACATTGTAGGAGGGTTTTTAGGGAAAATAGTGATTTTTATTAGTAGTGTAAAGCTCTATCTAGATGTGATTAGTTTCTCAGGGGGTCCTGTAATTTTATTCCCATATGGAATGACCATGTACGTGTTTTCCTCAGTTGTCCTCTGAAAATAATTACAGGCTGAATTACCTAATTTTAGTCCCGTCCGGACTCACATCTCAAAAATTCTTCAGCTCACGTTTAATAAAATAGCTATTTGTCCACTACTACACAGCGTAATTACTTAATTACTTTGGGTGCGCATTTCCACACAGATTCAAATAAACACAACAGCGAGTGGAAATGGAGGAGCTACTGAACACGTTGTCATGTGACCAAGAAAGCCAAAAAAATACCTTTTTCCTTTTGATTTTTTTTTATTGCAGTCCGGAGTTTTATCACTGAGTTGAAGTGTGAAATATTTTTCACAGATGTCCCCCTGAGAAACTAATCCGTCCGGATAGGGCTTAACACAGTTTTTTTTTTTTTTTTTACTTCCATATACTAAACTCTTATAATTCAACTACAGCCAGATAAATACAGTTTGACATTCCGGCCCCCCTTTAAACAGTTTGCTTGACATTTTTCGCACTTACTCTCTGCTCCTCTACGGGTGGCCCTCATGCCCCTCCTGGTCCCACAGATGGCCGAGGAGGCCCCTGCCTGGATACGTGTTGTTGTGCTGTGCACTGATGCACATTTGATTAAGTAGAAGGACATGTCTCTTCCTCGGCTCTACTCTGTCCCCTTCTCCGTCCCGCACATGGGCTTCACCGAAACTCCCCACCTGCTACTCCAGCATCACCAGCCATCCAGTGCAGCTCAGGACAGATTGCAGAGTGAAAGGTAGAGGGGGGAGGAGGAGTGAGGGGGGTCTTGTCAGATATAATTACACTCTTATTTCTCCTCTTTTCCTCCAGACTGCTCGTCGCATGCTGGGGTAATGCGCGAGCCTGTTCCCTCCTTTCCCTGCCTCTCTGTTGCATATGTAGCGACACGGACGCTATTTCCTGTGCTAAGTCTCCGTAACCCGCAGGGGAGCTTCACACACATACCACAATAATGACTGTTTACCTGCACCCGTGCCATCTCCATTTTCCGCCGCTGACACAGGAGAGCCGGCGTGCATCCCAACAATGCCTCGCGGCTGAACTGTGGAAGCAGAGGAGCGACCCTGTAACTCGCTTAGCATCCAGCTGGGTTTCATCCACTGTTTATTTGGAGAGATCGTAATCGTGCGACCGCGGGATTATTAGCTCTGTTTATCTGGATGACCTGCTCGACGCATTTTAAACCAGATGTAAAACAGATCAAATGTAAATATACAGATGCTTGGTCATCTTAAACCTGAAGGGCCTGTGTGGACCCATTCAGACTTCCTCAGTCGGTATCTTGTATAGGTACCATAGGTATCATTTGCTTAGTTGAATAAATAAATAATAATTCATATTGGTCACTGTGTACTATATTTTTTGAGCTATTGCCAACAAGGTCCATGTTTCAGATCTGCTTAAGCAGCATTTGAAAATTTTTAAGAGGATTGAGGATCCTATAGAGGATTGTTGACTACTTTACATTGTATCACGAGTACAAATGTCATTCAGCTCTGGAAAAAAATAAGAGACCACTTACAATAATGTGATGAGTTTCTTCAATTTTGCCAAATTGAACTGCTTGAATTGTTGCACCAGTAGTATAAAGCATAAAGTTATCCAAAAGCAGTGTGTAAGACTGGTGGAGGAGAACATGCCAAGATGCATGAACACTGTGATTAAAAACCAGAATTATTAGAACAAATACTGATTTTTGAACTCTTAAAACTTTATGAATATGAACTTGTTTTCTTTGCATTATTTGAGGTCTGAAAGCTCTGCATCTTTTTTGTAATTTCAGCCATTTCTCATTTTCTGCAAATAAATGTTCTTAATGACAATATTTTTATTTGGAATTTGGAAGAAATGTTATCAGTAGTTTAATAGACTAAAACAACTAAATTCAGAAACTGAAGCCATTTGTATATGAGCTGTAGATTCAGTGTTGTTCCATGGAAAGATATATTTTATTTGTAATTTAAATGTGAGTAGTGTACTCACTTGTATTTGTACCTATCTATTTGTATCAACCCTTTGTGACTTTTGCTTTGCATACCATGTGATTGTGTACTCCTGTGTCTGAATGAAAAAATATATAATATTAGTAATGATTTCATGGATATGGGAAAATAGTAGAATTTTTTGTTGTAGGGTAAATATATATTTTATAATGTGGATATTCAGATTGCAACGTAATAGATACTGACTCTTTCAATTCTTTATTATTTCTCAGCCAGTCTCTCTCTCTCTCTCTCTCTCTCTCTCTCTCTCTAGTCACTACAGTTTCTCTTATATCAAATCTCTTCTTTTCCTTCCTTATTTAAATTTGTTTTGGTTTTGTTCTCCAGAATAATAAAGAATACCTGTTCTTCCATCCCTTTGTTACAATAAGTCTTAGGATTATTGCCCCTGTAACAGGCCTGGGGATTAAGTTGTTCATGCAGAGTTAAAAACATCTGCCGACCTCCAGGTCCTCTGCAGTCCAGCGGTGAGACGGTGCTTTATTGTTGGCTGGAGCGAGAAGTAACACAAGTGGGAGGCCGGTGGACGTGCCACAGTAATTCAGAGCCGGCCGGTCTCAGACAGCCTCCTATCTATTGGCTTTTATGTAAGAGAAAAATCTGTACGGGCTGTCAGATCTGTGGCAGGCTGTCGGAGGCAGATTAAGGACGCTATCGTGGCATCAGGCAGTGTCTACAAGCACTGCCACTGGAAACAGATTACCGCCACCTCCCCGAGCTCAGAGCCACAGTCACTTCTGCTGCTGCGGCTGCTGCTGCTGCTGCTGCCGGCCCATTAATAGTGCACTAATTAAGCATTTCCAGGGACTCTGCCTTCTGTGTAGGAGAAATCTTTGGGTATGTAAACGTTTGAGCTGACTCAATTTCCAAATTCCTCCTTTCATATGAGCTCAGTGCGTATACATATTTATACTATATGTTCTGTGTGATTTTTAAGAATCTGACAGGAGCTGGACCAGCAAGGGACTTCTGAAAGCTCTTTATGAATAAATGCCTGTGCCAGTTGTAGCAGCTTGCTCCCAGGAAGGCATCTGATAGCATTTGCTGATGAGCTTTGATTAGCTTTCTGCACGGAGATTGTGTGTGTGTGTGTGTGTGTGTGTGTAGGGGGGGGGGGGTGTCTTTCCATGGTTTTGTCAAATGCTGTGACAACCCACAGCTGGTTATGAACAATTTAAGACAAAGATATGCACTGACTTTGAGGAAAATAGGACGTATTGTATTTCTATTGTGTCTATAAAGAAGTAGTGCATTTTAGTAGTAGTAATAGTAGTAGTAGTAGTAGTAGTAGTAGTAGTGATTATTGGTTATTAAAAGGGTTGGGTTATTGATCAGATAGTAGTGGGTTCAATACCCAGGATCAACAAGCTATAAGCTGCCACTGTTGGACATTTGAGCACATTCTCTGCACCAGACGCACCATAGTATGACTCATCCTGGTACTCTGAACCTGGCTTTCCAAACTGGGATATTAAACAGATGTAACTCTTGGTCTTCCGTTCCTGGGGCAATCCTGATGAGGGCCAGTTTTATCTTAACGTTTTGTTTGTCCTTGAGACTGCACTCAAGGATACTTTCTTAAGTAAGTTCTTTTTTTTTTATTGACTGAGCTTAATTTCTTAAAGTCACTATTTTCTTTACATAGTTGAGTAGTTCTTGCCATAATATGGTTTAGAACGTTACTTAAATAGAGCTATTCACTGTATACCAACTCTACCTCTTTGCAACTTTACAACTGCACTGCAAAAACATCCATTGGCAAAAAACAGACAAAATATAAGTAAATATAGACAACTCTGCCAATGGGGTAAGCTCATTTTTCTTGGTAAGACTTTTTAAAAAAAGTAATCTGTTGCCTTGACTTGCTTAGATTTAGTTTTTTGCAGTGTGATGCTCTTAAATGCATTAAGAGGCAAGAAATTCAAGTGCCTACTTTGAAGAATGTAAAACATATTCTGGTTTGTGTCCAAACTTTTGATTGGTTCTGTATATAAATAGATATTAAGGCCATCAAAGTTCTTAAAAAAAATATTGTCAAAATGGTAGAAAGAATGGTTTTACCCAGAAAAGAATTGCTCTTGGTCATATTTATTGAGCTATAGATACGAAACTGTGTAAGTACTGTGTCACAGATGTGTAATAAAACATACCAGACATGGTAGTTTCTGCATGGACTTGTAGAGGTTCCTAATGGTGTCCTGCAATAATCCATCCCATGTATTTAAAATATCCTTGCAGAATTTGTGGTAAGGATGGAGTGTTGATGGAAGGTCCAATAAAATCCCATACATTTTCAATCAGAGATGAGTAGTGTGATGTGATTGGCCATAGCATAGCATCGTGAATATATTATACCCTAAAATATTGTGCCATATCACCCACCCCTAGTTATCACATCAGGGTACTACTTTTTTTTGCTGTTTTAGCAAAAGAAAAAATCACACTGTTCTCATTTCCCATGATATATCTACTATAGACAGATTATATCTGTCCAGTCTCATTCATTTTACTTTAATCCTGGATACTGTAAATGAAGAGATTTGGAGTGCATTATTAGTATCATGACATTGTGAATCATTGACTGCTGTTATAAATCTGATGAAATTCTTGTATTATTTAATATCTCAGTTAGGGGTGTGCCATATCATATTGTTTGCAATAATAAAATGTATTTTTCATTTTGTTGCAGTAGAGTATTCTTATTTTTTTGTTTAATTCAATGTTTTGTCATTTCACCAAAGGTACCTTTATTGCAAAAATATCATGAAATATTGTGATATTATTTTAGGGCCATATCGCCCTGCCCTACTGAAAAGGTAGGGCCGCTAGTTGGCAGGTCCTTATTTATGTATTTTTTCATGACAACAAACCATTGATGTTGGCATGGACAACAATACCTTCACATATGGATTCATTGTTTGTCTCCAATAACAGACAAAACAGACAAAAGCAGGACTCGCCCCTGAAGATGAACTATGAAAATATTTTTTTTGAAGATGAAGAGTGTAGTTACTGTCCAGTAAAAAAACATCTGTCCTTATGTTTGTCCATTTGTAATTTATTAACTAATTTGAACACAGTTCTTGCTCACTGTATCAAATTGTGAATAAACCAAGATAATGCTCCACACGATTTCAATTGAAACATAAGACCATATCATATACCACATAACCATTTACCATTTAGGAGATTCTGTACATGATTTCCATGGACAGTAACGTTATGATGAAAGACAAATCTAAAGGTTAAGAGTTCACATCTTGAAGAAAAACCTAGTCCAGACAATCCGTCGTCCCGCATGTGATTCACTTTCTGAGCTATAATCCATAGCTTAAGCCCTGCTCATATCATAGCAGCTTCTGCTGTACATCACAGCATTATGATACTGCATATTTAGCTTGTGTGATCTGTCTGTCTAGTGTTGATCTAATCTGTTCCTTTGGAAAGACCAATGTACCCATATCACTCACTGACCTAAGCTGCTTTGTGTTAGTTTTATGTCTTAGCAGTGGGTGGAACCTATTTTCCCAAATGATGGAAACTAGGTATTTACAAAAATACAAAGACTATGTGCTACTAAGAATCTAAAATATAAAACATATTCAAGTTTGTTTAACACTTTTTGTTTACAGAATAATTATTATGCATGTGTTTCTGTATAGATTTAATGTTTTCAATATTAAACAGTTGGAGTCCAAGGAAATGTAGTCTGTAATGGAGCGTGACAACCATTCTGAAGCAGACAGCAGAGGTTGGACAGTGGGCAGCTGGTCTGAAGCGAGTAGGAGGACACCCTAATGGCCAACCTTCAATCAGTGTCATTCTGATTATTGGATTTATGGAGTACAGAGAATGTGAACATTATGGATCAGTTTCCCAGAGAGGCAAGAAGCCTTGCAATTGACCATTTTTTCTTTTAATGGAAACTCTTCTAGTCCAAGACTAGGTTAAAAGGAGAGAGCCAGAAGGTAACATAGACATGAGGGCACCCTGAACCACTGGCACCCATCCACTCACTCCACCATCCATGGGTCTGAAGGATTGCATGCAAGCATCTCAGTTTACCACAGTACCTTAGACACCCCTGGATCTGCAGCATTTATTATAAGAGAAACATTAATGACAAAAAGCTAGATTAAACAGGTATACTTTTAGCCTATACTATACTATCCTGAACATTATCTGGAGTCTTTATAACAGAAGATTTTCCCCCTGCAGAAGCCTTCTGAGTCCTGGGAAGTCATAAAAAACCAGCACCCTGTGATGTAAGTAATCATAATGGCTGATAATAAGAAAATAAAATAATCTCACAGGTACCCAGGCCTTTGTAGGGCTTTATATGTAAGTAGACAAAATGTTATGGTTCCCATAGCAAACCTTATTGCTCTAACAGTAGTGTCTGGAGGTGACGTGCTGTCCTCCAGCATCAACAGCACCCTATTTCTTTATTCCAAATTTGCCATCATGTTCTAATGTTTCAAGAATGTAAGTATCACACCTGGCGCCGAAGGTGCTTCTATTTCTTCTGCCCCTTTTTCCATCAGTGATCTCCATCAGTCACATGACTGATCACATGACACTTCCCAGAACACAATCACCTGAATATTGATTTCACCTGTTTACCTCACTATATATACCCGTGTACTTCACTCACACCCTGCCGAGTATTAGATTGGTTCCGTCCATCTTTACAACGTATTTATCCTGCCGTGTTATTGTTTTCTCGGAATATGTTTGTATGTTTTTGTATTTTTGACTTTTTGATAAAGCCCTGCCGTGTTGTAAATTTGAACTGTCTCACCGCTGATTTTACTGTATGTTCTCTCCCCTTCATACATTATTTGTTTTCTGTCGAGACTATGATTTTGAATTACCCTTATTTACAAAAAAAAAAAAAACTTTTATTGCATTCATGCTTGTCTCATCCTTGCCTGGCCCTGACAGTAAGGAATTCACAGTTTTTCACTTCCATGTATGAAACTCTCCTTATTCAGCAACAAAAAAGAAAAATACAGTTTCTAGGGCACCTTGAAAAAAGTAAAAATGCAAAGAAACATTAAAGAAGTGAGATTTTGGTCTGAATCCAGAAAAGCACTTTACCATCAAAAAAAACATCACTCTATTGAACAGCATCTCGTCACATTGACATCACTGTCCAGCACTGAAACGGTTTCTGCTGAACGGTTAGCAATATCTGCTCTAAACCTCGAGTTGAACATAGCTCTGGGATGATGTTAAGGCAGTTTTGATTGAATTTGCCGCAGCGCTAAGTGTGCATTAGCGGAGTCAGGGAGAGGGGAAGGTAATGAATCGGATTAAGACTTCCATCACTGGGAGATTTTAGAAGACTGTTATTTGATGTAGCATATCGTGTATCAAATTGGAAAAGGAATATTATCGGGGTACACAGTCCTTTAGGCCCTAACCAAATGAAAGGGCTTTAAGATGTGAGATGAGATGCGTCGCTGTTTGCTTCCAACTAAAGATGAACGATGATTAACTGGATGGCACCGGTATACTGCCGTGGATATATGCGGCCCATATGGCATACTCATTGCAACAGTAATAATAGACAAACTGCACAGTAATGTGCCATATGCTGAACTATTAGTGTCATTCAAAAGATCCCCGCAGTACAGAGCAGAGTGGTTAGCAGTCACGGGTGCTGTGGAAAGAGTTACGGATGGAAAATAAGACTGGTAGAGTCTGTAATCCAGTCACCTGTTCCAGAGTGGAAAGGATCTTACAGATCTGCAGATATATTAACTATCTAAGACTTGAATAATGAACAGCCTTAAAAATACAGTCTGTCTCATATTTGAAAAACTCTTTCCTCTCCTTTTCATTCCAGGCTTTTGGATTTGCTGACCTCTGCTGTGGGCAGAGGGCATCCCTTTATCCCTTTTTCCATCTGATTTGATGTACTAGGCTTCAAAAAACAGACCACTTTTGTCATTCAGTGTTGCCATAAATGGCTTCCTTAGACAAGAAGAGGCCAGAAGAGTTTCTAAATCATCAGACAGGTCTTATGATGTGATGAGTATCTACCAAAAGTGCTCCAAGGAAAGACAACCGATGAACTAGCCAAGGTTATGGATGGTCGACCAAGACCAAGACTGATGCTCACAAACGTGTCACATCACAAATTACAAAAAAAGGGTGACCAACAATGTTAGGCATGTAGTTTTTTTGTCATGGCTGATTTGTGTATGCTCAGCATTTAAAAAAAAAAACAGTATGTCTCGTCTTTGAAGGTCACTTTCCTCTCTTTGTTCACAGACTTTTGGATTTGTTGACCTCTGCTCTGGGTAGAGAATGTCCCTTTGCCCCTTTCTACCACATGCCTACTACATCAGTTTTTCTCCAAATGTAGTCAAGCCAAATCCTGATTGGCTCACAACCTAGACCAATCTGGTGCTCTTTACAATTCAATGTGGTCACAAAGTGCCAACTTTGACAGGAATGGGCCAAATTACCCTCTCTAAAAAAACATCAGGCAGGTCTTGTGGGATGTTCTTGGTATAATCAGTACCTACCAACAGTACTCAATGCAACTCCTTGCTTTGGTCTTGGTACCAAATACCACAGGACCCTTTTAGAGATCTTGTGGAGTCCATTACCCAATGGAGACCGAACTATTTTAACAAAACAAAGTGGACCAAGACAGTATTTAGCAGGTGGTTTTAATGTTATGGCTGATTTGCGCATGCTCGCCAGATATATTACACGTCTGAGGCTTTGAATAAATGAACGGGCTGAAAAATTCAGTCTGTCTCGTCTTTGAAGGTCACTTTCCTCTCCTTTCCATTGTTGACTCTAATGTATTCCTCCGCAGCGGACCCGGAGCGGGAGAGGGGGGCTGAATATTTCCAATTATTGGCAAAGTGTCAGGCAAAGCTGCTGTAATTAAAACCCAATCAGCATGGAGAAGCGCTAGCTCGCTAATAGGTCACCGGCCCACCTGCTCTAGGCGGCGTTTTACTTATGCAGAAGCCCACAAACCAATTACAGCAAGTAATCTGGGCTCTGAACACCACAACTGATACCTGTTAGTTAGTTTCAGTGATGGAGGAAGAGCTGTATGTCTGGTTTGGTGTCTAAAGCTTGTCATTTTTCAGTGTGTGGTGTATTTATTTTTACCATAAAGCAGAATAAAATATCTCAAAAAGATCTGAAGAAATTCTCTCCCGATCTGAAGAAATTCAAAAACAGGTGACACTGGAATATATTAGTCTGGAAAGGGTTACAAAGTCATTTCTAAGACTTTAGGAATCCAGGGAACCACAGTGAGAGCTATTATTCACAAATGAAAAAAAAACAATACTCCAAAAGAACATGGACAACTCATTCAGGAGGTCCCAAAAGAATCCAGCACCCTACAATGGCAACCTGTCAAACCTGGGTATTGAACCCACAAACTTGTGAGTAATGGCCCAGTGTTCTAGCTGCTGAGCCACCACTGCCCAACATAAAACATAACCCCACCCAAGGGGTACTTTGTTTGGTCCACACCTTTAAAATTTTCCACACCACATTACAAAAATACAGAGAAATACCAGCATCAATTCTTATTTTAATCATGATTATTCACAAAATGTTGTTTAGTACAAATATTTTTTTAAAGCAATTGACACCACTTATATAAATATGAATGAATTTAGCCAATTTTACATCAATTATTGTATTAGCATTTAAATATCTACTTTAATCACATCAATATAAAATCATTAAGATGAACAAGTGTGATTAATCATGATTAATCACACAATATGGCTGTGAGTGATTTTTTTTAAATCAATTGATACCACTAGTAAATATACATTTATATTAAGTTTATTAATTTTAAGTTAATTTATATTAACACACATAGTGTTCTGGTCAAGCTAGGATTCAAAGTGTAACAATGCATATTAAAAGCGAGGCTAAATAATGTATTTATTCATTTATTTTTTATTTATTGTGAATTGTAGTAAATTGTTATAGTTGAACAGACTAATGGTCTGTACATGTAATGAAAAAGTTTTTTTATATTTATTATCAAATATTAAATATTGATTATATTTTTATTAACCAAGCTAAAAGGAATGTTCAGGGAGAATAAAACTTGGGAACATTATTGCTGTAGATAATATGAGGGTTAACCTCCCTTCAACTCTCTAATACGTACACACACACACACACGCACACCATGTCCATGTCCTACAACTTACGCCTACTTGAAGCCCCTGGCCACAACATCCTAACCACTGTAGATACCAGTGTGTCCCCAGTGTCCTCTTTTTTGGAAACCAGAATGTGGTCACCCAATTTTAGAACACTTTTGCTTTTTAGCAAGCTTGGTATATATGTGTGTGTGTGTGTGTGTGTGTGTGTGGCACACTCCCAGGAATATTTGACAGTTCTGTCAGCAGCGTGGAGAAATAATGTCAGGGGGGATTTTGGGCGGGCGTCGCTGAGAGAATGGCAAAAAATTTACTATTCAAATCCCTGCAGGTCGAAGTGTTCGTGACTTGAATGACACATCCGTTACAAGGTCAAAAGCATGGTGGACGGAGGAGTGAAGTCATGTCTATACAGAGTGCTGGACATAAACATGCTGTTGTTCGAGTAGCGGGTGGTCAGGACCACTTACACACCCAGGGGTGTTAAGTCTGGCTGATATGTACATAAATACATATACAGGATACTGTGTGGACACAAATGTATGCACTTGCCACAGGAGGATGTTTATTTATCAAGGCAAACGGCAAACAGTCCGGGCAGTCAGATTTCAGCCGGCTTTACTCTGCTCTGGCCTGGGGTCCCTTTTGTCCTTTTGTACCACTAACCCACTAACAAATCAGTTTCTTCCACCAAACATGGTTCAACCTAGAGATCACAAACCAGAACCTGGTAACCCAGTGGATTACCTTGTTGGTATTTTGACAGAAAAGAAGCACACTAAGGAAAATAAGTAAAGATTTGTGCTTAAAAGAGTACAAAGCTTGTTGCTGGGCCTGTACGTTATATTGAGGTACAAAAAAAGTCATTTTTTGTACCCTTGTTTATTGTACCAGTAAAGATTATGAAGATTATAAACATTATCATCAACTGAACATGTGTCAAGAACATGATGATCCAAAATTGTCTGGCTTTCAAATAAAAAATGTGCAATTAAAATATACGTTGTTTATCAGTGCAGTGATACAGAACACTGAATGTACCTTTTGGCTGGTTAAATGGTTAAACAAATCTGTACTTCCTGCTGTTAGGAAAGACTTTGTACGTCAGAGGGAACAAATCTGACCCTGGAAAGACCAATATTGTATCTTTGAAGGTACAATTATAAAGAGTGTACCTTTGAGTAGATCGTACCTCTGTTTGTCAGAGTAAGCCATAGTATCATCTCCAAACTATCAGACCAGTCCTGATGTTTTTTCCAGTATGCAGTACCTGGTATATAGTATCTACAAGACGTGCACCAAAGAAGTACACTTGATGAACCAGGAGCAGGGTCATGGGAGCCCAAGGCTCATTGACACTGACACCTTCAGAGGTCTTACGGAGTTCATGCCTTGATGGATTGGAGCTGTGTTGGTTGCACAAGCAGGACTGACACAATAATATGTAGGTGGATTTGATGTCATGGCTGCTTACAACAGTAGAGTAAGTACAGATGGTATCGGGCTAATATCAATAGAACATGAGTGTAATATCAATCTGATCCAGTTGATCCTGGATAGAGAATCATTTATTCAGCACAAGTGATAAAACTCTCTAAAACACTGGAAACAAAGTGCAACAATTTAAAGTATTTATAATGTTTAGGAAATGTTAAGGAAGCTGTGTTAAAGTTGATTGTGTATCTCTATATCTTTTTAGGTTTATTGTTTATATTCTTTTTTTTTTTTTACTGCCCCCTTGTTTGTTGTTTATCTCCTCCCTGTGCTCTGCTGTGTGTTTTTCCGTGTCTCTTCCCCGTCTAGTGCCTTCACCTGTGTTTCATCTCTAGCTCCGCCTCCTCGTTACTTTTCCCTAGGTGTTCTCTGTTTCCTTTTTTTGCCTTGTGTGTGTATTTATAGCTCTGTGTTTCCTGTTTCCTTTGTCGGCTCTTTTACATCTTTACTCCTGTTTGGTTGTTGGTTTTCCTTCGTTCCTAGTCTGTGTGTATTCATTGCTTCTAAGTTGTTTATCTCATTTTATCTCTGTTTTGTTATTGGTTTTCTGTTTTGTAATAAATTATGTGCGCCTAAAAATTTGCATACGCCTTCTCCAAATCCTCTACTCCCTGCAATAACTGACAGATTTCTTTATGTATTGTGTAATAGAGTGAGTTAAAAACCTTTATTAAAGCCCAGTCATGCAAAAAAAAAAAAACATAAATAAATAAGTAATAATAAAAAAATAATTGTGATATCCCGTGATACTGTCAGAATCTTAAAAAATACTGTGATATACAATTTTGGTACAACACTGTGCTGACCTCCTTTAATGTTTGCAGCTGTGGCATGTGAAACTTTAAAGCTATGACTTTAATAGGAGATCCAAAAGACGCTCAAGACCCTCCTCCATGTCCAGGGTGGGCTGGCAGGGAAGCTTGCGGTTGGTAGCAACACTCGAGGGTCAGTTAGCGGCTGCTGTCTGAGGAAGCCGACCGGTCTATCTCTTTCCTCCAGCGCTAAGAAGAGTTTTGAGGTCAACGTCTTGAATAAAGCAAACTCACAGGGAGCGAGGGAGTGTACTCCGTGTTTAACAGAGAGTTATGGGAACGATCCAGAATAAAGCATTCATAAAGCATGCCGGCAGAAAACGCAAGACCATTAGTATTCTCTGATGAGATGCAGCGGGTTATGCTCTGCTAGCTTCATCTGGCCCCATCCGAAGCTATTTGGATCATGGCAGTTAATCTGTATCAATGCCAGCAGCACAATTTAATTGTGCTCTATGTCTATGGAAGAATTGACCCAGAAACCAGTGTGTGCGAGGCTGTATCTCCGAATCGACACTCAAACGGCTATTTTTAAACCGCAGCAGACAGGAGAGGAGGGAGTGGAGCGTTAGTAGCGAAGCGGCAGACGTGCAGGAAGGATAGCAGTCACAATACAGGTAGACGCTGGCAGCCGGGCTGGTCTGAAGGCGAGGTTAGGGGGAATCTAATCTCTCAGCCTCGGAAGCTCCAGCCCGGGCTGACGTATTGTACGCTAAGGTGGTCACAGCTATTGCAGTTCTGTCAGGTACAGTTTTCCAGGCTATCTGCACGCCCATGCGTGCACACATCCCTGCACAGCTCTTTATCTGTCCAGTAGAGAACAAACATTTCTTTTTGCAGCATTTCCAGCAGATGCCGACTCCACGTTCCATGACGGCAGCAACAAGGAGCCTTTTGGAGAATGACAGATTGGAAAAGTTTAGGTATAAAGTTCAGAGAAAGTCTTCTAGTCCTTTAGAAATTCTAGTTAGAGTGTTTATTAAAGGGATTGGGGAGCTCTGAATCTTGAAAAGCATCTGGAATTAGTGGCTGGAATCTCAATACCCAGAAGAAAGTCTCTTTTAATATTCCCATTAAATTTACACTTTGGTTATAACTGGCTATATCAGGAATTTTGCAACCATGGAGGAAAACTAACAATATTAATTTTCTATTAAAAACCTAATTCCCAAAAGGTTGTAAATAAATATAAATACATTTAGAATGCAATGATTTGTAACACTCACAGATCCATATTTTAGTCACAGTAGAACATAGAACACATATCAGATGGTGAAAGTGAGACATTTTACCAGTTCATGAAAAATATTAAATTATTTAGAATTAGCTGGCAGCAGCACATCTAAAATGAAACGTTGGAACAAGGCAAAGATACTTTGTAAAATAAGTGGTACTAAGAAAAGAAAGTCTGCAAGCAATTTTTAAGCTGATGTCAGAAAGTGTTGGATTTGGAGGATTTAGAGCCCTCTCTGGTGAGAATGGGTAATTGCACCGAGCATGTGGAAGAATAATTTTTAACTGGGAGGATGTGATGCAGTCTCCTTTCAGAGCAGATGAATCCGATTCCAGGTTATGTTTAGTCAGAGAGAAAAAGAACGGTCAGTCAGAAACTTTACTTCTTCGTTTCTTTGCTTTTACTATGAGTGAATGATCTACTGAGCTCTCGTGTTTAGTAAAAATGACGGATCCTCTTTCAGAGGCTGTACATGTGATGTAAGTACTTAAAGATGCATGGCGTGGCCAGAAAAACTCCCGCGGAAAGTGACCCAACACCCCAGTTTTTAGAATAAATATATATTAGGCTTAGCAGGGATGGTCGTTCCAACACACTGGTACCATTAAACACAATATTTTATCCCTTCTCCACTCAGAAATGCTTCTGTTTTCAGTTTAGAAACAAAATAATATGGGCTGACACTTTAAAAAGTAAAGAAGTAAAGACTGTGTCTATCAAATAATGAATGAATGATTTCATAAAAATGCAGCGAGTCGCTAGAAAAGGTTGGTGAACTTCGGGCAGCATCTTCAAGTGGCACTACATTAAAAACAGGCATGATTCTGTCCTGATTCTGAACACTTTCAAAAATCTTTGAAATCTTTAAACACAGTTCACTGTTCAATTCACAAATACATTTCAAAGCGCTATCATGTGATCAATTTCCGAAAATGTTTCTCAATGTAAAATTGCTAAATTTTTGGATATCCCATACCATCTTATACACTTAATATTATCAAAAAATTCAGAGAATATGGAAAAAAACTCAATGGCCAATGATCAGTATTGGATGCTGGTGATCTTCGAACCCTCAGGTGGCAATGCATTAAAAACAGACTTTACTGATTCTGTACTAGACATCACTGCATGTGTTTAAAAACACTTCCAGAATTTTTGGTGCAAATGCAAATTAATGCAAATTAAAGCAGTGTCATGCAAGTTAACTCAAATATACAGTTGCATGAAAAAGTATGTGAGCACTTTGGTATTACTTGGATTTCTGCATAAATTGGTCATTAAATGTGTTCTGATCTTCATCTTAATCACAACAATAGACAAACACAGTCTGCTTAAACTAATACCACACAAAAAATGATATGTTTGCATGGTTTTATTGAACACAACATGTTAACATTCGCAGTGCAGGGTGGAAAAAGTATGTGAACCCCTAGGCCAAAAAATTTTCAAACATCAAGAACTGACTGTTTACTTGCTGCCTCATATGTTTAGAATTTAACAGATGCCAGTGGATCCAGATTATCAATGTTATCACCTGCACCTCCCAGTACACTGTTTCAGAAGATGGTCTGAGATCACAATCATTTCTGAAGCCCCTGAAATGCTGGAAAATGTTAAAAATTGGTAATTCTGATCATTCTGATCATTTTCATATGATCAGTCATATTATTAATAAAACTCACACAGCACTGCAAAATCAGTGTCAGGCCTGGCTGCTGCAGTGTATGATGGGATCCTGAGAGAGCACCTGGTTGTGTAACGCCCTGCCGCTACTCAGTGGGGGCCATGCATTATGCAGCGATCGCATTTCCATGCCGCTTCCTCCTGCGCCGCAGCAAAAATAGAAACTTTCGACATTCACTCCGCTGTTTATGGCTGAGCCGCGCTCTCTCGCTCCCGACCCTTATTGCTCTTGTTACATCTATCCATCTCCCAAAACACACACACACACTAAAAACTGTAGCCTATACAGTACAAGCAAACACACACACACACAAACACACACATACACACACTTTCTGCCAGCGCTGCTATAAGCACCTTCCGTGGCCGGCAATATTAGGACCAGCTGGAGCCATACGAGGAAGATGGAGATGTGAAAGATCCCTCGCCACCGAGCTTTTTATTGCCGGTTTATTAAAACGCCTACCTCTGAGTTCTCCGCGGCTCTCTGACACGGAGCAGCCGAGACGAGCAGGAGATGGGGTCAGGAAGAGGGCTGCGAATGCTGCTGCGCTACTGTATATCAGAGCTGCAGTCTGCAAAGAGAAAAGTGAAGACAAATTCTGCGTGACCCAGGTCGCCCAACGCTTCTAAACTAATGCGCTTTACGCATCAGAGTTATCGCAAGTTTTCCATTTTCCAGGTGAAGGTTGAATCTGTCTATTAAATGGGTGCCCTCAGGGAGGAGCTGAGTGGTCCAGCAGCCTAAAGCAATGCCACTATGTGGGAGATTGTTGATTCGAATCCCTGTCATGCAGCTTGCCATCAGCTGCCAGAGCCCCGAGAGAGCACAATTGGCCTTTTTCTCTCTGGGTAGGCAGATGGCGCTCTTTCCTCTCATCCCTCCTAAGGGTGATGTTGATCAGCATGAGGCGTCTGTGAGCTGTTGTATCAGAACCGAGGCAATGCTGCATCATCAGAAGCAGTTCAAATAAAGGTGGTGGCTGACTTTACATGTGTTGGAGGAGGCATGTGCTAGTCTTCACCCTCCTTGTATTGTGGCATTATCAGTGATGAGGGAATATACAGCTAATGCCTGGTTCACACTATATGATTTTGGGCCAGTTTTTCAGAACCTGGCATTAGTAGCAACTGATTGGGCGGTAAAAAAAAGGATGTAATTTCCAGAATGTATTTTATTTTATTTTTTTAAATCCACAACATGTTAAAACATAAAACAAATTTTAAGCAAAAATATTGGGACACTACCTGCTCATTCATTGTTTCATTTAAAAGCTACAGTGTCAAAAGTTTCAAGAGTTTCTCCTCATTTTGCTGGAGTAATTGTCTATACCGTCCTGCCTTTTGAGATTTTGTAGCATTGCTGTGAGGCTTTTAGTGAATTCAGGATGTTGGATGATTACCACTCCAACTTATTCTCTAAACAAATAATAGTGGATGGAGCACCATCATTCCAGAGAGAACAGTTCGACTGATCCACAGGCCAATGCCTTTATACCTAGTTTTATGAATGTAATGTTTAACATTTCCATAATGTGAGCATTTGTCTAGCTTGGAAGGTTGTGATGCAAAACTTTAATATGTCACAGTTTTTTTTTTTTAGAATGCTCCTGGAACATTATTTTTGCATAATAGGATAACATTCCTACAACCTTTTCAAAACGTAGCTCTAATGTTCTCTGTTAGCTGGATAAATTCAAAACAGTGCAAACTGTCCAAGTGGTTACTATGGTATGCCAGTGGGAAAAAAACACCAAAAAAACTGCAATTTATACTTTTTTTCACACATTTTTTTTGGCTTAACGCATCTCATCAGACATTTTAGACATAAATTCTACAATATGTAAAAAAAAAAAAAGGCTTGGTTAGTGTCAGCTTAGTCAGCCAGACTGTTCTGACGTGTGCTGCTTTATCTCAATCCAAAACTGAATAAAAAGAGAAAGAGAAAGTGTCCAGAAACGGCGTAATTCCCAGAGTGAATAGGAATAAGTCTCAGTCTACAGTATCCTCTTCTGTTGTTGTTGCAGTTCTGATGTCTATTATAAGGAACAACAGCATGTGAAAGCTGAGAAGAGTGCTGCTGTGCAGTCAGTAAGGCTGGGTCTTTGAGCCCACGCATCAATAAAGCAATGACTGCTGCTCTATCTGCGAGTCTGGAGCTATCAGCTCTGCTGAAATAAAAGAGCGGAGAGAGAGCGAGAGAGAGGACTACAGCGAGAGTGCGAGAAAAAGGCGAACACACTTTTTGGAACTCTTGGAGCTCGATAGACATGGATTGCTGAATGAAAGCCACACTTCGATACTCAATGAGAGACACAGCAAGGCTCTTTCTGGCCTCATTTCACAGCAGAAAGACAAAGCAATGTGTTGTGTTGAGATGCGGCTCCTTTAGCTAAAGGAGCCCTGAGGGCCATCTAGACCTTCAGAGAAGATCTAATGATTCTTGTTAGTTCTTGTTGAGTCTTGTTTCATTATTTTGTTCTGGGGGCAACTAAGCACTTGTCTCATATAAATGAGTGTGTTCCCAGGACTGATTCTGGGCTTGTTTGCTGCTAATTTTGTTTCACACCTTTTTAGTTTTGGAAATGTTATTTAACTATTTAATGATAGTGCAGGGGTCAGTTTTGGAAAATGAAGTGTAATGGGATGGAGTGCTACAGACTAGTTGCTCTCCAACCCAGAGGGTTGTTGAACCCAATTGCAGAACAGTTGTGAGAGAGAGTTTTATTTTATTTTCATTATCGTTCATTATAGTTCAAACAACATCACGGGCCAGATGTTTTATGCTTGCGGGCTACATCTGGCTATTCCGCCTATTGCCGACCCCTGTGTTAGTGTTTTTCCAGCTGTGAACTTATGTGAGAAATGTTCTAATAATAATGTTGTGATGCAAAACACTGTTATATCACATGTTTTCAGAATGTTCTTGGAATATTCTTTATGTAACAGCTCAAGTAAATTTTCTTGGAACCTTTTCAAAATGTTGCTAAACTTTCTTAAAACATTTTTAAAGTCGTAATGCTGTGTTTTATTCGTATAGATGCGATCAGAGTATAGAAACTCTAGGAGAGTAATCACCAAGCACCAAGTTTTTTTTTTTTTTTAATCTAACCAAAGATGACATGTATAAAGCCCAGCTGGGTCCCAGTAACACCACCTGCACAAACCCACTCAGAGCCCATGCACACCTGGAACCCACCTGGCCCAGGATCTACCCATGTGAGCCCCACATGAGCATGCTGGGATATGGTTGGCAAGACTACACACTGATGTTAGAAGCCAATAGAAAATATGTACAGTAGTGTAAAAAAATGATAGCCCCCTTCATGATTTCTTATTTTTTTGCATTTTGTCACTTTAATTGTTTCAGATCTAATCCAACTAATTTAAATATTAGTCAAAGACAACACAAGTAAACATAAAATGCAGTTGTTAAATAAAGGTTTTATAATTAAGGGAGAAAAAAATCCAAACCTGCATGGCTGTGTGTAAAAAAGTATTTTTGCCCCCCAGTTAAAACATAACTTAAGTGTATTATCACACATAAGATCAATTTCTCTAGCCACACCCAGGCCTGATTACTGATACATATGTTCTTAATCAAGTAATTAATTATAAATAAAACAGGACCTGCCTGAAAAGGTGAAGTAGACCAAAAGATACTTAAAAGCTAGACATAATTCGAATATCCAAAGAAATTAAGGAATAGTCTGGAGAAGGTTATGAAGCCATTTCTAAAGTTTTGGAAGTCCGCAAAACCACAGTGAGAGCCATTATCCACAAACGGTGAAAACATGGAACAGTGGTGAACCTCTCAAGAGTGGCCGGCCGACCAAAATTACCCCAAGAGGGCAGCTACAACTCCAAGAAATCCAAGAGATCTCAAAGGGCTCACAACACACCAATGATTAATTATTAGAATTAGTACATGCATTTATCACATTTCAATCCACACATGGTGTTCTTTTCCTGTTGTTACAATAGCAAAGAAACACTGACCTAACACTGACCTAAATTGCCTATAGGTCACTAACATAGTGCCCATAAAGAGTGCCCAAATTGGTGGTCTGTGAGACTCTACTGTAGATTAAGGATTAAGACTGGCAGCTTACTGAGCCTGGCTGTTGGAATCTACAGCCTTGAAAAAAGATGATGGAGTAGATGGTCCATACAATTGAACCAATAGAAGCTTGAGGAGGATGGTGAATATATGTAAATCTGTGCTTGTCCAGCACTGGATGAAGAAATGCAGGTAGATTTAATGATTTGGTTCACCAATCCGTGATCCATTTTTGTCCTGAAAAAATGGAAAAGTGGAGGCGAAGGAGTTAATACAATCTAAACCAATGGACCATGTAGAGGAATAAACTATCCTTAAGAAGGTCAGTTAAAGAGAAAAGACAATTTACGCCTGCAATAGCATGAAGAAAAGACGATACAGTGATGAAACTACATGTTTAACCTCAAACAATTTATAGATTAATCCATATTTAATTACGCTTGTCATCTCCGCTCGTCATTGAGTGAATAATAATAACGCAGACTGAGTTCTCTGATGCTTCGTGTCTTCTGAACTGTCTAGGTTTGTTCCTTTTTCAGCGTGTTTGTTAACTCAGTACAGTCTGGGACGTTACTCCAGTGGGAAACCTCCTAGACTTCCCCATCTTCAGCTCCTCGGCTGCATAATTAAGCGAATAGGAATCACGGCAAGCTGGGAAATACACCCCCATCCACCCCTACACTTAGCCATAATGCCCCGGATATCATAAAGAAAAATTTATAAGATGCAAATAGGATTTTAAGGATGATCACAGAGGTTACTTGTAAATGCTCATCCACTCAAAACTTAGTTGTCAATGATTTATTAGGGACCTCCTCGTCTGAACGCGCTGCAGTCTGAACAGTTCCTGCAGCTGAAGATCAGCCGGGCAAGTTTTTATCCCTCCTCAGAAAAAAAGAGGAAAAAAAAAACGTGATCAGCTTCATTGCATGACCCGCGAGCTGCCAGAGACGTGAGGAGGCTTTGATATTCTGCTGTCTTTATGAGTTCTTTTCCCCTTACATTACAGACACAGAGAGAGAGAGAGAGAGAGCAGGAGAGAGAGGATAAAAAAGGTAAGAGAAGATGAAAAGGGAAAAACGGAAGAGACAGAAAAGAAAAAAGGAAGAGGAAGACAAAGAAAGAGGGGTAGAAGTGAAAGACATAAGAGAGACAAAGGTATAAAAGAAAGAGGAAAAGTAACCAGAGCAAAATAAAAAAGAGAGCGTAAAACAACAAAGAATGACAGAGTAAGAAAGATGTTAAGAGAGAGATAAAAGTGAAAATAACTGTCAAAAAGGGGGGAGAATTGAAAAAGAGTTGACTAAAATGGGAGAGAACAAGAAAAAAGATTTAAATAGACAAGAAAAGACATGGACACAGTTGAAAAAAAAACAGAAAAGAAAAAAAGGAAGAGAAAGAAAGGGGGGCCGAAGAGAAAGACATGAGAGAGTCAAAGGAACAAAAGTAAGAAGAAAGAAAATGTAGAGTGAAATAAAAAGAAAGAGAGAGAAACCACAAAGACTGAAAGAGTGAAAAAGAGGATATTAAGAGAGATAAAAGTGAAAAGAGCTGTCCAAATGGGGTGGAATTGAAAAAAAAGATGACTGAAATGGGAGAGAATGACAGAATTTGGATTAGACAAAATAAACAAAATTGAGAAAAATGGAGAGAGAAATAGAGAGAAGTAAAAAAAAACAAAGAATAGACACTAAAGAAATGTCAAAATTATACTGTGAAAGAAGTGTGATGAAAAATGAAACGTGAAAGAAAGAAAGAATAAATTAGAATGTGTGAGAAAGAAAAAAGTAAATTAATATAAATTGTGAAAAATGAATTAAACAAGAAGATAAAAAAGGAGAGAAAGAAAGGGGAGGAGAAGAGACAGAGAGAAACAATTATGAAAAATATAGATCAATAAAAGTAAAAAAAAAAGTAAAGAAGAAAGTAAATTGAGAAACTGATAAAAAGTGAAATTAAAAGAAAATAAAATAAATTAAAAAGAGAGACAGACAGACAGACAGACAGCGAGAGAGAAAAAGACTGACTATGAATTGTGGTTTCCTCTCAAGGTCAGTCTCTAAACTGGATGAGAACACACTGAGAACGCTTTTTTTTTGTACAGAAAACAAAGTGTCACACACACACATTCCACACACACACACACACACACACACTCCACACACAGATACAGAAAGAAAGAGAGCTGCAACACCGAACACACTCATGCTACATTTTCATGCTAGCTCTGTCCCATACAACTGCTCCCTCTGACATGTTTATATTTTTAATAAAGAATCTCCTCTCCTCCACTTCACGGCGACAGTGCGGTCGGGGGGCCGGGGGGCTTCTGCATGCAGGAGCGTTCTCCTCGCGTCTTCTATGAAAATGGAGGCAAAGTAAGTATTGATTTTATCATACAGCGTATGATTCGCCCCTCCAGCTCCGCTCAGCACTGTCTGCCAAAGCCGGCGCCGTAAAGATCATTTCCCATATTGGAGGAATCTGTCATTTTTCCCCCACCAGGCCTAAATTGGTGGCTGTTCATTAACGGGATGGGGTCAATTCCCCAAACAATGTGCTCCGTGTCACAATAAAAGGCAGGTTTTATGGGTTGGAGCGGAGAAGCGCTATTAAACAGATAAAACACACCAAACTGGCATCTGGAGGATTATAAAAGGAATTGCGATGAAAAAAAATCTCAAACACCCACAGCCGATTCCGTGCACCGGGAGAGGTGACTGAGTTCAGCATCTTAAGCACACTGAGCAGGTGGTGCCACCTATTGGACAAGGACCGTCCAGCAGCTTGTACTGATGTTCTGATGGGGGGATGGCTGGTGGTGCTTCTGAAACCCCAGGAGAGGTTCAACACTGCCCCCCACTGTTTCCAGCACAGCAGCTTGGGTTTATATAGACTTACTGCACAGCTAAAACTGTGGGAGTACAAATGATCCATATTCCATCCATCCATCTGTCTCTCCGTCCATCTGTACCTCCATCCATCCTTCCAGCCATGCTTCTATCCATCTGCTTATCGTCAGTGTCAGGGTCACAGAATCATTGGTCACAAGATAGAAACTCCCTCCAGGCAAAGCACAATCCATAATCCTCTGATTTAATAAACTATAGATTACTTTCTCTTTTTATTCTACACGATACACTCTTAAAAGTATGCATACTCTATTATTTTTTCTAACTTTTTTCATCCCTCCATCCTGTATACAATACAGCTAATGTTAAACCTATTTTAATAATTAATGCATATGTATTAAAGCCCATGTAAATGTTCTATTGGTGATTACAGATTACACTATGTTTTATAATAGTAGCTAAAATGATTGCAATGTAATAGACTTTAGTAAGAGCACATACACATACATTTAGATGATTTATGATCAAAAAATACAACCCTAAATTGAACCCAGTGTTTATTACATTTACTTGACATTTATTAAATTGCAGACAGTATGAACCGAAGATTTTTCATATTTAATATAGTCAGCTTAATTCATTTGTTAATATACATCCATTTCTTCACTTCCTGCCTGCAGCAGTAGGGTTGGGGCAATTTAGGGGTAGTAATAAGTAATAAATAAATAAATAAATAGTAATAATAATAATAAAAATAATCTGAAATGAGAGCTGCTTTTAAAATATAGATGCTATGAGCTCCAGATCAAAAATGAAAAGAACTATCCAAACTGTTAGCAGGGGTTATATTAATACATTTCTCTAATACAGTATTAATGCAGATAAGCAAATTGAGATCTTAAACCAACATACTTGCTGCATTCAAGACTACATATTTTACAGGTAAATCCAATACCAATAGCAATACCAGTCACACACCTTCTCAGAGTTTTTTTTTTTTTTTATTTAATTACTTTTCTACATTTAGGTTAATTCAAGAAAAAATAAGGGACACATGTGGAATTACGTAGTAATCCGTAAAAAAACGTGTTAGTCCTCAACAATCCCCTGACCTAAACCTGATTAACTGACATGGTGATTTAAGGTGATTATGGATGAGCTGGAGCTTCACAGTGTGAAGAAAAAGCAGCGACTATTGTTCAGCACCTCCAGGAACTCCTTCAAGATGCTGAGAAAACTATTCCAGGTGACTCGACCTCATGAAGACACTGAGATTAAAATACCAAGAGTGTGTAGATCTGTCCTCAAAGATAAATGTAGCTATAGAAAAATCTAAAGTATAAACATATTCTGTTTTGTTTAACACTTTTTGTTTACAGAATAATTCTGCATGTGTCCCTGTATATCTTTAATGTCTTCACTATTAATTTTACAATGTATAACAATTATAAGAGGAGGTGTGTCAAAACCTTTGAATAGTACTGTTTATGTGTAACAGTTAGATGCTGCTGATTATATTGTTTTTGTATTATACTTGCCAGTTTTTGTAATATATTGTGTAGTTAGCCTAGCTACATGCTTTACAATTAAAAAAAAAAATCTTCGTCCTTTTCCGTCTGAACCCGAGCCCACTTCGGCACTTTCCGGCGGTCGCTCGGAACTCTCCGGGAGCGCCTCGGCAGTTGTCGGCCGCGCTGCTGAAGCTCGTCGTGGTTGTTGTTGTCCTCGGTGACGCGGCGGAGGTGTAGCCTGACGCGGCCTCTTACGTGTCGGCCTGAATAAAAAGTGGAGCTCCGAGGGCTCGGGAGTGACGGAAGGAGTCTGTAATTGGTAAGAGAAGGCGAGTGTCCTGGGAGCGGGGCGGAGGGGGACGGCAGGCCGGCCCAGATTGCTCTAAGACCGGGGCTGCGGTCGGGTTCGGCCCGGTGCAAACAAAGCGATCATGGCGGCGGTGGGCTGCAGTGAGCAGCCGGGGAGAGGGAGGGCGAGAAAGGGAGAGAGAGGGAGGGGAGCCCGCGGCTTGTGGAGACGGGCAACCGGGCCGCCGGCTAGCCGGAGCGAGCGAGAGAGAGAGGGAGGAGGGGAGAAGTGCTGGTTGAGAGTCCGGTTTATAATCTGCTGTTCTCGGCCGCTGTGAGCTCCAGCCTCCCTCTCCAGAGCTGCTGACTGAGGCTGGAGAGAGAGTCCGACTGCTGGGCTGGGTTAAAATAGTACAAAATGTTCTCTTTAATGGAAACTTATATATTTTACAGGTTAAGAATGTAATTTTTGTAATAGTTATCTTGCATTGACAACTGAATTAAATGTTGAATGTGTTTAAATGCATTATAAAGAGCAAACTAGCTAGTTAACACTAGCTAGGTAGGTAGGAAACCTGTAGTGTTATTGCTATAAATATCGAATCCAGGTCCCGGAAGTAAAAATCCATTCCAGGATTTTGATCCTCAACTGCAGCCGTGCCTCCCAGGCAGTTGGAACAAAATCCTGGGGTGGATTTTTATTTTCTGGACCTGGATTAAGATAGTTATTATTGCACTATATAATGTAACTAGCTGTTAGTGAATATAGCACAAAAAAGTTAATAAATGTGTGTTTGGTAGATTATTATTCCTTTGTTGTAACAAAGCTTCTCAGCAATACATCTATAAATCTAAGATATTTCATTCAAGTCTAGTAACACAGTCCAGATGTGTATTAAAAATGCCACACGTCTAATTAAACGTTTTTGTGATATCAGTGATCAATGTGCTGTTATGTTGCTTGTTATTGGGTGAAAATCTTGAGTAATCTAACTGCAGATATGCCTCTCTCACGCTTACACACGCTTACACATTATAGAATAGAACAATAACCATATAAACACACAAACTCCAAAATTGTAATTGTAACTGTAACTACATTAGAAGGAAAAAATACGAAATACTAATCTGTTACACTTCAGTAGAAGTCTTTGTAATGTGCATAGTGGTTGGGACATTTGCCTCTTAGCGCTGGGATCCTGGGTTCAAGTCCCTATCTGGGTGGAGTTTCCATGTTTTACTCTTGTCTGTGTGGGTTTCCTCACACAGTCTAAAAACATAGAGATCAGGTAAATTGGGTGTTCTAAATTGCCTGGAAAAAGTAGATACTCTTAATCGTGTGGAATTGAATGTGTGAATGACTACATGCCCAGATTTGGATTGACACTCTGTGTTGGGTCAATCCTGGGATGGATTTTTACTTTCTGGACCTGGAATACACACCTCTAGCTATTGCATTACATAACATTACAAAGTTGCCGCAGTTCAGATGCTGGTAGTAGTAGTGCAATAATAGTGCTAAATGGTGGGAATATAGCTTTTTCAGTTCAGTCCAGTTGTATATTTTAAATATGCCACACATCTCCTAATTAAATGTTTCTGGGATATCAGTGGTGAATGTGCTGTTATGTTGTTTGTTATTGGGTCAGAATTCTTGAATAATTAAACTGAATATGCGCATGTCTCAGTCTTACACACTGAAAAGGCCAGTAACCACACAATAACACACTACAGAATAGTAACTGTACAGTAGTACGGAAAAAATGCTTATATGTCAATAGATAGTCAGTGTAAAATAAGATAATCAGAGGTTTCACATTTAATATTTTAAGTGTAGTTCAATTAATACTGTCAAAAAGCAAATCAAATGCATTGAGGTGTTTTAATGGCTTTAATGGGTTTAAATATCAACAGATGCCAAAATAATTTAGTAAAATTATTATTAACTGACTAAAATAATATTATAATATTTATTATAATATTTATTTTATTTCTAATTATCTTTAGACACAACCCTAGAATGAAAAGAAGTAGCATGCTATGGAATAATGCTGTTCAGTTTCCATTGACTTTATTTCACTTGTAGGTTAGCAAGCTTCCCCTTTAAGAGTTAAACTACAGCTTGGTTTCCTGTGCTAGCTCAGAGGCATGATGTCCCTCAGCCTACAGAATATTCCGGAAGGTGATTACAGATGCTGTTACGATGCATTCCTGTCTAATGATGTTTATCAGCCCTTGAGGAATGTGTTTGTGTGAGGGCACTTCCTGACCTTACTGATATAAGCCTAAGGCAACGTCTAAGGCAGAATGGACACAGATTCAATTAGCCTTATTTATTTACAATATATTTTCTCCAGATTTGCAGGAATGTGGTCAGATTTCTTTTTACTACATCAACACCTTCCTAAAATAATCACATAGCTCAATTTTTTCTAGTGTTTCAGGAAACTTTATATTTTAATATACTTTAAAATTTATATGACAGTTGTTATTGCCTTTTTTTACAGTATTATTGGTGTAAGAGAAAGTTTATTATTATACAGTTCAGCAGTGAAAGCAACCAGAGCCAATCCTAATTCG
The DNA here is from genome assembly GCF_023375975.1 of Astyanax mexicanus. Lineage (NCBI taxonomy): Eukaryota > Metazoa > Chordata > Actinopteri > Characiformes > Acestrorhamphidae > Astyanax > Astyanax mexicanus. The sequence goes on along the minus strand of NC_064418.1, from coordinate 11,209,161 downwards.
ACATTAGGAAAATATAAAAAAAAACATTTTTCATTTTAACAGCCACAACAGTGATCTTGCAAAAGTGTTCATACCTTCTAAACTTTTTTTTTTTTACATTTTGTCACATTACAACTTCATTACTTGACACCTCTGATGACCTGTATTTTATAAAATGTTTTTTATTGAGATTTTAAGTGATAGACCAACACAAAGCAGCACATAATTTTGAGGTGGAACAAAAATAATTAATGGTTTTCTTTAAAAAATTTAATAAAATAAAAGTCTGAAAAATGTGATGTGCAAATGTATTAAGCCCCATTTGCTCTAAAACCCTTTAATAAAATCCAGTGCAATCAAATGCATTCAGAAGTCACTGTTTGTTAATGAAGTAATTTTCAGTGAAAGGTTTCTCTACTAAGTATTCATGTAGAGGTGCTGAATACTTTTGCACTTCACTTATTTTTTAAAAAATTTTATTTGATTGACATTTTGAAAACCAAATATCATACTTCATGTGTGTATAATTACTATTTACAACTATTTGCCTCAATCTTGGTCAAACAACAATATAACATCCAACCACTAAAGATAGTGGTTATAGTGTGTCTAATACCATGCTTTTCTGTTTAAACTACACTTGATATGACATTCTTTATTATAACATTACATTTTTTCGCAAAAAATGTGGGGGTGTGGGGCAGGTGATGGTTTGTGGTGGGGTCCATTTTGCTTGGTGCCCCAAATGCTTTAAAACGGCCCTGACAGTGCCAGTGACCAGTAACAAACTACATCTTTTCCATGTGGCTGGAATGCTAACATAGGCTTACTTTCACCACACTGGCAACATTTCTGGCTTGTTGTGTTTTAATTTACACACCATTAACACTCACCTGCCACAGTAACATGGCCCTCCTGTCTCTGTCCAGAACAGCCACTGTAGAGTCCACAGAAACTGCTTCACTGTGCCTTTTCCCAGCAGAGCAGAGCCATCACCGACTGGCTTCTGCTTCCGAATGAACGAACTGTGATTATAAATAGAGTTTCAGCACAGGAATGCAGCAAACTAGCAAGAATTTACAACCCACCTCCATCCTCCCTCGTCTCTCACACACACTAGGCCTCAGTACACACTAAATTGCTGTAACGGTCGCTGGCAGAGTACCACAAAACTAAGTCCCAGGGCACACTTGGAAAAGAAACCTTTCCCAGAGTTGCCTAACTAGTGTTTGGATGGCATCCAGGTGAGAAGAACAGCCTGCTTAGCTGTGGTATGTTATTGGAGGTGTTTGTTTAAGGGCTCTTTGGCCCCTGAGGAAAGACATGGCTAAGTAGAGCACTGACATCCAAGTGATAAACCAGCAGCCTGAGTTTTTCTTAGCATACCTTGAAACCAGGAGCAGCCAGAGTCAATTTCAATATCGAATATACTCTACTGTATAGTGAATAACTAATATATACTGATATCTGTTATAATACAGACTTAAGAATGGTAATTTTACAAAAAAAAAAAGGGAAATGTCATTTGAAGTAGCTACAGTCTCTTTTGAAAAGTAGAATGATAAATGCTCTTTTATCTGAGCAGTAAGTGTATATTTTAGTAAAAACAATAATATTAGAATACATACTAAAACATTCATACAAAAAGTAATGGGTTTACACCACTTATATTGCTAAAATGCTTTTAAATAATATGTTACAATGTTACTCCTGGTGTCTAGGAGCTCTGCACAGTACTGCATGTTTAACTGTAATTAGGCCACATAACCTCAATTTATTTATTAATTATTATTATTTTTTAAAGTAGAAATCTGGTGTGAAATGGACTTGGGTGTAATGAAACATGATGACATTTGTAGAATAGCCCATCTCCATTCACCCCCAGCATTCAAAAATGCACTGCTTTTAGCCGATGCTCTCAACAGGCTTACAATGCTAGTGAAAGGGTGTTTATAAGCAGTGTTTTTTAATGACTACCTATACACTGTCAAAGCTCTCAGTGCCTCATTTTTAATCTCAGGGCTCTCAGAATTCTACCAATGAATGTAAAGCTACTTTGAGCTTGATAATGTTGTAAAAAAAAAATGTTGTTTTCTTTGCATGGCCAACAATATGCCCCTATCACTAGCATTGTAAGCCTGTTGGGAGCATTGGCTAAAAGCACTGTATTTTGGAATACTGGGAGTGAAAAGAGGTGGGCTATTCGAAAAAATGTTTTATTTGTCATAACTTTTTACTACACCCCAAGTCCATTTCAGATCAGATTTCTCCTGTAACGAAGAGTGCCTTTTTAATTTATATAGGATGTTTAAAATTGTATATATTTCTATGAGTATTCTTTATAATAAACTGATATTGGAAAGGGTGTAATTACGTTATTATGGCATTATGTTATCATTATATCCCTGTCAATAATATGTACTGTATATTCTTTATCACAATAACAAAATGTAAGGATGTGTCATGAAACACTAAGTGTTATGTTTGTTAATACTGTGAAAGCTGCAGATCACATTAGAACAGATAGAGATAAACATAAATACAATTAAAAAAAAAAGTTTTTTTTTTTTATTCTAAAAAAAAAATAGTGTGTTGTGCTGGAGCGAGCAAAGCAGACCCTGCAGCAGTGCTGCTGAAGTTTTTATACACTAAGTCAGAGACAGAAGCTTATCTGTTGTTGCACAGTTTGTGTTGGTCATCCTCTGGTGCCCACAGGATGCTGTTGGCTGGATATTTCTAGTTGGTGGACTATTTTCAGTGACTATTTTTCAATGAGGTGTTTAAAAACTCCAGCAGCTCTGCTGTGTCTGATTCACTCATACCAGCACAACACATACTAACACCTCATACACTCACTACAGTGCAGAGAATGATGATCCACCACCCAAATAATAATAGCTGCTCTCTGGTGGTCCTATGTGGTACTTAACATTGAAGAACAGGTTGAAATGAAAATAATAGGGCATAAGTATGTTGAGAAACAGATACAGGACTACGGTATGTAATTATAGAACTACAGAGTGCTCATATACTGTGAATGTAGTGAATAACGTGTTAATGAAGTGGCTGGTCGGTAAATATGCATGAATTCCAATTCCTCCATCATATAATGGCTTAACAGGATCAGGAGAGACACTCTGGTTACTCCCACAGCTCAGCCAGCAGGGTGTAAAATTAAAACACAGGGCTCTAAAGGGATTCACTTCCAGTGATGTCATATTTTCCTCACTCTGTGGTGATGTGTTGTAATGTGCCCCGCCCTCTCCGCAGCTAACTCGATGACCATGGAGTCGGGAGCCGAGGCCCAGCAGGGTGCAGACACAGCTGTGGCTGAGACAGAGACCCAGCAGATCACTCAGGCCCAGATCGCCACGCTCGCCCAGGTAACCACAACCTGATCACCTGACCATGGCTCATCCTCATGTTAGCCATAAATGGGTCCACCAGTAACCCACTGGAGTTACAGTTTTACAGTACAGTGTTAACTGTGAACTTTGCTTGTGTATGGACATATGTGATGTGATCCAGATGTTGTGTTATGCTATTTATGTTAAGTTATGCTATTTGTGAGGTTTGTGTTTCTGTATGTAACTGGTTCATGCCATATGTCATGAAACATGTCAAGAAATATGACATGACTTTTGACATGACTCACATGACTTTTTCACTTTGATACAGATTTCGAAGCAGTGTATCGATACATTGTGATTCAAATTAATCGATTCTGTTCGAATCCGAGATTCAAATTTAACATTACTAGGCCAAAAATAAAGGTAATTAGAGAAAAAGGAGAACATCAGTACTTGTCCTGCTGGTGCTTCGGACACCATTTGCCCAGCACTACTCATAAAGAATGTCCTTTTCATCTGATTTTAATTGTAGTTCAGGTACATGCTTTATCTCAATGAAGGTTTTGTTTTTGCATTGAATGTGGATGTGATTTCTCCCAGAGTCCCTTATCTGTTCACACAGACATGCTTACTAACCTACTGTGCAATCTAAAACTGCAAGTTAAAGCTGTAATCCAAGTTGTGCAATGCACGTTAAAACTCAATAAACCATGCAAAAATATACCTAAATAGCAAAACAATCTAGAAATGCTGCCATCTTCTCTTAATAAAAAGGCTCTTAGCACTAAGATTAATGCCACCTGAGGGCCTAAAGATTGCTAGTATAAACTGAGCTTCATATAAACTGTCAGCCTTGTGTCATATGCACAGGAACTCCAGACTCTGATTTTTTTTAATGTGCTAATAATTACTGGCCTCTTTTTGAGATCTTTAGAATAAGCAGAGCATGTGTGCTGAACGTATGTGGCTTGTTGTGTAGGTGACTGTGGGTGCAGGTCATGCCACTGCCACCGGGCCCACAGTAACTTTGGTACAGCTGCCCAACGGCCAGACGGTCCAGGTCCATGGGGTGATCCAGGCAGCCCAGCCCTCTGTCATCCAGTCACCTCAGGTGCAGACAGTGCAGGTAAGTCCAGCAACTTGTTAATACTGTATGTGCAAATGATGTATGGAAGCTCCTGGGAACTAGTTAGTGCTACAGAATTAGTGGACATAGTTACCATAATGCTAGATATCTCCAATTAGATTTTAATGTTGATAAGCGATATTGTGTTATGAAATTACCAGATGGTTCAATTTTGTGTCTGTTTATCAGATCTCTACAGTAGCTGAGAGCGAGGACTCGCAGGAGTCTGTAGACAGTGTGACTGACTCTCAAAAACGCAGAGAGATCCTCTCCAGGCGCCCTTCGTACAGGTATGTGTGGTGGTTTATCTGTACTGACTGCACTGGTGTCTTGTAAAACGCTAAAGTCGTGTCCTCTGCCTGACCCTGCAGGAAAATTCTAAATGACTTGTCGTCAGATGCTCCAGGAGTGCCACGAATCGAGGAGGAGAAATCAGAAGAAGATGTTGCACCTGCCATCACTACAGTTACTGTGCCAACTCCGATTTACCAGACGAGCAGTGGCCAATATAGTATGTTTCATTTCTTATTTTTAGAGACAGCAGAATTGCTAATATAATACTGTTTTGAGGATCATCTGGTAATGAGCTAAAAATCACTTAAATCAAGATCTTCAGATCTTTAAAACAAGAGCGTCTAAAAGTTCATTTAGAAGCAATTATTCCCCTTTCTACTTTAACTAAAAAAAAAGAACAGGCAAAAAACACACAGCTAACAAAATTAAAACACATACGTTAAGTCTGTGTTTTTTCAGGCTAGATCTGAAGTACAATACATTTTCTGCAGCTATTAATCCTGTACTGATACTGTTTTTGAATCAACAGATGAGGCATTCAAATGAGCAAGTGGATGTTTGATTATTAAACAGTTCCTTGGCACAAAATGCATTTGTTTAGTAGTTGGGGTAAAAATGCTTTGATGTGGTTTAACAAGCCTATTTACCACCCTGTTATTTAATTTGAGAATTATCATTTTATTTTGACAGAAGGCTCATGGAAAAAACTAGACAATGTCTGCTCTGATTGGCTGGTTTAAGGCACCAGTGATGGTTCATAGAACCCACGCAATTTAGCAAGAGTTTTAACATTTTAACAGTAACACTGACATTACTGGGTGGTACTTCACACGCCTTGGTTGCAAACTTCAATAACACATTTCTTCTCCTCTTGTTTTCTCTGTGTCTTTCAGTTGCCATTACACAGGGTGGAGCCATCCAGCTGGCCAATAATGGAACAGACGGTGTCCAAGGCCTGCAAACTCTCACCATGACCAACGCGGCAGCTGCCCAGCCAGGCACTACCATCCTTCAGTACGCCCAGACCAGCGATGGCCAGCAGATCTTAGTGCCCAGCAACCAGGTTGTGGTGCAAGGTGAGCTGCTAGTCTTTGGTGTCCTCCGTACCATCTGCAGTCTCTTAACAATATTAATATTAAAAATAAATTGTTTATATTTGTTATTAAGTCGACTGAAAGTTAAAGTGTTACTTGACCATTTATGAAAAATGAATTGCTTGCCTGAAGCTGCATCGGGAGATGTTCAGGCTTACCAAATCCGCACAGCACCAGCAAGCACCATCGCCCCGGGAGTGGTCATGGCCTCGTCCCCAGCCCTACCCAGCCAAGGGGGCGCTGAGGAGGCCACGCGTAAAAGAGAAGTTCGTCTTATGAAAAACAGGTAGGAGATGAGTGTGGTTAACAAAATATATGGATATCCAAATTTAATTGGTGTTTGTTTAGTAAATTTAATGTAACTTTCCAGATTGTGCTGCTGTCTTCTAATTGTGACCAGTATTTTTCCTTTTGATGTGCGTTTAGCTTCAGTTTGATTTAGCTAAGAAAAACCCGATCGTTTTATAAAAAGAGAGGCCAATGAAGAGAAACTAGCATCAGTTAGCTTTTAGCCTAGCATAGATCCCTGTTTAGTCCCTCTGGCTTTTGCTTTGTTGCATGCCAAACCTGATCTCCCCTCAAGTTTGAGCCCTCTCAATGTCACCTTACCAGATTTTCCTAAAGCTCCCCGAAAGAGTCAAGACTGTTATGTAACAGTTTGGAGGTTTTGTGATTGGCCTGTTTTCCAGCTTGGGTTTGGTTCTTTGGTTATTTTAATAAGGAAGGAAAAACAGTGATTAATGGTTCATGATTTGCCACTTCCATGTACTCTCATGTAACTCTCATTATTCCACTACATTAAGACCAATACAGTTTGACTGTTGTCTAGGTCTATTTAATAGTCTCTCTCTCTCTCTCTCTCTCTCTCTCTCTCTTTTTCTCTCCCTTCCTTTAGAGAGGCTGCTCGCGAGTGCCGTCGAAAGAAAAAGGAATATGTCAAATGTCTGGAGAACCGTGTGGCTGTTTTGGAGAACCAGAACAAAACGCTCATTGAGGAACTGAAAGCTCTCAAAGACCTGTACTGCCATAAGTCTGAGTAATGTCCTCGTCCATGTCTGTCCACGGTCTCGGCGGGCTCGAGTGTACCTGTAAGGAGACTGTGTGTGTGTGTGTGCCCCCTCCTCCCACCGGACCGGAACGCATGTTTTTCTAAATGTACTTTTTTTTAAAACACTTTGGACCGCCTGAACACACACGAGAAACATGCAGGGACACACCCCCCCCCACCCACCCACCCACCCATGGCCAAAATCTCATCAGCACCAGTGGATCATGTCATTACTGGGAAATTGGCTGAAGGTATTCTAGGACTTAGGATGGTTGGCTTCTTAACGCCTCGTCCCTTTTTTAAATCACCAGGATTGCTGGAGAAATAAAAAGACGGCACGCTGGTTGTCGGTTTAGAAGTGGCCGGCTGATCGGCGAGGAAGAAAGGGGAAATCAAATCTATATTTAAATGGTTAAAGCAGCTCTAATAACAGGCTGTGCTGTTTAAATATTCTGAATTGTCTCTGCAAGTCAAGAGTCAAGAGCCAAGATGATCAAATCTTTAAGGGGGAACAGAGAGGAAGAAAGCGTTTTTCCTGAAGTGTCAGAGTTTGAGGTATATTTGTCTGACTGTTACTAACATTTGGTGTCAAATGTTTGAGTTCATGCTTTGTTTTTGGTTGTTTTTTACCTACTCAACATTTCTATGGTTAAAAATAACTGTACATTTACTTTTGATGCCTTGAGAAAGCTACAGATGTATGAAAATAAGTTTAGAGAGTATAAGTCATTTATAAATGAAAAATATTAATCTAGAGAAAAGTATTCTAGCCGTGTACATTTTGCCTTCGGCGGCATTTCGTTCATGGGAAGATTTTCAGCCTTGATTTCTAGGCAGCAGTGCTCACCTGGATCCACTGCACCAATGATCTGGCATCAGCACCAAATGCAACGCATCAAGCTATGCAAACACGGTTTTACAATGCAAGCGCTATAGAGAGAGCCATGTCTGGTTAAGCTCCCTCTCAAAGCCAGTGGGCTTACATCCAGGTTATCTGTCATGGCAGACCAGCACCTCTTTGCAGCTTTGGCAGAGAACAGTTCACTTGTTCACTCAAATGAACGGATATAGGAAAAAGAATAAGCTGTTAATTTCTTTGTAAAAGTAAAGCAGCACCTCATCAACTGCTGCACATGTTTAGTGTTTAAGGCTGTTGGGATAATGGTAAAAAGTATCGCTTCAATTACTTTGAATTTAGTACCGATACCCAAACGATTATTTTTTCGGTACCTGTTTCTAAATTCTAATAAAAAAAGCAATTACAAAAAGTGATAATTATTCTCATGCTGTCACCATGAGAGGCTTCCATACTTTTGGAGCTTTATTAAGAACAAAAATAACAGCGTTTCTTTAAATGCTTAAACTACAAACTACAAAAAAAATACAAGTTTTTTTTTTTAGAAAAATCTGCATTAGATTAGTGGTTTCCATCACTTAAAAAATCTGTATTATTGGTTTTATTTTAATGCACTGGTGTTCATGCAAAGTATCACAAATAGGCACCACATTTTTTTAGACCTTTCGGTACTCGGTAATACAGAGATTTTGGTTGGTACCTTTTTGGTATCCATTTTCAATACCAGCCCTATTCTTATCCATAGCTGTAATATGTGAATGTAGAGTTAGAAGTCTTGCCCAAGGATTCTTCTTCTTATTATTATTATTATTATTATAAGTCAGGGAATTAAACCCTGGTCTACCAGAGGAAGATCTAGCCTAAGAAAACTCACTATGCTAAACACGCCACTTGGTTAAAGGTCTCATTTCATTGTTTTTAATTAATTTTGTCAGGGTCTCTAATATTAATAAATGCCCTGTAAGCCGTTTTTTTTTTTGGTGAAGAAAGTGCTCCGGTGCTCCTGTTTCAGGCTGCTTTAGTAATAAACTTGGTTTAGTAAAAACTTAACCACTAGTATAAAAAACTTGGGTAATGCTAACCGTCTGAGGTAAAATGTATAGATTTTAGGACCCTCTTTGAGAAGAAAAGAGAAATTTAGGAAATTAAAATTCAGAGCTCATACAGTCAAGCTAAGCTAAGCAGATACAGGAACAACAGCATGGTTAGCATTTGTGCTAATTGTTTATGCTAGCTAGAATGTGCTTTTAGGCTGAATACAGGTTTTGCTGCAGGCCACAAAAGCCATTTGTGCTACAAAGTGTATATTTTAAATAGTTCTCACAAAACAGAGTCAGAATTCACACACATCTACTATCATAAAAAAAAAAAAACTGTTAGCGCTTGTACAGTTAAGCTAAGCTAAGCCCAGTTAGGTAAGGGAACAAGGCGGGTGGTGAATCTACCCACTAAGCTACTTAATCAACTAAATTAATACATTAAAACAGTGGCAGGTAAAATATAGACAACCTAGCTGAATGTGCTTTTGAGCTAAGCTGCCCAGTCAGGGATAGGAACACAGAGGAAGTGGTGTTTTCACTGCACTATACTAACCTAACTCAATTAACCAATTAATGCATTAAATCTGTCCTGAGTACAGTAAAACTCAACCACCAGTTTGTTTATGATAGCTAGAATGTGCATTTGAGCTAAGCTAAATATATGAATTGCTTCAAGACAGTATGCCTACAAAAAGCTGTCTGAGGTAAAGTTTGTATATTTTTGGATGTTTTCACAGTACAGTGCGTCTGTGCATCTGGTTTCACACATCAACTCTCAGAATAAAAGCGTTATGTTTCCGCTCTTTCACACTAAAGCTAAGCTACGCTAAGCTAATCAGATACAGAAACCAGCATAGGTCGAAGAAGTGGTGTGTTTGCCCAGTCAGGAAATGGAACCCTGGTCTGGAACCTGACATAACATTAACCTAACTCAATAACAGAGAATGCTATAAAAATGATAAGCAATCATGATCAGGGGGATTAGCCTGTAATGTTACAGAAATAACGTTTCATATTCTGAAAATGTGTAACACAATAATGATTTGCTTCACAGTGTTATTAAAACGTATCTCACCCAACGTTCCCAGATAGATTTATAGGCTACTAATATCATTAAAATATTAAAGGTAGCATTCCCAAAACTAAATATTTAAATGTCATGCTTGAAAATGTTAAAAACAGAACCGAGCCTCAGATTTCACACGTTGACTTTCACAAAATAAATAGTTGTGTTTAAGCTCCTGTATAGCAAAGCTAAGCTATTCTAAGCAGCTATGAAGACCAATAGTATGATAGCTAGTATCTGCATATAGAAGGAATATTTAAAAAGGCAGACCAAAACTCCATGCTGTGTATTCTATAGCTGCTTTACTACATTTGAAATGCAGCTGTGTTGAGCTGAACACAGATCTACAAAATAGAGGACAATATGTATTTTAGTCAAGTACAGTGAAGCTAAGCTATGCTAAGCTGCTACAGAGACCACTGCATAATAGAGGTATAGCATTTCTGTTCATTATTACTAGATTAGTTACACCAACATAAAGCTGAAAACAGACTAATGTCACAACTAATAATTGAATTTTTCACATGTATGTATATATGTTTTTTAAGCTTCAGCTCCTGCACTGTCTCTGTGCTTAGAGTTAGGGACCATCTCAAAACGACCATAATTTGTAGTTATTTATTACACGGTTATTTAAATTAGATGATTCTGTTGCCAGCACAGTACTGAGTGTTTTAACCACCACAGTACAGCAGGATTGTGCGATTTAATGCACTTCCGTTAAGTATCTAGTTTCTGCACATTTTCTACAAGATGAGCAATTCACAAGGTGCAGGGGATCCAGACGTTGAGTTTGTGGAACTCATTATTGCTGAAATCAAGGCTGTAAACCTGGCTCAGGCTGCTCTCGCAGGCCCACCACAGTGATTCCTATCTTTGCACAACCAAACCTTTGTGGTGAGGCTCAGTTTGGAGATTAATTAGCTATTTAATCTGAAATGGTTAAACATGGTCAAGATTTTTACGTTTCTTGGACTTGAATTCTTCTGTTTGTTTGTTTTTATACAATTTGTTAAATCTGTTGGATTACTTGTGGCTTTTTAACTCCACTTTTTGCTTCATCATACAGAACTGAAATGAGTATCATCCTCTATAACAAGTATTAATATCTCTCTTCGCAAATATGGCATGTTTAAACTTGTTTTTTTTGTATATCATTTTTAACTTTGATATCTCTATGGTTATTTTTGCATTGTGTCACAATGGATATGGATTCAGTGTCTTTGTATTTGATGCATCAACGCGTAAATAGAGGGTACAAATATATGTTGTTAGTCTACCATGACTGTTGCATTTTTGGCAGCTATTTCATAAAAAAGACGTGTGTTGAAACCAGCGTTTAGTTGTATGTGTCATATTTCAAGTCACAGATTTTCATATCAGTCATTTTCTGTACTGAAAAAATGTCTGTTTTCTATGTGTGTCAAGCCCCACAATTCACTCCTGTACCATTTAAATCTCTCTCTTGGTGGTGTACAGTAATTCAGCATTGTTTTAAGCAGAAAGCAACTCAAGGTTGGAATCACAGGGCATCTCACAAGATGATTTCATGATGCATTGCTCACTATATATGCAACATCTGTGGGCAAATGTACCAAATATATCCATGTTAGAGGTGTCTAACAAGGTACTAGCCATGCTAAAAAAAATCAAACACAGTTAAAAGGAGGTTCTTTCTCCCTGCTAAAAAAAATCTAGCTCAAGACCAGCTTGTCTTCTGAAAAAAAAAAGCCTGTGCTGGTTGGCTAGCTCATTAACAAGCTCTTCACCAGTATAGGGTATGTTTTTTTTTTCTGGATAAATAGCTGGTCTTAAGCTAGATTTCTTTTTTTTAGCAGGGAGAAAGAACCTCATTTCATTTTTAGCTACTGTTTTCCACAGTAAACTAGTAAAATCCTTTTACTATAATATTGAACATAATATTGAATAGTACATATATCATCATTACATTCACACATGGAGCCTTATTCCCTTCCAACAACTCCTACTTTGTGTATTATATTTTGTCAATGAGTGTAATTTGTAACATTTTAGCAATTAATACCCACCCTCTGTGTCTGTATTCAGGTAGTCTTTCCTTCTGTTACGATTAACACTGTTTTTAAGGTTGTTTATATTGTACAGTTAATGTTAATCATGAAACTGAAGCATAAGGCCAGAAGCAAGTCTCCGCAATAGTATAAAGTTATCCTTTAACTCAGACTGTAGAATTATCAGTAGGGTACAATCCAGCCTGCCAGTGGTGTTGTACCACCGGACCAGAATGCGACAAATTGGATAAGTAATCTCTGAGCAGCAGGCTTTTTCCAGTACAGATTTGAGTGCCCTCCAAGAATATGCAATTTGACACAGAACACCTTGGGCCTGGACTTTCCTGTAAAACCAATTATTTTCTGACAGGTGAACATTCCTCTCTGGAACCTGTGACTGGGATCCGTTCCCTCTGTGAGAGGATTTGTTCCGTTTTGCAGATAAAGCTGAAGAGAGCTTGGAATGGGAAAGGTCTCACTGGAGGTAGTTCTGTGTTAGGCCTCTCTATAAACTCAAGCTTATTCTGACTTACTGAGTTACAGGGGAAGGGGTGGCTAAGGAGGTCTGAGTTATACATGCTGAGTCATTTCTAAATAAAGACAGTAACGACAAACAGCTGGTTAGTTCTTATTTAATCTAACCAAAAATTTGCAGTGTATCTTCAAATATCATGAAAAAAAAATAGAACATATTTTTTATAATATAATCTTTGTATTCATAATATAATTAGAAAAACTAAACTCTCAAGATTTATATTAATTACACAAGATATTACAAGTGACATATTGCAAGACTTTATTATATAACTTTACATCAGTGTGGTTTATAGCTTATAAAAATCCAGCATCTCCAGCTATTTAAAGACTTCCTAAGATAAATTTCTTTTTACCCTCAGTAGTGTGTAACACTGGGTCACACTGGGACACTGATGTGCCCGTGCACACTATGTATTCTGGTTATTGTTGATGTAAAAGTTGGGTTTGTGCACTGCTGCGTGTTGCCAAGATAGTAATGAACATCTGTCTGTTGATGTCTGTCTAAGTTGCTTTCAGCCAGTGGTGCACCTGTGTTTTTTGCTGCCAAGATAGCAACACGCCAGAAATATACCTGAACACACCTCACTTCCCGACCACCATGGCCATCAACAGAAGACATGAAAATGGAGTATTAGTGGGGTGTAAGATAGCAATTTTTGATTAGTAGAACTGAACGTTCTTAGAGCGTTCAATGTTCAATGAGCAAGTTTTCTGGGTGTCTTTATTTAATGATTTTAAACATTCTGGAAATGTTGATGCAACATAACTTGTGTCAGTGTTTTCACCTTTAGTTTTGTGACGTTAATTTTAAAGTTTCCATAACATTAGAATTATTCTAGCTGGAAACGTTATGTGAGAAATGTTATAATAACGTTGTGATGCAAAACAGTATCATGGTTTACATTATTATTACTGAAACATAATTTCTGTGACATTACAGGCTAGCCTTCCTGGAACCTTTGTAAAACATTGTGAAATGTTCTTATAACTTTAGCTGGGATACCATCAAGTATATCAAACTTAAGTGAACCCATAAACTAGTCTGGCCAACAGTCTGTATCCAGCTGCCAGAAGAAGCTGATCCACGAGCTGGATTTCACAGCCAGGCCACATAGTAATTTCTTTCCCCATCGCAATTTAAATATTTAATCAGTGTTTTATCGGCTGTGTAGAATCAGATCTGGGAGACAGTGGCCTTCATTAATCAGCATGAACAGACATGCTGAGGAGGCGGGAGAGGAACTGGCATCCTCCGTCCACCATACTGAGAATCGATGCAGTTGATCCCAGATGATATTTCACACTGTTCTCATGAATCCAGGACACAAATAGAACTTTAATTCAGTTCTGTGCACCCAAGCCACTCCAGGCCTCTTCAAATCATCTTATTAAAGAGGTCAGGTTCAAGTCTCTGCTGCCAGTTACAGGCTGGAAGCCCTGTTTTATTTTCTAAGTGTGCCACATAAGAGTATAATTATATGTGTTGTACTTACCATCTATGTTTGCATGCAGTGTAGCATACAGTATTTTATATTACAGTATTTTATTAGCAGCTTCACAGTACCAGTCCAAAGTTTGGACACACCTCTTTTTATACACTTTTTAAAAGCTTTTTTACATTGTAAATTTAATGTTGAAGATTATATGAAAGCTATACAGGTACACATGGATAATTATTCACTTTTTTGTTCACTACGAAAACAATGTGTCCCATAAGTGTATACTGTATAACATCAGCACTTAAAAACATTATTTAGGATGTTTCAATCTTTCGACAAATCATCATATTTAAGATTTCAGACTACACAGTAATAATATTTTCCGAGCTTAATCACTTTTTAATTTCATTTTCATTTATCCATACATCCACAATGTTTTTATTCTTAGCAATAATACAAATAATACAACTGATACTAAAGTGCTAGTTCTTATAAAAGCTATAGATATAAAAATAGGCAAGATGATAGCTATTTGTGAAACAGGCGGGATGACTCCAACACATTTAGTGGCAGCACTCTCAACCAATAGGTTTTTTTGTTATAACTACACAGCCAATAGTATTCTCAGGAAATGAAAATGGGGCGGGTACTGATGGCATCCGTGGGAATTGACCATAGACTGGGTCACGCAACATATTGAGTGGCAGCGCTCTCAGCCAGTAGCCTTGCGCATGAGTTCACAACCAATAATTATCTGAGAAATTGAAAAAGGGGAGGATACTGGTGGAGTCCGTGGGAATAGACCATAGGCTGGATATGGAATAGACGGTCAGAGATAGTATAGTGAAATAAGTCAGTCTTGGAAAGACATAGACGTTTAACTGGTTTAAATCGGTATTTACTCATTCATAAAAAAAACATAATATAATAATTAATGTTTTTTTTTTATTCGTAATAATAACAATAATGCAAATATATATACAAATACGTATGTGAATCGTAGTAAGTAATTTTAGCAGTTACTAATACTAAAGTGCTTGTCCTAATAAAAGCTCTAGCTGTAAAAATAGACAGGAAAATACCAGCTGTGTTAAATAGGAGGGATAGCTCCAACATATTGAGTGGCAGCGCTCTCAGCCAATAGGCTTGAGCTCTTGAGCCTTTGTTATGATTTCACGACCAATAGAAATCTCTGGAATTAAAAAAAAAGGGGGCGGGTGCTGATGGCGTCCGTGGGAATAGAAGAGTAGCGATAGTGGCCGGTTGTAGTGGAGGAGGAGGAGACAAGGGCTAGGCTTGGAGAGATAGAGGAGAAGTTTAGCTAGCGGCAGCTGGTTTTAACTGGGGATAAAAGCAGGACCGGGAGATTTTATCCTGGATTTATTCATTCAGAGGGGAAGAAGGAATAGCGTGCCTCGGCTTCTGCTGGAGGTGGGCCTCGGCCTGAGCGCCGGGCTACTGGTGGATAGCTAGCCGCCGAAGGCTTCGAGCTGCCCGGATGCTCAGAGCTGCCTGTCCGCATCTCTCGCCTTGCTGGAGCCGGCACTCTTCTTTTAAAGCCGGGCTGCGGGTCGCCGAGGACGCCAGTGCTCAGGAGAGCTCAGGCCTTTGAGGGGACGGCTTAGCTGGCTTAGGAGCTAGCTAGCTTAATTCTGCTGCTTTGGCGCAATAATGCTGGTAGTTATAATGCGTCCAGCAGCCCTGTTAGCGACGTTAGCTTCGTGAGGAACGGGGTGGGATATTAGCTATTGGGACATGGGTGGACAGTCTCGAATAAGAGGGTGGATATGTGGCTAGTTAGGTCAGCTAGCTAACTAATGAAGTAACTGGCTAGGCTAACTAAATAGCTAACCTATCTTAACTAACTGAGGTGTTATTTAGCTAGCTAGAGTGCTGACAGTGTTTTATAGTCCTGTCAGAACGAAACGTCTCTTTAGAGTGAATAGAAACATCAGAGTTTTGGCCAAAAGTGGCTAAAAGTCGTGTTCGCTGAGGTGCTAGTTAGCAAGCTAGCCAGTCAGGCAGTTTTCCTCGACCTAAGCTAACGTTAGTTCAATGAACATAGCACCTAAAATAGACTGGAATGCTTGCTATTCCTTGATGTTATCTAGCTAGTTAACCTAGCTACGCTAGTGTTTTAGCCCTCTGCCTTCAAATAGCCAACTACGCTTAGCTAAGCTAAGCTAGCTACGTTTCATTCACTGGAAGCTGCCCCCTTTAATTCCAGTCTAATGTGCCGCCAGTAAAAGCAACCGAGGCAGCTCCTCTCCTCCTGGTGTTCATTTCAGAGGACTGTTTTGGGAGCACTGTGTCATGGGCAATACAGTATCGTGCTGCGTGTCTCCCAGTGGGAGTCCAAAGCTTCCACGCCAAGCAGATCGCTTGGAGGACTACCAAATAAACACAGACTTGAGCGACGACACGGGTCCATACCTGCAGCACATCAGTGACAGAGAGCTGCCGGACGGTAGGTGTTTCCATCTATAACCAAGCTAACTACACACTGTAGGTAAGCTAACACTAGGCTGTACCACTCAATAGATCTTCAGCCTTTCTCCTGGAGATCCAACCCTACCATCCCCTGCAGGTTTCATCATCTCCCATTCAAGGACTCCTGAAGGCAGTGATGATGATGTTCAGTTCATGTGAGGTGGATTAGGTTTGGAGCCAAAGGCTGTGGGAAGGAGAAGTTGAGGATTTGATTGCATTCGGCCGGAGCAGCCTTAGTGAGACTTAGTGAGACGGTGGATGATTAACTTTTTGGTTTACAATTGCCCCTTCAACATCTCCCAGGAGTTTTTGGGATGAACTTAATATGCTTCTGGGAGATGTTTGGATTGCGGCATGATGGACCTTAACTCTCTCTTATTAAAAATGGAGAGAGTTACCCATGGTGGGTATCTTTATCAATAGGCAGTCCTTTTGTATGGAGGTTGTCCAAGCCACAATGGGTGGGTGGGTGTATCCTAAAGTAGAATCCCACCAGATTCCTTTTTGTACAGATATTTTGTCTTTGTTCTTCGAACTTAGTTTTAAGGCATGTCATGGAAGAGTATATTTTAAGTATTGGGTGCCTGAGGCAAAATTGTCTGTTAATGATTAAATATCTTTACTGCATTTACCATTCAACTTTTGGTCAGGCACTGGACACTGTTTTACCATAAATTTGTATAATATTTTGACCTAAAACATATTAAGTAGATGGTTGGAATGGGAAAGAGTAAACATATTGGCAATGATTATTGTTAATGAAGGTCATGATTCCTGTGGCTGTCTCTGTTTTAATAATTTATAGTTTTAAGAGTTCTTAAAGTGATGAAGTTATGCATGCGGAAGGGTGGAGTGAAAAATGGCCCCAAATGGAAAACTTCAAATGTCTAAATTTTAACTATTTAAAATATGTCCCTATTATACAGCTAAACAAAGCTCACAAGACGGGTAGATTCATTGGTGAATCTGGAGATCCTAAAAATGTGGTGGAATCATTCTTTACTGTAGCTAAGATCACTATTTCAAAGTGGTCTTTAGATGCTTTTGGACATATTCTTAATTTAATCAGGGATTGGTGCATGTCTTTGGCATCCCCCTCACCCCAAAACACACACAAACACTCTTATCCAGTTTCCTGAGCTCCTCTTCTTGCGACTCGGGTTACTCTTGAGGGCTCCACTGCCGTTATTCAGTTACAGAAGGGGAGTTCTTCTTCATGATCAACAACTCTGATCAAAGTAGGAGCCAACGGTAAAAAGCACTGGAGATGTTAAAACTGAAAGCTGCTAGTTGAGAGCATGCCTCTCGTTTGGGGGGTAGGTATGTCCCTCTGGGGCTGTTAGGAGAATTTACTGCTGTTTACTTTACCCCCAGGGGAGCCCTACACAGAGGTAGCATCCTGTGCAAGCACCTTTTGGGTCATGCGTAGTCCTATTGACTTTAAGAACTATGGGTTTTCGAAAATCTTGATTAATGGAAGTTGCAGTATTATGTATTGCAAAACTTTTAACAGTCCTTTGAGACTGTCAGAAAGCTGTGTTAAACTTTCTTCAGATTTCACTGTTCAGGGTTTTAATGCTATGGTATTTTTTTACCAGTATAACAGTATGTAAATTCATAATGTCTTACTTCAGTTTTTGTTTAGGAAATGCCTACACTTGTATAAGTAGTGAGGTGTTATATAGTGAATGAGGTTCAACACTGATAGTGGATGCCAGATGGATGGGAAATAAAGTTTCAAACCTAAAAGGAGATTCTGGCAGAAATCACATCTATGTTCAGTTCAGGAGGCCATATGCAGTTCTTTAACTTCGTACTTACTTGCTTAGTCCTCACTGTCCCTTATGGGACCTCTGGCCGCTTCCATGGGGCATGGTAAAAGTCATGGGACATTTTAATACTTCCTCTTGCAATTTTTTTGCAACATCAGTGTACATTCCCTTGATCACAATATTGCAATATGTTACAGAGCAGTGGTAGTGTACTTCGTACACTGCTCTACCAGGAGCGCAACTTGAAGACGGAAAGGGCATTCCAGTCTGTTCCCTTGAGTTTTGCCAGACAAAAAGAGGAATGGGAATGCACAGTGGGCCAGCAGAGACGTCCAAATATCTGCACAATTTGTGGCATTCCATTGAAGGTGGGACAGCTGTACTCTTACTGCCCTCCCTTCTCTCATAGGATCAGCTGAAATAGTTGCATATAAATATTACAGGGGACCTTCACCAGATTTTTAAATTTCCAACAATGCAGTGATTAAGATTAACCCATTCAGAGTGGAGCTTTGGTGTGAAATTATGGTTCTCATGAAACCCACCAACTATTTGTATTTCTTAACAATGGCGTCGAATCAAGCCAGGTCCCAGTCAACATGACTACAGCGCATATATAGCCATTTATTTACTATCCAAACCCATCTGTTAACTTTTGTGTGTTCCTTTGGGACTTGTTTTTTTCAAACAGCACCCTGTTACAAATGTCCATTTACCATTTAATGATTGATTTTTAGGGTTAATTAGGTATGGTCTGTACCAAAATAGCAAATGTGAACTTTTGTCCAATCAACAGATTTGGTCTCAATCCAGATCAGATGAACTATGGTCCAGTTCCTTTGCAGTGCGAGAGCCCTTTTTTGTTCATACTTCTGGATCAATGTTAGAAAGTTGAGGGAGGCCTGTGATCCATAAAACAACAGAAGAAGAAAATGAACTGGTATTGGGACTCTTCTTCACATACACGTCATGCAGCAGTATGGTATTAATTTGTTTAGGTGTCTGTTTTTATTTACAACATCAGCAAACCATTCCGACTTTACAAGTTGCAGTAAGTGAGTCTTTCACACCACATACAACTCTTTTTTTACATCTTAACTACTTGATTATGCAGACATTTTAATTGGGTTGCCTTTTGACTTGGAAGGTGTAATCAGAGGTGACCCATTGGTGATAATTAAAAGTTCAATTAACATTGGTATGACCTGCATCATCATCATCAGACACATGTAATAGATCAGATTTAAATGGTCTGGGTTGTTTTAGAGGCTTGCCCACACCAAGTCTTTGGAGCTCAGACATGTATTTTTCGGCGAAAGCGCCTTGCCCCACCCCCATGGGTTATTTTTGACATGGCAGCATGTCACTCCCGGCTTAGCAAGCTCAGCTGCTGGCAAGATTGACCCGTGGGTGCTGTTTGAATGGACAGTCCTCTGTGCTGTGAGTACAGCTTAGGAATAAGGCTGCTCTTTAGACATCTGCACCAGAAACACAAGACATTTCAGGTTAAATGTGTTTGTTTATTAAAGGAGTAGTTTGACACACATTAAGATGCCCAAATTACCTCTTACTACAAATTTCATCAGTTAAGGTTCTCAGCTTAGTAATGGCCAGCTTTGCACTGGAGTCACCCAAGAATATATAAGAACACGTACATATGTTTCTAAAGTCATGCTCACACACTTCACTCAACCAATCCGAAACAACATCCAGATCTTCACTAATGCTCTGTAGACTTGTCAATGTGCTTTAAGCTGCAGTTTGCTTTTACTGCCAATCATATCAAATCAACATGAATGAAACATCTCAATTTTGCTTAACCCTGGAAAAACATTTTAAGCTACCTTCCACTTCCAGATCAGGAGAATCTCTCGCTATCTTTAAGAAACTCCTGAAGACAGAGCTCTTCAAAGAGCACTTACTTTCCTAACACCTCTAACACACTATCTACTACCTCATTTCCTTCTTCCCCTCCTTCACTCCTCTATCCCAGTATCTCCCTTTGACCTCCCTTAGGCCCTATCTTAAGATGTTTTTTTACCTTCGATTACTTTTGTACTTCACTATTGTAAGTCGCTTTGGACAAAAACGTCTGCCAAATATAATGTAACGTTTTAAATGTTTATAGTTTACAATCACAAGTCATAGTGTGTCCTAAACCTAATCTACAATTCTACATCTCCGTAAAACTCCGGGGAGCCTGAGTTTTCTTTCCAATCTAGTTAATCTAGATTCTCAGAGCCCAAAGTGTAAATGTATTTTTTTTTTTTCCTGAATATCTTCTTAAAGTCTAAAAAATGGTCTGCTGTATTTCACCAGTGTTTAGAATGGGCAGTTCTGATGCTATCGTCAGCATAACCCTGACCAATAACAGGGTTAACATGCCATGCTTCTTTTCAAGTCAAAGCAACCCTTATTACTGAGCAACCTGGTATAAAAATGGAAAGAAAAAAAAACTTGTATACCAGACATGCCTGGGGTCAGCTAGAGTCGGTGTTGAAAAGTCTCAGCTTAATTCTTCGCAGGACCATTCCTGTAACTGTGCTGACAGTTCATGAACTTTGCCGTATCAGTTATAAGCTCAACCACCCTTTAGCCTGCAGAGCTAGCATTTTGACTTCCTTGCTTTTACAGGGATCTCAGGGTTAGTAAGCAAACACTGAAAAGATGTGCTAAGCTACTATTCAGCCTATGACTGCTTTTCTGGCCGTTCCTCTCAGAAGGCCAGCAGTCAGCATTATCTCACAGGAATCCCATGGCACACAAGCAGGTAGTACTGCAGTGGAAGTCTGACGCACTATAGAGACACCTACGCATAACAATAGCACCAGTTAATAAGGCCATTTATTTAAGTGTTTGAAATCTTTGGCATCTTTGTGTGGCTAGAAGGCTAAACAGTTTTAAAGTGTCCTAAAGAAGAAGTTCCTATGTAAGTTTCTTCCAGGGCATAAAAGCGACATACAGCCAAAGAAGTCTCGCCACTGTAAAAGCCTGAGTATAAAAGTACATCACTGCAACCTTTTCTGTGAGCTGTAAAGGTGCTCAGACCAGTTACAGACTAAAACAGCTGTACAAACATCCAACAAATGGCTCCCCCAGTTTACCACACACAATTTGGGTTCTTAGTAAGAGCTTGTGAAAGCAGATCTGCTCTACATATCAGACAGAGCACTGATGAACCTGCAGCTTGTTTAACAGCAAGACTGTGATGCTGTTTTTTATATATACTTACTTACTAGCTAACTTGCAGTAATATTATATACTGAACATTGTGGTTTACCTAGTTGAGTAGATGTCTACTGTAAACTACAGTGGACATTTTTAGTATGTCTGGCAGTTATCACGACAGGAACTGTCAGACTCCATTCTTCTCTTTTCAGGATCCTGGGGATGGATTCACTATAGTGTCTTGAGAAGGTCTCTAAAGAACCACTAGAAATTTGACACATTTGACACAATAAAACTGCATTTAAAAACATTCTTATGAACTGATCATAGTGTTTCCCATAATATATGAGATGCACAGAAATGGAAATCTATTTAAAAAAATATTAAACAAATTAAGTAGCCCAAAAAGTTTTCTTTGGCTTGCTTATTTACAGAACTACCGTTTCAAAATATTTATTCAATGCTAAACATTTTTAACATTTTAGTAAACAAACCAACAAAGCACAAAGTACTTACCTTTGCAGTTCTATTTTAATCATGAGTTTATTTCAGCAGCGCTACTCTAGGAACGGATTGGCTTTAGCAAATTTACACAGAGAAATTCTGTCAATCTTTAACTCAGCTGGAGTTACTATGCCAGCCTTGTACAGCTCAGTTTGTGAAGAGGTAGGAAATTAATGCTGAGCATGATATCAAGTGATGCTGAGTGCTTATTTTGTATAAATTGTGCAAGTAAAAAAAAAATCCTATTTTCAAATGAAAGTAAAATTTTGCCAATATTGGTTTGCCAAATTAGTAACCTTAGCTTCATTCATTTCACACCAAGCAGAAAAGACCTGAAAGCTCTGGTGTATCAGGCAGTGTGTACTCAGTTCTAGACAACACAGGCCTGTTTGTTCATCAGTAAAAGTCCCCTGTCCAGTCAGAGTAGAGTAGTAGACATCTGCTGATCTATTTAAAACACAGTCTGGTCCTTCTCTACACGTGGTGTAAAAGCTATCTTGGATAAGCAGCCCAATTTTACTGGAATGTGTTTATTAGCTTATGGCGGCTGCTACTAGGACTACTACTTTTTATTAGATGTTGGTTAAATTCAGTTGAAGCCCAAAGAACCAGCAGATACAAGATCCCCTCACCCACAAGTGTCCCACTAGCACCTGCACCCATCTTCTGCCAGTTGGGCAGCTCAGATAACAGGGCTGAGAGGGGTCAAGCGACCTCCTTCCATGGATTTACTGTACAGCCTAACATAGGTTTGGCTGGAGTTCATTGTCGCTTCATTACCAGCCCTGGCTTCACTAAGAAATTGAGTTGCCAGGATTTTACAGCCCCGCCCAAGCATGTGGTGAGGTACGCTGGCCTTTCTCCATCAATGTTAAAGTCCAGCCAGGATGTATAATTCATACTGAGAACATGTCATCACCATTTTTTTAAGAGCCTGATTTTTTTTTGGCCCTGCCAGGTTTTAAAGAGGCTACATTTTATCACCACCTCTTTTTGTCTTCTTGAAACATTTAAATGTATTAATAACTGCTGTTTTTTAGGTGCTTGATTTTGTCTTCAGTATTTTTGGAAATTTCCACTTTTTATAATGTCTAGTCCCCATCCCCATCTTTTTGAAAAGTCTCATTTTTGTTGTAGCCACTTGTTGAGATTTCTTATTTTTGTCCCCAGTCATGTCAGTTTTGTCCCCACTACTTTTTTTTTTAAAGTCCCTTTTTTTTAAATGTCTCATGTTTGTTGCGCTCACGTTTTTTTTTATATTCATTATTTTTAAATGTTTTAAAAATTACAGATTTTGTCCCTAGCAATTTTAGAAATGCTTCATTTTTGTCCACAGCCCTTTTTTTCTGGAAATGCCTACTGTTCATTATTTTCATTATTTTTATAATTTTTTTATGATTTTGTCCTCAGAGCGCTTTTTATAATCATCAGTTTTGTGCTTGACACTTATTTGAAATGTCTGATTTTGTCCCCACAATTTTTGGAATTCTCCTCTTTTTCAAATGCCGGATTTATTTTCGTAATCACTATTAAAAGTCTCATTTTAGTCCCCTTTTTTTAATTCCTCACCCTTTTTGGTATTTGAAATGTTCAGGGTTGTTCCCTCAGCTTTTTCTCAACCACTTGTTAATGCACATGTCCAGAGCCGAGCCTTAATCTCATTAGTTCTGAGCTGGGTCTGCAGAGGGGCGGAGCTGGAAGTTGGAGCAGCTGCAGATGTGGGGTGTCTGGACTGGAATGCTGTAGTAATTCTTCAGTCTTGTGATTGACAGCACCTCATGTAAACTCAAACAGGATGCCCTTGTTATCTGCACGTTATTTCTGGAGCATCATCATCAGTTAAGGTTGTTTCTGCTTGTCTCGTTTGTAGACGATACTGATTGTCTGTGCACACACTTTCATACATTTTGCGGCTTGTCTGGGGTGGCGTGACCCCCCCCCCCCCCCCCTCCCCCCTCCTCTAGTTGGCACGGCAGAGTAGGAGGGCCGTGGAGAGTGTGAGGGTACTGTGTTCTCGTCTGGTGCTACACAATGACTTCATTGTGCTCAGCGTGACATGACTTAAATGATTGTTCAGGTTTTTTGTGTGCTTTAAATTTTGTGTATTACGAGCTGCTCTGCTTTTAGAAATGAAATGAATGCTTCTAATTCATTTTACTCTCTCCTTTTCTGTGTTTCAGATTTAGCTGTAGAGTCCAACCCTTCAGATCACGCCCGTGCAAGCACCATCTTCCTCAGCAAGTCACAGACAGATGGTGAGTGGTGACGGCATTGGACAACTAGAAAGACCTTCATATCATTTATATTTTAAAGAAGGAATATTTTTTGTTGTTTTTATTATTTCTCTCTCTCCCTGTTTTCACTCTGAATACTTCTGCAACCTTATTAGGGAACATAAAGCCTAGTCTGGTATACAGAGCCTAGTGCATCTCAAAATATTTTATCAACATTACCTTTTTAATATAACATTCTAGTCATTTTGGTTTTTAGTAAAATGTGTTTTGGGGAGGGGGTAGTACACTATAGAACCCTAAGCTTTTGTCCTTAACGGCATTTTTTAAATCCGTACATTACTTTAACTTTTATACTTTGAGAAGGTTTAAAAGCAGTACTTTTACTAGGGTAAAAAAATTGAGTTTTCTCCTACAGAAGTATTTTAAACCTTAGTATCTTCAGTACACTTCTGCCCGAGTAATGAATGTAAATACGTTTGATTATTTAAGGGGTATACCTCCCACATCTAGTTTTTACACAAAA
The DNA here is from genome assembly GCF_023375975.1 of Astyanax mexicanus. NCBI lineage: Eukaryota > Metazoa > Chordata > Actinopteri > Characiformes > Acestrorhamphidae > Astyanax > Astyanax mexicanus. The sequence continues at coordinate 11,184,611 of NC_064418.1, read as the reverse complement.
AATAAAGTGACACAAATCAGCCTGTGAGTGAATGTCTAAAATATTGTCTCGTTTTTCTTTCAGTACGGGATAAGAGGAAAAGCAATCATATAAATCACGTAAGTCAGTCGACTGCGCTTCCAGTGAACTCCAAGTGATGCATTGGAAAGTTTCTGCACATGTGCTTAGTGCTTGTTTTGTTTTCTCTCTCCGTTCAGGTCTCTCCTGGTCCCCTCTCCAAAAAATACAGTTCATGCTCAACGATATTCATTGACGACAGTACAGTTAGCCAGCCAAATCTAAAAAGCACAATCAAATGGTAAGTGGTGTGTGTGTTTGTTTGTTTTTCTGCCAGCTTCAGCATTTACAGCTCAGGAAAAAAAATGAGACCACTAAAAATGATGAGTTTCTTTTATTTTACCAAATTGAAAACCTCTGAAATATAATCAAGTGGAAGGTAGATTAATACAAACCATTAAAACGAGCTGAATAGCTTGAATGTTTGCAACAGGAGTAGCATAAAGTTTTCTAAAAGCAGTGTGTAAGACTGGTGGAGGAGAACATGCCAAGATGCATGAAAACTGTGATTAAAACCAGGGTTATTCCACTAAATATTGATTTCTGGACTCTTAAAACTGTATGAATATGAACTTGTTTTCTTTGCATTATTTGAGGTCTGAAAGCTCTGCAGACATTTCTTATTTTCTGCAAATAAATGCTCTAAATGGTTATTTTAATTGGATTTTAGGAGAAATGTTGTCCGAAGTTTATAGAATAAAACAGTGTTCATTTTACTCAAACTTGTACTTAGAAATATCAACACCAGAGAAACTGATTCAGAAACTTTTTTAGAGCTGTAGGCATACAGCATCACAGGGGACATATGGAGAGATCTTCCACAGTTTTTTTTTAAAACATAGATTGTGCCTTCCTATGTACTCATAGTACAACATAGTTCATGTTTATCTGTTCCAGAGAGTCCTATTACTTGGATTAGACAAGCTGTGTGCACATTTGCATATTTGTGGGTGCAATGGGTGCAATCATTAGAAGAGTTGTCCACAACATTTGGACATACAGTGCATGTACAACTGGCTCCAGGTTTCTAAGTACATAGAGAAATTGGATACAAAAATCAATGTAAAATGTTTTAGTCATTTAGAATTCTTCAGAATATTGATGGAACTCATTAGAACAGCAGTAATGCGCAGTATGTTGTATCTGGACAGAGACAGAGCGATATATCTGATGTATAATCAATGAGAGTTACTGAAGGAACACTGTTTTGAAAATGCAGACAGTTTTACACCAGTCTTAGTTTTTTAAAACAGTATCTAATTAACTGAAGTTCAGAGAAAGTTCTCATGCTTAGAATGTGGTTTCTAGGTTGCCTACTGACATCACCTGTAGTGAAGAAGCCTTGTCATGCTTGCAGACATTTTCAGTTCTTATTTATTTGGGGGTTTTGCCTTCAGTCTTGTCCTCAGTCTTGTCTTCAGTGAGTGAATTGTGTGCTCCATGAGCTTCAGATGCTGTGATTGATTTGGCCAGTCTCGAATGATCCACTGTTGGCACTGAAGCAGCTGCTTTAGCAGGCCGCTCAGGGTCATTATACTGCTGCAAGGTGCTGTCCACAGAGTTTTGAGGCATCTTGGCACACTGCTGATGCTGCTGGCAGTCAGATTATCAGTGAAAAGAAGTGGTCAGCCGTGAGCCAAACCCAGCTTGGTTTACAGTTATAGATCTGAAAGAATTCCTTGGAGCAAGACTTAAGATTAATCTTATCTGTCTATAAGACACTTCCAGAACTATGGCAGGTATTTGGCGCTGTTTGCTGTCTGGTTTAGCAGTGGTGGGAGCTTGACTCATGCAAAAGAGTAAGTGTCTGAGTAGGACTAAGGGGAAAAATCATCATAGTAAGTTTTAGAATTATTGCGTACTGAAGTGAAGTGAGGGCTCATAGTAGATGCTATCATGCAGGTGTTGGGAGGGAAAAAAAGAGCTACAGCTCCAGTCATAAATATCAATTATATCAGATTGTGTGTGATAAAACTGATGATGCACCAACTTGCAGATGAAGAAGGAACTCTTAAGCTAAGAAGACAGTAAATGACAGTTCAATTAAATAGCAGGTTAACATTTAAAATAAGCATGCAATTCTGCATGGTTTACACAGTGTATATACAGCTCTTTAAAAAATCAGGAGCCACTTATAAAGTTTCTTTGATTTTACCAAATTAAAAACCTCTGAAATATAATCAACAAGTGGAAGATTAGAGATCACAAGCCATCAAACCAAACTGAACTGCTTGAATTTTTGAGCCAGAAGTGGCATAAAGTTATCCAAAAGCAGTGTGTAAGACTGTTGGAGGAGAACATGCCAAGATGCATGCAAACTGTGATTAAAAAAACAGGGTATTCCACCAAATATTGATTTTAGAACTCTTAAAGCTTACTTTATGAATATGAACATGTTTTCTTTGCATTATTTAAGGTCTGAAAGCTATGCATATTTTTTTTTTTACTTCAGCCATTTCTTTTTTGCAAATAAATGCTCTAAATGACAATATTTTTATTTGGAATTTGAGATAAATGTTGTCTCTTTTTGCATGAAGGTTTAGTATTTTATTTAATATTATTGTTTAAATAAGTAAATAAACTGTTACTTCTCAGGTAATGAGCTTTGAATTTCTTATTTTTAGAGAATACGAAACCTTTTTGCGTAGTTCTGTGTTTAGTTCCTTTATCTTTATTTGTCTTGTATTGATATTTTTGTTGTTTTTTTTTCTTCCAGTGTTACATTAGCAATATATTACCACATCAAAAACAGGTATGTTAACATGTCTAATACATTTTTTTACCCTTTTAAAAAATTATATGCGCTTAGTTACAGCATATAATGATAAACTGTTAATGTGTCAAATGTTTTGTTTCTTTTCCAGGGATTCAGACAGATCGCTGGATATCTTTGATGAGAAGAAGCACCCCCTGTCTGTAAGTGATGTTCGGTCTCTTGCTGGGTTTATAGGACTCACTGATGCACAGACACATTCTCAAGCTACTAGTTTAAACTATTTTTAGGTTTATACCCCAGATCACCACTGTGTATTGTTTTGAGCTGTTGTCCACCTGAACACAGAAATCATCTGACTTGCAACTATTTTAAGAGTCAGCTTAATTTTCTCCAATTTGCTTCAGTTTCGCTCAATTATTCACAGGCTGTTTAGTCTCTCAGATATTTAAACAGATTTTCAGTCATTCTCCTTTCAGAGAGCTTTGCTGCGACTGATGGTGTTCTGTCTCGGAACACTTTTAGCTAAATGCTTGTGGATATTTGTACCCAACAGTCTTTAATATTAATGGATGTTTTCTCAAAACATTGATTTACACTGATAAGCCACTGCATTAATTCCATCTCCTTGTTTTTACACACACTGCCCATTTTATCGGCACATTTACTATATATGAGCACTTATGTTTTATCATTAAAGACTGTAGTTCTGTATCTGTTTCCCTGGGTACTTTATTATTCTTATTTCACCCTGTTCTGACTGGTCAGGACCCCACAGTAGAGACCACCACAGAGCAGCTATTGTCATTATTTGGATGGTGGGTCAGTATTCTCAGCACTGCAGTGACTTTACTGGTATGGTGGTGGTGTCTGAGGTGTTAGTGTGTGTTGTACTGGTATAAGTAAAGTGGATCAGACACAGCAATGCTGCACCCTCAATGTGACTGCTGGACTGAGAATAGTCCTCCAAGCAGAAATGTCCTGTAGGCAGCGTCCTGTGACCACAGATAAAGGACCAAGGATTACCAACATAAACTGTGCAGCAACTGCAAGGTAAAGCAGCTATAGGTAGGAGTGTCTAACAAATAGGGCAGTGAGTTATACAGTGTTTAAAAACTCCAGCAGCACTGCTGTATTTGATTCACTCGTACAACCCAGCACAACCCACACTAACACCTCATACTCCACCAACATGCTAATCAGTGTCAATGCAGTGCTGAGAATAATAACCCACCACCCAAATTATAATAGCTGCTCTGTGGTGGTTTTGTGGGGTCCTGACAATTGAGGAACAGAGTAAAATGAGGTTAAGAAAGTTCTTATCTCAGCTTAAAATAATAGCATAGAAATGTAACTCTTATTATTTCAATATATTAAGTTAAATTCAAGTGCAGTCTCCCACAAAAAATAACAAGACGTTGTGTCAACTTGACCCAGATCCCTAGAAAATAAAAAAAAATCTCTTAAAAAGCAAAAAGCAACCCATGTGACCTGTGGAAACAGGCTTCCATACATTTCTGTAAGGTTGCACCTCTGGCAATGGGCCTGGTAAACTGGTAATCAAAGCCTGGGTGTAATGTTTCACATTCTGCCTCGTATGTCACTGCCAACTCTTATCAAATGCATTGGAACTCGACCCAGAATAGACAGCTGTGCTGCTGGGAGCCAAATGCATGAAACTGTTCATTAAACTGATCTGTCATAAAGACAAAGTTTTAAAGTTTTTGACTTTGTGTTTTAATGTTGACACTTACAGAGGGAGCAAGTTCCTGATGACTATTCGCGAACTGACCCTGAACACAAACTCATCTACCGATTCGTCCGGACACTGTTCAGCGCCGCTCAGCTCACCGCTGAGTGTGCCATCGTCACACTGGTAAGAAGTCTCTAGCACTTAATGTTACCACTTGATGTTTCCAATCAGTGTAAAAGTCAGAAATAGAAATGGAGAAAATGGTCCTCCTGAAAATACAATAACCTCCCAGTGACATATTAAGGACATTAAATTATAGTTAAAAAATGTATTACATTATTGGTCAAGACCCTGCATTTTATTTTTAGACAGGTCGTATACTGACATAGTAAATGTCATGAGAATGGTATCCATGATGTCCTATGGAATCTTCAGACCTGCCAACATGTACATATTTTGCGTAAAACATTTGACCTCCTGGCAAGGCTATGATGAATAACATGAGCATGCTCACTAGTGCTCAACCTAACTTTAAAGCTCCACTAGGTAGTATTGAGATTTTGTGCTCGTGGGCTCCCCCTACAGTTGCAGAGTGTAATAAATGTTTCAGGCGGATTAGTTTCTATTTCTCATTTTCTGGCTTTCACAGACATATTCGGTCTCTTTCCAGCTTCTGCCACAGTGTCTGTATGTTAGTTTGTAAAGAATGAACCAGTAGTCCTTGTAGAACTGTTAGAACTAAAGGTCGGAAAGCAGGTCGCAGTTCTTGCGAGCATTGGTTGCGGCCGCCTCAGAGGAGCTCCGGCACAGACACGAGAGCACCGCTATTCCTCCTATTACACCTCAATGCAGCGCTGCAGTGAGTTTCAAGCTGTAATTTTACTTCTTTAAAAAGTTAAAAAATCAAGGAACCCTACCTAGTGCTGCTTTAAAAGATAACAGCTTACATTGTAAAATTTACAATACAGGTGTGAGCGAACATTTATATTAAGTTTCTGAGTGTTTCACACAATTGTTCAACATTACATTGAAGACAACAGGTTGCAAGTTAAGTCCAGGAAAATCTGTTTTGCAAAGAAAAATATTATTTCAATATTGAGAAATTTAAATTCTGGGAAGGAACTGAGATGTAGGTTTGTTTTCTCAGCTCAGGCTGCAGAACATTACCATCCCTTACTGCCTGTCGGAGTTGGTTTAGTTAATTTGAACCATGCCCAAGGAAGTCCATTGTTTGCAGTGACAGAACGGACTGTATTTGGCTTTGCTTGGTTCACAGAGATCTCAGAAACCAAAATCTGTGTCTTTTAATTATTGGATTCTCATATTAGGAATGTCTATAAAAATAAAAAACTCCTTTTATAAATCTTATTTTAACTGTATTTGTGTGTTTCTAAAGGTAAAACTTATTTTTGTTTTTACTAAAAATGCGTTATTCAAGAAAATGTTGATTTATAATAAAATCATATCAGCCTACATAATAATACATAATACTTAATTCCCTTTAATGTGAACAGGCCTGTTAAATGGCTATAGCAGCACAATCTCAAAACACTGAATTATCACTGAAATTATCTCAAGCCCCAAACAAACTCATGTAGATTTTATTTAACTTTGTTAGCTAGGTTAGTGAAGCTCAAAAAAAGCTCTGTGATTATAAATATTTAGGAGAAAATAGCCATTTCCATGGAAGCAGCACACTGTTTGCGTGCTGTTGTGTTCTATACGTGGCAACCCAGGGGACTGGGGGAATGACGGTGGACAAGTTTGGAAGTTAAAACCCACACAGTTTAAATAAGAACATACTGGATGAAGCTTTGCTGACAAGAGCTGCCAGTGCTTAAACTTAGCATGGTTCCTTAATATCTGATGATACATCCTGATCATGTTATGAGTTACTACAGAAAATATCATCCTTTATGATCTTTTACATATACAGTATATAAGTGCTGTTCTTGACCGCTTTTTTTGGTTTCTCAACATGATCAACATTAAATTTTGGTATATTTGCATTTTTATAACGTTTTTCTATAATAAAATATATATTTTTAATTTTGTTTATCATGTTTGCGGTCAAATCATTCCCACAGTTTCCTTATATGTTAAAAAAAACAAACAAACATACCAAACCACCTAGATTCTTAATCCAGATGCTTAAACATGATGCACCACTAGAGGGCAGTATAGTGTCATAATATAAATCTAATAGGTTGGCCCAGTATAAGCCACCTTTGCCACCAACTGACCCAAAATTATACCTATATCTTAATTTTGAATTCTGTTAATCATCTAATCATGCTATTGTGTTTAATTCCCATCACAGATGCAGTGTTACAGTGTGTGATCAGAATGCAGAGCTGAACAGCATTACTAAAGCCTCTCCCTCTCTGTCTGTGATGCAGGTGTATTTGGAGCGGCTGCTGACGTACGCAGAGATGGACATCTGCCCGTGTAACTGGAAGCGGATCGTGCTGGGAGCCATCTTGCTAGCTTCCAAAGTGTGGGATGACCAGGCGGTCTGGAACGTGGACTATTGCCAGATCCTCAAAGACATCACCGTGGAGGACATGTGAGTGTGTGTGTGTGTGTATATGTGTGTGGGACACAACGTGAACAGTATAACCATGTGTTGTCTCCATGCACGCTGTAACCATGCCCAGAACTTCAAAGACGTCAGCCAAATCTCTCTGTGTGGCACAATAGCATTGCAGTACATTTTCATTATACACATCACAGTATGTATCACAGTTTTATCAGGTATATATATTATTTTTTTTACCCTGGTGGACTGTTTCAAAAGATTAGCGTTTGATCCCACAAGAAGAGGTGTTCTCGGTCCAGATCTACTGAACTATGGTCCAATTTATCTGCAGTGTGAAAGACTTTTCTAGATGGTTCAGACTTTCAGTACAATTACAGAAAGTTGAGCCAGAGGAAAAAGCACTGATGTTGTGCCGAAATCCATCTCCCCTTGGCCTGCAGGCACTTCACAAATCAGTATGAACACAAACGCTTAGACTGGGAATTAATTTATTTACGCTAACAATAGATTAATCTTCATTTATAACCAGAAATAAAAGGAAATATGAGGATAAACTTTTAAACTCAATCTGTTACAGTGGGCACCTGTATGCGAGGAAAAGTCAGATTTTGACAGAGAGCTAGAATTTGCCACAACACCTCAAAGCAAAGCAACTCATCAAACTCTAACATAACTGATATTCTACAATTTAATTAATATAAAGTATAGAGGGGACAGGATTTAGTTAAGTTCTTTAGTCCCCTTTAAACTAAACTGCAGTGTAAAACCCAAACTTACCGAACCAAATATACAGTTTACAATGTAACAGACACAAATTTTGGTGCAGAGTCTGGTCCAGACTTTCAGGTGTGAAAACTAGCACTATTTGGTGCAGTTAAAATGGATTCTGGTTGGTTTGTACCCTTAGTGCGGTTCAAACAACAGGATCGAGGCCAGCTAGAGGAGGTGGTCTCGGTCCGGTCCCAATCGAACTCTGGAGCAGTTCACTTGTGGTGAGAACATGGTCCAATCTCAGCTATCACATGTACTCCTTTTTGTTATTTGAGCTAAACTGCTGATAAGGCACAGTTTTTAATCTGGTATATTAGCCAGGTAATGCTAATTACAACAGCTGTGCTGTGTTCACTACTCGCAGCTGCGCAAATCTGTTTCCTACGTGGACATCTGCATTGCACTAATGTCCTATTGAATACACTGTGTTTAAAAGTGCAGCATTTCAGCATTCCATTTTAAGCAGCTTTAAAAGACACAAGTATATGATCTGGAACACAGAATCTTCTTGCAATATTTACTTTCTTGCTCCCGCACCAGAGAGTCCTCTGCTCGCGTGGTTTATGGGTGAGCATTTTGGTGTGTTTAGGTTTGGGCCTGTGTGAAACCAAACCAAACAGAGGGAAAAAACTTATCAACTGATCCGGACCATGGAAATCAACTACAGGTGTGAAAACACCCTTATTCATCATAGTGGGGGTCTATAATTTAACCCCATGGTCATGAAAAAATTCTATTGCCGTTATTATTGCAATTTTATCAAAACCTAAACTATTTGATGTTTAGTGTAAACACCACATATGTAAAAGTTGTAAAATATTTTAAAACCAAGTACAAAAAAGGCTTTGATGACTAAAATTATTTTTTAAATACTAAACAACAGAAAAGCTCAGAAAAGCTAAAACATAACATCATTATATATTACCAGTAGGCAGAGGCTTTTATTGATTGATTTTGATGCACAAAAACTGATCCTTGTGCTTAAAATACTTTTTAAGTTATTTAAACTTAACACCTCGTAACACTGCCTCATCGCCCACCACCACCAAGCTGGGGACATTTATTGATCCTGGTGCTCCTTTTGCACATAAAATTAGTTATTTTGAAACTGATCAAAGACTTTTATTTTATTTTTTTGATACTGAACGAGAGTACACTTATAAAGCTAACACATGGTATCACTGCCGCATCACCCACCACCTAAGTGGATGCTGTTTATTGATCCTGATGCGTGAAGCGCTTACTCTCCTACTCTCCAGTGTCCATTCATTTCTCTACCACTGCAGGTGTATCAGTCACCCCTTAGATGACAGATTCAGCATCATTTACAGACAGTCCCGCTTACTCTCATACCAATCAGTACCTGAGCAAAGTGTGTGTGTGTGCGCGAGCGTGTGTTTGCAAGGCCGTGTCCCTTTTCTCCTCTCTTCTCTCAGCCCCATGCTCTCTCAGGTCTATTTTCATCCCCTCCATTGAAGCAGTCTTTGTCAGCCTCTGGGCTGGCTGGCCTCAAGTGCTCTCAGCACCCCAACATAATGGCCCCGGCTCTCGCCCACTCCATTTGTTGCCCCTGGCGACCGGTATCCCCCTCCGCACTCCCTACACCGCCGCCCTTGTGTGTCTTCTCCCTGAAGCATCCAGGCCGCTGTCTCCCTGGAGACCGGCTCGCCGCTGTCTCTCAGAAGTGAAGAGATGAGAGCGTCCGAGTGATGAGCCGGAGAGATGCTGGTCCCTCGCATTTCTCCTTCATAGATCCGCGCGCTAATGTTGCGCTCGTGGCCGAATCAGACTTAATTAGACTTCATTCAGGGATGGAGGAAAGTAGCCGGCTGGGAGCTGCTTGCACAACTTTCAAGCCTTGAAATTGAGCAAGAACATGGACTGTAATCTTTGTAATGGTGTCATTTGGAGCGGACGCCGGTGGCTGCCCCGTGTCCCACGGCACAGTGGAACAAAATCATTTTCCACTATCAGGAGTAATGAGCTCCCACGGCGTGAAATTGAACCACATGCATTGTTCTCCTCTGGTACTTGGTTGTATGTTCAGTTGTATTTATTAGGGGTGTGCCATATCATATCGTATGCGATAATATCGCCAACATTTTTGAATATCGTGAACGATATTAAACTCTGAAATAACATGCCATATCACCCACCCCTAATGATCACATCAGGGTAAGACTTTTTTGCTGCTTTTAGCAAAAGAAAAATTCAAACTGTTCTCATTTTCCATTATATATCTACTAGAGACAGATTATATCTGTACAGTATCATTAATTCTACTGCAGTACTGGATATACAGAGATATATGGAGTGCATATCGCATATCGTTACCGCAAAAATACCATGAAATATTGTGATATTATTTTAGGGCCATATCGCCCACCCCTAGTATTTACACAGTGTTGTTGTTTAAACCTGATTCTGCACATATTGTTTATTTGTCTTATCCCTGTGTACTCATTAATCAGTTCATTTTAGACATTTAGGGTCATTTGGCCAGTTTTCTCAAGTTGTAGACAGTATTTTCCTTACAATGGAACATCTCTATTTAAAATGCTGTGGTTGTCCAGGACTAGGCTTAATCCATGTCTGGGAAACTGACCCCTAGAAATCATGCATTTGTCCTTGTCTTTTCTCTCCTTGACTACTGCAACACATTACTGACTGGACTTGCTACTGACTGGACTACTATAAACAAACTGCAACTGGTGCAAATTGCAGCAGGAATATTCTATTCTAGCCTCCCTCTACGCCTGTTTCTTTTAGAATTGATTCAGGCTTATATTATTACTATAAATCAATAAATAAATATATTGTTTAGCACCTTCTGACTCAATACATTCCAAACCATGTCTTAAGATCATCTACTAAGAGGCTCCTCCAGACCCCCCAAAAGAAGCATAAAAGGAAGGAGAAGTGGCTTTTTGTTTTTAAGTGCCAAAACTGCTTTTAAGGAAAAGTTAAAAACATTTATCTTTACATTAGCGTTTAATTAGATTTTTTAAATCGGATTTTTTTTTAGTATTGAGGTTTTGGTGGGGGTTTTGTTCACATATATCTGCTTATGTGCAGCACTTTGAGCTGCGTTTTAATGTATGAAAGGAGCTATAAAAATAAAGTGTATTTTTTATCATTTATTTATTTATTTTTATTAGAATTGCATTAGGTTTCTTAAAAGAAAGAAAAACAAAATAGTGGTGTGCAGGGAATGGTCTTCCTAGAAAGTCCTGTCGGGTGTTACAGGATTACACTAGTTTCTTTGGGACTCCTGTCTAATTTAGCCCTGTTTTACACTGACTTAAGCATACATGGATAAATAAACTAGAAATTTAACTTCTAGCCGTTCAACATTTGCATGTGTGTACAGCACAGCTCTTTGCATTTTCCAGCTTTTAAAAAGCCAGGGTCGTAGTGCAGGGTCAGCTACTCCACTGTGTTTAATGGTTTTCACACCTACAGCTCTGAGCTAAACTGATTCAGAGTTGCAGACAACAGCTTACATTTCTTCCCACAAACAATCCACTCCAGAGATCAATTAGGAGCAACCCGAGCCACACCCTCTTAAGGGTCTTTCTGTAGTTGTTTTGATCCATATTTTTCATTTCATTTAAACTTCATGAACATGAAGTAGAGTCTTGAATTAACTTGAATGAAAGTGTGCAGATAAAAAAAAAAAAAAAAAAAAAAAAACTACCTTAATCTCACCACTGGGATAACTAGGAGAAATGTTTGCTGTTTGTGGCAAAGAATACATGACAAGAATAACACTAGCATTGTAAAAAAAAAAAAAATGATTTTTTTCTGGTATTGCAATATTGGGGTTCCAGTTATCCTTGGCCTGGACATTTGTGGTTCCTGGATTGTTCCTGATCATCAGAAATAATTTCTTAGCAGAGGGTGACCGTTGGGGTCTTCCAGATTTTGGCAAATGAGAACTACTGATCTTGTCTTGTCAATCATATTTAGTCCCATATTTAGTTGACTTAAATAGGCAGGAACTCTCTCAGTGACTAGTGTAATCCTTACTTGACAGATCCACGTATTTCATAAGGATTTGCTCAACCAGTTTTTGAATGGTGAAAGTTGTGAAAACTTGTGAAAGAAGTGCTGCTTTGCTGACCCTCGCTTCTTCTCCCACCAGGAACGAGATGGAGAGGCACTTTCTAGAGCTGCTGCAATTCAACATCAACGTGCCGGCCAGCGTCTACGCCAAGTATTACTTTGACCTGCGCTCGCTGGCCGACGACAACAACCTCAGCTTCCCCCTGGAGCCTCTGAGCAACGAGAGAGCTCAGAAACTCGAGGTGAGTCAGGAACTGTGCATCTATCACCATATCACTTAAATACACCAACTGTTTCAATAAGGGAGGCTGTTTATCTTGGTTTCATGGTGATCATTTGGGGCAGAAAACTTTATGCAAAAGTGAAAAAGGTTTTAAAACCTCGAAGTTTTTTTTTTTTTAAGTTTTAAAGGACTATTTAAGGAAGACTTGGACTTAATCCCATTCTCTTTTTTTTTTTTTTACCACTACCCCTTTTTTTAAAGAGTAACCCTCCCCTTTGGAACAGAGTTACAAGAGGAAAGGGTGAAATCCTCACACTAAGAATTAAGACATCCCTTTAAGCAGACTACAAGCTCTGTAGCAGAGAAGCACTAAAGTTCAGCAACCAAGATGTTGGTTAACTAGTTCATTTTAGGGCATCGTATGCCTTCAAAAATAGGGAAGTGGTGTGGCAATTAATTATTATTGTCCGTTCCTTAATTCCTCTGTGATGGGGAGCTAAAATGAGCTTTTATTAGCTTTTAATTTTGTGTTATGTTTCTGTCCCACCTTAAATGCTGCAGGCTCTGCAGTCTGTTGCATCATTTAAGGTGGAACAGGAAAGTTAAATAGCTATATAGCTACCGAGACGACCTGCAAGTGATTTTGTTTGATTCTTATGAAGAAAATGACCAATAAACATTGAAACTACACATTAACTTTATAATTTTTAATAAGGAAAATTCTCACATTTATGGGGTTCTTTGGATGCTTGTGCCGCTTCCATCTTTTCAGTAATTCTCAGTGCGCTACTTTGAGTGTGCCTCTTCTCTCCCCACTTCCCCCTTATTGGTAGGACATAGAAGTGAAATGGGATTGGGACTTTGAATGATTAAGAAGATCTAGAAATCCATATGAAATCTTATTGCTGTTGTTTCTGGTGCAGGCTATCTCCAGACTGTGTGAAGATAAGTATAAAGACCTGAGCAGAGCCGCCATGAGGAGATCCTTCAGCGCGGACAACCTGGTGGGCATCCGCAGGTCCAACGCTGTACTGTCCTAGACCCCCACAGATCCTACAACCGCTGAGATCCTCAATATCCTGAAGCCCTGTTTCCTTTGACTGGAGTTCAGCATCATGAATCCCCCTCAGACTCTTCCCGTGTCGTTTCCGGTAGAGACTTTTCACCGGTCCCGTCCCTCCCCTTACGAGAACTCCAGCCCAAACCAATGCAAAATGACCTATCTACATAGAAACAAAAACTGACTGAATTGTTTTTTTTTTTTTTTTTGTTCTTTTGTTCTTTATTTCTTTCATTTTTTGCTTACTATGTAGGCTACTAGCTGTGAAACTTGTCAGTTTTTAATTGAAATCAATTGCAGATGGAGTATTTTAAATAAACACTAATCATGTAAAAGGTACGTCTTCCTGTCTGAGGTTATTAGAGCTGCAGCATGACGAATGCATGAGTGGATCAGTTGTTGTTTCATGTGACAGAGCTGAGTAATTTTGATAAGAGGAACTTCAGGAACACTCAGGAAGCTTTCTTCTTGATCACTGGGGGGAAAATGAACATCTGTGTGCAGCTGAATATCAGTTCATTGGTGTCTGAAGGGTGAATCCAATTAATTTTATGCTCACTTTATTCTGCAAAGATACACACAGGTGCATTGCAACAGACTTGAATTTCTAAACAATTTTCTTTGCTTTTTTTTTTTGCAATGACCTTATTTTCTAATGTCCTCAACTGTATTTTATTTCTTTTCTCAAACCCAAAGAATCTAAAAAAGAGAAAAGTCAAACCAGCTTCAATTCACATAGTGATAAATATGTATAGATGGATATACTAACACATTCTCAACAGTTCTTTTTAAGGGAACATATAACACCTCTTTTTACAGTTAGAATAGGTTGCATACTTGCATAAAGCATCTTTACATATAGAAGCTGCCAGAAGGGATCTCAGTAGATAGGTTCTGCTGTAAAGAATAAGTTTTATTTAATATTTATTTTATTAACGGTATATGTTTGCAGGTTATTTTCGCTCCTTGTTTAATATAAGAGCTACTCTAAGGCTGAAAGTATATTAACAATATTAAAGTTATTTGAAAGTTTTTTTATTAATATAGTTGTATGTTATTCTGTTGTCACATCTAGAGAAATGAAACCAAATTGTCTTGTACTTTATTAGAACTAAGGAGAAAGAAAATCATAATTGAAAATTTCAATTAAAGAATATACATTTGTTTTGGTTGTTTTACAATAATTATAGTAGTATATTATTACTACAATACTACTAAAAGATACTATAAAAGGATCTATAACAATTTATAGGTTCTTTATCTATACACAGGTTCTCTTTTATGGAACTAAAAAGTACACACATACTGTAGTTGGTTGGATTTAGAACATTTAAACAAACTTTTGCTACTGTCCCCATAATCACGCTTTTTTTGGGTTCCATTTGGAGGTGTCGGGTAATGAAGTACAAATACTTTATATTATTTAGGTAGAAATGTTGGTTATCTATTCTTTACTGAAATAATTATTTTTCAGCTGAATTTTTGCTTCTCTTTTGACATTTTTACACAATAATGAACTTTTTATTCCTTACATTTTAATAATAGCTCTGTTACTCTTATTTAATTTTAGCTGGTTTTTATTCCGACTTCTCATTGTTCAAAAAAAACTATCCAGATAAATCTCTCCATCCAGATAGAGTGAATCTGATTGTGGTTGGATATAGAGAAGTATAAACATAGAATGTTCTGACACACTATTGGTTTATACTGTGATCCATCACACCTGCACAAGTCACACCCACACCCCCTCCACTCTAGCAAGAACATAGCAGACGTATGTAGCCTAGTATGAAAATGATCCATGACTCAAGACATTCAAGAGAACTTAAGCCACTTTTATTTTTCCTCTTATATTACTTTATTTTTATACTTTGGGTAGTTTTGAAAGCAGTACTTTTATACTTTCACTTGAGTAAAAAGCTTGAGTTGATACTTCAACTCCTACAGAAGTATTTTAAAATATACCCTAGTATCTTTTAAAAAAAAATGGGTTCAGTTTTCTCTGAACCTGGTTGAAAAAAAAGAAAATGAACACATACTGCACCAGCACGTTCACAGATTTCTCCACAGTTTTTATTCTCTACAAATAAGAGAAATGAACAAGACACTCATTTTTCATAAATATCTAAGAATCTCTTTAAAAATCTCAGCACTGAATTTTTGACATTTTGTTTAGAAAAAAAGTATTTACATACAAAGCTGCAGTTCAGGCTCTTTAAAAGAAATGTTCATTACAGGATTTACAAATGAAAAGAGCAAAACAAATATGTACACGGTCACGTAGAGACACAAAGCTATTGGGTTACATTTAACAAACTCTCAGGATGACATGAAGAACCAGACTTTTGTTGAGAAACAATTTAACAAATTCCTGAAAACTTGGCAGTTAAATGCAGATAGATGCAATGGTGGCAAATTCAGGTCCAGAACCAAGAATTATGACCAGCAGTGGAGCTGTTCAGACATTTGATACAAAATCCTGGAACGGATCTGTACTTTCTGAACCTGAAATTGCCAGCTCTGATTAGATTGGGGTGGGTAATGTAGGGGGGGCTGGAGTTCAGCACAGTTTGCTGATTTTCCTGCTCTGATAGATCTTCCTTCTAAACCTTATAACTATAAGTGTTTCTGTTATCATCAGTTTAATAGACCCTAAAATAGAGCCCTGTGGGATTCAATTCCACAAAATAGACTAAATTAAATGATCAGCATATATCTCCTACAATGATTTAGATTTTGACTAGGATGCATTGATTAATAATAAACCTAGGCTTCAAAGGATTCAAACAGTTGAATCATCATCAGGTGTGCTTAAGCAGGAAAAGTAAAAAAAACTGTGCAGTAATCCAGCCCTCCAGAGCCAGAATTGCCCACCTCTGGATTAGCTCAGGGAATGCTAGTATTAAACAATATCGTATAAAATAATAATAAAAAAACTCAACTTTTCCACTTCAGACTGTTTCGAAAAAAACATGTACACAAATCTACAGCTGCACGAGAGTCGCTCATAGGAGAAGAAGTCAAGTTATTTTACAATGTAATGTAAAATTTCAGCTTCCCACAAAACAAGGCTCAGACAGTTACCAGGAGAACTGACCAATGACACGATCAGAAATGAAACAATCAGGAACCTGAAATCTCTGCTAAAGTGTAAAAATAAAACATGATTTGATGCTACTTAGATATTGGGGGAACCAGCTTAACCACTGGAAATACAGGCTAATATCCAGTCCAGGGTTTAAATAAATGACATGGGACAAGGTTTGGAGTCCAGCTCACAAAACTAGAACATTAAGGGTTTAGTTAAACATCATAGGCAGGGATTAAGCCTTTAGTCCTAGACTATATTTCCTTTTCAAAGGAAAATCTCTAACATATTTACCATGCTGTGTAGTCCAAGACTAGGCTTAATGTTCTGTGTCTGAAAGCAAGAAATGCTGACTTGCTGCCTTAGTAGGAAATGTAGTGATGCAGGATTTGTATCTGAATCTGAATTAAAAAGATAAAAATACAGCCAGACCCTGCCAAAACATTGACAGTAAGTATATGTGCATTTAGCTTTGGTGTAATTAGCTGTTATCATTATCACCTAATAAAAAAAAGGCTAGATTACTATGATCGAGTGCCTACCCCTCTCATAATCCAGCCTAAATAGACAGCATTTCCTATATTTCAGACACAGCCCCTGTCTGGGGAACTGCTGCTCTAAGGGTAGGACCATACCTAACACAAACCACCACTGGGGGGTGTCAAGCTCAGTGACCAACTATGAACTGCTGTTAGGCAATCAATAACTTGGCCAGGTGTTTTCAGTCACTGCTACAGTGGGTTCTCTGCTGGGCTCTGCTAAGGCTACACACAAGATGTTTATTTTTACCTAATGCTGATTAGTCCCAAAATAATCGTGATACCCTGGTTGGTTCCTCACGCTGATTAAACCACTTTTAAATTAGTCTTAACAACAACATCAACCCTAACGGTTCAACCAGACGCAACCAGATGTTTTGACTGATACTAATCATCTGTCAGAAATGTTTCACGTTTCCCCATCAATAAACCATGTTTATAAATTCTTCTCACAGGAATATACAGAGGATAAAAGCAAATTTAAACATATACACACGTTTGTCTTTTACCAGCAAAAGACACTAGTGCTAAATTAGACGACTTGGACGTGGCGTTAAAATCTAAACAATGTCTGGATCTCTTTGGAATAGCCCAGCTCTGGTTCCCATTATACAGTCCCAAACACAGCAGCTGGGGCATTCCCTGATGGTCTAAAAAGAGCAAATATTTACAGCAATGCACAAATAAATAAAATGCTTCCACAGCTTGGTCCACGGGAACTGTGGACTGTAGAGTAGTCCGTCATTTGTTTTTTTTGTTGTTTTTTTGCATTCTTAAAACTTGCTGTGGCTCCTGAAATGTCAGTCTCTTGAATGCCATTTATTTGCCAGTCACTTTTTTTCTTTTCCAGAAATGTTTTCACTGCTTTTCTTTCCCTATTTCATTTACAAGCATGTATGATCTCCACATGTCCAACATTTATCCACATGCAAGATCTGTTAAACAGAAGAACTTTGCTAGACTGTAGTCTGTAAAGATCCTTCATGGTACACACCTTTGTCCATTTCGAACTCCTAAAGCGTGCAGGTGGAGATGATGAACTGGACCAAAGTTTGTGTCCAATGGTCAGGTTGTTTTTACCCAAAGTCTATGCTGCACCATATCCGTTATTCAGACGTGTGACGGTGGAGCTGGTTTGTGGTAGGACCCTGGCGGTGCGGATCCAGCTCGGGCAGTCAGTGCAGTGCTGGCCTCGCTGTACATGGAGGAGGCAGACGCAGGTGGCTTCCTTGCCCTGCAGGGGAAACACCGTGCCACGAACCTTCGCCACGATTCCAGCGTCTTCCCTGACCATATCCAGACTCCAGAGGTGATGCCCACCACCAGACACATGAAGTACTTGAGCATGAAAACAGCATAGTCCGGCCCCAGGCCCTGCTGCTGGCGCTCGGATGCACAGGAGCATCCCAGTGCCTGTTCCCACTCAGGTCGGTAGTGCTGCTCGTACACCAGGCACGCCACCACGATGGTGGCAGGAACTGTGTAGAGCACGGTGAAGAGGCCAATGCGAATCATCAGCTTCTCCAGCTTGTCCGTTTTGGTGCCGCCCTGCTTGATGACGCTACGAATGCGGAAAAGCGACACAAAGCCGGCCAGCAAGAAGAGGGAACCAGAGAAGAGGTAGACAACCAGTGGGGCCAAAACAAAGCCCCGCAGGCTTTCCAGACTCTGGTTGCCCACGTAGCAAATCCCAGCTACAGGGTCACCATCCACAGAACTGAGGGCTAAAACGGCAATAGATTTAACGCTAGGAACAAGCCAGGCTGCCAGGTGGAAATATTGGGAATAGCCAGCAATAGCCTCATTGCCCCATTTCATGCCAGCTGCCAG
Organism: Astyanax mexicanus; assembly: GCF_023375975.1. NCBI lineage: Eukaryota > Metazoa > Chordata > Actinopteri > Characiformes > Acestrorhamphidae > Astyanax > Astyanax mexicanus. The sequence continues at coordinate 11,166,033 of NC_064418.1, read as the reverse complement.
GAACCATGTGAAAGAAAGGACGACCCACCAGATGGAGCTAGCCATTCCAAAAAAGTAGATCAGCAGGAAAACCAGTGTACAGAGTGCTGGACCAGTGGTGTCATACAGGATGTGACGCTGGTCTCCCGAACCGCCGCACGCCACCTTCTCGTGGCCTGCAAGGAGCCGCACGATGTATCCCAGTGACACGAAGAGGTAGCAGGCAGCCAGGAAGATGATTGGTCTCTCAGGATACTTGAAGCGCTCCATGTCGATGAGGAAAGTGGCCACAGTGGTGAGTGTGGACACAAAGCAGAGTACAGACCACAAGCCAATCCAGAAGGTTGTGAAGGCACGCTCATCCTGGGAGAAGTAGGGCTGGTGGCAGGGAAGGGCACAGTTGGGCAATGAGCCCGTTTGCACCCGATTGTAAAGTGGATGCGATTCTTTCTTGATGGGAACCAAAGGTTCACGGCAGCGGCACTCACGGTCACATTTCTGGGGCACAGCCGATTTGGAAGTGGCCCGGTGCCTGGATGATCCCCTGGGTGTGGGTTTGGGGAAGGATGGAGAGAGCGTAGTGGTTTCACTGCTGTTCTGGTCCATGCAGAGCCGGTCCGGGTCACCCAGCATGGGAAGCTGCTCGCAGCTCATGCGCTCAGGCCACTCAAAGCCATACTGTATCATGAGAGGAGAGCAGCCCCTCTTCGCTCGCTCACAGACAGAGCGGCATGGGGGTAGGGGTTTCTTGTAGTCCGGCAGGCAGATAGGGGTGTACATGCTGCAGAGAAAGAACAGCAAGTCCGGTGAGCAGCGAATCCGAACCAGGGGCCAAAACTGGTGTACCTCCAGACCCACCTCCTCCTGGGTATCATGGTTGAATTGGTTGGGCATGTAGGTGAGGTTGTAACCGATGCCCTTGCACATGGGCACAGTGATGGGCTCACACACAATGTCCTTGGAAGCTGCAGAGGTCAGTCCAGGCAGGTGAGACAGCAGCAGCGCAAGGAGCCCAAAGCCCAAACCAGAAGCATGAGGCACCTTCCACCTCAAGGTAGCCATTGGAGGACGAAGGCTCCAAACTGATCTCACTCACAAACAGTCACAAAAAAAGGGAAAGTGGAATGTCAAATGGCGAAGCTTGAGTATTTTCTCAGTTCTCTGAATTTACTGCCACTCGTCGGAAAGTAGAAATCCCCAAAGGAAACAGTAACTGCTCCAGCAGCATGTCCACAGTCCACAGCGTCGTAAATCATAGCAGAGTTTCATTCCAGACCGAGGGAGAGTTTCACACACACCCCGAGCCTAAACTGGGCACAGGACTGGAAATAAAAGACAAAAAGAGAAAACAGAAAAGGTAGTGAGTTAGACAAAGTTAGACTAAACAACTTAAAACTTATTTTTTCAGAAATAACCAATGTAAAACATTTCTACACTTGTTTTTTCCTCAATCCTGGTCCTGGTGTCTCCTTGCTCGGAACAATTTAGAAGTTTCCCTGCTTCAACCCACCCATTGAGACTCAGAAAGGACTTGCCAATACAGTTATAAGTTGAATCAGGTGTATTGAGTTTCTTTACATTTTCTATTTATCGTATATAGTGAAGTGTATAATTGTAGATAGGGTTTTCTTTTATAAATTCTTGCAATTTTTATATTATTTGTGCTGCATTGTGTAACTGCTACTGGTTACTAAATTTCCTTTAGGATCTATAAATTATACATGTATGTATGTCTGTATCTGGAGGAGGGGAGGCATGGTGACACCTGCACTCTCAAATCAACTAAAAAAATGTTACAAAACTGTCACTAGGCTGGTATCCTTCAAGGGTATGTATTCAGTCTCTTTAGTTAAAAAGGGTCATATTTTGTCCTACAATTACTTTGCAGTGGTTTTTCTATGCTTTTAAGTTGAAAGCTTTAAGGGACACAATTAGTACTGAATTATCATGTTTTTAAAGGGAACCTTTGCACATTTGTGAAAACATAAATGTACCTGAGCGATAGGGTTGGGACAGTGGGACATCAATTTCTGTAATACTGAAGATGTTCATTTTTTGTTTTTTACTGTAGTTTCACGGCTACGGCTCAGTAAAAACGTTTGCATCGCCCTCTCAACCAAGAAAATAAACTTTGAACAGCCACACTGTCCTGAAAAAAAATGTAATTTGTACATTTTAGAAGTTTCCCTGCTTTAACCCACCCACTGAGAAAGGATTCAGAAAGAACTTGCTAATATGGTCATTAATTGAAATCAGGTATAATCAAGGTGGAAAATACAATAAGTAAATTTGTAAATGTGCAGGGCATGGTGGCACCAGAACTTTTAACTCAACTAAAAAAACAAAACAAAACTAAAATTGATACAAAACTGTAACTAGGGTGGTATCCCTCAAGGCTATGTATTCAGTCTCTTCAGTTGAAAAGGGACACATTTGTACCATCATTTCTTTTGCAGTTGTTTTCCCTGCTTTTAAAGGACACAGGTAGAACTGAAATGTTTTTGAGAGTACATTTGGACAGTTTTTGAGTTCTCTTGTTGGACAAAATGGCTAAATTATCAATTTGTGTAGTACTGAAGATTTTCATTTTTTGTTTTTGACTGTGGTTTCACAGCAAGGGCTCAGTAAAACGTTTAAATTCCCACTTCATACAAGAAAATAAGCCTTATAAAGCTAAACTGTCTTGTAAAATTTACCACTACCTTTTTTCTGACACTAGTGAGGACCAGGATTGAGAAACACTGTTCCTTGAACATACCTTTAAGGGGGGGTGTCCATGCATGGACTCTCCTTAGAGCTGAATGGTAGATCATTCACCACGCAAACCGTAAAGAAAGAGGCAGAGCTGAAAGTTCATTTCCTCTTAATGGGTTTGAGTAAATGGCATTTTAAAGCCACAATTTCCTTCATTGTTGATGGTGTTGGTGCTTCTGCTGTTCCTGCTCCTTTCCTTCACTTCCCACATGGCAGGTGAAACCCATGCAAGATACTTCCACTCAGAAAGACTTAAAGGACATAAGCTTTGATTCCCTGAATGAAAATAAGAAAAAAAATAAAGAAAAAGTCCTAAAAAAAGAGAGAAAAGAGGGAAAATAGTCCTCAGCGAACAGCTCCAAACACGACGGGCAGTTCCTCAGCAGCAGCAGCAACAGGTTTCAGGTGCTCTCAGCTCATTCAACAACCTCCAACTCCAAAAACTCAGCCTCCCTCTCTCTTCTAACACCATAACACTGTAAACCTCCGTTTAAAAAAGCTCCACAATCTTCCTCAGCTCCTCTCGTTCCTCCAGCGTTCCTCTTTTCCTCTCTTTTATGAGAGTAAAGTTGTTGAGTCTGTCTCTGGCCGTTGCGCGGGTGCCTGCTGCTCTCTGTGTGCTGCTGCTCCTCAGGAGGTAATTACTGAGACAAGCGGTGGAGTGGATAAACCACGCCCACTACTCCACACGACCACGCCCCATTTAGCTGTGAACCAATTGCCAGGGGCTGGATGGCGAGGCCACGCCCAACCGTGTGCTCCAGTGCTGATAGATGTTGAATGTAACCCTGTATTTCCATAGTGAATCTAATAGTTTTTTTTTTCATTAAATTAGTTTGTATTCATTTGAGTAAAATTTAGACTATTTCCACATGTATGTATTATTGTTTAGTTTGCTTTCTATTCTCTTTTGGTTCATCACGGTTATTTTTTTTTATTAATTAATTAATTTATTAGTTTTGGGCAACATTTTTGAATTTTTTTATTTTGCTTTGGCACTATCCATATAAAGCTAAGAATCGCTTTTGAATATTAATATTATTGTTTACTTTATATGCGTCACTGTCCAATGAAAAACAAGTATCTCCATTTTTGCTGATTTTGGTATTTACAAATACTTTTGTAAAAGTTAAAGTATCAACTCAACTTTTTTCTCAAGTAAAGGTGTAAATGAACTGCTTTTAACACTACTTAAAGTATAAAAGTAAAAGTAATGTGAAGGGGGAAAAAAACATTTTTTCTCAATTTCTTTATTTTATTTATTTTCTACATTGAAGATTAATATTAAACATAAAAAAAAAACAATTAAGGGACACATGTATTTTACTACACAATTTGAATAAACAAACTGTCCCTTACACTGTGTCAAAACATTTTGATAATTGGATCAATAGAAATTCTCCAAAATTATCTGAAAAAAACTCTTTTTACATTGATTCCATTGAAAGTTAAAAAGGTTTTATCTCTGTCTTCACAAAGTTGCTGTTTTGGAGGAATCTTGTGTGAAATAGGAAATTCATGATAACGAGTACCAAATTTTGTGGAATAGCCAACCTCTGTTCACTCCCCAGCATTCCGAAATATAGAGCTTTTAGCCAATGCTTTCAACAGGCTTACAGTGCTCGTGGAGCGCAGCACAGCAGTGCCAATATTACATGTTACAGCACTCACTCTCGTGTATTATTGCTTAATTGCAGGGCCCTTGGAATTCTACCAATAAGGTGTGGAGCTACTTTGAGCTTGTTTAAGACAAGCTAATGCTTAATTACCTCAGCTAAGGGTTTGTAATGGTGGTTCTACTTGAGCTAATCTGAATTAAGCCACTCTGGACTCCTGACATAAACACTGAAGAGGACCTGAGCTCCAGAACCTGTGTGTCCGGTGTTCCTGCAGTGTTTACATACCAGGCCTGGATGGAGGTGTGCAAACACTCATATAATGACTCCTAATGTGAGCTTAATTACTCACACCTCACACAGAGAAAGACAGAGAGAGAGACAGAGAAAGAGAAAGACAAAGACAGCGAGAAAGACAGAGAGACGCAGAGTTAAATGTGGCAGATGTGGCAACATGCCACTTCCCGAGGGACAGTGAGTAACCACAGTTTATTATTATACTTGAAAGTTATTATTATTATTATTGTTATTATTATTGTTGTTGCTGTTGTTTTTATAATTATTGATGTCTCACAATATGCTTGGTAGTAATGTATGTTTTTGAAACAGTCATGCCGATAAAGCCAACTTAAATTGAAAACAGAGAGAAAAAGGAAAGATAAAGAGAGAGTTTGAGACAGAGAAAGGGAGAGAGAGAAAGAGAGTGAGAGACAGAAACTTGGCGAAAGAGGAAAGATAAAGAGGGGTGAGACAGAGTGAGGGAAAGAGAGAAAAAGAAAGAGAGGAAGACAAACAGAGAGAAAGAAGAAAGATAAAAAAGGGGTGAGAGATAGAGGGAGAGAGAGAGAAAGAGAGTGAGACAGAAACATAGCGAAAGAGGAAAGATAAAGAGAGGCGTTAAGACAGAGAGACATATACACCGAGAGAAAGAGAGAAAGGACCGTTAAAGAGAGAGGGAGAGAGACGGAGAAAGAGAGAGAGGAAAGATAAAGACAAAGAGAAACAGAGAGAGGAACGATAAAGAGAGAGGGATAAATAGAGAGAGGAAAGATAAAGAGATAGGGAGGGAGGAGTGCCCTTCTGCACTGTTACCGTGGAGATAGCATCACCCTGGAGACCAGCTAGCTCTACTTTGATGCTCCCCTGGTGAAAGCCCTGAAGTTCAGAGGTCGCTTCCGTGTTTGCGGCCTCGCACACAAACATAAGAGCGGGAGAACCGTTTTCATTTAGTTCTATTGATTTTGCATTCAGCACCTCCTCTCTCAGGTGCAGCACTCACTGCTCTCTCCCTCTTTCCCTCTCTCTCTCTCTCTCTCTCTCTCTCTCTCTGTCTCATATACAGCCTTTAACTGACCTATCATGCCTCGTCCACAAATGCATTCTTAGCAAACCTTCTAAGGTTGGACCAGCCTTAGAGGAGATTTGCCTTATATAGCTTTGAATCACTCAGTAAGAAACTGGAGCCCTACACAGACTTCCAGGTGGCGCAACAGTCTAAGCGCTAGGATTAGCATTGCAATTTTGAACCCCAGTGATGCCACAGCCATCTGTAATCAGGAGGAATCAGGAGAGAAATGACTAGACAATCCTTACATAAAGTACACATCTTCTTAATTCATTCTTAAGGGAGTAATGAAATACATACCGTATACTCAAATCTACTCACATAAAGTATAGATCTTCCAAAATAATACCCAAAAATGTACTTAAGTATAGTAATGAATTACATTTACTAGCTACTACTCACTCAAAAGACAGATAATTATAAATAATACTTATTATTATTAGGCTGCCTTATTGCCGGTCCAAGCGCCAAAAAAAAAATCCCTTCATCCATTTTCTGTGAGTCAATTGAAAGAGTTTGGTGTCAGCAAAAATATGCTTTAATGAGCTTTTTGAATGTCTTCCTCATTGTAATTGTGAAACACCTTAGCACCACCCCTCACCTGTCAACCCCCACCAGAGCGCCACCTAATAGAACAGTTAAAGAAACACCATTTCGGTCTGCTGGTTGAGAACCTCAGGCAGTACACAGCAGAATTTAGCTAGCAGACTTTGTCTGAGGGAGGAATCTGTACCTACTGTCCATGGCAAGTCAGCAGATGAGGGGTATAGAGAAAGTACTTTCAAATAATGAGTTTTGTTCTTCTGGCTAGAAGTTAAGTATAAACTAGGTTGTTTGAGCTTATGAAGCCTGGCAGAAGCCTCACATCAAAAGATTGAGTAGAAGAGTAGAGTGCTGGTGTTGAGAAATAGATGAATACAGACAGACTATAAGCTGTTCATAAAAACAACCACTATGCAAAATATTGCATGTTATTATGCCAGTCATGTGACTGTAATGTATTTAACTGGAGTGAACAGCTCACAGTGAAATATATTTGATGTATGGCCCACCGCTGCCGACTGTTTGTGTTAATGCCAGCGCCAGCCACTTCCTCAGAGACATATAGAGATGAGATGTTTTGGAATTCTCCTAGAATGGGTGGGTCTCTCTCTCTCTTTCTCTCTCTCAGTCACTCCAACCCTTGTTGATTCAGTAACCTAACAGCTTTCTTCAGGTCCAAAGGTCTTATAGGGTGTGTGTTAGTGAGTGTGTGTGTGTCCAAGAACTTTTTTGTGACCTAACAGCTCAGCCAGGCGTTTGTATTGGCTGTTAACACTCAGATTACCCCGACTAAACTGTGGCTCTACATTGATAGATGGGAGCAAACAGAGATGTCCACATTCCACAGACTTGCTTAGGGACTCACTCATCAGTGTGTGAACTGAAGATACACACACACACACACACACAAAATACGACTGACAATCACACTTATACAATTTCTTTGGTTAAGCCTAGAGAGGTCTACTCAATCTTTCCATCTACCTCATTGGAGTATAATGCTTACTCCTAGACACCCACCATCCCAGACGTTACCAGTTGACATTAATAAGGCATTGGCAAAAGAATGGGTAACTCTAGGGCAGGGTTTCTCGTCCAGTGACATGGCTGACTTCAGTGAATAATCAGCTTAAATCATAAAAATAGTGTAAGTGTATAAAAAACACAAAATAAAAATGCAAAAATACTTGCAGAAGTAACAAAGGCAACGACATTTGGCAAACTAAACACCAAAAAACTGAGAAATCTCAAAAGTGAGCAGACAATATGCTAACCAGAGATGTAGATGCCTTTTAAGCAAAGAAAGAATTTAGAAAAAGTCCATATAGGCAAGAAAGTTCACTCGTCGGCCATCTTTGCAACGTGACCAGCAGGTCCGTTGCAACAAGGCAAGCAAAACAATCAATTGCCTATGGCCCCAAGCTAGCCTTGGGCCCCCAGACAATGACTGGTTTTAAATAAAAAAAAAGCAATGACAAACCGTGCAAGCACCCCTTTAAATTCTGTAATAGTCAGTGCAGGAAAGTACAACAGCACTGGTATTAAACTTTTAGCAATTAAGGTTGGACCAGCTTTACAGTAGGTTTGCCTAATATAGCTCTATAGCTTTTTATTACTCAGTAAGAACCTGAAGTTATACACAGACTTTCAGGTGGCGCAACTGTCTAAGCGCCAGAATTAGCATTGTAATTTCTAACCACAGTGATGCCACAGCCATCTGTAATCAAGAGCAATTAGAAGAGAAATGACTAGACAATCCTTATATAAAGTACACATCTTCTTAATTAATACTTAAGGGCAGTAATGAAAAACATGGAAGCTTGGGGCCCCCAAAATGAAATGGCCCTGGGGACCAAGTGCTTATTTCCCATCATGCAGGACCAGCCTACCATTTGTATGAATAGGTTGCGACCAAAATACTGTAAACCATAAATGCTGGATTATCAATTGAAAAACACATTTTAAAAAAGGGATCTATCATTCAAAACTTACTTTTTGTGTGTTTTTATTTTCATATTGAGTCTAGTCTGCTTCTATAAACACTTCAAGTGTGAAATAAAATCCAAGCATCAGTTTTCTGTGAATCAGTTGAAAGAGGAAGCATATGATAGTGTCAGGAATCTATGTGTGCTTCTATGAGCCATTTGACTTCTATGACTCTCTTACTGTGATGTCATAATAAGGAATGTGCCTAGAACCACCCTGGCACCACCCCTCACCTGTCAACACCCACCAGAGCTCCACCCACTAGATGAATCAGTTGAATAGCCAGCATTTCAGTTTGCTGATTGAGAACCTCAGACAGTATACAGCAGGATTAGCCAGCAGACTTCGTCTGAGGGAGGGATCTGTACCTACTGTCTGTGGCAAGTCAGCAGATGCCTATCTATTAGGCATGACTTACCTAGTTCACATTTTGCCATTTAGCACAATATAACTCTAACATGTGGTACATGCTGAGAGTAAACATGGGCCGTGACCAGCAACAGATTAAACTGGATTTTTTTTTTTTTTGCAAAGAACTTCATGAACATGTTTTTTTTAAACTCCCATTCACACCGCAGTCAGTGACCTGTCTCAGAGCATCTCTTTCTATCGGTCAGTGCTTTTTCCATGCCATGGAAGTTACTTGGAACTTGTGTGTATCACTGAGACACAATGAACCCACCTACATATTTGATCATCATAGTCTGCTATAGTCCTGGTTAGGGTGTGGTATGTGGTGTGTCCTGACCATACAGACTCTCTGACCCATTTATTCCTCTCTCTTTCTCTCTGTCCGCTCTGCATGTCTGTACAGGTGTCTGCACAAAAGGCTTTATGTACCTCTACACACTCACACACACATACACACCCTTGTCTCATGTGCATGAGACACACACAAACACTCGATACCGATGATGTAATTCAGCACATTTAACGCTTCATCATTCTTCATCTCTCACTCACTTGTTCTTTTCACAAGCACAAGAAGTGTTGACTTTGCAGTGAAAAAAAAGCAAAAAAAAAAAAATGCCATAACATTAAAACTAACAGATGAAGTAAATAATATTGATTATTTGGTTTCAAATGGCTCTTGTCAGTAAGTGAATAAATTAGTCAACAAGTGAACAGTCAGAAAAAAGAAGCATAAGGTTCTGAGCTACAGTACCAGATTTATTTTTCCTACATTGTAAATAAATACTGAAGCCATCCAGACTATGGAGGAACACATAAAGAATCATGTAGTAATTTAAAAAGTGTTGAACAAACCAAAATACTCTTTGTATTTTATCTGGGGTGCTGATAACTTGCGGTTTCTGAGGATGGTAAGGATGTAACACAACAAAGTGCAACACAACAGAGGTAACTCTTGCTCTTCCTTTTCTGGGGCGGTCCTGATGAGAGCCAGTTTCATCAAACCGTTTTTTGTGACTGCACTTGAGGATTTTTCTTAACGTTCTATAAGTTCTTGGATTTTTTCAGATTGACTGACCTTAATTTAACAAAAAAATGCATTTTTTGAATAGTTCTTGTCGTAATATCGATCAGAACATTGCTCAAACAGGGCTGTTCACTGTATACCAACTCTACCTCTTCACAGCTTCACAACTGATGCTCTCCAAAACAAGCTCAGCACAGCTGTTAACTGAAAACCCTTCCAGGTGACTCTACCTTATAAAGCTGACTGGTTCCAGTGGCTCATGTCTATGGTGGATATATAAGGCAGCAAGTCAGTCAAAATATTTGGCAGCTGATTGCACATTAGGTCATGATGGGTCCAGAGCCCAGTTGGAATCAACGGGTCCATAATAAAGTACCACATATGTACATACACACATCCTATTTAGCATTTTTCTTTATCAATCTGCATATTTTGTGTGCTTTGGGAGATGAGAGGAAATGAGAACCCTTGAGGAATCCCACACCTAGAGACAAAGACCAGAGTAAGGATTCACCCTAAACTCTATGATCATGCATGTAGACCAGCTAAACCAGGGGTCGGCAATTAAGATGTTTTCCAAGCCATTACGTGGCGGGCCACAAAAAAATTCTGTTTTGCAAAATGTAATGTGCAATGGGATGGAGTGCTACAGTCTAGTAGCTCTCCAGCTCAGAGTGTTGTTGAACCCAATTGCAGAACAGTTCAATTCAACGTAGGTAAACCATAGAAGAAAGGAAAAAATAAATAAATAAACACACTTCTCCTCACGCAAGATCGAACCTGTGTCGTCAGGATCGCGGTCCAATACACTACCGCTGCCCCGGCTAGTGAATTGGGATACGGCCGGGAAAAAGCGCTCTTGTAAGGAAATAGGGAGCCCAAGAACGGGCAAAAAAAACAAGAATGGGCAGAAACTAAAGTCACGCAGAGCGCAATAGACAGACAGGGGAGAAATGTAAACAAAAGCTTGCCAGAGCATCTTTTTATTTATGTATTTTTTTATTATCGTTCACTAAAATTAAAAAAACCTAACAGGCCAGATGTTTCATGCTTATTGCCGATCCCTGAGCTAAACCAACACGACTAGTGTGACCAGCATGATCAGCAAGACCAAAATGACCATCATTCCCAAGAGGGTCTACTAGCATCTTCAGCAAGACCAAGCTGGAGTAAAATCTATCCCTGATCACTGTCCCAACGAGAGCTTAAGGGTTCCTGTAAGAAACTGTGATTTTTTACTTTACAAACTTATCATGCGTGTGAAGCTTCTCCAGTGGAATAACGTCCTCAGGGTGGGGTTGTTTAGAGACATCCACACATCTAGATAACATCTGCTTGACAAAGCCCAACTGATTACACTCTTTTTCTGGGCAGATTAAAGATAGTGATACACCGTGTTTGTGTATAGACTAGTCTGCATGTCTACTGAATGTGTACTAAAATGAAAAGGGGAAGGGGTACAGATATGCTGAACGTCGGTTCGCAGCACCACCTGGTTTATATAATACGCTAAGAAGACCAGAATGCTTATATGTAGCTCATTGCATGGCTAATGGAGGCCAATATGGTACCGATACTAGAAACAAAGACACACACATATAATAAGGCTCAATCCCATTTCTCTTTTGTATCCCTACCTCTTCAGTTACAAGGGAAACAGAGTTACAAGTGGAAGGGGTGAAATCCCCCCCAACCCCCCTTAGAATTGGGACAAACCTTCAAGAACCTGATACAGATATATAGCTATAGCAGTGGAGTGCTATATAAGTTCAGCAACCTAGCTGCTGCTTAACTATTTAAGTCTAGGGCATCACATGTCTTCAGAAAGGGGGCAGGCAGTGCAGCAATTAGTTATGATTATTATTATTTAATTAATTATTATTGCCATTATTTCTTAATTACTCTATGATGGTGAGCTGAAATGACCTTATATTAGTTTCATCATAGTAAGATGCTTAAGTAAGTCGTAAGTCGGGGGTATTTCTTTTTAGCCCACACCTGGCATTAGGCATGGAGCCAATAGCTTCCTGATATTTGCTCCAGAGAGTTTGCTAATATTTTTTTTGACAATACTTACCACAAGCGTTTAGTTATACAGTATATAGTGTCTGTTAGATGATATGCCGTTGCTACTGCTGGTATTCTAAGCAATAAGCAATGTTTGTTTGGATGTTTGTTAGCAAACTAATAGTTATCAAAACCTACAACAGTGTTATATACAAACATATTACTGTATTTTTTGCACTTAAAGGCACATTTAAAATTCTTTAAGTTTCCCAAAAATTGTCAGTGTGCTTTTTAATCCAGTGCGTCTTATGTATGAATTTTACCAGTCAGGTTGTAAGGAGCAGTAAAGCCACTCCAACAAACTGCAATGTTATTCAGGAGTCTCAGTTTAGTTCTTCAGCACTGTGGCTAGAGTAGCATTAGCATTAGCCACTAAACGCTATTTCCTTGTTCAGAGGTGAGTATTGTCGGCATGTAGCCTGTTGCTCACCCTGGCTAGCACTGCTGGAGTGGCATTAGCATTAACCGCTAATCGTGCTCGCTATTTCCTTGTTCAGAGGTGAGTATTGTCGGCCTGTAGCCTGCTCCTAACCCCGGCTAGCACTGCTGGAAATTGGGGTCACCCAAATTTTTCAGAAAGTTTTCATAAGAGAAATCTGTATAGATTAGCATCCATCGCTCGTTTGACTTTAAAATATTTTTTTTGTTTTATTACAGTTTTGTTTACTTAGCTTAGCTTTACTTAGCTTTACTACCCCCCACCACCTGCTGAGACCTGCTGAATAAGTTCCTTATAGTGTCTCTTAAAATGTTCTTTATAATCCAGTGCGCCTTATGTATGAACATAGACCAAAAAATAGACTAGAAATTTGGCTATCTGCTAAATTTGCATGTTAAGACACTGTTTTGATGGTTGTTAAGACGCGCAGACTGGACACGGTCGGCTGCTGCTGAAGCCCAGCGTTACTCAGCAACCTAATGTGGGTCAGCGTTACTCGTGCAAAGCCGAGTGTCTTTGTCTGGCAGGTGGACATCAGAGGGGGGCACTGTCCATGTGAACCAAACAGGGGTCGAGGCTAGCATTCAGCCGGGCGCCCTTCCCAGCAGAACCGGACCCTCGCGGTCCATCTCCGTGTCACTATTGTCTCCGGGCCGCCCCTCTGTGGGGTTTTTCTCCTTAAACCACTTTGTTGTCTTTTTTTTCTACCCACAACCCCCCTCTCTCCCCCGCTCCCCTCCGATGGCATTTTGGGCCCCATGTTGTCGGGGCTCTAAATGAGTCTTGACTGGCCTGTGGGCCACTGGAGAAGCACAAAGGAGAGCGTTCCCCTCGCTACACTGGAGCCATTGTGGCCGCCGACAATGCACTAATTGGCGACGACAATTAAGCGCAGCCGACACTCAGGTTCAATTTGTCCTCTGCTCAATACAAATCACGGACAAATGAGTCAGGCCCAACACACACACACACACACACACACTCACACACACTCACGCATAAACAACGGACACCCTCATGTGCATACTGCAACTCGGATACACTTTAGTTTCCCACCTTTGTGCTCGCGCTCATCTTCAGTTTCTCTGAGGAACGCTTCAGTGGCGAGAGCTTCATGCCATTGTAACGAACTGTTGTCTTGCGTTGCTACACGGTATCTACAGATGCCACCACTGATTATTAATGACAGACAAGAAAAAGTCCTCTGACAACAAGTAGATCAATACCACACCCTATATAATATATGTCACAGGTGCTTGGTGCAGTTGGTGGTGTGACTCAAACTGGACCAAAAACAAATTCACGCAATAAAGAAGCCATTGTTCATTGTGTTCCTCAAGTGTCCTTACAAAAAAAAAAAGTTAGAGGATATTTCTCTTTCCCAAGTATAAGTTATTACTAAGTATGCTAATATGAAAAAGAAGGCTGTGTGTTGGCAAGAACTTTCAAAAAAGATATATATCAAAATACAAGAGATACAACTTAGTATATAAGAATATACAGTAAGCTAATCCATATTTTGTGACTGTTTAAGTCACATTTTATAAAAACTGTCATTCATAGAAACATACTATCATATTTATCATTGTCAAATAAAACCAGCGAGCTCTAACAACAGAGCAGATTTTAAACACAACACTACATAAAACCACTATCTTACATTAATCTTTACATGTAAACTAACAGTAAACATTTAATTCGATACTGTATTTTAAAAAAATTACACAGTATTGTACAACTTATTATTGCAATATTTTAAATTATTGCAATACCCTATTCAGTACATACATTCAGTGGTATACTTGCACGTGACCTGTTTTTAATACTGGGTACTTGGAACTAAACTGGCAGAAAAAATATTTTTTAGTTGTCCAGTAGCAGTGCTGTATGGCCCAGACAAGCTGCTTTTTTATTTTCTCATCTTAGCAATTACTTTATTACTGCACTTCACCTGTCAGACCTTTAATTCCTCTTTTTACTACTGAAACTACTGAAACTTAGTTCAATCATTTAAGGCTGAACTAAATGTGCTGTTGCCATGTGGGTCAGGCAGACGTGACTCTTCCTGTAGCAGTTTTCTCCAGTTTCCAAGAGTCTTTTGAACGCTCTCTGTCTTCATATGTAATTTCTCTAAAGAAAAGACTTTTACTTTTACTTTTAGTTTCTGTGTCTTTTTCTAGTTATTACGATAAATGTTTGAATGTGCTCTAACACGACCTGTTCCAGCACTGCACTGCAGAGACTTCGTAAACTGAAACTTGTTCAAATCAATTTCCTAAGTTAAGTTTATTTGATTACTGCTTACCAGCTGTAAACTGCAATCAGCACCTCTTTTTTAAACAGTATATGATTTTATGTTTTTTTTTATAACAGTATGCTTTACATATATTTATAAATGAACATTTTGAATATGTTTCTTTTTGTAGTGGATTCAAAAACATAAGAACAATCAACATCCCTGTTTAGAATAAAACAATGAATTTGTGCCATGCAAAACTGAATAAGCTTTATTTTGTAAAGATGCTCTTCTCCATTTGAAATAAAAAAAAGTTGCAAAAATTCTCACCCTCACACTCAGAAACACCCAGCAAATCCACAGACCTGCTAAAGAACTCGTGTAAGAGGAGACAAGGAGGTGAATGTTCAACCTCTGCCTGTCAAACATTAAGAACTTAATGGAGCTGTGGGATCATCAGTTCCTTCATTCCACAGGAGACTCAAACTCAACCAGACTCAACCAGAACTGCTGCCTTATGGAGACTTATTCAGCAACCAGACATATAGTTTAAATACTTTATAGATCTTAACTGTGTACAGTCTTGTGCATATCTTTTGGCACTCTGGTCAGATTACTCCTGGTGCTGAATAATTTTTCAAATGAAATAAATGTTCTAAGGCTATCGTTAGCATTCAGGCAGGAGAAACTCAGGCCAAATATCACAATTAAATTTGCATTGTACTAAAAAACATTCATTTTTAATGAGCATATATGCAGCTGAAACACTAGGAAGCCTAGTGCATCCCAAATGTATCAACATTAACATTTTAATATAACATTATATGGCTTTTAGTAAAATTATGGCTTTTAGTAAAATGTATTATGGGGAGGGGGGGGGTGGGGGTGGGGGGTTGCACTATAGGAATATGTGGTGTGGCCTAAACTTTTGTTATGGCATTTAATGGCATTTTTTTCCTTTACATTACTTTTACTTTTATACTATAAGTAGTTTTAAAACCAGAAATTTTACACTTGAGTAAAAGGCTTGAGTTCAAATTTTAGCTTCTGCAGAAGTATTTTAAACACTAGTGTCGATACTTCTTCCTGAGGAATGAATGGCAATCCTTTTGACATCTTTGGTACTGTTAGTTTGGTTCTGCAAGTGATAAGATTGGATTTGCATGTCTGGATATCACAAAGTTATCTTCATGGGTTGCTGTGATATTGAGGTTGGCATCACTAACTAACTAAGTCATTGTTTGTTGTGTTGAGTGATGCATTTAATGCACATAAAAAGAGCATCACTCTGAGCATCCACCCTGAGACACATTGTACAAATATGATTTTAATTGTGAATCAAATTCAAATCACAGCCCAATGTTGTTTCATGTGTTTTCTGGCTGTCGAGACCATCAAAAATCAATCTGGATACACGTGTGTGGTAGTGAGGGGAAAAAAAGGGGACCTGACTAACCAGGGCCCGAGTAGGGAAAGGAGCCAATGAAAATCCAGATTTTTTTTTTCATTCACGTTCTTTGTGTACTGGCATGGATAGGGTGACATTAAGAGTGTGCAGGGCTCAGAATTTGCTGATACACCCCTGTGGATACGATCCATATGGTCAAAAACAGCCAAAAAATGGATTTGGCAGTTGGCAGTCTGAATATAGTCTAAGTCAGTGATTCTGAATTGGTGACTTGTAAAAAAAAAAATAATAATAATAAAATAATAATTAATACATTTAAAAAAATATATTAATTAATGTTCATTCGTTTTTGTACTCGTCTTTTATATTGGTGGAAAAAAAAGACAGAGAGAGTTTGTTACTAATGTGCTCTGTAGAGACTACTGTAGTGACATTTCTAATTTTGTGGCCTTATTTAATTTTATTGTAGTAACTTTTCTACATGTAGTTGTCATGTACGGTGGCCGAGAAAGCCCAGCGCAGTGCAAATTGAAAAGCGCTGCAAAAGCACAAAACACATCCATCAAAATTACAACACAGGCGCAGCAAATAGAAAAACGCGCTGCAAATAGAAAAACGCGCTGCAAATAGAAAAACGCGCTGCAAATAGAACCACAACACAACGGAAGTGAGTCACAACACAACGGAATTTTCCCGGGGGACCTTAAAAGATGCTGTACCAGCTGTATACAAAGGACAATAAGTGGCAAACAAGCTTCTGAAAAGTAAGTTTTGTTTATTACCTGTGATTACCACGGTTGTGTGCATATTATTAAAAGTTCTGCTTCACAAAACGCCTTGTTTGCCACTTATTGTCCTTTGTACACATAGTGAAGTCCGAGACGTTACTGAAGACCCCCGGGAAAATTCCGTTGTGTTGTGACTCACTTCCGTTGTGTTGTGGTTCTATTTGCAGCGCGTTTTTCTAGCTGCTGCGCCTGTGTTGTAATTTTGATGGATGTGTTTTGTGCTTTTGCAGCGCTTTTCAATTTGCACTGCGTTGGGCTTTCTCGTCCACCGTAGTCATGTTCCTCCTCAGTGTCTTAAAAAATGGCTCTTAAATTCACTTTGCATGCATGTGTATGATTAAGTGGGGTTTTGAAGGCTATTTTTCTTTTAATAAATTTGTTTGGTTTTGTAAAAGTGAGTCACGACTTCATGAGGCTGAGACCAGTTGAGAACCTCTGGTCTAAGTGACAATAAGCTTAATGTCTCAACAAAGCATGATCATTTTATCTACTGAATTAAACATATTGTGCAATAAATTCCATATTTATGTCTGTTGCTTGTAGAAGATTATTCACTTTATGACATTTACAACACAAACAATCACACACAGACACAGGTGGAGGGGCAGGCATGTTCCGGCCCATCGGCAGTGGCTAGATCCTGGTGGATTACTGCGTGTCAGAGAGAGGCTTTAGAGCTCTCTAAGGCCAGGACAAATTACTGCTGGAGGAGAGGAAAAAGGGAGGGGGGCCGGCCGGAGAGGGGGTGGAGGGGTTAACAAAGTAAACCTGGGAGGAGGCAGCAGGAGGTTTTAACCACTGGCTTAACAGAGCCATCACACACTGTTAACCAACAGGGCAGGGCTGCGTGGTGTGTCAGGTGGAGATGAGTGTGTGTGAGTTACAGTTTCACCAGCCTGTCCCTCAGTCACGCCCCTGTTAGATACTACACACATAACACTACAATTCCCAAAGTATTCCCTCCTCTATTTTATGTAGTTAATTGACCCAGAAACCTGGACAAAACTAATGTACTTTATAAAGAATAGCGAGTTACACAGCGTCAGAAATCCCATCATCAAGCCTATAAACTGGTAACTACGTAAATGTCTTGGTGGCTAACTAAGTGGGAGGTGAGCTAACTAGATAAATATCTGGCTAACTAACTGACAGGTCGGCTAACTACATAAATATCTGGCTAACTGACAGGTCGGCTAACTACATAAATATCTGGCTAACTGGCAGGTAAGCTAACTACATAAATATCTGGCTAACTAACTGACAGGTCGGCTAACTACATAAATATCTGGCTAACTGACAGGTCGGCTAACTACATAAATATCTGGCTAACTAACTGGCAGGTCAGCTAACTACATAACTATCTGGCTAAATAATTGACAGGTCAGCTAAATACATAAATATCTGAATAAATAACTGGCAGGTGAGGTAACTACATAAACATCTGAATAAATAACTCGGAGGTGAGGTAACTACATAAATATCTGACAGGTCAGCTAAATACATAAATATCTGACAGGTCAGCTAAATACATAAATATCTGAACTGGCAGGTCAGCTAACTACATAAATATCTGACTAAATAATTGACAGGTCAGCTAACTACATAAATATCTGAATAAATAACTGGCAGGTGAGGTAACTACATAAACATCTGAATAAATAACTCGGAGGTGAGGTAACTACATAAATATCTGACTAACTGGCACGTAAGCTAACTACATTAATAGCTGGATAAATAACTGACAGGTCGGCTAACTAAATAAATATCTGGCTAACTGGTAGGTAAGCTAACTAGATAAATATCTGGATAGCTTACTGGCAGGTGAGCTAACTACATAAATATCTGGATAAATAACTGGCAGGTAAGCTAACTACATACATATCTGGCTAACTGGCAGGTAAGCTAACTACATACATATCTGGCTAACTGGCAGATGAGCTAACTACATACATATCTGACTAACTAACTGGCAGATGAGCTAACTACATACATATCTGACTAACTAACTGGCAGATGAGCTAACTACATACATATCTGACTAACTAATGGGCAGGTGGGCTAACTACATAAATATCTGAACTGGCAGGTAAGCTAATTACATAAATATCTGACTAACTAACTGGCAGGTGGGCTAACTACATATATGTCTGGCTGGCTAACTAATTAATCGTCAAGTGGACTATGTACAGGTTTGCCTGGCTAATTCACTGGTAGGTGGGGTAACTATGTAAATATATTTCCGGCTAAGTGGCAGAAGGGCTAGTAAAATGTTTATCTAATACAAGTAGACTATGTATATGTCTGTCTGGATAAATAACTAACTGAAAGGTGGGTTAACTATGTACATGTCTGGCTGGCTAAAAAACTAGCAGATGGGCTAAATTAATGACGGACTGGCTAACTAACAGTCAAGTGGATTATGTACATGTCTGGCTGGCTGGCTAAATAACGGGCAGGTGGACTATGGAATACCTTTCTAACTAACTGGCAGGTGGGCTAAGTATTAAAGTAAAATGTCTGTATGTCTAACCAACTGGTAGGTAGTATAATGTTGGAGCCGTTTATGGTGCAGTGATATTTATTCCAGTCAGGACAGTATACTCACCTTGGACCCAGATCAGGAAAGAAGTTAATTCAGGCACAGTTCTAGCTGTGCCACTGAATCTGGTATTAATCCAGATTACAGATTAGCTCTTCACACAACACAAGGATCTGTACTTGTTAAGTAACTCTTGCTTTATTGGCATCAGTGGCAAAAAACAACCAAACAAAAAACAACAACAAAAAAAACAACATAAAATAACACAGGAGGAAGGAACCAATACTGAAACATGAAATCTCTCCATACTTGCATATAAGAGGTTGTCTGTGGTGTAGAGCTTTTGGATACAGGAGAAAAAGGGACAGAGGTCCAGAATCCGGCCTGGAAACAGTCAGATTGCAGCGAAGATAAATATAAGCTTAAATACAATAAATAACAACAACAAAAAAGAAACATCTGATGTGGACACTTGAAATGTTCAGCAGAGCACAGCAGGGTGGATTAAGACATTATGGGCTGCTATAAATAAATAAACAAACAAAGAAACAAAGAGAAAGTCAGGATTTGGTGAAAGGAATGAATTAAACAAGTATGTCCAGTTCCCTTTAGAATGTCCCTCCATCAATCACCCCTCCCTTCCCTTTCCCAGTGCATTTAAAATCCCTGAAGATAACATTACAACAGTGCGAGTAACACAAGTTCAATCACCAACCAATCCAAAACACTTCCAGACGTCAAAGCTAACAGGCTGCGTGCGCGCAATTAATCCCACCGTCTCGGCTCAGCCTCGCAAACTGTTCTGTTTGTGAAACATCTACAAGTCCAGCTCTGATCACTCAAGCATTTACAATTGGAAAAAAAATGAGCTGTAATGGAAAGCCAGGAGCTGGTCCGGCTGGCCAGAGGAGCTTTGCTCTGACCAAACCGGCACAAGGTTTCCCAACGTCGTCAGTGAACAATGCTAACCATTATGTTTCAGAGAAAGTAGCAGGGTAATACAGTAATGGTGCTGCTGTGAAATGTGTGGGAGCTTTATGGAATGGCAGGTATTCAAAGCCACCTTTGGTCAGGCCGTGTTCACCTAGAGTGTGTTGTGCAAAGTTGCTGACTAGCTGTGTTTAGATTGGCTGTAAGGTGAATTATATTGTTCTGCAATTTTTGCTAACTGTTGCATTATTAAGTGGGTACAGATATAAACTAATACAGTCAATCAGAGTGAGTTCAGAAGTTAGAGAGGTTCACACTGGTGGTAAACAGAATAACAGACATCAAATGTATATGAATACACATGTCAAAAGTCATGGGACAGCATTAGGTAAATTGATCATGAAGTGTTACTTCAGGGGTTGATCTGAAAACACAGTTGTGTGGCCATTTAGCATTCCTGTGTACCGAGAATATATAATCGAAGGGATCAACACCCATAGTGCACAGTGTGGTGGGGTGGTAATGATCGTGACCCGCAGTGTCTGGCTAGTAGTGACTCTGTGCCATAACAGGTGCAGACATACGCAGATTTACTGGTGAGTTTGGATAGTAAACAAATCAGTAACTTTCTCAAATATTACACTACAATTTCAGACAAATCTTAAAAAGCTGTATTTAAAGGCCCCCGTGTTCTAGGTATCAACCTGTAGGTGTGACGTGCAAACTACTAAGTACTAGGTCATTATTTTGGGTAACATATTGGTGTTCCACATATTTAAGAAGGAAAGTCAGCTGGGAACAAAAATCTTAAGTAGCATATAAGTTATGAAGAATACGATAATTTTATGTTTATATAAGTACCTGCCTATTATTTAAAATTTAAATCAGTCAGTCAAATCAAGGATTCCTACAGTAGTTTCACTGGGATTTAACCACTTATTTAAAAGGCCAGTACATATACTGCAGTAAAATGGTCTTAGTACATTTACCACATTTAACTACATAGTACTTCAATGATTTTAAAAATATATTGTTAAACTGAACATTATTGTTAGAGTGTTTATATTTACTGTTTTGTTACATATGAAATGGTCTTTTACAACTGATAGGCTAGACTCTGTTAGGAATTTAAGTGCGAAGTGAATTCACAGATTTATTGGCCAATTTATTGACCTCGTACTTCATGGTTTGTGTTAATACCTGTTAATATTTTATCCAACTTAAAAGACAGTAAAAGAAAGGGTTACCTGCTTATACATTTATCCACCAGTACAACTGGCTGAATTATTCAGACATGGTATAAAAATGAGTTGAATTCCCCTTCAGAAGCAAAATGACGTAGGTCGGTTCCTCCAAAGATATTGTAACCATGTAACATCAACAGTAAACAGATACATGCCCGTACAACATGTGTACACTTTAAATAATCTAATCTGAACCAGACAACCCTGAATGTGATCTGAATTCAGACACAAAACAACTTTCCCAGCCTTGCAGTAAGAAGGGGGACTATTTTCAATATTGTTGCTGGAGGTCAGTTAAGGGTAAGGCCATGAAATGAACCTGGAATAATGAATAATTTCATAAACGTCTGTCCAGCTGATTAAATGGCAC
The DNA here is from genome assembly GCF_023375975.1 of Astyanax mexicanus. Classification (NCBI taxonomy): domain Eukaryota; kingdom Metazoa; phylum Chordata; class Actinopteri; order Characiformes; family Acestrorhamphidae; genus Astyanax; species Astyanax mexicanus. The sequence continues at coordinate 11,144,351 of NC_064418.1, read as the reverse complement.
AGCGAAAATTCAATAACAGAGGAACACCAGCAGACTGATGGATTGGCTTTCTGTTTAAGGCAGGCAAAGTGAGAGAAAGAGAAAGAGGGAGAAAAGGAGAGAAAGAGAGAGAGAGAATGAAAGAGTGTGTCAATAAATAGAATCAAATTCTGACCAATTATGAACAACTGGCACAATAGTTCTTCTATCTTCAGTGCACTTTCACATACACACACACACACAACACTCAATCATACAGTACTGTGCAAAAGACAGAGACCAGGGTTTTCTTTTCCAGTCAAAACAGTCATTAAGTTCAGTTTCTCAAGATACATTTTTTTGAAGATGGGACGGTTGTAGATGACAATCCTATATAGGCCTGAAATACTCAGAAAAAAACTTAGAGCTAGATAAAAAAGCTCTTTGTGGAAAATTCAAACTGATACATCTAATAAATAATAATATATATAAGCAGCTGCTGCCCTTATAATAAACACCTGAAGTGACCGCCCCAATGTCCAGACCTCAACATCACTGAATACATCGAAACTTAGAAGGCTGAACTTTGAAGATGGAGTGAGTCTCCTGATAAGAGTGTAAACTCTTAGGAAGATTAATATGGATGGAATAAATATGCAAACATCTGATATAAGTTTAGCTGTCAAAGCTTGTGCTTTCTAATGCTGTTAACAATTAGGGCTTTAGTCAGACATTGAAAAATGTTATTTTTCAGCAATATATACTGTGATATAAAAAAAAAGAAATTTTAAAGATCGGATAAAACAAATGATGGACAATAAGAAAAGTACAAAATTTCCTTGTGTATCAAGCAGGTTGTAGCATAATGTGTATGGTTTAATTTGCTTTACATGACATTGCAAAAATGGTGATGACTGCTGAAATAATACACCAATCCAGCATAACAGACTAGAGGACCAGAGGTCCGACATAAACTGTGTAGGAACAGATTCCTTGATTGTTGTATATTGTCTAGCCCTACTTAACAACTGAACAATTGATGGCTGTTCTGACTGGAAATCAAATAAATATAGGGTGCTCTTTGATGTTTTCACAGTACATGAACTTCATGAACTTCGAAAATAAGCATAAAGTACTTTTGGTGCAAATGGCAAAAAGAAAAAAAAAGCTGCATTCAAGTGAGCATATCTGCCCAATTATTAAAAAAAACAAACAAAAAACTTGTAAACAACATTTTTGCAGAGCAGTAAAACATGTTAATTCAATATGGTAGATAAAATTGTACTTCCATGTTGACCTAGCTGCATTTTTGCAGGATTAATTACGCTAACTCTTGAACGATGACTGGCAAAATACAACTGCTATTCCTCAACAGTACCTGTAGTTCTTCTATCAGTCCACTAGCTAGAACAATAAATATTTAAATTTTCCCTTCAAGTATCCCTCAGGTTCTTCCCAATGTCCAGAATCAAGCACATATTTCCCTTTAACATAGTGCCGCGTGCATCATCTTCTATGGACGTCTACAGAGTTAGAGCAAAGTTAGACAGGAATTGGAGAGTCAGGAATTGTGTTGCTGGTCCTGGTGTCCAACAAGAGCTAACAGATGGCATTGGCGTCTCCTCCATGTTCACAAAGGGGAAGCAAGGTGAGAAAAGATGAGAATATAGGTTTTGGGGATTTAGAGATTTGAAAAAGGTCACTTGGCCTAGCTAGTTTGCATAGGGAGGGGAAGGGATAAGAATGTCAGGTGACAGCTCTCAGTCATTCTGCATTGTCAAAGCTTTGTCCCTTAGGGGGGAAAAAGAGTGCAAAAAAAGAGGTCAAATAAGGCAGCGAAAGCAAAATGAAGGAGATATTATTGCCAATGCTTAGTTCAAGTAGCCGGAAAATGGAGTGTAAATGCCCAACCAGAGCAATGCCCGACTGATACGGATCCAAAGCAGTGGTCAGTTTGGTCGATGCAAGTAATGAGTCAGTCAGTGGACGGGATTTTTATTTTTTTGTGTTCTGCGCTAAACGGGCTCTACCAATGCTAAACAAAGCCCCAGAGTGCCGGACTATAATTTGGGACCTTGTGGCTGAGAGTTAGTTTGTAATCAGAGACCCAGAGGTTGGCAAAGGAGATCGAGGCTCAGCTGCATGAAGCCAGTGCCATTGAGCGGTGATAAACTTCAGCTGCAGCTGTATGGGACACCATGCCAATGCTGCCGTTTACTTCACAAGTTTAGGAATTTGGGTGTATGATTTAGCTATATTATTTGACACAGCTATATACAGGATTATTATGAAGATTTTCCAGCAATTCCTTTTGAAAAAACAGAGTGTTCCTCAAGGCTCAAGGCTCAGTCCTCAATCCTTGTGGCATTGAGCTTTTTCCACTCTGAAAAACCAAGGAGTGTTCCTCAAGGCTCAGTCCACAGTCCTTCAATTCAAGGGACGAAAACTTGTGTAGTGCAAAAGACTGACAGAAAAAGGGAGCATCGTAGCGGTTGTGTAGGAATGTGGAGAGGAAGATCTGGATGTTCATCCAGTCACTTAAAACAAGTGAATGGGTCTAGGATAGTACTTCTCAGCTTCTCCATTGTAGGGCTAAGTAGAGGTATCTGGAAATCGGAGAGCATCCAGGATGTCCGATTTTAGTACAGCTTGTTAATGGATTAGATGATGTATTTGTGCAGAGAAAATTGCTTGAATTATTGGCCTTGAGTTTTTTTCCCCCGACCGAGTGTATTATTCTGTGTCAGACTGTGAGAGTGTGTTTACGTGTGCTAGTATGTGAGCGCACTCCGCTCGGTCCGCATTTGTCGGTTGGCCCGGCAGTCATTTGGTAGATGAAAGGCGAGGGCAAATTGGTATCATTATGAAACCTCTCCTCTTCAGGGACTGAAGTATTGTCTCTGTGTATCCATCTCTCAGGTGAGAGTGGCCGAGAGGGAGAAAAAAGAGAGAAAGAGAGAGAGAGAGAGCGAGAGCGTGAGAGAGAGAAAGCGAGCGAGTCTGTAGAAAGAGAGCGAGTCTCTGGAGAGAGCCGATTGAAAAACGAAAACAAAAAGACCCTTCTGTTCCTTGTCGGCAAACATAACGCTCCTTCTCAGGGTCCCGCAATTGTGGAGTCTTGCACGCACACACATACGTACACAGAGATGCAGCAGCAGCAGCAGCAGCAGCTCTGAACTGGCGGTGGGTCTGCTGGAGCAGCTGAGCAGCTAGAGCAGCTGGGGGGGCAGAGGCTGCCTGGCTCAGGTGTCCAGCTCGAAGCAGCTCAGGAGGTCGTCGTTGTCCTCGCAGTGGTTGTGTTTCTTCCAGAAGGAAGATGGCTTCTTGTGCAGTTCTCGCCGTACGCAACGCGGACATGGCTGTGCACGCATCCGACACTCGGCGTGGAAGACTGCGCCACAGCCCTCACACCTGAGGAACACAAACACACACATGAGGAACTGTGAATGCCTGCACACTGTAAACATGTTTGAATCTAATATACTGCAAAATAACATGCTAAATATCAAAAAGAAAATTGGCCATGAAGTGTTTTGTAATCAAGACTATTAGAAGACCAAAAGACCAAAACAGGTCAAGCTAGAGATTTTAGCTAAATTGAAAGACAAGACAAGTCCAAGCCAAGACTATGACTTTGTATTAGGAAAGTCTCATTTTAGACCAAGTCCAGGACAAGTCTAAGACCACAACTATGTGGTATTCTAGACCAGGCCAGGTCTAGGAGTGAGCAAAACTGAGTAAAAAAAAAAACTACTGAATTTTTCACACTATAAGGTGCTTTAAAATCTAAATCCTTTAATTTTCTCAAAAATCATCAGTGTGCCTTATAATCTGGTGCACCTTTTGTAGGAATTTTACCAGTCAGGTTGTAAGGAGCAGTAAAGCCACTTTGCTGAAGTGCAACGTTATAGTTTAGTTCTATAGTTTAGTTCTCCAGCACCGAGATTCGAGACTATAGAAGTATTAGCATTAGCTGTTAACCACGCTAAGCACTAGCTCTTTTGCAATTCAGACATTAAGTATTATCAGCCTGTAGCCTGCTGCTAACCCCGGTTAGCACTGCTGGAGCAGCATTAGCATTACCCACTAAACATGCTAAGCGGTAGTTAGCTCTTTCACAGTTCGGAGGCGAGTATGTTGGACTGTACACTGGTGTTAACCCCAGCTAGGAGTGCTGGAGCTAGGGCTGCACGATTTGGGCAAAATATCTAATTGCGATTTTTCCACAGAATATTGCGATTGCGATTTAAATTGCGATTATTTTTAATCCATCAAAAACCTAAACCTGTATTAGTGGTTACCATACCTATCAAATAAATTTATAAACTTCTTCCACATAAAATATTCACAGGTATCTCAGATTAAATGCAGTTTTCAGTTTTATTTTTAAATTGCAAGTAACAACAAAATAAATAACAAGGTTTAACTGCAACATCAGTAACTGTAAAGTCTGAGTTTTGAGATGCATTTTTACAATATAAATTAACTTAAAAGTAAATCAGTTTTTTTGCACATTAAATGCAAAAGTAGCATCATTAATGCTTGCATGCACAAAAGGTATAACTGCAACATCAGTAACTGACTGGTCCGCTGTGGACAGTAATGCCTTAGCAGAAAAGCTAAAAAAAAAGCAAAATATCGGTTTTATCCTAAACTCTTTGAGTTTTGAGATGCATTTTTACAAATAAATGAACTTAAAAGTAAATCAGTTTTTAGCTGTTAGCTTCATACTGGTAGCTACCAGTGTTGGGCACGTTACTTTGAAAAAGTAATTAGTTATAGTTATTCATTACTTCTCCAAAAAAGTAACTGAGTTACTAACAGAGTTACTCCACTATAAAAGTAATTAGTTACCAGTAAAAGTAACTAATCGCGTTACTTTTTAATATTCGCCCATCAAAAAAGGAAATCAATTATACATTTACTATTAGAAAAATAACAAACGAAAATAAACCCAAAATGTTGACAAAAATATAATCTAACGAATTTAAAAAAAATAAAACGAAATTCTCCACACAACCAAAGAAAATTACTAAAACTTGTAATACTGAAAAAAACGGAAAAAACGGAAAAACGCGTCTGGGGATGAAATTAAACATACCAAGCCACCCTCAAAGGAAATATGTATATATAAACAAAAAAAAATAATGGACAAAAACAACAATCTAATGACCGTTAAAATGGTATTAATATAACAACAGCCTTGCCAAAAGAGAATAGAGCTTAGATCAGGCCCAAAACGTGCACGTTTTGCAAGAGAGAAAGAAAGAGAGAGAGAGATTTCTGGTGTGAGTTACTACTCACAGGTAAATATTCTCACGCTGTATCTGCTGTTTCTCTTTCATCTGCCTGGCGCTCATATTGTAATCCCATAGATAGTTCTGCAGTTTCTCAGTGTTTTCTGTCGTATTTTGCGGCTAGCGCGAGCGCTTTACACAAGAACTAACGCCACGGACCAGGTGCCACGCGCTCGGCACAACACCGCCCGCTGTACAACTCCGCTGTACAACAGCGCTTTTAAATTAATTTAACACGAAAATGAGGGTATTCTATCAGTAATTTCAGTTAGTTGTAGTTAGTTTTATAAACACAAAATACAGTTCGAGATAGTTATGTTATTTTCTTTTAATTGCCGTTTTTATCAGATTCAGTTAACACAAATGTTTTTCACTTTCAGTTTTCGCTATTTCGTTCGCTTTAGTGAACAATAATAATTGGTTACTTAGCAACATTATGATTAGCACACCAAAGCTTTATATAAAATAAAAATAGGAGCCCGATTTCGGGTCGGTCCTCGGGTCAGGTCAGGTTCGGGCAGAAAATCTAAGCTCTAAAAGAGAAAGCAGCAGCACCACAAACATCGGAGCAGCTAAAAAGAGCTTAACGTCCTTAATTCGGAACTTGGCTTGTCCACGGCAATCACTGAATTGATTAGAGCAGCAAATCGTCACAATTGTGCCTCACTTCACCACGCCAAACCACAGGCACAGCGGCCAGAAGCTGTTTTAACGCCGTTACTCCCAACACTGGTACAAACTGATATTTATTTATACTGTTTATATATTAATTTTATATTTTATTTAATAATCCCCAAATACTAATAAAATTACAATATAACGAATTCCAAAAGATATAAACGAAAAACGGCACGCAATAGCAGAAATAAAATAAAGAAATATTATTTCTGCCCCAAAAAGACGCGTCGTCACCCCGGCGATGTGTGCGGCGCAAACCGATTAACCCACGCGCGGAGCTTTAAACAGGCAGAGCTGCAGCTGCTGACACGCGTGCAGCACTGTGTGATTATAACAGTGTAACTTGTGGTACATCATAAAGATCATAGTGTGATTTGTTGTATTAAAACAGATCTACCTCACAGACCATTTTCTGGAGCACCATCTGACAGAGCGCAAAGGAAAGCGGAGGGAATTCTCTGCTGACCTGGCGCGAGTTCGGGCATCAAGTCAGGTTCGGGTTCGCAGACAATCTGAACTCTACAACGCATTTAAACAATTGCACAGTGTCCGCCTGGCTTTAAATTATTTTATCCAAGTCTTCCACTCATGTCCAAGCGCCACTTTAAATTTAATTCACCCTGATGTAGCTGCAATGGAGAGAGCGGCAGTGCATGCTGGCTTCGTTGCGTTGAACGCAGCCCCGCCCTCCAGTGAAAAAAATATTCAAATGAATCCAGCCCCTGCTGCATCAGGCCAATCGGAGAAGAGCAGGCGGTGTGCTCACACACACACACAAGCCTCTCAGACACAGAACAGGCGCTTTTAACCACATAAGTTGGAAACACTTGCAGGCTATTGGCTAATTCAAATCGCAGCTCCTGCGATTGAAAAATCGCGTCCATTCAAATCGCGATTTCGATTAAAAAACGATTAATCGTTCAGCCCTAGCTGGAGCAGCACTGCCTTTACCCGATAACCACACTAAGCCCTTTCGCCATTCAGAGATGAGTATATCGGACTGTAGCCTTCCTGTTTATGTTAAAACAAGCTCTGTGGCGCTGTCTGGCTGGCCTTAGTGGAAATCTGGAAATCTAAGTTTACTGTAGATAAACAGAATCGCATTACTCACCCAAATGAACAGTTTTCAGGATAGAAACTTGTGTAGTTTACCATCCAGCACTCATTTGACTTTAAAAATAACGCACCTTATAAACCGGTGTGCTTTGTGTATAAAAATAGACCAGAAAATAGATGTTTGTTGATGGTGTGCCTTATAATCTAGTGCGCCTTATAGTGCGAAAAATACGTTAGATCAACATAAATAAAATCAATGTACATGCAATAAATAATAATGCAAAAAATGTTGCAAGTTGCACAACTCATTTACTGTAAATACTGTACAGCAAGTAAGAACTGATGTCTTCTATATAGGTAGATAACCCCAAAAACTTCCGCCTTTTCACAAACACAGTCCTGAAGGGTCAACATCTATTATAAATCTGTGCGTTGTGATAATTAACCACAGTTTACTGCAACATCCTATCAGCACAGGCCATAAAGTATTCAAAAGCAGGTGGGCGTGATGGCTAATCAGCATAGTGAGTAGGAGGAGCAGGTGTTTATAAGTTTACAGCAGGGTGTGTAGACACCTTGCCTTAACAGTATTTTCATACCATGACAGCTTGCCAGCATGCATATATCTTTACAGCCATGATACAAAAAACACACCCTCAAAATTACAGCACACAACAAACAATCTGAAGAGTTTTGTTACAGTGACACCTGCATGCAGTTAAAAACTGCATGGACACTGACAGTTAAGGCTGGGCAGTACGTTCACTTGGGTGAGTCAAAATGTGTAACTGCCATTTAGACTTTACTGGAATGTGGCCATAGCTATAGTACTCTTATCATGGCCACAGTTTCAAGGTCATGGTCTTGGCCCTGGTCTTAACCTCTGCATTAGAACATGGCCTCAATCACCCTTTGGGAATGACATGACATGACAACTCTTCACGCTGCATTGCAATACTCTCCAGGCACCAGCAAACATTCTCCAGGCCGGTCTCTAGTCACAGGAATGGTGAGAAGTGGAGAATGTGTCTTATCAGTAGTTAGCAATAAGGCAAGCTTAAACCAGGGACACAGAAGTTTTGAGGGGATTAACTGTGCTCCGATATACTAGGTGTCCCACCTCTGCTCGTTCAACATGCCACCATGACACTAAACCCAGGTGTGACTAACACAGGACAGCAACAACCAAGTGGTCACAAGGTCTCTTTGGAATTCATGAGAAACTGTGACTCCAGTGCAGTGCTTTAAGATGGGTTACCACCAAGAACATAGGACTGGATTTAACCACTGATTAAATCTCATGTATTTCTAAATCATCTACTTTATTAGAAACTTCTCCCTTGGTCACCTTTTTTTAAAGCAACCAGCAGCTTCATACCACTGATCACATGAGCTTGTGCCTGGCTGGAATGAAAACGTGCAGCCACTCAAGCCCAATTTGAACAGGTTATACATATACATATATATATATATATATATATATATATATATATATATATATATATATATATATATATATATATGTATATATTCAATCCCTTTATTAATGGTCAGTTTCTTTCTGACCAGTGATTCACTCCTGCTTACTGTACATAGAAGTGATATGGACCTGTGTAAAGACATGTTGAGCCTCATAACCTCTTAATAGAACCGAACCCATGTGAGGGTCATTGAGTGTAGTTATATACATTTAATATTCTGATTACTGCTGACCATATTAAAGTTTTTAATTTTCAGCAATATGACCAATGCATTCACATGGGTAAACAGAATGCATAGTAGACACACAATTGTAGCCCAGTTTTCCAGTTGCAAATTGCTGTCAAAAACCTCTGTTTGGAGGCAATGAAAGGGCAGTGATCATTTTGCCCTTGCTTAGTCATTTAGTGTGATTTGCAGAAAGACGCTTGCCAAATCAGACACGTGGCAAATACCTAGCTGGTTTTACATCTAGACCAGTCAGTGACTATGAGTCAAGAGAGGTTACTACCAATAGCCAGAGGGATTATGTAGAGAGAGAACCATGTGACCAACCAACATATTTTCTGCATGGCATCGCTAGATTGATTGGGTGGGTTTAGTTCTTACATGTTCTTGTTTAATAATAATAATAGTATGGTATTCTAAACAAATATGAGTAGTGTAGAGAGGGGGTGCTTAAAAAGAAGAACTACAAATTGCAATTGTACACCTACTGTATATAACTGATCTGTATATAGTTTGTCTATAATATATGGGGAGCAAATGGGTAGAAGTGGGTAGACGGACCAAAAAAAGGGGTTGTAATTAAGTGAATAGTAAATGTATATTAGTTTTTGAATGTGTTAATAGTGGGTAAGAATGGAGCTGACCTCTTGGTGGCATTCTCCTGGAAAGGGTACAAGATCTGGCCATCGTGGCAGAGCTCACAGATGAAGCCCTTCTCTCGGCACAGGCTGCAGCTGTACACGTGGGAACTGGCGAACTTTATCACTTTGGAAAGAAAGGGTGCTAGCTTTCCATCTATGACCTGTACAACAGGAGGAAGAGGGACAGGGGGACAAGAGACAGATAATCAGCAAGGTGCTTGGTAAAGTCTAGTGGTGCACAAATATAGATCATTACTGGATGTAACAATTTTTGCATTGTACTATACTAGTATGAAAACCAGATCAGAAATCAATCGACCCACCCACAGCAGCTACTGCTAGAAGGATGATAGATGATACTAAATTGTGGATATTAACACAAAAGTAAGCAACCCTAAAAAGAAAAGAGCCCTACTGACCAGTTGTATGAGTCCCTGAAAGAACCTGCAATCTATCGTGCCTGCTGTACACTGCTGTAAACTCAAAAATAAGTCCTACCTAAGAAGTCACAACTATGACCACATATACCCCTAAGAATAAACTGTCGCCATGATGCCAAAAGCTTGACTTGACTTTTAATGGAAGTCAATGTAAAACATCTTTTTGGTTGTTTTGATTGTTCTATTAGTCCAGTCATCATGAAATGTACAGAATCACTACCAGGTTCAAACTATGTGAAGAGCATAATACAAGATTTTTGCAGGACAGTGATGACAAAAATATCCAGGCCATGTGTGTTAAACTTAATACGCAACATTTTTCAAAACAAGGCCGAATAGAAACCAATGCGAAGGACCCAGGGTTCACATCAGGAATCCAGATCAAAACTAATGAATGCTTGTTGGGTTGTAGGGGTGGGCGAGGGGGCCGGTCAGGGCTCGAGGGTGGGTGGGAGAGTGGGGTAATTCCTTTTGGTCGACTGTTTGCAAAAAATAATATGTGAATGCCATTTACCGGCTGGAGTAGTTAAAAATCGGCATTGGTCTTTGAAAGCAGAGGTCTGAAGAAGGTGCATTGTGGGCCACTGAATGGGCCAGGGGAAGGGGCCCAGACCTCCAGTGCATATTCACCGAGGGGGAAGAGACAAGTGGCTACACCTGGCAGCGCTGTGGCACACCAATTAAAGAGCCTGACAGCATTCTTCAGCCCTTCCACAAGGAGCTGGATGAAGAATGGCAGGAGAGAGAGTGGATAGAGAGAGATAGAGGGCTTGGGTGGGTGGGTGTATGGGGGTGAGGTGGGGAGAGGAAGGAGAGAGAATAAAAGGAGGAACCACCGCAGTCTCCCATGAAGCACACATACACATAGAAGAGAAGTGAGGGAGGTTGAAAAGGGCTTGTGTGGGCAAGGGGGAGGTTGAGCATTGCAGTTGTGGGTCTGACAGGAACCAAGTAGGAAGAGCCCAGCATGGTCTTCAGCTGGTTACTGAAGATACACATAGGTTAACCTCATCACATAAGTGCAAGACAAGTTCAGTAGTTGGGCCTTTTCCATTAAACATTGTCTGAAATACTTGTGATCTTTCATTTATCCTTAATACTGTAACCAACCATAACATTATACCAAACTTGGTAAGATCAAATTTTAAATAAGCTTTGGTCAAGATATATTGGCCTTTCTGGACTGTGTTGACATATTGCTTCATCTTTGCATGCAACAGTTTTAAATTGCATTTGGGGATTGCACCGTAGTCCTGGAAGTGTTCCTAAGGCTCTATAAGATGTACAAACCATTGCATTCTGTTTTTTTTTACTTATACTTACATTTTACACAGTGTGTACCAACATTTGTAGAATTTGGATTGTACTTACACTTCTGTATACGCATTTTATATTTTTGCACAAATTCATCTGTATTCACATGTTTTATCTATGAACAAATTTGCCGGTGCATCTTTGTAGCCAAAAGGCATTACATAAAATTACTATAGACCCAAAAGGCACAAAGCAGACATAAAAGTACAGATGTTTGATGCTGTTAGATACCTCCATTCAACAGGAGAGCACTTAATCATTCATACATCAGGCAGCTTTCACGTTATGCACACAGTGACCATTCCTGGAAAAGCCCAGAGGCAGCATCTCGTCTTCCACACACATGACGGTCCACCCTGGCTGGACCCAAGCAGAGAATTACACTGCTGGGTGTCAGGGGACTGCTGCAGCCCAGCAATCAAAGTGGCGGGAGCTAGCCGCTCGCAGTCGCCTCAGTAACGATGATATATACAGCCCCTGATCAACGCTGACAGAAGAAGTAATTAAGCGTCTCAATAATTTAGCTGGGGCAGAGGAGCGGTGAGCCTGGGCCTGCCCTGGTGGAGAGGAACAGGGGAGCTGTTAATATGCTCACTCTAACATACTGACAGAGAGCTAAGGTTGAGAAAATGAGCCTGGAGAGTGTATGAACATCAATACGCCTACTTGTGAAAAAAAAAATCTAATTATTCTCTTATACTCTGAAGACCTGTCGGTGCAACCAGAATTACCTCCTGCAGCTTTGTAAGGCTTGATATTCCAAATTTTTACCATAATTCGATGGATAAAATGTAAAAACAGTCATGTTAAAAGTCATTCAGACTGATTCAAAGCAAAAGGTCTGTTGAGAAATATATGGACCTACTTTTAACAGTAGTGGTCTCTATGATTGATTGGGGGGCTTGATTTTGGCACCTTTTTCATGTTTGTTTTAAGTAGTGGTCACAGTAATCAGTAGTTGCTATGTATAGCTCTTTTACTAGCTACTGAACATAAACAGATTTTAGAAAAGTTTTCTCAAAAAAAAAAAAATGTTGGGTAACTTTCCGTGAGGAATCTTCAGGAGGCATGAAGCCTTTCTGATGTCTGCTTCCTATCACCACCACTGTGAACAATTGTGACAAGTTTCTTTAGAATGGAACATCTCACACCAAAAAACTCTTAACAACTTTATTTACGTCTCTGCTTACATCTCAAACTTGGCAAAATCAGTGGAATTTCCCCTTCAGAGGGTTGAAATGCTTTATACATTAGCTTGCACTTACAGTTGTGGTCAAACGCTCCAGGCCTGTCACATAGTTGAAGCCAGTTTTTAAGATAAAGCAGAAGTTAAACGCGGTCTATACACTAATGGCGTGGGTGCCGGCGGCCGCTGGAGCCTTTGCGACCCCCCACTTCTCGGCTCTGTCCTGCGTGTGCTTTGTTGTGCGCTGGCTAATCCCCTAAAAACCGCTGTTTAACGCGCGCTGCTTTATCCCCTCCTCATCCCGGGCCCTAATGTCCTTGCCTGCTCCATTAACCGGCAGAGAAAGGGCCCGGATTAGACAGATAAAAAGAGGGTGAGCTCTGTTTGGATAACACCCTCCCCGCCAGGCCCTGGCAAAACAGGATTACCACCAGTGAGCCAGCGTGTGAGGAAGTGTGTGGGCGAGGGAGGGAGAGAGGACAGGAGACAGAAAGGGGAAAGTCTGCATGTGGGTATGTGAGACTTACAAGTTCAAGGGTTTGCGAATCTGAACAAAGGAATGTAATGACCGTGCATATATGGATGATTTGATCACATTCGACCATGCAGGTCCTGTGGCTCAATACATCAGAATGGTAAAGAAGCGAGGCTCAATTGGTAATGGGTCTTTTTGCTTATCACCCGACAACACAGGCCTATGCCAGGAGCTGACGTGCAGAAAGAGAACCCCCAGGTTTTGACACGATCATTGGTGATGGTTACTGTACTCATTACAGTATGTCACGAACGAAAGGGAGACCGACACAGATTTACAGTGCACGAAAGCTCAGAGATTTCCAAGTGGCTGGGAGGGCAGAAAGCCTGCCAGCAGGCACTCCAGGGAGTCTGTGTAAGAATCTACAACTCTGCATGTATGTGCGTGATGTCCCAAAGCCACTGAATGCCCCTTTGTCACCCTCCTCCAGTGGTTTGGAGGTCTTTGGCAAAGGCTAACACAGTCGCATCTGGTACAATGTGCACAAAAACAATTAGCATTTATATGGCACTCTTCATGCGGGCCATCTTTGGGCACTCTTCAAACTCTTCTAATTGTAAAGCCCAACAAAAGCCAGTAGCCAAACAAGCCTTGAGCAAACAAATATGTCCAATGGGCTTGATGATTTTTCCCCCAAATAGAGACAGCTCTAAACTGGTAGCTGTTTGTTGCTTGTGAATAGGCAAGAGCATGTGCTTGGGGTCTATAGAGGAGTTGTTGGGGTCTATTTGAAGATAGTTAGTTCAGCATTCACTGACCTTGACATGGAGGGAGAGCATTCCAGGGCCATGAAGGACCTGGCATTAAGCAGCCATGCTAAAAGAAAATAACGTAAGCCAATTAAGACCCTGAAAGAGAGGGAGGGATGTGATGTGAATGAGAAATGTGCCAATATTCTCTAGACAGGGGAAGTCAAAGATATAAAGCAAGGATATAAAGAAAAAGGCTGTCAGGAAATTAAAGAAACGGGAGGAGGGAAAAAGCAAATATACAACCTACACCAAGTGTTGATAAAATGTGAATGGAGTGCTGTAAACCAGCGACACATTGTTTAGAACTGTTTTTCTTTTCAAAGGAAGCCCACTGCAACCCACTGCACAAGGGTTTGCAAAGGCAATGCGAGAGAAAAAGAAAAAGAAAAGAACAATACTCTCCTCTACTATCTAGCTAAGAAAAAGGATAAAAAGAATGATTTACCCAAATCAAAGATTGCCTATTCAAAATGTGTTCTATTTCTCTGTAAGGGCAGAATGTGAATGAGAGAAGAATAAAAGGGAGACAGATAGACAGATAGTTAGACAGAGAGAGAGAGCCAGAGGGAGAGAGAAAGGGAAAAATGCAAAAGGGGGGGTGAGCGAATGAGGGAAGTAGTGTCAGGGTGCGGGACGTTGGGGGGAAAAATGAAGGCCTGTCACACTTTGTTTTTCTGCCTGATGCTTCTGAATGCCACTAATTAGTTAGCTGGGCAGGAGGGAACAGGCAAAGGGACTCTACCCTCCTGCTAAGAAAAGAGAAAAGGAGAGAGAATGAGAGAGGGAGAGAGAGAGTAAAGAGAGAGAGAGAAGGAGAGAGAGTACAAACAGTCAAAGTAACAGTTAAGAGGGAGGAAAGGGGGAGAGGAGTTCCTGAGAACGTTCGCAATTTAGAGTCATTTTCTTTAGCAAGTACACAAAACAACTCAAACATCAATGAAATATTGAAGAATTTTCTTTTTTAATACAAAATATACTGAAAAAAATAGATTTTTTCCACTTAAGAGGAATAATCATTTTTCCAGGTAAACATTTATTTTCCCTGGCCTTTCGTCATCCTCACGGAGGTGGATTCTACCCAATTTAAAGGGACTTTCAGACCTAAAAATCACAGACCAGAGTTTCAACCAAGGTTCATATGTTTATGACACTGTGTACATTTGATCCAGTTGTTTTCACACTGCAGTTTAGTAAGCCCATTAAAGACCTTTGCCTAGTCCAGTTATTTTCACCTACATGGTGAACTTAAGCTTAACTACAGGTTGGTTTGAGGTATGATTTTAGTTTAACAAGATGATATTCTAGGTGTTGTAACAGATTAGCCTCCTATTCCTTTTATTTCTGTTAATAAATAAAGGTTCATCTACAGCAACAGTAAATACAGGAATCACCAGAGTAAGTACTGAAACCCATAGTGCTGCAGAAAACAGCTTGTTGTCTAGGTTTTTTATCTTCTATTGTCCGAATCATCCAAGAAAAAGTGTTTTTGCACTGATAACAAATCAGAATTTTGTTTAGTTGATCTGGACTGAGACCACTTTTTTATTCTTTGGTTCAGACAGTGGTTCATTACATCTTTAACACCTGCTATTTTGGTTCAGACCAAAGTCAAGTCCAAAAATCCAGACCAGGGGTGCAGAGTGGTCCAGCGGTCTAAAGTGCTGCCACTATGATGAGGAGATGCCTGGTTTGAATCCCGGTCATGCACCATGCCATCAGCTGCCAGAGTCCTGAGAGAGCACAGTTGGCCTTGCTCTCTCTGATGACGCCCACTCCCCTTATCACCCTTAGGGTGATGTCGATCAGCACAAGGTATCAGAACAGAGTTGCTGTGCTTTCCTCCGAGTGCGCTTTGATGCTACTCGGCATCAGCAGCAGTTTGAAAAGAGGCGGTGGCTGACTTCACGTGTATCGAAGGAGGAATGTTTTAGTCCTCACTCTCCTTGTGTTGTGGCATCAGAATTGATGGGGGATATACAGCTGAGTGGGTGGGACAATTGGCCTAGCTAAACTGGGAAAAAATTTGATTTGTTTTTAAATAAAATTAAGAAAAAAAAGAAAAGAAAATCCAGACCAAACAAGGTAGTTGTGAAAACATCCTAATTTTCTAAAAAAAAAAAAAAAAAAAAAAAAAAAAAATCATATTTAAAGACTGTTTTGATTGGAAATAAATTGTATTAATTAGGGCTGTGTACTGGCAAGAATTCTTTGAGGCACGAAACATAAATCAATATATAGCAATATATTTTGATACTGTAAGCAATATATAGTAATATATTCTGATACTGTAAGCAATACATAGCAATTGTTTGTTAATTTAATTTTAGGAAAACTCTCAGTATAAAAACACACTATTATATTTATGACATTTAAGTAAAAGAAAGTTAACTGTTTATCCAATTAAAACAGGGGGATCTAAAGCACTCAAGTAGGTAGGGTTAAGCCACAACACAAAATTAACCACTGTCTTACACCAATCTTTACATGTAAAATCACAATTGAAAATCAACCCTGTTTTTCAAAACCGACACAGCATTGCAAACAACATATTGCAATGCTTCAATATATCAACATTTTAGTATGAATTTCATTAATCTCATATTCACTCACCTGCTGAAGGTCAGCCAGCGAGTACAGGTGAATGTGCTGAAGGAGGTATTCCCTTGGAAAAATCCTGCAAAAAAATAAAATAAATAAAGGAAATTAAGCATGCAGCACTAATCCTAATATGTACAGTATATGCTTCCCTTTGCTGACAACTTTTATGGAAACAGATTTAATTTCATAGCAGGACTTGGCACCAAAAGTACCAATTAGTCTTATATAATATTATAATTTTATGAGATACTGATTTTTGGGTTATTGGGTTTTCATTGGCTGTAAGCCATAATCATCAACAATAAAATAAATAAAAGTTTAAAATAGATCACTCTCTGTGTAATACTGCTATATATATATATATATATATATATATATATATATATATATATATATATATATAATAGCACTACATATAGTTTCACATCACTGGGAAATAGGGGTTAATTAAATTGAATTGGAAAAAGGCTGTGGAATAGGCATTTAAAAGCACTCTCCCTTATTACGGGTGAAGTGGGGCAGCTCTCGCGTTCTGTGTCTCTCTCTCTCTCTCTCACTCGGTTTCTCCATCTGGCTGGCTATTATGGCCCTCTTCACCTCTCTCCTCCCTTGAGCCTAGTCTGCTTCCCTCTATTTCTCTCTCCCTCTGTCTTTCTGTCGTTCGTTCGCCTACGCTGGCTCACATTACAACTCAAGGGCCCACGAAGGTATCCGGAAAGAAATGGGATGAAAGATGCGAGAGCCAAGGAGATCGACCGGCGGGACGAGAGAGTCTGGAGAGGGGGAAAGCAGATGGACAGTGTGTGAAAGAGAGAAAGACAAATTTTATAATAAAGACACTCAGGGCACTGAGATATAGATGTACGTGGCTTTTTGCTCGTATGTTGAACACAGACACTGGCCAACAGGTTATATGTTTATGTCTTACAGAACTATCAGACATGTGCCTGACCACACACTGTCTGCATTGTTTGGACTATCATTAGACTAGTGGTCAGTTTAGCATAATATGTAAAAAGTGTTGCTGGGATACTTCCTTTATCAAAAGGTACACTAAGGAACAAACCTCAAACAGGTGCTATAATAATCATACACGCCAACACTGCTACATCACAATAGCACTATTATGAAATGATAAAACTAAAACACCATTTACACAGCAATTGTGTATATTACTATGCATTATCACACAATGAAAATATTAGAAACAGAACAATAACTTTATAAGACAGTAGACCCATTATAACATTACTGTAACAATATGACAATAACACAATGACATCAGAGTAACATCATAATATCAAATCAATAACCAACAATACAATAAAACTAGAACAGTATTAAATCACATTTACACTATTACATCACAATACTACAACTAGAACACTGGCATAAGAACACTATAATGTTCCCATAAAACTATTACATTACAATAACACTATTAAATCACAATACTACAACTAGAACACTATCATAACACTACTAAAGCACAATAACACTATGTGGGAGACTGGGGTTCCCACATTCCAGGTCTGGGTGACTATGCTGTGCTACACCAATCAGAATCCTTGGGTAAGACTCCTAACACTACGTTGGTCCACCTCTGTAATAGGATTAACCTTGTAAGTCGCTCTGGATAAGAGCGTCAGCTAAATGTAATTAATGTAAATGTAAATATTTGGAACATCACTGCAACCATCTAGCAAGTGCACAGCAACCACCTGAGAACTGCTTCAGCTGTGCACTCATCTGATTTGTTTCTAGTTTCTAGTTTAAACTAATAAAAATAAACTATAACCTATATAACTAATAAATAAGCAAATGAAAAGTTGGTAATAAAGGTTTGTGTAATCATGAAAATTCGGTTTAGATTTTCCGTGCACCCATGATGGATAGTGTAGGGAAGCCAGTACACCCACACCTGTAGGAAGCTGCATGTGACAGTGACGGATATCATTAGCCCGGAGCTGGTCTCCACGCAGCGCTTCTGTGCTGGAGCGGCCTACTTTAACCACTGCACTGGGCCGACTGGTGTTTTGTGCCTCGGCGAGAGAGAGGCCGGGTAATTGGATCGATTAAGCATGCGGCCGCTGGGAGTCGGCGAGGCTGCTCTAAGAGCGCCTCTCTAGAACGCTCTCCGTTAATAGCTCGCTCGCTCGCTCACTCACTCACTTCCACTCTGCAGCTGAGCTCTGTCATTAGTAGGCAGCAGTGCAGATGTTGGGGGGGGGGCAGTGGAGAGGGGCTGGACTGGCAGCGCGCGAAAGGCCTCCTAATGACATGGGTGGGATGAGAGAGGGGACGGGCTGGCGCAGCACGAGCAGCAAGGGAGTAATTTAGCCTAAATGGGGGAGAGAGGGAATCGGGGCGGCGGAGGATGTATGTGCTGAAAAAGAACGTGGACGAATGCGTGTGGTTGTACGTGCAACGGAGCGCGTGTGCTGATGCAGGAATATTCAGTGGTTTGTTTTTGAACATTTAACCTAAAGGCCGGGAGCAGCAAGTGGAGGAGGCTCCTGTAGTGGTTTAGGGATGACCACTGGGGTTCCATTTGGGTTGTAATGATGTTACCATGCACAAACATGGGGAAGATAATGACAGACATCTGTTTATCAGCAACAACAAAAAACACAATGTCAGAAAAGCATCAGTAAGGTTGAGGTACTGATGTCGGATCAAAGGTTCTGACACTCCAACTTATCCAAGAAAGTCTTAGATGACCAATGACATGCTCTGATGCTCCACAGCCTAATGCTCTGGGCTTTTCACCTTCTAAAGATGATGGCTGGCATCAAGCACAATTAACTATGCCTACTAAACTAATCTACTGTTCTATCGTACTTTTCATTGCTTTGCTATGGAGATTATACAAGGCCATAATGCCAAGAAACATTTGGACCTACAGCATATATAACATAACCATTTGTATTTCCAATTATTCAAATGTAATATTTCTAAGTAAAGCTCTGCTGGAGTCTGCTCGGGGGGCCCTGCTGGCTGCAGAAAGCCAGTGGCTGTAGGGAGTGGAGTATGGCAGTGCTCCAGTTGGCCCCATTCACAGCCCTGCACCAGCACTCATTAGGCCCAGCCATCATTACTGCGCTAATCTCAGTCTAAACTGAGGCTCGGAGGCCGGGGTGTGAGTGTTTGTTTAGCTGGAGATGAACTTCCCCTTTTGTGTTTATGAGAAGCTTAACAGTCCTGAGAGACAGACAGACAGCAGAGTGGCCGGTACGAGGCTGGAGGCCGGTGCATTACTGTACGTTAGACTTAAGCAATGTCAGAAATGACGGTTTATCATGACCTAAGAGATTGTGAAATTTATCTGAATTTATCAGGAAATGAGCTGCAAAACACAGACCTACACACTTGTTATATGATATCAGTATGTGGGGTCATAGACACATCATACAAAATTTCCCATTTATAAGAGACACAAAAATGCCCATGCATTATAGTTTAATATATTAATATATAAATATTTTTAAAAAAGTATTTCATTTGTACGACTGTATTGCAAGTCATTTTTTGAGCATTTACAATTGTGTTCAGTGTTTTAGCTTGTCACAATCAGATCAAACAAGGACTTGAACAATAGACAAATGCACGGTGCGGGGGAACCGGTGTTCTGTCGAGTTTTGCTACCCATCGATATGTGCTTCTTTACGACACTGCGCATGCGCCAACCAACATTTTTTTTTGTATGTTTTAATTTTTTCATGATAATTCCTTAAGTTTTTATTGGGAACATTAAACAATTTGCCTGGATGTTAAAACATGTTAATAGCAGTTAAAGCATAGCAATGGCAAGTTAAAAAATAATAATGAAGTGTAAAACTATAAAACTTCGGTTTATAGTCACCTATATGACCATAACCTTTTAACTTTTTAACAGTAAAGAAAAAAAAATAGATCATAGAAACCTGTGCCACTTGTTCTTGAAAATGTTTTATGGGGCGATCTGAACAAATACTGCCTGAAATGTCCAAATTATTTCATTTAATGATTATTTAATTTATGATTTGTACCTTTTTATATCAATTTACTTTTACTCGAGTAGATTTTTAGATGGGTACTTTTACTTTTACTTGAGTAGAATTCTAGCAAAGTAAAGGTACTTTTACTTAATTAAAAATTTTCAGTACTTTTTCCACCTCAGATATTAACAATAGCAGTGGCCGATTCTGAATTTCTCAATGTACAACTGAGAAAAATCTTGCGCATTTTGTGTAAAAGCACTTAAATACTCAGCTCCTTCTAGACAGTTCATGGTATCTTTGCAACATGTTATGTTTCCATCAGTTTCTAATCCTGGACTACTCAGCATTTTACACATTTTTGGACTAGGCTTAAACCTGTTCTGAAAGCTGTACCAACAATTAATTTTACTTTTTTGGTAAATAAATAAGTGTATATACACACACTTGTATAGTACATCTTCACCACACACATTTAGATTGTACTTTGTTGGAACTGCACTGTCCTGTCAGTTAAATTGTCACATGTCTGCTGTATTTATTGTAGTATTCTAGTTCTATGTTGCACAATCTGTTGTTGTTTGCACTTTATGTTGTCTTACATTGTACTGTTTGTTCTATGTTGCACCATGTTTCTGGAGAAACGTAATTTCGTTGCACTGTGTACTTGTACTCAGATGGAATCACAACAAAATCCCTTGACTTTTGACTTGACATGTACACATACACACATCCAGAGTGTTCAGGAAATGCATTAGAAAATGTATCAAAACAAAACCCCTCACACACACATTTTAGAGCGGTCAGTTCAAAATGTTTGTACTTCATTCAGAGCTGAAGGGAGGATTGTGTACCAGTACACTCAGCTCAGCTAATAAAAGTGAAATGTTCTAAAGCTACAGAGACTTTCACTGACGTTATATAAAGCACATATCTGGTTGAAGGGCCAAGCAAGAAGAATGGTGTCAATGGAAGACTAACAGTTTAAGACCCTTAAAAACACTCTGATACAGCGAGCCGGGTATTAGCTTTCTTTGTAACTGTGATAAAGAACCAGAGACATCTACTACATTGTCAGAATGCCAAAGAATAGCTATTATCTGCTGTGAGACATGAAGAAATCCCAACTTAATCCCAGAAGAAGTGCTGTTCTGCTGATTAGGCTGGGGCAGTTTATTTACAGCAAGTGAGAGGTGTGAGACGAAAACTGTATCAGAGTTATACGTATATAACTCACTTACAAGTGTTCTCTTACAGTGCCAGCCAAAAATGGTGGTGTATATTAACCAGAGGTGGAAAGTAACGAATTACATTTACTCACATTACTGTAATTGAGTAGTTTTTATAAGTAATTTGTCATTTTTAAAGTAGTTTTTTTTATTATTAGGTAATTCTACTTTTACTCAAGTACATTTTGACACAAGTAATTTACTTCGCTATATTGGAAAACTCCCCGTTACTGAGAAAAAAATCAAATGCTGGGGGAAAAAAACAAATTGTCTGAATAAAAAAAATGAGTTTTGTTCTCCATGGCAGCACAGCTGAACTTCTCCATGCAGTGTTTATTACGGTTAGCGGGAGAGACGCTGTGTAAATCAGCTGTCTAGCCTGGGGTCTGTGTGCTTGGCTTGGGTTGAACCGGTGTACTGTAGAATTTTGCTACCCATCAATATGTGCTTCTTTACTGCACTGCACATGCGCCGACCAACATTTTTTTTGTATGTTTTCATGTTTTTCATGATAATTCCTTAAGTTTTTATTGGGAACATTAAACAATCTGTTTGGATGTTAAAAATATATGAATAGCAGTTAAGGCATAGCAATGGCAAGTAAAAAAAAAAAAAAGAACTGTAAAACTATAAAAACGATTAATAGTCACCTATAAGACCATAACCTTTTAACTTTTTAACAGTAAAGAAAAAAATGGATCGTAGAAACCTGTGCCACTTGTTCTTGAAAATGTTTTATGGGGCGGTCAAAACAAATACTGCCTGATAGGTCCAAATTGTTTAATTTAATGATTATTTAATTTATGATTTGTACTTTTTTTACGTCAAATAAATAAAAGTAACTAAGTAACTTTTACTCAAAGTACATTTTAAATTGGGTACTTTTTTTACTTTTACTCGAGTAGATTTTTAGATGGGTACTTTTACTTTTACTACAATTTTTCAGTACTTTTCCCACCTCTGATATTAACAAAAGCAGTGGCCGATTCTGAATCAATTTACAACTGAGAAAAATCTTGTACATTCTGTGTAATGGGTACACATTTGTACCTGCTAGTACGCTTTTTTGATTCCACATTCTTAAGTATGCATACAGTTTGATCACTGTTGTTGTCCCAAATTTGTCTGATGTGAGTGTGTTTGTGGCTCAGCTCAGTCTTAGTTTTAACGCTCTACTTATTCAAAAAATGTCTGGATATTTTGGGCCCGATCTAAGCTCTAATAGGTACGTACTGGTATTGTCCCTGTTTACCATCAGGTCAAGCTTTCTCTCTCTCTCTATCTCTATCTATTCTCATTGCTCCGGTTAATCTCTCGCCCATTTTTCCCTCCCTTTCCCACAGTGCAAATATATTCTCTGTGCCTCAGTGTTTGTTGGTGTACGGTATCCAGGCGATATGGAGTCCACGGACAATCAGAATGGCTCCTAACGCAGAAACTGCTATCAGTAAGAGGAAAGCTCGAAGCCAGAGGGGTTCAGTGTGTAAAGCATGTACTACATGCTCTGTGTTTGTCCACAGTGTTGACTCTGTACTGGCTCAACCTTTTGGTTAAACTTCTCTCTAAGGTTACACTTAAAGATAAGAGGCTGCCGGCAGGTGAAGTCCAGGCAGAAGAGTAATAGAAGTATCCTCATGTCTGTACAAGCAATATTGTTGCTTTTACGCAAGTGTCTGTCCACAGTTATGTGAACAATGAAGACAAATCTCACCATGATGATCCCATTAACTTCAACCATCAAGAGCAAATCAAACTAATGTCTGAGGTTTAAATAAGACAGACCCTTTCTCCAAATGTCTGATCTAGTCATGTTTTAATCACTTGAGTCTGATGAGATGCACCTGATTCTAAATTATACACTGTAAGTACTACTTAATGTGAGTGTGTCCTAACCTTTTCCCTCATACTATAATTGTATTTCTAATAATGGCCTTTCACAAGTGATTAAAAAAAGATATTTCTTTAGATGTATATGTTTAAATTATATAACATTCATTTAAACCAGACTAATTAAATTAATGTTATATAATTTAAACATATACATCTAAAGAAATATCTTTTTTTAATCACTTGTGAAAGGCCATTATTAGAAATACAATTATAGTATGAAGGAAAAGGATAGGACACAAAGGAAGATTTACATGGGGTGTCTTAATTTTTTACATGAATAAATAGGGACACATCGAGCACCTTTCCTTTGCTTAGTATCAACTCTACTGTACTCTACTGTACTCTGCTTTGCATTAATGAGAAACAAACAGGTACCAGGGACCAAAAAGCCCAGTCCTGTAGAGTCCATTAGAGTAGGTACAATGTAGTGGAAAAAAGCGTCAACTGTGGATAGATGCATGTGAATTAAAAATGCGATTGCTAGTCCAAAATCAAATCATAGACAGGACTGAAAAAGATGTGTTTTGTGTGTGTAGCTCTAAGAGCATACATATAAAAGCTTTTTGGACACCAGAGTTTTAACAAGCATTAAAATCTTCAGAAATCTGAATGTTTTGTAATATAGGTTTGATATCTGTGTGGATAACTCACATCCGGAAGCAAGTAATTTTTTTGCAGAATAGCAAGATTGCTATTTTTTATGGAACACTACAGGGCTTGGACAATGAAACTGACACCTGTCATTTTAGTGTGGGAGGTTTCATGGCTAAATTGGAGCAGCCTGGTGGCCAATCCTTATTAATTTCACCAGTAAGAGCAGAGTGTGAAGATTCAATTAGCAGGGTAAGAGCACAGTTTTGATCAAAATATTGCAATGCACACAACATTATGGCTGACGTACCAGAGTTCAAAAGAGGACAAATTGTTGGTGCACATCTTTCTGGCGCATCTGTGACCAAGACAGCAAGTAATGTCCAGGGTAATGTCAGCATGCCACCAAGAAGGACGAACCACATCCAACAGGATTAACTGTGGACGCTGTAAGAGGAAGCTGTCTGAAAGGGATGTGCGGGTGCTAACCCAGATTGTATTAAAAAAAAAAGAACATAAAACCACGGCTGCTCAAATCACGGAAGAATTCAATGTGCACCTCAACTCTCCTGTTTCCACCAGAACTGTTCGTTGGGACAATAAACTATTGTGGTCTAAAACCAGGTGTTTTTTAGTTTCATTATCCAAGCCCTGTAGTTCATCTGATAGTTGCCAATGAACCATCAGAAAGCCCATAAAGCAAGTCTGTAGCCTAAAAGTAAATCAGCTAAAAACACAATAATGTCTAAAGCAAGGGTGTGATGATTCAGGTACTGTGCTAGCTTTGAGGCTTCCATGATCTCTGCTTTCATTGCTTATTACCTGCATTAGCCTTCTAGCTCCAGAGCAAAACTAATGAAGTAAACCTCAGACACCAAACATGTCATGGCTGATAAGGGGCAAGGGGGTAAATCGTGGAACCTTGATTTCTGGCCAAACCAAAAGCATGTGCCTGTGTGTGGGGGCCTGTGCAGTTCACATAGTTGCATTAGATCAGCCTCTGCGGTGTGGGCTGTGACAGCTCTCTGCGCTCTCTCTGAGAGCTCAGAGTAAACACTCCTCGTCCTCTACAGGGCCGCTGCCGGGTGCCTGGCCCCCAGGCGATGGATGGCAGGGGTAATATTTTAGCGCCACCGCCCTCATCAATCCTGCACTGTTTGGAAAGGCGGAGCATTAGCCGCTGCCGGCGCGCAGCCTGGCCGTAAACACTGGGAGCCCAGAGCCGCCTCCAGCCGAGGTCACCACCGCTGCTGCCCGTAAACACCCCGGCCTGATAAAGTCAACGCCGGGCCGGCGCAGCTGGGACAGATCCAGAAGGGATGGATGGAGAGGTAGACCTCCGACAGACTGACCAGACCAAACCAAATCAAACCGAGCCTCGGCCTTTGTTGAGGTCCTCGTCTGTACTTCAAACAGGCACCCACGGCCTAGGTCGCAGTGAAGTTCAAAAGACAGATGAGGACAGCGGGCTGGCCCCGTTCAATAATTCAA
Source organism: Astyanax mexicanus (assembly GCF_023375975.1). NCBI lineage: Eukaryota > Metazoa > Chordata > Actinopteri > Characiformes > Acestrorhamphidae > Astyanax > Astyanax mexicanus. Next base: position 11,119,011 of record NC_064418.1, on the reverse strand, counting down.
TGAGCTGAGCCCACATATAGACTCCACAGAAAGAGTGACAGCTGAGCCATGACTGCAGTTTCTAAGCATACATGTGAATTAAAATAAAAAATATAGAATATAAAGTACAACACTGATGATTAGTTCTCTTTCTCTTTTTCTATTTCTGATCTACAGTAGTGCATCACAATTCTGGAGACATACATTCTGATATGTTGCTCTTTTAGACTCCACAATTGTAGCTCCTCAAACTTGAACTGATTTTTTAAAAGAGATTTTAAGAAAAAACTCTAGCACCTTTAGCAGACTACTCTGAGCGATGCTTGCAGGAGGGCAAATCAAATCAATAAAACCAACAGCAAACAAACAAACAAAAAAAGAAGTAGCAAAAATAGCTCCAGTTCCTCTCAGCGTCTTCCATCGTAACAAGAACACACATGCTTTACGAGTGAGATTCTACCATGCTCTACATGCAGACTCTGCTTGATTATGATGTAATTTTAGTTATCAGAGCCAGTGTTTAGCATTTGTTTCCTCCCTGCAGTATTCACACAGTACTCAAACATTTCTAAAAACATAGTCGTAAGGTTGTATTGACTTTTTTTTTTACGTTTGGTAACACAAACAGCAACCAAGTGTTTTATTCATTATATTCTATTAATATTAGTTTGTTAATTGCACTAACACTGAGCAAGAGATATCCTCTCTCTGCATTTGATTAACTTTGCCTCTTAATTTAATCAAACTATAAGGACTACGGTATTGTGCTGAAAGATTACTTTCACTGCCTGCATAATAAAATATACATGATCTATATGGTCACTGAGGGAGGGAGACTGTGTATGTGATATACAGTACCAGTGAAAAGTTTGGACACCCCTTCTCATTCAATGTTTTACTTCATTGAATTTATTTTGACATGACAACTTAGGGACACGTATGGAATTATGTAATAACCAAAAAAATCCCCAGACCTAAACCTTATCAACTGGGATGGTGATTTGGGATGAGCTAGAGCTTCACAATGTGAATGAATAGCAGCAACTATTGTTCAGCACCTCCAGGAACTCCTTCAAGGTGCTGAGGAAACTTAAATACCAAGAGTATTTATATATGATGCATTCAGTCATTGGGTGAGGAGCTGAACTACTGCATTTACATATATATGACCTGTACAGTCATTGGGTAGAACATGAAGCTATTGAGTGTCAGCAATGAGAACTGGAGATTGTGGACATGCTCTTCAGCTGCACACTACCCTGATTTGTCGCCTTCATTTCCACCTTGCTTTAAATTAACCACGGCCCACAAACTGATCCAATTCTCTCATCAGAGCTAAAGTCAACTAGCCACAGCTAAACTGGGCAGAAGGAAACCATTTGGAAATGGCAGTGGCCCCACTGTGTTCCGCTGTGTGATACTTCATCACCACAGCGCCGTGCAGGCCTTTTCTCTTCGCAGTGTGAACGTGTGAGGGGATAAGTGCAGCCGCATGGTTTCCACACATGAGAATGACCCCGAGGTGGGCACAGAGTATTCGTCATGAAGACAAGCCTTTTAGTGAGGAGCCCTTCACGTAAACACAGTCCCTTCACATTTCCACTCAACCTGGGCTGGAGGAATCCACTTAGGATCAGGCTGAGTAATCCCAACTCGCCTTTTCTCCCATTTACCCCCCTGTGCTATTTCCAGCGGTCAGCCCATACGTACCATTTAACCTCCGAACAAAGTGGAAGACTGTTGTGACTGGCATGCTATTGTATATTTTAGGTCAGCTTGAAGTCCTTTCGCATTCATTACTGAACTCTGAGGGGTCTTTTTTTATATCTGAGGCTGTTTGAAAGCTAGAACCCAGGTGTGGTTCAAACATTGACCCCAACCACCTGGAAAAAAGAGGTCTGGATTCAGGTACGGTCTGGATTCAGGTACGGTCTGGATTCAGGTACGGTCTGGATTCAGGTACGGTCTGGATTCAGGTACGGTCTGGATTCAGGTACGGTCTGTATCATGGTTTAAACATGGCTGTAGATGCACAATGCTAGATAAATTAATGACCTTCTTGTCATTAATGTCATTAATACTAATGTGTGACGACACTCACCGACGGCGCAGGTCCTCTGCGACTGTGGCACGGCAGTTGAATAAGTAAGCCCTGAGAGACTGGAGCTGCTGCCGAAGCTTGAGCACAGCAGCCAGTGGTTCTGAATGCTCGTACAGACACGGGTTCAACTGCTGCACATCCAGCAAGGGCTCCTCGTAGATAAACTCTAGAAACTCCTTCGCTTGTTTGGACACCTGAACCGACCCAAGAACAGCATGTTACAGCATTGAGAGACATATCTTTTGTCTTAAACAAAAGTGAAAACTGTAAAAGCAAAAGTAAAAATTGGCACCCAAGTCTCCTGAAATCTGTTTATTTTGGTGAGTAAAGCTCTTTATTTAGAGTACCAATGTTTGCTTGGACGTTGCCGTAATTAGGCAGCCCTATACCAAGTTTGCCTGGTAATCTATCTTGCATTAATGTGCCATTTGCATCAATGTGCCATTTTAAAACATTGGATGTGCTTTATTGTTTTTGGTATACAAGTGTGAGTATACTTTTATTATTAAGCCCACAATAGCGGATTAGCCACAATGACTAATGGCTTTGATATGTGGATTATGGTAAAGTTCACTTGAGTCTTTGGTTATTACCCTCAACTCTCAGGGATGCCACTGTTAGCCCAGTGCTAGGTAGGTTAACAGACTGCTGGTGTCAATGGAGATGGCTAATGGCTAACAGATGATGCTAGCTCTTTTTAAAGCTAAATTAATCATTGTTCTGCTGTTTAATATGATATGTGTATTACATCTGGACATTACTTTGGTTCTCATTCATTAATATCAGAACATCAGCAGGTAGATACCAGCATTAGAGTTTTAAATGATATTAAAATATTGAAAAAATTATATCACTACTAAAATATTTTCTATAGCAATGAACAGCAATATTAAATTATTTCCCAACCCTAATTTCAAGACAAAATAATTGAAACTGGCGAGTTTTAGCATATTTTTCCCCACTGATTCCGGGAGTCCACTCATATTTAGTTTGTATATAATGTTTATTCTGTATATTCTGGCCCTTTTTTGAGTGAAAGAGTACCAAATAGGGTTGTGCTGACATTTTATGTTTATGAATAGCTGTTTCAAGACAGGGTGACCTGCCATTCCCTGTTCACTTCTATTTAAATGTAAGCAGAATGTTTCCCCCCAAAGGAGAGCATGGTTTCCCTCCGATGGGAAATTATGCCTGTGCATTGTGTACCTTATGTCTACTGGTGTCCCAGTTGTGCAGCAGTCGAGCAGGAATAAGGAAGAGGTTGTCCTGGTGGCAGCTCTGACAATAGTACCATCCACTGTAGTGGCAGACCTTAGCTTTGCCTCGAGACAAACCCACTGGCCTTTGACATCCTGCAGGAGATAAGAGGGGAAAAATAGAAGTGTTTATATGAATAGATGTAGAGAATATGTTGACAAGGCTTTTGATGAAAAAAATAACTGAAAATAAGCTTACAATGACATTCCAACTTGAAACAAGAAAATGATAAGACCAATAAAAATGTGGACAAACCTATTCTAATTAATATTAATGTGTTTTCTCTCTTTTTACATTGTTTAATATTAAAGACTAACGATTAAAGCTATACAGGAACACATCATGATAGAGAGTAACCTGGAACAGTTTCCTCAGTAGAATTCTCAGTAGTTTTCAGCCTTTTCTTTACACTGTGCTCCAGCTCATCCCAAATCACCATCTCAGTTGGATTTAGTTCAGGAGATCGTGGAGGACAAACACTTTGTGCTCATAATAAAAACCACACAGATCTTGATCATGATTTATGTACTGGACTGTTTGGGTGTGCATTACTGCACTATATCTGAATATGTAGTGGGTTCACATGGGTACTTTTAAATCTGTTTGTATGCTTTGCATGCCAATGATTTCAATAAGAATGATACATTAACAGACAGCAAACACCAGCACATAGCAACATGTCAACATTACACTCTGTTGTCTGTAAAAGTTCACCAAGAGTTGAACTTAAAAGGAGCGTAACCCAGGAGTCAGTCAACAGGAAACAATGATGGGCGGGGCTTCAATCAGTTTCATATTTAAAAAAATATATATATTCAGCAGTTAGAATAAGTTTACTGCTCACATGGCCACAATATATCAGCAGTGGAAACCCATGCATAACTAAAAAACTGTACTGAAATAAATCTGCATGTTCCCTATTATATTTATCATCAGAATCCTTGATCAGAACAATTCAACTAAAACCTCAAATCAGAAAAGGTTGGAATAGTGTGAAAGTGAAATATTTATTTTATTTACTTTTACTTTTACCCAAATATTTATTGTTTTGTCTGCTTCTATTAATACATTACTGTATTAAAGGCCTGCATTCCAAAACAAGATGGTACAGAAGGGACTAAATTATAACGTGATTTTAATCAGGTCAAGATTTGGTACCCACAAAAAGCTTTAGTACTTTAGTGCAAGCATCAGAGGTGCTAGAAAGTTATTTTGGAATTACTTGGATTTCCCTTTGTTATTTTTATTATTCTGATATTTACTCACTAAAAATGTTTGTAGAGCAGACGCTTTAAGTCACCAAGACACCAAATTTGGTATAAAAGTGCAGTTTTTTTTTTACCCAATACCATGCAAATAATATGAACCCAATTAGCCATATGCATTTGGACCAAAATCTCGTCAACTGTGGCAACTAGAGTGAAAACTCAGTGAAGAACTATACATTTATAACTCATTGGGTGTTTTTAGCTCCATCCACATTCACCACATTCAATGTCTAAATGCCAATCCCCTTTTAGAAAATAACAATAAAAAAAAATGCCTATTCAGATCTGAGGGTCAGATCTGCAAAGACAAAGACACACAATAATCAAAGTGAGAATAGAATAAAGAACAGATAAAGTTCATCAACAGTTGTTGCGACAACTTGCAGAGGCCAGGGTTAATAACTGTCAAAATGCCAAGACTGGCTATCCACTAATATGCATGCCGCCTATGGAGCTGATAATGATTAATAAAGGGTGAAGGGCGGTTCATATAGAGTAGATTAGGTTAGCAGTGTGTTAATGAGTCCAGGTTTATGGTGTGAACCTTGGTCAGATGCCCTCAGACACTTCCAGACGTATCGCCTTTCAGACAAGTAGGAGATAAAATGAGCTTATAGTATTTCAAAATTCTTGATAAAACACAAACTGCACGTCAGGCCACAATAAAGGGTCGCTGGATGCCAAAGTGTACAAAACACACAAATAAAACCAACCAAAAACCAAAGCCAACTCAACAAAAGCTGATATCCCCAGAGCGTGCTTTGCTTTGTCTCGCACACTCTTTCTTGTCTGTCTGTGTTTTCTTCAAACATTGGTTTCCTACAAGCAAGAGACTCATCCCGAAGGAACCAAAACAGGTGATTGTGAGCCTGGCAGGTGTCCCTTATCCCAGCCATCTGGGGAACCGTGGCTGGGGACAGTGTGGCAGAAGAAAAGAGGAGAGAATAAAAGGTCTGGAAGGGCCGAGCACACACACGGACGGACACGGACTTGCAGTATTCTCGGTGGAGCGTGGCGTCGGCTCCCTACTTCACAGGCAGAAGAAGAGACGGGGAAGAGATAGGAGATTAGATAGGGGCAAAAAAGAGGTGCAAAACACGGTCTCCAAAGAGGGAGGCCTGCTGCTATCTATGAGAAAGATCTGCACAAGAAGGAGCTGGTGAACGAAAAGAAAACAAGTCACTGATTACAACGTGTGCCGGCGCATGCTGTAGGTATGCGTTGTTGGTGCAGGACAAAGGAAGTAAGTGTCAGTCAAAACAGGGTCTTACTGAGCGATAATAATGGGCCAGTACAGAAAACATGCAGATTTATTGTATGTGCAGAAATATCTCAGATAACACACTGATAATATCCTTCAAAAGCCTTGATCTCTGAAACCGGTTTGTGGGTGGCGTACCATTGTAGAGGGTCTGAGAGGTGTTTTGGCCGATTCCAGTTAACGTTGAATCGGTATAAGTGATTGGCTACAAAGGTTGCAAATCTGGTAGCACACAAGAAATGTATGAAAATCTAAATAGTAAAGCAGGTAATAGCACTTTTTAAGATTTACAAGAGGTTTTCCTTGTATTTGAAGAAGCATTTTACGAAGCAAAGAATATTTACATTACAAAATTGCTTCCTTTAGTCGTTGTGGTTCTACATTGGCATGATAAAAGTGATAGGACAGGATCTAGAATGCGGCAATGACCTTCAGGATGTGTGTGGGGCCTTCTAAATTCAATATCGATGTGCTTTTTGCCAGTCCTTTGAATGTTTGCTTGAAAAATTATAGCCAGACAACTCCAGTCTCAATCATAGTCATCCACTGTGCTAACCACTGTGGGTGGTAATCAGTTTTTTCAAGTACACATGACCCTGCAGAGTTATGTTAAGAAATGTTATAGTATATGGCTGCCCAAAGTCTGTATGGTGCCCGCTATAAGCCTTGCTTACATAATATTACAAGTCACCTTGTTTTGAGCTTATTGGCCAATTTTCATACTCATCCTCCATGAGTATCAGTAAGCTTTGGGTGACAATTTCCCTGTTCTGACATCACAATTTTGCTCATGTCAAAGTAGCTCCGCCCATTTCTACTTTTCAGCTGATCTGAACATGGCAATTTTATTTTTGACTTCATACATTGTTAACAAATGTTAGTTACAGTAAAAATGTATGAAACTACCACCACCATGTTTGGAGGTTCTTACTTTGTCCTGGTTAGCAGTCACTGCTTTAAAAAAGTGCTTTATTACAGTGAACAATAGGAGACTTAAAAATGTAAAAGTGAATTCTTCTATGACTTCTACACACCTAAAATTGGCATTAAAAATATACACTTTCATGGTCTTAATGAAGAGAAATATTAAATTATATTATATAAATATTATACAGAAGGTTCCGTTTAGTTCTCCAGCACCAAGGCTGGAGAAGTATTAGCATTAGTCTCTAATCGGGCTAAGTGCTCTTTCATCGTTTAGAGGTGAGTGTAATGGACTGTAGTCTGTTGTTTTTAAAACAACGAACGACCCGCTAGCTAACATCACTCTCACTTACCAGAACACTCAGGGTTCCTTAGTGTAGCACTGTCGGGCGACATTTACTAGTGGTAACAGCACCTAGCACCAGCGACAAGCCGCTAATGCTAATGCTGCTGCACCCAGCCTTAGTGGAAATCTGGAATTCTAAGCCTACTGTAAATAAACAGAAGCGCTTTACTCACCCAAATGAGAGAAATCTGAGGGGTTTAACATCCAGCGCTTGTTTTTTTTCTTATTGTTTACTTTATATTCTTTGTTACTACAGGAAGAAATCAAACAACCAACCAATCAAACGGGCAGCTACTTTTAGTAGATACACATACAATCAAAAATACTCCAACCTATTTCTGCTCTCTGCTGAGAGAGCTTCCATTCTTACCCATGTCCAAACCAATACGTAATGGGCTGTTAGAGCTCAGGCTGAAAGCTAGCATCATGCACTGCACTTCAGTGCCAATGTAAACCTGAGGTTTTCAGGGGCAGGGACCCCAGACTATAAAAAGGCAGAGCTGGTGTCCCCCACCCCCACCCCCCTCCTTCGCTCCACCACTGATGGGTGGCTGATAGTCGGACCGAGCCACAGGCCGCACAGCGGGGTGTCGTGTGTCACGGCTGCCCTGTAATCAGTGTACATGTGCAGCATGAACCCACAAATACCACCCGTTCCAAAAATAGCACATTGCAGTACCGCTCTTCATATCCACTTGTTTGGGAAACTATTATTAAGAACAATTTTGCTTAAGGCATGGGCTCTGCGATATAATGTAAACAGAGACATTTTCAAGAGATTTAACCCTTAGATGTCAACGGTTATAGCCAATAAAGACAAAACATAGAGTATCTAACAAATCCCTTACTCTCTAATTTCTGTAAATAGTTTATTACAACTCTTCATTGGACAACACTACAGAAATAAAAGTTGGACATAACGGAGAGTAGTCAGTTTACAGCTTGTATTGCAATTTAGTATACATCGCAGTGAAAGTGTCCAAATTGCCCAAAATGTCAAGATTTTGTGTGTTCGCCATTATTATCCAGCAGTGCCTTACCTCTATTGGTGGACACTAGACTTTTTGAGGATTGAGGATGTCCCACAGGTACAAAATTGGGTTTAAGTCTAGAGACATACTTGGCTAGCCCTTGATCACATTTACCTTCAAGCTTCCTTAGCAAAGCAGCTGTCATCTTGGACTGGTGATTGGGGTCATTATTGTGTTGGAAAACTGCCATGTGCCCTAGTTTCCAAAGGCTGTGATCATGCTCTGCTTCAGAATGTCACAGTACATGTTGGAATTGCGCTCCCCAGTGCAAGGGACACTCATACAGACCTCGATCATGATGCTACCACCACCATGCTTGACTGAGACAAGGTACAAATCTGAAAATCTTGGTTTTGTCAAACCACAGGACACAATAGAGTTAATAGAGATATAGTGTTTCTGATGATGCTCCAGAGTTTCAGTTTGAGACTCCCACAGCACCGGTTATGGACAGAGTCCACAAGTAGATACAGTGCCCAGAATGTGTGTCACTTCTGGGAAGGAACTGACCACAGCTTCAGCGCCTTGTGCAGAGCTTACCAGTTTAGGCGGTGCAGTTGGGAATGCTACTGCTATACCAATAAGTGTACGCACACATACACAACTTTACCAATTAGAGAGCTTGTACGTTACAATCATCAGTGTCAATTATAACAAGTAACACTTGGTTTTGTAGATTAGAGGGCTGAGAGGGCCTGTTTCTAAACACAGTTTGTGCATTTACCAACTTTAAAAGACATGTTGGAATTTACCCTTACTTTTTACAGGTATGTGTGTATACATAATAACATAATCAACTACGTTAAGGCAAGTTGGTTCAATCGTCTGCCATTTTTGCAAGGTCACTGGCCATTTTTTTTATCATTCAACAGAGCCTGGCTTCTATATCTATGAATAAAAAGAGCCACAAATTCTTAAAATTGAAGATCAAATTACTGTATCAAATTTTAAACTGCTGATAAAATCTGCCAATACCATTGTAAATAGTTTTAGCATTTGGTTCAACAATGAACAAAATCTTTTTTTATTATTATTATTTGGCTACTGCACCTTCTTACTTCTTACTTACTCGACCCCTCATTTTCCAAATATTGTCTGCCATATCTGTTTTATTTTCTCAATTTTCCTGAAAAACTAAGATGACCATAATTTGTAGCAAATGTAGTCCTTTACAAGTCTCTGGCCCAAAAAGGGTGACTGATAGAAGTTACCTTTTCCTTGTCAATTGAAGCCAACCAATCAATCTACCTACACAAAGTCACTGGACAGCTAAACAGGCTAATAGGAGAGCACGAACCCTGCCAAAGATGGATGAAAATTGGAGAGCGCCATCTACCCACCCAAATGAAGGAAGGCCGATTGTGCTCCTCTCGGGCTCCAGTAGCTGATGGCAAGCTACATAAAAAGGATTCAAAACGTCTACCTCCCATTCATAGTGGCAGCTCTTAGCCTGCTGAACCACTCAGAGCCCTTATCGGTATCGGTTTTGACCAAAGAGGTACAGTTCGTAATCTAGAAGTAAAAAAAAATATATTTTTTTAAATAAAAATGTATTCAAAGATTTAGATACAATCTTGCAACATGCAAAATGGCCGGGGCAAATCCGGGGGTGTGGGAAAGCTAAGGTGTTTGATGTGCTCACTTCAGGACCACTTTTAAGTCCAACAACAGCCCAAATACAAAAATGGTGCCTACTTGGTCAAATAAAAAAGGGCACTTGTAGGTGCCGGGTGTACAATGGGTTTTGGCGGAACAGGCGTGTCTAGCCTCCGAGGAGGTGCATGGTCCTTGGGAAATAAAAAAAAAAGAAAGAGAAGGTCTCTCTGTTCCACTTTGATTGAGGTCTCCCGCTCACGACACTTTCAAACGACCAGCCATCGCAGCAAAGAACCCGCGAGGTGGGATGTAGTGGGGGGAGGACGGCGCTTTGCGGCACCGCCGGAGTAAAGACAACGGGACGGCTGCTTTGATGTGTCTTATTCAAGAGGACACCCACTCCAGAAAAAGATGTGAACCATAGGCGAGCATGAGGTTGTTCGTGGTGTGTGTGTGGCGCTGGCTATCTTTTTGATGTAAACAGTTGTTCCTAAGGCCCCACCAGACCCTGTGCCTCCCACTAGCTCCCGTGCTGGCTCTATTGTCCCATCTACAGCTGTAACCGTCCCATTTGATCTGCTGTCCTTATACCCCTCTACAGGGTCCTTCTTCTGGGTTGTGTGAAAAGCTTGAGCAGAAAGACAGGGTTCAAGCAAACTGTGAGAAGTCTTGGGAAAAGGATATGTCCATCTGTGTGTGTGTGTGTGTGTGTGTGTGGGTGTGTGTGTATGTGTGTGTACAGAGGTCAAAGGGTCTACAGAGCTTCAAACGGACAGTGCACGTGGCCCTCTAACACAAAGTCCTGTTATTCTGCTGTCGTAATTATTCGAATAAAGATTGCTCATTAAATGCTGGTCAGTAGTCTTTTTTGATGTGAAACATACAACACATAGCAATCACACAATGGACACTTTTGATAGAGCCGCTATAATGTCTATACTGACTAAACTAATCTAAAAATACATTAATAGAGACCCTATTGAAAGAACACTGCATGGTAAAAATGTGGCCTACCGGTTTCAGGATATAAAGTGCACAATTTGTTAATATAAAAGTATTAAACTGCTTTTTAGAATGTCTGAAATCTCTTGGGGTGTATCAAGATCTCATGCCATTTTTCAACAGGAGTTAAATGTGCCTCACAAGTTTTATGCACAGGTAACCAAAACAAATGTTTGATCACTTTGGGCAGAACCAAGAACACACGCAGAGGCAACATGCTGCGATTTGGTCATAGGTTGCCAGATCTGTAGAGAACCCTCAAGGGGGATTGCCAGTTGAATAAAAAACCCTCACTGGGAGGATTCTGACAACAGTTCAAATTTCAGAAATTTCTGAGTTTTTACTGCATATAATGCATTCATATTCAAATTAAAAGTAAAAATTGATTGACCTCCATTACAAGGTAATTATTTACACTAACAATATTTAGTTCAACTGCAGTTTTGAATGCGTTTGAGTCAATATTTTAATTTGAAATTTGAAATAAATACAAAAATCTATATTGTTAGTCTGGTTTTGACTGTTAGCCTGAAGTTGGTAAATATTTCAAAGATTTGCAAAATATAAGGACATATCAATTTGTTCTCCTATCCTATCTATTCACTCATGCTTGTCAGTCGACTTATCGGGTGCCCATAGAACTACCTTAACGGGGTGTACAAAAACTGCATTTAATAAATTACCTGTGCAGTTACAAAGTTCTCAGTGCCTCTTTTTTAAATGTCAGGGCACTCGCAATTCTACTAATAAAATGTGGAGCTTGATGATACTGTAAAAAATTGTGATTTTTTTGTATGGGCAACGCTATGCCCTTATCACTAGTATTGTAAAACTGTTGGGAGTATCAGCTAAAAGTGCTGTATTTCAGAATGTTGGGGGTGAATGGAGGTTGGCTATTCAACAACAGTTTATACTTATGTTTCACTACACCCAAAGTCCATTACACACCAGATTTTTAAAAAGTTTTAAGGACTGTATTACCCCTCAGTGATACCACTAAAGAACACACTCATTTAGGGTAGGTCAAAAACTCAAGGATTAATAATGTTCTGGGCAAAACTGGCCTCACTCACTCTAAACCACAATGTTACTGGTTGTTTACCCGGTCACAGCAGATTGACACACAGCGACAAGCAACAACTCTTATGAGTCTTATGAATATATATGTTTACATGTCCAAAATGCCCGTATGTACTATGCTAGTGGTAGTAAATTACCTAGCTATGGTTACCTAACCTTAATGCAGATCCGTAATTACCTGTTCAGCAGAAAAAATAGCCAACTCTCCTGTTTCAGTTGCTTTAGTTTAGTTGTTTGCGTGCTGTTGTCTAGACCTGCCAACCCCGAATGTGGAAATGGGACTAGGGGAAAGGCGGTGGTCAGATTTGGAGGCCACATCCCACACAGATTCCCATGACATACCACACAGTTCAAATAAGAAAATACTCTCTAACGCTCTGTTGACAAGAGCTGCCAGTGCTTAAACTCAGCATGTTTCCTTAATATCTGATGAAGCATCCTGATCATGTGATGAGTTACTACAAAAAAATGTAATTCTTAATGGTTCTTTAACATTAATTCCAATTATGCTAAGAACACACAAATGCTATAGTTCTTTGTTTAAAATCATCAGGACTGTACAGCAAGCCAAGAAGGACTGCCATGGTTTGGAGTCAACCTGGGTGTTCCAAATGCTGCGAATTCAAACAAATGCCTCAATTGGGATTTAAACCAATTTGTCCAAGGAGTGCTCGGACTGAACATTGTGACAAGGGTACATTTTAAAAACTGGGTTGCAAACTGAGATAATGTGGACAAGAACAATGTGTATATTATTCATCTTCTGACAAACGGAGGAACAAAAAGTACAAATTTGTGTCAGCTTTTCCTATCTCTAGGACTCTGCCAGGACAAAGACAAGGAGAACAAGTAATGTGTTTTTGTTGCATTTTTCTAGCCCCCCCCCCCCTCCACCCACCTCTCTTAGCGAACCTTCAAGTCCCAGAGAAGCAAATGATGCCTGTCCTTCTTTCAGACCTCAACCCCCAACTGTGGCAACAGAGCCAGCGAGTGCAACCTTTTGTGGGTGCTAACAAATTGGGGGCAAGCAGGGTTAGCTGGGGAAGGGAGGGGGTGAGTGGTGCTCAATCAAAGCCCAAGACAGCAGGGAGAATGCAACAGTTATAAGACAAAACTCAAGACCCCCTCCTATTTGGGGAAGCATCATCACTACCTTTCAGTCCCTCCCCCTAAACCCCTCACTGAGGCCATTGTCCTCCATGTTCATCCTCAAACACCAGCTTCCACTCACTCTCCTGCTGCAACTCTCGTACGCCCGGCCTCCAAAGCCAACCACCCCCTCCAGATAATCCTTCTGACAGCTCCTCTGAGGCCAAGCATATTTGTTTAGGGGAAAACGATTAAACTGTAATACAACAGTCGTGCCCTCTACTCCCCCAATGGTAAAAGTGACGGACAACAAAAAGCAGTCAAAAGGGAGGAAACTGGCAGCTATGCCAAAGAGAGAGACAGAGCAAGAAAAACTCTGGGAGAGATAGAGAGAGAGAGAAATACAGGAGAAGTGGAGCAGTTTACAACCAAATTAACATGAGGGCTGGCCCAAATATAATTTTACAGCCTTTAAACTATACTACTGTTGTGTCCATGTCTTTCGGCATGGTTGCCTTATGTGTTTTCATGAATAATTTTGTCCAATAGAATGTCCATTTCATCTGGTACCCACTATTGAGTCTCAGTCAAATTTTAAAAAAGGAGCACGGTGTCCATTGTTTAACCTCATTTACAAGAAAACAGGACAACTTATTCAAGTGTGGGCTTCCCAAGCCATTCCCTGAGTTAAACTTAGTGATCAATGGTAGTGTATATTCAGTAAATCCAGTAGGAGGCAGTAAAGTGCATAGTGGTAATAAAACATATTGGTGTTGGTGAAAATGAACTGAAATCAGCCATCAACTGTTTTCTAGTACCGTGCATTATAGGATACTGTGTAAACTGCGTGCTGCATCATTTAACATCTCAACCAGCTTTTGAAAAGGCACTAACAACACAGGACACTGGTAATCTCTAAAATCCAATTTCCTATTTGAAAGACACTACACTGAGCAAAGTCCCCAAAAACTATCCAATAAGGAAAGCAGAGCGACTGCCCAAGAAGTTTAAAAGAGCAGGGGAAGGAGAAAGCACATCAAATAAGATTAAAAGAGAAAAAGAAAGGTGGACGCCTAA